>NW_025422057.1:30000-698125 GCF_011764305.1 Mustela putorius furo
CCGCCTAGGGCGGAACGCCGCCTACTTCAGGGAAACCGAGCACCCGGGAACGCCGGGTCAGCTCAGAGTGGAACGAAAACCGCCTGCTTCCCTTGTCCGTTCTTGCACCTTTCTCTTCCCAGAAGGGCCCGTGGTTAGTTAGACGAGTCCTTTGAATGTCCTTGTTTAACTTTTAATTAAGTTTATCTTGATCCCCCTCCTTGCTTGTCTGCAAGACGGGATTAACGTCTGACCTTCCTCAGTCCTGCTGTTGGCTACTGTTTCTATCCAATTCAAGGGAGGCTGTGGAGTGCTTCGTGGCAGCAGTCCCTTCCGACTGTTGTCCCCTGCTCCCAATCTCTTGCAGCTGACTTCTTTCTGCCGAATTCTTCTCCCATCGCCGACTGGAAGCGGCAGGAGCCCGCATCCGAGTGGCGGATCGGTTCTGCCATTCCCCAAGGCCATAACTCTAACCCTAAGTTGCATATTCAGATTTCCTTACACAGAGGCCTGTCCCGCAAGCCCTCCGGGTTGGGAACCCTGGAATCACAGCATAGGAGTCACCTGCCACTGAGCAGGAAACCCTCAGAGCCAGAGAAACCTGTGTGTCCCCATGAGGACTCCCCCATATTCTGCAGCCCCCTGGAGCCTGATGCGCCACCTGACCCTCATCCTCAACGTGGCTCCTCAGGGAACCCACCTCCAGACCAGCAGTTCCGGCCGGCCACGCCGCTGGCTCCCCTCTCCTCAGGGACCCCTGTCAGCTCTAGACAGACCTGGAACCTCCCTGCCTGCCGCAAAGCTCTGGGATCCCCTCTCCTTCTCGATGAACACCGGCCCAAGGCGTTCATGACAAAGGGGGAAGGCGCCCTCCTGACTGCTGCACACCTCCTCGCCTCTTCCGCCCGAGTTCTCTCCACTCACCATTGTACCTGGGCAAACTGGAAGGAACATATCCATGGAACGTGACATGCTCTGAGACCTAAATCTTTCCTGGCCGCTTTCTGAGGGCTCCTTATGCAAACAGAACCAAATGTATCCTACCACAGTGGGTTGGAAAAGGATCATCGACAGAACGAGAGATCGAAAATCACTCCATGTTTACCTCACTCTTCATGAAGTACGACATGGTCTTCTTTCCTTGTCTTCCATTCCAATTTCTTCCCAAGCTGTGTTCGTTCCTTGGCTTCGCGGGTAAGATTCCACGATTTCTCACCTGCATAGAACACCCAGAGCTCATCACAGCAGAGACCCTCCCTGCCTGCCACGCAGGAGGAAACCGTGCCATGGGAGGCTATGCAGAACCCTAGGAATGGAACAACCCGCATGCCTCCCTGAGGACACCCCCAACCTCAACGCCACCCTCCCCAGTCACAAACTCACAGCCTGACGTGCTTCCTGACCCCTGTGTTTGACTCAGCTCCCCGAGTTCTCACCTCAGCACGGGCAGATTGGGCCTGGATACCCCTAAACCCTAACCCAAACCCTACTTTGTGTGTTCAGGCTACTGTGCCCAGAGAACTGGCCCACGAGCACTCCAGATTGGGAAACCCTGAGCCACACCTGAGGACTCCGCCAGCCAGCCGGGAGGAAATCCTTCCATGGAGAGCTGTCCAGAACCCTCGGACCATGAGAGACCCACAGGCATTCCTGAGGCCACCCTCACCGCAGAGGGCCCGCACGACAACAAATCCCAGAGCCTGATGTGCCACTTGAGCCCATTCTGGACTCAGCCCGACAGGGAACCTGCCTCAGCAGCTGCAGGTTGGGTCTGCCGTGCCCCTAGGCCATAACCCTAGGTTGGCTTTTCTGGCTTCCATCCACAGAGAACTGGCCCCCGAGCCCTCCAGATTGGGGACACCTGAGCCACACCCCAGCAGTCCACCTGCCCCTCAGGAGGAGACTGCAGCCCCGCAGAACCCTCAGAAAAGAACAAACCCCGCATGCTTCCCTGAGACCACCCCCACCTCAGGCAGCCCCCACCCGGCCACAAAACCACAAGCCTGATGCACCACTGGACCGCTGTCCTCGACTCAGGTACCCGGGGATCCTGCTTCAGTGTGGGCATATTAGGCCTGTCATACCCCTAGGCCCTAACAGTAACCCTAGGGTGGGTTCTCAGGCTTCTGTCCCCATAGAACTAGCCACCAATCCCTCCAGATGGTGGACCTCTGAGCCACAGCCCAGGACTCTGCCTGCCATTCAGGAAGGAACCATGCTGCGTGGAGCTGTACAAAAAACCCTCAGAGTGGGAGAGACATGCATCCTGAGGCCACCCCCACATATGGCTCCCCCACCAGACCACAAACATGCAGGCTGGTGCTCAGCTGGACCCCTCTCCCTCAACTCTGCCTGTGGAGCAGGGGAGCTGCATGGGCCCAACCCATGTTCCTGGATGGCCACACACAAAACACCGAGAAAGAAAGAGCTCTAGACTGCATGTGCCAGCATGGCCTGAATCACCACCCAATGCTGACCAATTCTCACAGCTTTTCTGCCCAAATCGATATCAATTTGGGCAGAAAAAAATGTCAGATTTAGCCAGAAAAAACCCAGCGAACTTGCATTTGGCAGCAGAGGCTGGCAGAGCCCACTGCCTGAGCCTGGCACGGGGGGGGTCCCAAGTAGTTGTGGTCCAAACCCTGCTAGAAAGCCCTCTGTGAGGCAGGTGCACGTGATGCCAACCACTCCCGCTACTCAACCCCTGAGGTGTGCGCCCTGGCACTGGCATATCATATCTGCGATGCCCCTAAGCCCTTGCCCTAAGCCTTGGTTGGGGTTTCAGGCTTCCATCCCCAGGGGTCTGTCCCCGGGGCCCTCCAGATTGGGGACCCCAGAGCCACACCCCAGGAGTCCCCTGCCACCCAAGAGGAAACCGTGCTATTTGGACCTGTGCAGAACCCTCAGACCGTGAGAAATCCCCATGCCTCCCTAAAGCTAACCCCACCTCTGGCAGCCACCCCTGGCCACAAAAACCCAGAGTCTGGTGCACTGCCTGACCCCCCCGTCCTCTACTCAGCACCCCTGGGATCCCACCTAAGAGCCATCAGATTGGACCTACCATGCCCCTAGGCCCTAATCCTAACCCTACTTTGGTTTTTAGACTTCTGTCCCCAGAGACCTGGCCCCCAATCCCTCCAGGTTGGGGAACCCTGAGCCACACCCCAGGATTCCACCTGCCACCCAGGTAGAAAGCATGACGTTTAGAGCAGCGTAGAACCCTCAGAGTGTGAGAAACCTGCATGCACCCCGGAGACCACCAACACGTTCGGCAGATCCCCTGGCCACAAACCCGGAGCCTGAGGTGCCGCCTGACCCCCATCCTCAACTCAGTCCCCCGGAAATCTCACTTCAGCACAGGCAGATCAGCCCTACCATGTCCCCAGGCCCTCACCATAACCCTAGGTTGGGTTTTCATGCTCCTGCCCCAGAGGCCTGGCCCCTAAGCCCTCTCTCTACATTGGGTACCCCTGAGTACATCCTAGGACTCCACCTTCCCTACAGGAGGAAACCATGCTGCTCAGAGCTGCACAGAGATCTCAGGGCGGGAGAAAACTGCATGACCCCTGAGACCACCCACTTTGTGCCCCCACCCCAGACCACAAAGCCAAAGCCTGATGCCCAGCCTCACCCCCTTCCTAAACTCTGCCCCTGAGGAGCAAATCTCAGCAGGGACCCTCAGGCAAGTCCTGTGGGTCTGGCCCTTGGTTCCAGATGGTCGCAACATGCCCTTGGCAAGAAAGTGCTCCAAAACACCATGCACGCACACCCCAAATCACTGCACAATGCCGGCCAATTCTCTTAATCTTTCTGCACAAATCGATATGGACTTGGACAGACGTGAGAATTGGCCAGAAACCCGGCAAACTCGAATCTGGCACTAAAGCCCCCCGGCAAGGAGCCCTCGCTTCTGGCACTAGGAGCCCTCAGGAGAGCCGACTGGGCCTAGCCGGTGGTCCCAGGGGTCACGGCCTGAACCTTCTGAGAAAGCCTCTCAACGACAGGCACTTGCTGGCCTGAATCACCCCAGAACACTGGCGACCCCTGCCCTCTACGCAGCCCCCTGAAAAGGTCATCTCAGCGCTGGCAGATCAGGCCTTCCAGGTCCTTAGGCCCTAACCCTAGGTTGTGTTTTTAGGCTCCATCACCAGAGGCGTGGCCCCCAAGCCCTCCTGACCGGGAACCCTGAGCCAAACCACAGGACTCCACACATTCCCCAGGAGGAAACGGTTCTATTTGGAGCTGTGCAAATCCCTCCAATTAGGAGACTTGTTCATGCCCCCCTGAGATCACCCCCACATTCAGCGCACCCCCCCCCCCGGAAGAGAAAAGCCTCATCCTGACAGTCCGCTTGAACCCTGACCTCAACTTGGCCCCCCAGGGATCTTGCCTCAGTGATGACAGATCAGGCCTGGCGGGGCCCTAGGCCCTAACCCTGACCCTATGTTAAGTTTTAAGTCTTCCATCCCCACAGGCCTGCCCCCAAGCCCTGCAGATTGGGACACCTGAAGCATACCAGAGGGTTCTGCTCGCCACCCAGAAAGAACTGTGTCATTCGCAACTCCATAAAGGCTTCAGAGTGGGAGAACTCCGCATACCACATGAGACCACCATCCACCTTCAGCCGCCTCATGGACACAGTCCTGGAGCCTGACACTCTGCCTGACTCACGCCCTCAACTCAGCACCCCAGGGCCCTTGCCTCTGCGCAGGAAGATCTGACCTTTGTGCCCCTACACCCTAACCCTTTCTCTAGCTTGGGTTTTCAGGCTTCTGTCCACAGAGTCCTGGCCCTCAAGCCCTCCAGACTGGGGACACTTGAGTCATTCCGTGGCATCGCCCGCCACCCAGAAGCTAAGCGTGCCATTTGGAACTGCGAAAACTTCGTGGCAGGAGAAGTCAACATGCCCACCAGAGGCCACCCCCACCTTCACTGGAACCTGAGTACGAACCTGGAAACGGACATTCAGCCTGACCCACGGCCTCAACTCAAGCCCCTAGGGTGCTCCCCTCAGCACCAGCAGACCCTAACAGTCTGTGGTGTTCTTAAAGGTCTGTCCCCAGACACCTGACTCCCAAGGGACTGCATACACAGGAACGATACCAGTGGACACCTCCTGCCACCCAAAAGGCATCCATGCCATTTGTTGTTCCAGAAAAGATTCAGAGAGGGGGAAATATGTATGCCCACTTAACCCACCACACCTTCAGCATCCTCCTCTGGACACAGAGCCTGATACTCACCCTAACC
Source organism: Mustela putorius furo (assembly GCF_011764305.1). Classification (NCBI taxonomy): domain Eukaryota; kingdom Metazoa; phylum Chordata; class Mammalia; order Carnivora; family Mustelidae; genus Mustela; species Mustela putorius. The sequence goes on from NW_025422057.1 coordinate 35,230, forward strand.
CTTGCCTTCCACTCAAGCCCTTGGAAGTGTCACCTCAGCACTGGCAAATCAGGCCTGCCATGCCCTCTAGGCCCTAACCCTAACTCTAGGTTGGATTCTAAAGCTTCCCTCCCCAGAGTCCTGGCTCCAAATCCCCAAAGCCTAGAACATCTGAGCCATGCCAGAGGCCTCAGCATGCCTCCCAGAAGGACACCATGCGACTTTGAACTCAGCAACGGATTCAGAGTAGGAGTTATCTGCATGCCCCCTTGAATCCACCCCCCATTCAGCGGCCCCCTGGACAAAAACCCTGGTCACTCCCGTTGACCCATGCCCTCAATTCAGCCCCCTGGGAGGTTCACCATACTGATGGAAGATCGGGCATACCAGGCCACTAGACCCTAACCTTAACCTTGGGTTGGCTTTTTCAGGAACCACTCCCACTGGTCTGGCTCTAAATCCCAGGGAATAGGACACCTGCGGGAAGCAGAGGACTCACCCCACAGCAAGGTCAAAAATCATACCTTTTCTAAACTCCAGAAAAGAATTTAGAGCAGGAGATATCTGAATGAAATCTTGAACCAATCCCTGCTTACTTCTACTTTAATACCATACTGACCAGAATATGGACACTCATACTCTCCTTATCTCTACACCTCAATTCAGAGCTTGTGAAGGTCTCCGTACCTAAGCAGATCACACCTTTCATGCTCCTGGGCCTACCCCCATCCCAGCTTAAAACATGGGTATATACATGAACACACCTTTCCACAAAGAGGACATTCGAGTGACCGACAGACACACGAAAAAGTGCTCAACATCAGTGGCCATGAGGACAACGCACATCAAAACCACAATTAGATACCAGCTTACAACATTCGGCATGTTTAAATTTATCAAGACAGGGAGCAACAACTGTTGGCAAGGATGCAGTGAAAGAGTAGCCCTCTTGCGCTTTTGGTGGGAATGCAAGCTCATACAGCCACTCTGTAAAATGGTATTGAGTTTTCCTGAAGAAGAAGTTAAAAATAGAGCTACTCTACGAACTGGCAATTGCACGACTAGGTATTTACCCTGAAGATACAGATTTAGTGAAAAATGGTTACACCTTCTCACCAAGGTTTCTAGCAGGAATATCCACTATAGCCAAACTACAGAAAGAGCCCAGATGTTCACGGGCAGATGAAAGCATAAAGATGTGGTTCATATCTACAATGGAATAGTATTCAGCCATCAGAGAGGATGAATACTTACCATCACATCGACCTGGATGGACCTAGACGGAATTATGCTGAGGGAAATAAGTCTATCAGAGAAAGACAATTATCATATGGTTTCACTCGTATATGAACTATAAGAAACAGCACAGAGGATCATAGGGGGAGGGAGGAAAAACTGAATGGGAAGTCATCAGAGAGGGAGGAAAACCATGAGAGACTCTTAACTACAGAGACAAGCTGAGGGTTGCTGGAGGAGATCACTGGGTGATGGGCATGAAGGAGAGCTTAGGATGCAATGTGCACCGGGGGTTATACACAACCGATATATTACTGACCACTACATCGGAAACAAATGACGTACTATAAGTTGGCTAATTAAATTTAAATTAAACAGAGAGAGCTCAAATAAACACTCCTAAAATTTGTAGGGATCCACAAAAGATACTGAATAATTAACACAATATTGAGACTAAAAAGAAAGCAGGAAGAGTCACGATTCCAGATTTCAATTTATACTACAAAGCTGTAGTCATCCTAACAGTGTGGTACTGGCACAAAAATACAACGACCAAGGGAATAAACCCACAATTATGAGGCCAACTAATCTTCCACAAAGCAGGTAAGAATATCAAAAGGGGAAAGGACAGTCTCTGTAACAAATAGTGTTGGAGAAACTGGACATCTATGCGCAAAAGAATGAAATTGGACCACTTTCTGACACCATACAGACAAATAAACTCAAAACAGTTTCTTGACTTCATTGGGAGACCTGAAACCATAAAAACCCTACAAGACAGCACAGACAGTAACTTCTTGACATGGAATAGCAATATTTTTATAGACTGTCTCCTGAGGCAAAGGAAGCAAAAGCAAGAATAAACTGTTGGGACTATATGAAAATAAAAAGTTTCCACACAGTGGTAAAACAATGAAAAAGTAATAATAAGATGACCTATGGAAAGGGAGAAGATATCCTATACAATAAAGAGATACTGCCTAAAATATATAAAACTGATACTACTCAACACCCAAAAAAACAAATTGTCCAGTTAAAAAATGGGCAGAAGATACAAACAGACATGTCTCCAAGGAATACAGATGGCCAACAGAAAAGATGTTCACCACCACCCATCATCAAGAAGATGCAAACCAAAAGTACAATAAGATATTACCTCATACTGTCAGAATGGCTCACATACAGCACAAGAAACAACAGATGTTGGAAGGATGTAAATAAAGAGGAACTCTCATGCTCTGTTGGTGGGAATGAACCTAGTTCAGCCACTCTGGAAAACAGTATGGAGGTTCCTCAAGATGTGGAAAATAGAGCTACCCTAGGATCCAGCAATCACACTACTGGGTATTTACCCAATGAATATGAAAACGGTAACTCAAAAGGATGCATGCACCCCTATGTTTCTTGCAACATTATTTACAAGATCACAATATGAAGGCAACCCAAGTGTCTGTTGATAAAGCGATAAATGAGATGATAGATGCGTACACACATACACACACAGAGACAGTAGACTATTATTCAGCCATAAAAAGAATAAAATCTTGCCATTTGCAGCCACATGGGTGGAGCTAGAAAGTATTATCCTAAATAAAATCAGTCAGTCAGAGAAAGACAGTACTATAGGATGTCCCTCTGGTGTAGAATTTAAGAAACAAACATACATAAATAAAGGAGAAAGATAGAGTACAATAGAGTACAAACTGATGGTTACCAGATGGGAGATGACTGGAGGGTTAGTGAAACAGAGGAAGGGGACTGAGAGTCCACTTCTCCTGATGAGCACTGAGTAATATATGGAATTACTGAATCACACGACTGTACACCTGAAAAACTAATACAACACTGGGTTAACTCAACTGGAATTAAAATAAATAATTTTTAGAAAAAGATTTTTCTTCCAATAACCTATATGAAAGAGCTGTTGCTACATAATGTTCCTAAGCCCTACTTGGGAGTATTTACTCTACAATAATTATTCACTCTATGCCTGGAATTCAAATTATATTGAATTCTTATACTATTTTTTTATTTTATTTTTTCAGTGTTCCAAGATTCATTGTTTATGCACCACACCCAGTGTTCCATGTAATATGTGCCCTCCATAATACCCATCACCAGGTTCCCCTAAACCCCCACCACTTCCCTTCCAAAACCTTCGGTTTGTTTCTCAGAGTCCACAGTCTCACATGGTTCATCTCCCCCTCCGATTTCCCTCACTTTTCCTTTCCTTCTCCTAAGGGCCTCCATGATATTCCTTATCCTCCACAAGTAAGTGAAACCACATAATCGACTCTCTCTTCTTGACTTATTTCACTCAGCTTAATGTCCTCCAATCCTATCCATGTTGATACAAAAGTTGGGTATTCGTCCTTTCTGGTGGAGGCATAACATTCCATTTTATGTATGGACCATATCTTCTTTATCCATCAATCTGTTGAAGGGCATCTCGGCTTTTTCCACAGATTGGCGACTGTGGCCAATGTTGCTATGAACATTGGGGTACAGATGGCCCTTCTGTTCACTACATCTGTATCTTTGGGGTAAATACCCACTAGTACAATTGCAAGGTCACAGGGTAGCTCTATTTTTAATTTCTTAAGGAATCTGAACACTTATTTCCAAAGTGACTGCACAGACTTGCATTCCCACCAACAGTGTAAGAGGGTTCCCCTTTCTCTGCATCCTCTCCAACACTTGTTTACTGTCTTGTTAATTTTGGCCATTCTAATTAGTATAAAGTGGTATCTCAAAGTGGTTTTGATTTGAATCTCCCTGATGGCTAATGTGTCTGTTAGCCATTTGTAGATCTTCTTTGGAGAAGTGTCTGTTCATGTCTTCTGCCCATTTTTTGATGTGATCATCTGTTGAATTCTTCTACTTTGCCTGTTAAACCTTGGGAGCCATGGTCCTTTCTTTCTGTCCAGTCTCAGCACCTATGCATTCAAAGTGTAAGTAGAGACAGATGCCACTTCATATCCAGAAAGCTAATACTGTTACTGGTTTAGTATGAGATAGTCACAGAGTGTGAGATAGGCTTCAGAGCAGGTTTGTTATACATCCTGGATATCTAATTCGGTGGTCTTCACCTGGATCCATTTGGCTAATAGTTTCCCTGTGGATGGGTTTGCTTCCAAGCACATACAGGGAAGATACAAATGTGGATGGGCTCAGTGCAGGGCAGGAAGAAAACTATTGCCCTCGGCCCGCAAGGATGCATCTTTGGATGCATCTTCTCTCTCTTTATTTCCGCAAGTCTACACACTTATATATGCTTACATGACCAATCAGTGAGCAGGGTACAGGAGGGAGCGAATCAGGCTGTGCACCTAAATGAACAACTTCGCTAGCAACCAATGCTGTTTACTTCCTCTTTGGGCATTCCGCTTAGTCTCACAAGGCAATCCTAACCTGGCAACTAGCCAGGCGCCATGTTTTAATGGCGGAGGCCGCCCTGGCCAGGGGCCTGCCTCCAACAGAAAACCAAGTACAGACCAGGGTACAATCCCTCCCCTGATGGAGTAAATGCCATGAGTGTGGGGTACAGGAGGCAGAAGCAATGTGAAACACCAAGGTCACCAGCTGAAGGCAGGAGCACAGATCAAGGCCTCTCGAGATACGGGGCTTGGAGGCGGCTCTGAGCTAACTCTGGGAAGAAGAGGGGGTAAAGAGTGATAAAAAGAAAGTATCTGCCCCTGCACTGGTCCATGCCAGCTGCCCACCACTCCTGGCCACATCAGTCTACACAGATGGCGCATCCTGGTCTCAGGATGGGCTGGCTCAGGTCCTGCAACCATCAGTGGGACAGCTGGCTCCAGGGCTCAGGGACATGTTGAGGGAATGGAGAAGGAAGGTTTCCCCTCTGAGGTCATCCCCATCCTTGAGCAGACAGCCCTACAGGACTGCTGAAAACCCACTAACAGGTTCAAAAGATGTGGCATTGTTGAACCAGGGTGATGAGAAATTGAAAACAATATTCATTTTTTTTAACTTCAGAGCTGTAAGCTCAGGAAGTGGGGAGAACATCCCTGAGGAAGACTGAGGGGAGGGCAGGCCAGGCTGAAAAGGGAGATGGCTCTCTTGATTGGGGACCTGCAGCCCCCTTTCAGGGCAAGGTATTATCCTCACCTCACAGGGGATCCATGGAAGTGTTCCATGAGGGTACTGACAAGGGCTGCCTCTTTAGAAGGCTACCCTGGCATCAGGTTTCACAGAGCAGAAGAGGAGGACCAAATGGTGGGAAAGCAATACCCCGAAGGTCATGGACAAGAGGGCAAGAGTAGAGGGTCATGACCATGAAGATGATGAAAAGTAGGAGGCAACAGCATGGGAGACCGCCGGCACAAAAGTACCATGGGCACAGTGTCCACAGCTACAGTGACTGGGTGCCTTCTGGCCAGGCATGACTGACCTCGTGAGCTCATGATTAGTCCTGACCACAACCCCGGGAAGTATGCACCACCACATCCCTCCTCTCCCCGTGTTGCTCGTAGGAATCACAGTCCCCAGATCCCAGTCAGCTTTCATGGAAGTCAAATAGTGGCTCTCCCCACACACTGCCCTTCTAGTGGCACTCTAGTGTGACCCTTGTGCCTGGCCAGGGACTGCTGTCTACCTGACTTCACACAACTCAATAGACAAGAGGGTGTCCCTGAATTCCACAGGACATGATGAGACAGATCCACAGGCCCTGCTACCCCACCAACACCCAGTGGGTCACTCAGGACCTCAGCTATTGTCATGAAGCTCACCATTCCCTGTTTCAGTCACTTTCAACAGAAAGCCTAGTTCTGATCCCCCACAATACCATACATCCTGGTTGCTGACCTGGGGCCATGCCATGAACTCACATGGCACCTTTCAGTTAGAGAAGGGCACCCCTGCACCTCATATAAAATGCTTCTAATGAAGTACACATCCATCAGGACTAAATTGTGAACAGTGATGCACAGCCTGCATGGTAGTCAGTACTTCTAATGAGGGTTAACCACCACCCAGACTCCAGGCTCACAAAACCTCCCTCTGTCCCCACAGAACTCATGCTCTTCCCTCAGACAAAAAAAAAAACAAAACAAAACAACAACAAAAAAAAAAAACAGGAAACAAATATTTAATCTGAATGCTCCCTTCACCTTCTAGTTCAGATCTTGTCCAATAACAATGGTATGAAACTGGCCATCATTCACAAAAAGAAAATGGGACTGTCAAAAATATGGGGAGATTGAACAACATGCTACTAAACAACCAACTGTCAAAGAAGAAATCAAGAAACTTTAGAGGTACCCTGAGACAAAAAGGAGAACCTACAAAAACTTATGGGATGCAATAAAAATAGTTCTAAGGGGGAAAGTCATAGAAATTCAGATCTTGTCAATCCAGAAGAAGGCTCTCCAATACACATCCATGGGAAAAAAGGAGGGGGGAGAAAAGCAAATCCCCAAATCAGTAGGAATAGGGAAATAACAAAAGGAATGTGGAAATAATTCAATGGAGACTAAAAAGACAAAAGATCAATGAAAATAAAAGCTGGGAGCCTGGGTGACTCAGTGGGTTAAGGCTCTGCCTTCGGCTCAGGTCATGATCTCAGGTTCCTGGGATCGAGCCCTGCATAGGCTCTCTGCTCAGTGGGGAGCCTGCTTCCCCCTCTCTCTCTCTCTGCCTGCCTCTCTGCCTACTTGTGATCTCTGTCTCTCTCTCTCTCTGTCAAATAAATAAATAAAATCTTTTTTTTTAAGGGAGATATGGTTCATATAGACAATGGAATATTACTCAGCCATCAGAAACGATGAATACTTACCATTTGCATGGACATGGCTGGAACTGGAGGGGATTATGCTAAGTGAAATAAGTCAAGCAGAGAAAGACAGTTATCATACGGTTTTACTCGTATATGGAATATAAGGAATAACACAGAGGATCATAGGGACAGGGTGGGAAACCTGAATGGGAAGATATCTGAGAGGGAGAAAAACCATATGAGACTCTGGTCTCTGGGAAACAAATAGAGGGCTGCAGAAAGGGAAGCGGGTGGGGGATGGGATAACTGGGTGATGGGCATGAAAGAGGACACGTGTGGTGAAAAGCACTGGCTGTTGTACTCTATAAATCAGGGAACTAATTGAATCATGAATAATGAATCATTGAACATTACATCAAAAACTAACGATGTATTATAACTTTGCCTAATTGAATTTAAATTTTAAAAAATAACGAACTTTAAAAAAAGGAATGAAAGATGATCCATGACGATGAATACCACAAAAATACAAAGGATCATCCGAGTACTATGAGCAAGTAGAGGCCAACACACTGGACAGCCTAGAAGAAATGGGTAAGTCCCTCCCAACAACCTAGAAAGACAGAACCAAGAAAAGGAAAAAATCTGAACAGACTGATCACTAGTAAAAAAGATTGATTTGATAATCAAAAATCTCCCAAGAAACAGATGTCCAAGACCGAAAAGTTTCACTAAGGTGTTCAGCAGACAGTAGAAGAATTAATACAAATCCTTCTCAAACTCTTTAAAAAATAGGAGAGGAGGGCATCCGTTCAAACCCATTTTAGGAACTAAGCATTATCCTGCTACCAAAACAGTTCAAGAAAAGGATTCCAGAAACATACAAGAAAAGGAAATGCCAATATCCCTCATGAACAGAGATGTCAAAATCCTCAAAAAATTAATCAGAAAACTGAATTCAAAGATACGTCAGAAGAATCCCACAACATGGTCCAGTGGGATTGATTCCAGTGATGCAAGGACGGTTCGACGTCTGCACATCCACCAATGGGGTACACCACCTCAACCAAATAAAAGATAGAATCACATGATTGTTAAAATAGATGCAGAAAGAACTTCTCACAAGATTAAATATGCATTTATGATAAAACTCTAAACCATCTGGGTATAAAAATCCCTAATGATTCCACCAAAAAAACTGTTACAAAAAAACAAATTCAGTAAAACTGCAGGATTCAAAGTTGACATACAGAGACCTGTTGCATTTCTTCTTTTAAAAGATTTTATTTATTTATTTGACAGAGGAAGCATGAGCACAATCAGGGGGAGCAACAGAGGGAGAGAGAAATACAGGCTCCCCACTGAGCAGGGAGCCCGATTAGGGGCTCCATCCCAGGACCCCAGAATCATGACCTGACCTGAAGGCAGATGCTTCACAGTGGAACCACCCAGGTGCCCCAACTTGTTGTGTTTCTATATACTGAAGACAAACTTTCACAAAGAGAAACTAAGAAAGCAATGCCATTTACAATTACATGGAGAAAAAATATCTAGGAATAAGAGTAAGCAAGAATAAGAAAGACCTGGTACGGGCGCCTGGGTGGCTCATGGGTTAAGCCGCTGCCTTCGGCTCAGGTCATGATCTCAGGGTCCTGGGAGAGTCCCGCATCGGGCTCTCTGCTCAGCAAGCCTGCTTCCTCCCTCTCTCTCTCTCTCTCTGCCTGCCTCTATGCCTACTTGTGATCTCTCTCTGTCAAATAAATAAATAAATCTTTAAAAAAAAAAAAAGAAAGAAAAGACCTGGTACACTGAACACATGGTGGAAAATAAAGGAAGTGCATGTGTGCATTGGGGTGGGGAGAAATGCATGGGTCAAAGAAATGGAAGATGACGCAAATAAACAGAAGCATATGCCATGCTCATTAACTGGACATTAACATGTTCATCATAGCCAAAGCAATCTAGAGATGTGATGAAATCCCTATCCGAATCCCAATGACATTATTCAAAGAAATAGAAGACAGTTCTAAAATTCAAATGGATTCACAAAAGATGCCAAATACCCAAAGCAATCTCGGGATAGAAAGCTGCAGTCGCCACACTCCCAGATTTCAAACTAGAATACAATGTTATAATCATCAAAACCGTATGGTACTGGCATAAACACAAATACACAGAATAGAATAGAACAAAATAGAAAGCTCAGAAACTAACCCACACATATATGGTCTTAACTTACTATACAGGAGCAGAAAATGTACAATGCGGAGAAGACTGTCTCTTCAGTGAATGATACAGAGAAAACTGGACACTAAATGCAGAAGAATGTAACCAGATCACAACACCGCACACAGAAATTTTAAACGGATGAATGACTTGAACATGAGACCTGAATCCATAAACCTCCAAGAAGAAAACACAGTAGTAAGTTTCTTGACATTGGTTTTGGCAAAGTCTTCAGATCAGACACCAAAAGCAAAGGCAACAAAGGCAAAAATAAACAAGTGGAACAACATCAAACTGCAATCTTCTTCACGGCAAAAGAAACCAACAAAAACTTAAAAGGCAACCCAGCCAGTGACAAAATCATCTGTAAATCATACGTGTGAGAAGAGGCTAATATCCAAAAGACACAAAACACACATACAAATCTAAACAAAAACTAAATAAAAATGGGAAGAATATGTGACTAGATACTTTCCAATGATAACATACATGTGGCCAACAGACAGAAAAAGTTGTTCAGCATCACTAATCGTCATCAGGGAACTGTAAGTCAAAACAGGAGTCAGCTGTCACAGCTGTTGGAACAGCAATTGTCCCAGAGACAGACACCAGGTGTGGTCAAGCATGTGTAGATGAGGGGACCCAGTGGGCTGTTGGTGGGAATGTACATTGCTGCAGCCACAGTGGAAAACAGTAGGGAGGTTCCTGAAAATAATAAACACAACTACCATGAGACCCAGTAACTGCTCTATCAAATATTTTTTGGAGCACACAAAAATACTCCCTCAAAAAGAGAGATGCACTCCCAAGTTCACTGGAGCATCATTCACAATAACCAGACATGGAAACAAACCTTGAGAGCATTATGCTAAGGAACGTAGACACAGAACGACAAACCAGATGCTCTCATGTCCAGTCCACATGGGCACAAAAACATAATGAACACATACATACTGGAAACAAATTGGTGGTTTCCAGATTCAGGGAAGCTGGGGGCGGAAACAGATGGAGGTGGTCAGAGGCGCAATGTTTGCGTGATAAAATCTGCAGGTCATGGAACAGATGGACTGGTGGTAAAGCTAACCCTGCGCAATGTTTGCGTGATAAAATCTGCAGGTCATGGAACGTTCTGTGTCACTGGGAGACTAAAGCTAACCCTGCGGGAGGGGTCCAGGTTCCCCTGTTCTTTGAAAGTACATTTTTCCTAGGAAACCTTTCACAGCAGAAATTGTGTAAAGAATGAATTACCATTAAAACGTACAGAAAAATTAGTGAGTATGATCGGACTCTAAAAATTTCTTCTCTTTGGCCTTTCTTCGGCCTCAGCACACAACTTCCTAATGGATACCCAAGATAAATGGAGATAAAGCACAACAGATATTCACAGACACAATTCAAAGCACTGGTGGCTGGATACAGAGAGCAGTGCCCAGGTTGGGGTGCATGCTGCCTCTGTAGCGGTTCCCCACAAAAGAGATGCTGAACGCAATGTCCACTCTTTGACTTTTTTCATAAGAAGGAAATCCTCTTCAGATTTCTTCCTGCTACTGAAGCTGGGTGAAAACGTAGATCTTTCAAAAGAGCCAAGTGTCTTACTATGAACTTTGAAAAAGTGGGGGAGACTTGTACTTGAAAGTTGCTGATGGGGTAGAAGTTCAGAGTTCTCCCAGACACGAACATCGGCAGGTCCACTGTGAAAGGCACCTTCCTCGGCATGTGGAACACAGACTCCCTCCTACTCCCAGAAACCTCCTCCTTCCCCTCACTTGGGGCAACCAACAAGAGCTGGGAGTTCTCTCAATTCCTCCTTTCTCCCATTCCCAATATCCAGGCCATCAGCAAATCCTGTGAACTTTGTCTTCAAAATGTACCCAGAATAGGATTAACCACTCCTTCCACGGCCACCTGTCTGGTCCACACTAGAACCTATCTCTTGCCTGAGTTCCTAGAAAAGCTTCATGATTGACCTCCCTTGTCTATCCTCAACCCTGTGTGTTGTGTTCTCAACACTGTAGCCAGGATGGCCCAGTGAAACAAAGTCCCATGGGGTCAAAGCCCTGTAATGGCTTTCTGTCACCCTACTGTCACCTCCTGGAGGTCACATCCTAAGCTGTCTTGTGTGGCCACAGGGCTTTCTTGCTGCTTCTGGACATACCTGGTATGCTCCTGTCCCAGGGCTTTTGCACATGCTTTTCCTTCCATTTAGAAGGCTCTTGATGTGATATCAGTCACCTTCTTTAGATCTTGATTCAAGTATCACCTTCCTAGTGAAATACCACCTTCCCCCATGTGAACACTGACCACCCCACCCCACCTCCCTTTCTTTCATCACCCCGGCCATGCATCCTGCTTTATATTTCCAGAGCAATTATCACAGTCACCAGTCCATCTTGGCAAGGGAGAAACAGAGGCCTACATGGAGGGTTTCACTTCTGACTCATTCTAATTTCCGACTCCAGAGCCCTGGGGGAAAAGGTGACCAGAGCTCTTGCACAGTCAGGATGCCTGGGCCAAGGAGTCCACCTAATGCACCCTCCACACCATCAGGGAAATGAGCCATAAGGGGAATCCACTTGCACATGAAACCTGAAACCAGACACCTTCCTCGATTACAGGTGAGCACACACACTTCCTCCCCTTGCCTGATGAGCTCACCTGAGAAAACTGAGCAGAAAAGCATCCCAGGGCCTCAATCTCCCTCTGGTCCATGTCCTGGGAAACAGACATCTCTCCTCCCTACACCAGCTACCTGTGACCACAGCATCCTCCTGTGGTCAGGCAGAGTGCTGCACCTATCCCTCTTTCCTGGGATGTCATCACAAACCAGACTTTGGTGCACAGTTTTCAGGAAGGAACCTGCAGCAGCAGCAGCAGCAGCAGGCTGCCCAGGTTTGGCCTCAGCCTTGCACATCAGGCCCCAAGTGGAACTAGAGCTTCCTGGAGACTGGTGTGCTGTGTGGCCTTGGAACCTAATAACAGGAGCTGAGATTTCAGTTCCAAATGAAAACTGGCCTCTTCCACATAGCACAGGAAAGTGGAGGATTTCTCAGGGGTGTGGTTTTGGAAGAAGTTCTTCTGCTGGTTGAATTCATAGACACCAGGCAGAGGACACCTGCTGCACCTCGTCCAAGAAAGCAAGGGGCACCCGGGCAGGATCAATAAGGTTACCTAGGGACTACTTCCCACCAACCACCCTGCTGAGCTGAGGGCATGAGAACCAAAAAAAGTAGCTTTCGTGGTACATCTGCAGCAGTAGGGCTGGCCAGGAAGCAGAGCCCTGTCCCTGGAGCAGGATGGCCTGCCCTCAACAGTGATGGTCCACCACCATGGCCTCACAATCTCCCAGATATCTGATCTGACAATGCTTCCAGGCTCAGACCTGCTCACATGATGAGTCATAAGATCCAGAGACTGCTTTTCACCCTGGCTCAATGCTACTCACAAAGAAGCAAACTCCAGCCTCAGAAATGTGTTCATCTTTAGTTCTGGAATTCCCTGGGTTTGTCTACACTGGCCCACCTAGGTGTCCCATCCGATCATTCCTCAAGTGCCCTAGGGTTTCAAGCCACTTTCAAGCTGCCCTTATAAAGGCAGGACCTGGTCCGAGTAGAAAGACCAGCCAAGTGACTCTGCGTGCTGGAAACTTGGACAACATCCTCCCTGTACACCAACACCTCCAAGTCCAAGCTTCAAACCTTTGTTCACTGTGCACTGAGGACCGTGTCAGCATGAACACTGCTCTGTCAAATCTCTTATCTCCCATTTCTTCAAATCAGAAACCAGGCTCCAGTCACCACTTCCTTTTCCCTTCAGAGAAGTAAGGAAAAGGATAGAATAAAACACTAAATGTGTGGGGCACCTGGGTGTCCCAGTGGGTTAAGCCTCTGCCTTCAGCTTAGGTCATATCTCAGCATCCTGGGATCGAGCCCCGCATCAGGCTCTCTGCTCAACAGGGAACCTGCTTCCCCCTCTCTCTGCCTACTGCTCTGCCTACTTGTGATGTCTCTCCCTCTGGGTCAAATAAAATCTTTTAAAAAAACACACACACGAGCAAGATGGCGGAGAAGTAACAGGCTGAGACGACATCGGCAGCAGGAGACCAGCTAGATAGCTTGTCAAACCATTTCGAACACCTACAAACCCAACAGGAGATCAAAGAGAAGAAAAGCAACAATTCTAGAAACGGAAAATCGATCACTTTCAGAAAGGTAGGACCTGCGGAGAAGCGAATCCAAAGCGATGGGAAGATAGACCGCGGTGGGAGGGGCCGGCTCCCGGCAAGCGGCGGCGGAACAATGGAGCACAAAATCGGGACTTTTGAAAGTCTGCTCCACTGAGGGACATCGCTCCAGAGGCTTAACCGGGGTGAAGCCCACGCGGGGTCAGCATGGCCCCAGGTCCCGCGGGGTCACAGAAGGATCGGGATGTCTGAGTGTCGCAGAGCTCGCAGGTATTAGAGCGGGGAAGCCGGCTACAGAGACAGAGCCGACAGTGAGCTCTCAACTCGGGGTTACCTTGGACCGGTCGCAGGCTGGGTGAGCTCGGAGCATGGCTGGAGACCAGGGAGACGGGAGTGATTGAGCGCTTTTCTCTGAGGGCGCACTGAGGAGTGGGGCCCCGGGCTCTCGGCTCCTCCAGGCTGGAGACCAGGAGGCCGCCATCTTCGTCCCCGTCCTCCGGAACTCTACGGAAAGCGTTCAGGGAACAAAAGCTCCTGAAAGCGAACCCGAGGGAATGACTTAGCCTGGCCCCGGCTAAGGGCGGTGCAATTCTGCCTCGGGCAAAGACACTTGAGAATCACTACAACAGCCCCCCACCCCAGAAGATCAACAAAAAATCCAGCCAAGACCAAGTTCACTTACCAAGGTGAACAGCAGAATTCCAGAGGAGGAGAAAGCAAAGCACGGAATTCATGGCTTTCTCCCCATGATTCTTTAGTCTTGCAGTTAATTAATCTTTTTAAATTTTTTTTTCTTCTGCTATTTTTTTTAACTTTTACCCTTTCCTCTTTTAACGGTTTTTAACTAGTTTATCTTAAGAATACCTTTCATTAAAAAAAGATAATCATAATCTTTTTTTAAAAGATTTTATTTATTTATTTGACAGATAGAGATCACAAGTAGGCAGAGAGAAAGAGGAGGAAGCAGGCTCCCTGCCAAGCAGAGAGCCCAATGCAGGACTCGATCCCAGGACCCTGGGATCATGACCTGAGCCAAAGGCAGAGGCTTTAACCCACTGAGCCACCCAGGCGCCCCAATCATAATCTTTTTGAACCTTTGTTATTATAGTCATATTTTATCCTTCATTGTATCTAACTTTTTTTTTTTTCTTACACATAGGGTTTTTTCTTCTAAAAAAATTTGGGGTACAACTTCTTCTAATAGATCAAAATATACCCTAAATCTAGCTCCAGGCCTGTTCTAGTCTCCAGCCCAAGCAAATTCTCTCCACTTTCTTTTTCTTTATTCTCCCAACCAACTTACTATATCAACTCTTTTTTTAGAAATCAAAAAAAATTTTTTTCACCTTTATGGGCATGTTCCGTCCCTTCATTGTGTTTACCCTTAAATATGTTCTTCATTCTTTAAAATTTAAAAAGGCAGTTTCTTCTAAGAGACCAAGATACTCCCAAAATTAAATGGGTGACCCTGTTCTAGTCACCAGTCTAATACATATATATTTTTAATCCAGCTTCCAGGCCCCCAACTGGGGACACTCCTGCAGGATCCTGACCGGCTATGACCACCAACCCCAGGGCATGAGGCACAGTGCTGAAGTTGGGGGACTACTCTGAGGATTGTTGCCACCACACCTGTGCCTGGGGGAACAGGGACCTGGAGGACCCTTCTGCACAATCCTGACAGCCTATTGCCACCATCCATGAGGGACACAGGGAACAATGCTAAAATTAGGAGATGCCTCTGGGGCATCTACACCTGTGCCTGGGGCGGGAGACAGGAACCTGGAGGACCCACCTGCATGATCCTTGCGGGCCTTTACCACCATCTCCAAGGGACACAGGGCACAATGTTGAAGTTGGGGGTTGGCTCTGAGGCTTGGTGCTGCCACACTTGTGCCTGAACAGGGGGACCCTGCTGAGCTGGAGGTGCTGCTCAAGGTCTATTACCTGCACTGTGTCAGGGACCGGGGTGCAACCCACTGACGTGGGGACTGTGTGCCATCCTGGCATCCCAGTCTTCCAGGGGAACACTGGGAAACCTGAAATGTCCACAACTCATCCCACAAAACCAGGGGTGAGTGGGTGTCCTAGAGTTCAAGGATCTGGGGGGTATGGCCAATTAACGGATATAGGGCAGAAGGGACTTTCAATGGAAAAAGGAGAACTCATCTGAGTTCCCAGGATTAGCTCATTCCATGCCCCCTTCCAGTACCCCCACTTCCCACATGGAGCTCAGCCTACCACCCGAGTCCCCACCCCAGCCCACAGCGTGTACTCACCCACCAGGGAACCCCCACAGGTCAATCTCGCTTTCCCCTGCCTCACTGCTGTATCCAGGGGCAGCTGGGGGCCCACCCACAGAGAGGTAGCTCCACCCCCACACGGTGACTGGTCAGGGAGGGTGGTGCCCCAAGCCCATTGGTGGCTGCACCTGCCTGCATCCAAGCACCAGAACTTATACCGGTGCCTCCCTGTAACTGCAGGGGGTCCTGGAGGCCCTTCCCACCTGTACAGCTGGCTGCAGCTGGCTGGCCGCACAGGCATTGGCGGAGTTTGGGGCGGGGCCCCCACAAACAGGGCCCCTTCCCCGGATTCCTCTAGCTGCAGACCACCCTCAGAGCCTTGCCCCTTCCCTTCCTGCACCAACACTTCCTGAGGAGTTGTGCCTGGCTCCTGACAAGGTCAACTGTTCTCAGACCTTCTGAGGCTTGGGCTTCAGGAAATGCAATGGTTTCCCACATTTCCAAGACAATTTTAAGACCCAAATAGTAATGCTCCAAGTGGAAAGAACTTCATTTTCTGGTCTAACCCATGGAGTGGATAGTGCTTCTTAGACCTTCAAAACACCCTTCTAGGATGAGCCCATTTGTGATGGAATATATATTCCCAATTAAAACTCTTCAGAGTGTAGGGATAGAGGAACATTCCTCAATTTCATAAAAAAACACCAATGAAAAGTCCATGGCACATGTCATTCTCAATGGGGAAAAGCGGAGAGCTTTTCCCTTAAGCTCAGGAACACAACAAAGATGCCCCATTCTTGCCACTATTTTTCAACATAGTACTAGAAGTCCTAGCATCAGCATCATCATAAAACAACAAGAAATAGAAAGCATTCAAACTGACTGACAAAAAAGTCAAACTCTCTCTCTTCACAGATGACATGACACTATATGTAGAAAACCCAGAAGACCCCACCCCCATATTACTAGAACTCATACAGCATTTCAGTCATGTGGCAGAATACAAAATCAATGCACAGAAATCAGTTGCTTTTCTATACACTAAAAATGTAACTGTAGAAGGAGAAATTAGGGAATCAATTCCATTTACAACAGCGCCAAAAACCATAAGATACCTAGGAATAAACCTAACCAAAGAGGTAAAGGCTATATACTCTAGAAACTATAGAACACTTATGAAAGTAATTGAGGAAGACACAAAGAGATGGAAAAATATTCCATGTTCATGGGTTGGAAGAATAAACATTGTCAAAATATCTATGCTGCCCAGGGCAATCTACACGTTCAATGTCATCCCTAGCAAAATACCATTGGCATTTTTCAAAGAGCTGGAACAAACAGGAACCAGAAAAGACTCCACATAACAAGGGAAAGGTTGAAAAAGAAAACCAAATCTGGGATCATCACATCACGATGCCCGACGTCAAGCTGTATTACAAAGCTGTGAGCATCAACACAGCATGGTATTGGCACAAAAACAGAACATAAATCAATGGGACAGAGTAGAGAACCCAAAAATGGATCCTCACTTCTATAGTCAACCCATCTTTGGCAAATCAGGAATGAATATCCAATGGAAAAAGAACAGTCTCTTAAATAAACTGTGCTGGGAAAATTGGACATCCACATGCAGAAGAATGAAACTGGACCATTCTTTTACACCATACACAAAGATAAAATCAAAATAGATGAAAGACCACAATGTGAGACAGGAATCCATCAAAATCCTAGAGGAGAACATAGGCAGTAACCTCTTTGACCTCAGCCACAGCAACTTCTTTAAAGACACATCTCTAGGGGCACCTGGGTGGCTCGGTCATTAAACGTCTGCCTTCAGCTCAGGTCATGATCCCAGATTCCTGGGATCAAGCCCCACATAAGATTCCCTGTTCAGCAGGAGGCCTGCCTCTCCCTTTCCCACTCCCCTTGCTTGTGTTCCCTCTCTCCCTGTGGCTTTCTCTGTCTAATAAAAAATAAAAATCTTAAAAAGAAAAAGACTTGTCAAGGGAAACAAAAAAAGAAATAAATTTTGGGGACATCATCAAGATTAAAAGCTTCTGCACAACAAAGGAAACCGTCAACAAAACTAAGAGACAACCCATGGAATGAGAGAAGATATTTGCAAATGGCATTACAGATAAAGGGCTCGTATCCAAGATCTATAAAGAACTTATCAAACTCAACACCCAAAAAAACAAATAATGAAGTCAAGAAATGGACAGAAGACATGAACAGACACTTCTCCAAAGAAGACATACAAATGGCCAAAAGACACATGAAAAAGTGTTCCACATCACTAGCCATCAGGGAAATTCAAGTCAAAACCATAATGAGGTGTCACCACATTCTAACACCAGTTAGAATGGCAAAAATTAACAAGACAGGAAACCATAAATTTTGGCAAGAATGTGGAGAAAGGGGAACCCTCTTACACTCCTGGTGGGAGTGTCAGCTGGTACAGCCACCTTGGAAAACAGTATGGAGGTACCTCAGACATTAAAAACAGAGCTACCCTACAACCGACCAATTGCACTACTGGGTATTTACCGGAAACATACAGGTGTAATGAAAATAAGGGACATGTGCACCCCAATATTCATAGCAGCGATGTCCACAATAACCAAACTGTGGAAGGAGTCGAGATGCCCTTCAACAGACGAACGGATAAAGAATATATGGTCCATATATACGATGGAATATCACCCCGCCATCAGAAAGGATGAATACCCACCATTTGCATCAACATGGGTAGAACTGGAGGGGATTAAGTCACAGAACTGGAGTGAAGTAAGTCAACCAGAGAAAGACAACTATCATACAGTTTTACTCATACGAGGAACGTAAGGAATAACATGGAGGACCACAGGGGAAGGAGGGAAAACTGAGTGGGAAGAAATCAGAGAGGGAGACAAACCATGAGAGACTCTGGATTCTGGAAACCAAACAGAGGCTTACAGAAGGGAGGGGAATGGGGTACCACGGTGATGGGTATTAAGAAGGGCACGTGTTGTGATGAGCTCTGGGTGTTATACACAACTAACGAATCATTGAACACTACATTGAAATCTAATGTACTACATGTGGCTAACTGAGCATAATAAATAAATAAATGTGCTTTCTACATGAAAAACAACAATGGGAACAGAAGTTCAGATTTGTAAGATGTAATGTTCAGATTATAAGATGAAACGTTCTCAAGATCTGTTTCACAGCAGTGTAAACACACTTAACACTGCCAACTTTATACTGAAAATGCTAAAAATGGCAAACTCAATGTTCAATCCTTTATAATTTTTTAAAAGTACATTCTGTATGATGCCATTTTTATATTTTCTCATTTATTTCGGAGAGAGAGTGTGGGGCATGAGAGTGGTGGGAGAGGCAGGAGGGGAAGAGAGAATCATGAGCCCAAACTACACTGAACACAGACCCTGCACTGGGCTCGATCCCACATCCTGAGCCAAAATCAAGACTCCGTGGCTTAACTGAGCCACCATCCACCTCCACAGGCACTGGCGTTGTTTACTCCGCTGCTATCTCCACCACCGCTGTGTTGAACTCTGTTGAAAATACAACTATGAGGGGCACGTGGGTGGCTCAGTGGGTTAAAGCCTCTGCCTTCAGCTCAGGTCATGGTCCCAGAGTCCTGGGATCAAGCCCCATATCGGGATCTCTGCTCAGCAGGAAGCCTACTTCTCCCCACCCCCCCCAACTGCCCCTCTACCTACTAGTGATCTGTCTGTCAAATAAATAAATTAATCTTTTAAAAAAATACATTTATGAAAAACTGTGCCAGAGCTTCCAGGGGTGAGTCGGAGTATAAGCACTGCCAGGTGACGGGTGTACCTATGGCCTAGGAAAGGTGCTGCTCACCATTCTCCCAGACAGGGGTGTCCGTCACCCTTCTCTCCAGGGGAACTGCAGGAGACCCCCTCTCCTCAGGCACCTGAGGTCCACCTGACCCAGGAATTCACCTTCTCTAGCAGAAGACAGATGGGGCTTCCTTCTCTGGCTAAGAATATGAACCTTGGGGGTGCCTGGGTGGCTCAGTGGGTTAAAGCCTCTGCCTTCAGCTCGGGTCATGATCTCAGGGCCCTGGGATCAAGCCCTACATCGGGATCTCTGCTCAGCAGGGAGCCTGCTTCTTCTCTCTCTCTCTCTCTCTCTCTCTCTGCCTACTTGTGATCTCTCTGTCAAATAAATAAAAATATTTAAAAAAAAAAAAAAGAATATGAACCTTGATCCTGTGAAAGGAGAGCTCTGCTGGGACTCCTGGCCTGGTAAGGAAGCTGTGCCCGCTGTGTGTGTGACAGAGCCAGAGCAGCTGGGCATGGAGGGAATGAGTGCCTTAAATCAGCCTTGTGTGCGGCAGTGTGGGAGCAGCAGCCCCTGCTTCCTGGGTAGCAGTGATGTGTGCAAAAGGAGGGAGGCAAGGGTGGAGGCTTCTAAGCCACACCACAGTCTCACCCTTGGTCCTGAAACCATCAGGAAGAGAACGCTGAAGACAGAGACTCCAGGGGGATTCCCATCCAGGGAAAGGGGGTCCGCTGGAGGGCACTGAAGCTGCCAGCCCCGCCGACCACAGGCTATTGGCACAGGATCACCTCTGGCACTTCCTTAGCATGTTGTCTGTATTCATGTGTGGATAGTGATTGACCCACTGGTGCACTTCCAGAGTCAGACTGGAAAACTTCCAGTGCCTGCTCATGGGTCAGAGGACCCCACGCCCAGAGAAGCAGAGGATGTCCCTCTTTCTCCAGAGCTGGAGAAGGCAGCCACCACCCTGGGGCAGGACCTGGTCCAGGCATATGTTCTTCCTGAAACCCCCACTTTCAGTGGGCATTGCTGCACCTGAGAAAGGCCCCCTCAGCCCCAGAGTCAGGAGCTGTAAGGGGCTGTCTCCCATTCTGGCCCAGGATCATGACTAGAAACAATCCTGTCTTTGAGATGACGGGTCTTCTTCAGGAGCCAGAGAGAGGACTGGCCCCTCCCCCTTCCCAAGTCCAGGACGCCCGGGACCCTGCGAGAGCTCTTCATTCAAGGAGTCATGGAGAGCGTGTGTGTCTTGTCAGCCCAGCAAGTGAAAGAACCAAACCCCAGTTCTCAGGTTCTAACAGAAGCAGAATTTCAATGTACTGCTTGGGGGCAGCCACCTCCCCTCTTACATGGCCTTGGGGGACCCCAGGGGAAGTCTTCCTTGCTCTCCTGCCCTCAGAGTGAGGAGATGACCCCGTGTTCCAGGGTTCCACCCTGTCCCACTGCTGAGGAAGAGCCACACATAGGGACCTGGTGTCAGGAATGTGGTCTCTCAGGGGCCTGACAGCTGCGTGGAAGGGCTGAATGGCTTTGGGAGGAGGGGTGCTCACTGGCAACACTGTGCACCATCCCCCGCAGCACTCTGCAATCCAGACTCTGTGCCCACAACAGGTCAATCACCAGCATCCCATATGTTCCTGCCACGGGAGCGATTGATCATTCGGGATCACTGCATTGCACAGAGGCAGAGAGTGAGGCCCAGAGAGGGGAGGCAAATGACTCCAGTCACAGGGCTGCTCAGCAGAGGGGCTGGAAGGCCAGCCCCGCCGAGCCACCGTTAGCCCAGCCAGGGATTCCCTGAGCCCAGAGCGAGCTCTCCCCTGCCTGCCCAGCCACACACTGGCCCCTGATCTGACTGATGGGCTGTTCTTGGCTCTGAGGGTGTTGCTGACCAACTAGGAGAGGGAGTCCAGCTGGCAGGACAGGCTGTAGCTATAGGACAGAGTGACAGTCTGAGCTAGCACAAGCCACACTCTGGTTTCCCTCCCAGAGCCTGCCTGGGAGCTGGAGTATGGGTGCCCTAGGGGCCAGCACACAACAGGGTCTGTGCAGACCAGGGAGCCATGGCCCCCAGGGAGAGCCCATTCTGCCCTCTCCCTGCGCCTGTGCCACATAACCTCTCCTCACTGTGGGACTCCAGGACCTAAAATCAGGCCCCATAGGGCTGGCGTGGCTCCAGCTTGTAATGAGTTTCAAGCCTCCTGGAGCAGCAGAATTTCCTGGGGCTGGAGGGAGGTCTGGCTGCAGACGAGGACTGGGCTGGGGGAAATGCGGGCCTCATGGAAGGTGAAGGAGGGGGCAGGGGCCGAGTCCTGGGGCCACAGCTCATGTCTAAAAAGGGCTGAAATCCATGCATGTCCACAGGGCCCCTCATTTCGGTAACAACACCCTCACACTAGGGCATCCTGGTGGTGAAACCCTCCTGCCTGCCCTCCTTCCCACCCCTCTGACTCTAGCCAGGGCTGAATCCAGGGACAGGCTAGAGCTCTGCCCCAGGGCACAGCTGGGAAGACAAGCAGAAAGAGGAGAGGAGAACTGAAAGGGGCAGACTGATCTCCCTGCCCTGACTTGGCCTCCACTGAAGTCGCCAAGTCCTCTGGCTCAAGCCCGCATTTAGCTGGACCCTGTAATGGAGTCTGAAATCCAGACCAGCTGGGTGGGGGGAATTCAGTGACCTTTGCATCCCCAGATGTCCAACCCGCCTGGCCTGGCACCCTGAGCCTTGCTTCCCAGGATAGGCACGGTTCCGGGGCTCAGCAGACTTTGGGGCCACAGAGAACTTGGCAGTGGTGAGGGAACATGGGGGACCAGTCGGGGACAGCGCCATGGTGGGTCCGCATCCACCACAAGGCTGGGTCAGGGGACAGGTGCTGTGTGCAGGTCTCCTGGGCACACCTGGCCCTCTCAGAATGGAGGTCTGGGTGCCTGGTGCACCTTTCCTCCACCTCCACCTACCCCTGGAGCAAAGGCCAGGTTCAAGCATTTCCATGTCCAACCCTCAGGGTCAGTTGGGAACCTGGGCTCAAGAGAGGCAGCGACTGGCCCAGGACAAAAATCGGGTACAGAGTCCAAGGAGCAGAGCTTCCCTCCAGGCCTAGGCAATTCATGACCCTCCCATGAGGTTTGCTTTGAGGGTGAGAGCTCCTCAGATGCTTGGGGAGAGCTACCCACCCCATCCCATGTGGGGACATGACCTCGGGCATCCCCAGACAGCTAGAGGCATATGTGTTTGAGCGTGCATGTGTGTGTGTGTGGTGTGTACACACACACACACACACGCATACACACCCCACTCTGCCCAGCTAGGGGTCAGAGGGGGAGACACCCTGGGAAAATGGTGGGTAACTAGGGGGAAAGAAGAAAGAGTTTGGAGACAGCTGGGCCATGGGGTCGGGAGCATCAGGACTCCTGGCAAGGGCCGAGATCCAAAGCATGGGAGGGGAGACAGGACAGGCTGATGGTCAAGGGGTCCCCAAGGGGCCCAGGGGCTTTGCCAGGGCACTGGGTGGGGACAGGGTCTGGGGCCTGGTGTCCATCACCACCCTGGACTACTGGAAGTAGGAAGAGGCACCCCCCCCCAGTGTGGACAGGGCTACAGCACCGAAGGCCTCCCCTTCCTCTTCTACCAGTGGGGCCATAGAGACAGGGTGTCCCTAGTCTCCCACAGGCTTGCAGAAGAGCCTGTTGGCCTTGAATCTCTCTCCCTGACCCACTGTGCTCCCAGTCTTGGGAAAATGCTTTCGACTCCCTCGAGGTCCTTCTGAGCAGAAGACAGCCTGGGGGCTCGGGGGGCTGACCTTGTGGGCTTGCCGAATGTGGCAGAGCACTGGACCCCTGGTCTGGGGACCCAGGTCAGGACCCTCCTGGTAGCAGCCTCAGGGTCCCCATTGGGAAGAGGTTCCAGAGTCAGAGCTCTGCGCGGGGTGAGAAGGCCTTACTTAGCAAGGAAGCGAGCACCAGCCCAGGAGAGGGAAACAGGGACAAGGGAGACTTCGGAGGTTTCTCCCCTCAGCCCTGGAGCCCCCAGGTCCTGCTCCTGGGAGACACCCACGAACAGAGACAGACGCAGGCACAGAGACAAAGACAGAGACAGAGACAGACACTGAACCCAGGAGAGAGGGAACCAGGAGGAGTCCCAGACTTTCCTCCATCGGCTGGGAAATGGCAGCCAAACATTGTGTCTCCTTCTCAGTCCCATGGGCCATCCACCCTGGGAGGACGGATTCGGGAATGCCCGGGGTCCCCTGTGGGGGCTGGCCAGCACATGGGCGCAGACGAGGCCCTTGGACCTCAACCTAATGGGAGCCCCGGGAAGCCTGTGTCACCAAGGTCAGAAGCCATGCACTGCAAACTTGCCACGGGGGATGGGACACAGGAGGGTGGCTTTGCCTGGATCCCAGAGCAGATGCAGGGCCCTCTGGGCTGTGTTCCATGCCCCCGCCCAGCCCCTGGCTCACCCGTGCCCGGCCAAGTGTGTGCACAAGCCTCCTGGGAGAGCAGGGATGGAACGTATGCAGGGGTCCTACCCCTGATGGCATCCCTAGCAGGAGAAGCCAGGACACCCCCAGTGTGCAGACGGGGAGCCTGGGGAGGCCCTGAGAGCCACAGGGTGTGTGCGGGCTCACAGTCCTGGGCAGGAGCAGGAGCCCGGTCTGAACCCAGCGCTGGGCCCTCCCAGCGGGGACAACAGCTGCACCCAGGCCTCCCAGGGTCTGTGGGGAGGCTGTGTGGGGGTCACTGGATGGACAGGGCACGGGGTGGAGGGTGAGCCTTGAGCAGCTGGGGGAGGGGCACCCTCAGGGAGCTCTGGTGGGAGCAGGAAGTCCGGTAAGGAGCCCCCAGGCAGTGGTGACCTCACTTCCCTGACAACAGAGCCCAACGGACTTGGAACCCACGTATCCAGGCACCCACATTCCAGAGAAAACCCCCCGGCCCAGCTCATTTCTGGGCAGATCCTGAAGGAAGCAACATGTTCTGCTGCTGCCTACCGAAGCCCAGAGGATGCAGGCAGAGGAGAGCTCGCCTGCCAAACACGTCCCCCCACTGGGCAGGTCGTGTCAGGCTTCCCCGACGACTCTGGCCCTTTGGCAAAAAGAATCAAAAGGTGACACCGGGAGGCTCAGAGTCAGACAGCCCCACACCTTCTGACCGACCCGTGTAGGCCTAGGTCTCCTCCCCGTGTGTGGTGTGTGTGTGTGTGTGTGTGTGTGTGTGTGTACAGAGAGCTCATCAGGGATGGAGATGCCCCGAGCAGGAGCAGGCTGATGAAGGGTCAGATGCCTGGTGGGCAGGTCATGTTCACACCCCAGGTTAAGGCTGGCTAGGTGGGATGGAGTATGGGGGCTGCACCCTTCTGCCCAGGGTTGATCCTGAGACTCTTCAGGGACGGGTTACTGACCCAGGTGCGGGGCTGGGCACGCTCAGGTCTGCGTGGAATCTGGGAGAAGCAGGGGCACTGGGCAGGAGCACGGTGGGTACGGCCGGGCAGGGCTCTGACGCCTCTTGCACACTCCCCGTCTCTGCTTTTGCAGGCCACGGATGAACTAGGAAGGAGGCGGGAAGACACGCACTCCTCCCCGACCCCGGAGGCCCTGGTCCTGGGAAGGCACCCACTACCTCCCAGACCACTGCCCGTGGTACTCCACTGGATTGCGGTCCTGGACACAGAGCCCTCGAAGGCCAAGTCCAAGGGTGAGAAGGCTGGCGTGGGGTGCCTGTGGCTGTGCGGGGAGGGGTCGGTGCTGGGCCCCACAGGGAGAAGCCCCCACAGGCTGGTGTGGGGCCAGGAGCCACGACTTGGCTCGGAGCACCCAGGGGCTGGACTGCAGTCGGGGAGACGTCTCCGGGAAGGTTCCTTCGTGGCTGCGGCTTCTCCGGGAGGCCCCGGGCTGGGCTCTGTCTCTGCAAAGCCACAGGGAGAGGCAGGCCCGCGGGTGACCTTCTCTCCTCTCCCAGCTTCTCCAGCGGAGGAGCTAGACCCACTCCCAACTTCAGCAACTCCGGAGGGGCAGATGGTGTCTGGAGTCACTTCGGCGGGAGACCGGGAGCCCACAGGTGTCCGGGCGCCTGCCCACGGAGATGCTGATGCTGTCCAGGGAGAGCTGGCTCCTGCTCCTGCCCCCACCCCTGCTCCTGCCGCTCCCCCTGCCCCTGCCCCTGCCAGAGCGACTCCCACTTCCCCTGCCCCTGCCTGTGCTCCTGTTCTGGCCCTTGACCCAGATCCTCCCTTGGTCCCACCCCTTCCCCGACCCCTCCCTGGGCCCCTATTCCCTCCCCAGACCCAGCTCCTGCCCTTGACCTCGCCCAGGCCATCACCCCTGCCCTTGCCCCAGCTCCTGCCCCTGCCCCTGCCCCCGCCCCTATCCCTTCGCCTTTCCCTGCCAGGGCCACTGCCCCGGCACCTGCCCCTGCACCTGCCCATACACCTGCCCCAGACCCAAGTCCTAACCCTGTTCTTGCCCCTGCCCCTGCCCCTGAGCCTGACCCTGTCCCTGACCCTGCCCCTGCCAGGAAGGCCTCCACTTTCCCTGCCGGTGCCCCTGTTCCTACCCCAGACCCAGTCCCTCTCCTTTGCTCCTGCTCCTTTCCCTGCCCTTGCCTGGGCTCCTGTTCCTGCCTCTGACCCAGCTCCTGCTCTGGATCCTGCACCGGCCACTACTGCTGACCCTGTCCCCGCCCCTAGCCCAACCCCTGCCCCAACACCTTCTCCTGCGGGCCTCCCAGACCCGCATCCAGAGCCCACAACTCTGCGGGGAGATCTTCCCAGAAAAATGCCATCAGTTCCATCCCCTGACCCCGACATCCCCCCAGAATGTTCCATCCCCCCTCCTTGTGTTCTTCCTCTCCTGTATGGAGTCAGCGTTCTCGCCGCCGTCCATCTCCTCTATGCCGTGTATTATTTATTTTAAATAAAAGTTCTTGTTTTCCCTTGAACACGTCATGAGCATGAAGTGCATTCCCAACGCTGTGCCAGCCACCACGCCCCAGAGCATCGTTGCAGGATACCTCCTTCCCCAAAGGAGGAGACCCTGAGCCCAAGCCCTCCTGCCCATTGTTCCCCTAGCCTGGCCCCTCACAAGCCCTAAGCTGTTCCTGCACGTGTTCTGGAGGTTTCTGGAAGTGGAATCCCTCAATAGGTGCCTTTGTGTCTGCACCTATTTTCAAAGGGCCCTCGTTTGGGGTTTGGTTTGGTTTTTGTTTCTTCTCTCTGTTTGACATAGAATTTCCCTTCTTGGTTCTTGAGATGCCCAATGGATTACAGAGGAGATGTCATCCTAGGGACCCCTTTAGGAATTCTGGGCACAATCTCGGGGCCAAGGCCCCTGTTCCTGCTGGGACACCACAGTCGGTCCCCAGACAGGACACGGCTGTTTCCTCCTGTGGCCCACACAGAAACCAGGGAAATGCAGAAAGCTGGAAGACACACCGCGGAGCGCAAAAGCATCGCTCACAACCTTAGGCCAGAGAAAGGTCTCCCATGGGTCTGCTCCAATCCATGCTCCAAGTCACTGGGTCCCACAGGGACAGAGACAGGGACAGAGACTAGACACGTGCAAGTTCAAGGGGGAGGAGAGGCACACAGGGAGTATGTGTCAGGAGATGCAGGAGCTCCCGGGGAAGGACTCAGGCAAAGGAAACCCTGGGGAGGCAGTGCTGGTCACCCTCAGACTGGCAGGTGTCTGGTCTGGGGACCAGCAGCCCTGGGGAGAACGTGAGGAAGCAGAGGTCCGATGCAGGGCCCCTGGAGAGAAGGCGGACGGGCACCCCTGTCTGAGACAACCGTGAGCGGCACCCATCCCAGGCCACAGGTGCACCTGTCACCTAGCAGGGCTCAGCCTGGGACTCACCCCCAGAAACTCTGGCTCGGTGGGCCACGGATGTGTTTTCAGTAGTAGTGGGCACAGCAGTGGTGAGACAGCAGGGAATGGGACAGTGTTCATGCCCAAGGAGATGGAGGGGATCCTCATCCCCTTCCTCCTGACACAATGTCCTGGGGCTCCTTTCTCAGTGTTGTCTGGGGCACAGGATCGCGGCAGGCCCTCCTGAACCCCACTCCTGCCACCCTGCTCCTGGGGACATTCGTAATAGTTTAAGGAGGACGTAGAGAGGATCCAGGATGACAGCAGGCCAAGGAGAAGGAAGGTCAGCACTGGGAGGACCGAGGGACGTGCCCCGAGCCACCATCCAGGGCCTGAGCTGCAGTTCCCTCAGACCTCACTCCTGATGCACAGACTGGCCTCTGCGGTTTCACTCCCTCCCCCGTCATTCAGTCCCTCACCATCCAGTCCATCCCTCTCCCTCTCTCCTTCCTCCCCCCTCCCCCCTTCCTCTTACCCCTCCCCCCCACCTCACCTCGTCCTCCCTCCTTCCCTCTCCCCCCTCCTGGCCCCTCTCCCCCTCACCCCCTCCTTCCTCACGTCCCCCTCATTCGCAGAGGATTTGGGGGCCCTGGTCTTTACCAAGCACTGGGGCTTCATCAGTGAGCACCCCTTCAACTCTCGTGGTCACGTCCATCACGGGAGGTGACAGGGGCAGTCCTCAGGGCTCGCAGTGGGGACGAGCACCAGGAATCTGCTCCTGAAAACAGAGGCCAGTTGCACAGAAAGAAGGGAGACCCATGCTTAGCACTCGCTCTACAAACACCTAGTCCTGAACAAAGTGACAGAAAGTAAATATATCCTAGACTTCATGCAATGTGAGATCTAACAAACAGTAAATCAGCCAGGGTCAACTGGAGGGTTGTGACCAAATGACTGCATTTCAGCAAACATCTCCAGGACCTCGGAGTTTCCCAAAGGGCTCTTCGATCCTCTGACTCTTCCCCCGACGTCCTTGGGAAGCTCTGTCCTGTCACCTCCCACCTTCCTACCTCTTCTGGAATTCTCCTGTGGCCTCCCCAACCCCCACCCCTTCCAGAGCCTCCCCCGCTAGGACGTCTCATGCCCTGTGGCCTGGTGCCTACATTCCATGCTGGGTCCCATGAGCTCAGTGCTTTGTGCACATCCTGAGCACTCCCCTGGGGTCACTTGGAATCTCCCTTGCAGTGGCCTCCATCTTCCAGTGCTGGGTCTCCTCGGATGAGTCTGGGAGGCCAGACTGCACCCTTATTACAGGCATGGGAGCGTGAGGGCAGAAGGTCCACATGACCTGCTCCCACTCCCAGCACGTGGAGTTGAGCCAAAGATGGTCCCAAGCAGAGGATGACTTGGACCCAGGGAGCCTGAGAGGACGTGGCACAGTGAGCCCACACCGGCACCAGCTCTGTCCCCTGGGTATCACCCTCCTAGACTGAGAGCAGGCAGTGGCTGGCAGGAGAGGAGGCACCGCTGGTGCAGGAGCGAGCCCTCCATAGAGAAGAGGAACAGATACTCCACCAGCAGCTGGGGGAACGTGGGCATCTCTGAGCCATACCAGAGAACTCAACCTGTCACCCAGAAGGAAACCGTGCCACTTGGAATCTCTCCAAGGACTGACAGCAGGAGAAACCTGCATGCCCCCCTTGGCTACCCCCACATTCTGTACCCCCTCCCGGGACCCAAACCCGAAGCCTGACCCACCCTGACCCACACCCTCCACCCAGTCCCTGGGACGCTCGCCACACAGCTGGCAGATCAGATCAGACGTGCCGGCGCCCTCGGCCCCAACCCTAGCCACTGGGTGAGCTGGAGGCGTCCATCCCAGAGGCCTGGCTCCAGGAAGAGCCGTCACCACCAATCAGGTAACGAACTCGTTATGAACCAGGTCTGGAAGAAAGGGGGGAACCTATCAGGTCCACTTGAGCTAAGTCCGCTGCACCTCAGTGTCCGAGAGTACACGAACATACGGACTCTCTGTTCCTTGGGAAGTGCATTCCTTCCCTCTGAGGTGCCTGGTCCCTAATTCAGGTGACATACACGCCTCTTCTTCCTGATGGTGGAGTTGCCACGTCTCTCCGGGTTCTTCCTAGGCACAGAGTCAAATTCACTTTCTCCGGTCACTGTGCGTCCGGCCAACTGGACGCGCGTCTGCCGAGGAGGGCGCCAGCGGGTCCGGGCACTCCCGCTCCTTCCACATCCACAGCAAACCATCCCAGGAAAAGTTGAGAAAACCATGTCCCTGACCATGTCCTCAAAATCAATAAAACATCTAGGAACAAACTTAACCAAGATGTGAAAACCTGTGACTTCGCAAGTGGACGACGCGGATCCACCCCCGAAGACACCAGCGAACCTGCGAGCTTCTCCCGAGCTTCTCCCGAGCTTCTCCCACTCTCGTCCGGCCCCGTCCGACCGCCCGAAGCGAGCGCGGACCCCACGGGAGCTCCAGACTCCGGAGGCATTTTCCGCGGAACAGCAACAGCCTGCGGCGCGCCCGAGAGTGCACCTGAGGGCACGTCCGAGGGCGCATCTGAGGGCACGAAGGACCGGGCACAGCCGGACCCTCCCGAGACCGGGTGAGACGGAGCCCGAACGACCCTGAAAGCCGGACACGGAAGCGGCTGCAAGGGTCGCGGCGGCAGAACGAAACGGACCCCAGTCCACACGGGCGGCGACTTCGCCAGGGAGCCCGCGACCGGGGACAGTCCGCGACCGACCGGAGACAGTCCGCGGACCGGGACAGTCCGTGACCGGGGACAGCCCGCGACCAGGGACAGTCCGCAACCGACCGAAGACAGCCCGCGGCCGGGGACAGCCCGCGACCGGGGACAGTCCGCGACCGACCGGAGACAGTCCGCGGCCGGGGACAGCCCGCGACCGGGGACAGCCCGCGACCGACGACAGCCCGCGACCGACCGGAGACAGCCCACGGCCGGGGACAGCCCGCGACCGGGGACAGTCCGCGACCGACCGGAGACAGTCCGCGGCCGGGGACAGCCCGCAACCAACCGGGGACAGCCCGCGACCGACCAGAGACAGTCCGCGGCCGGGGACAGCCCGCGGCCGGGGACAGCCCGCGACCGGGGACAGTCGGCTGGTCAGACGCCGGACACGAGCCGCAGAACGCAGCACGTCCCCCCAGCACGGAATCCTGCCCCGCACACTGAAGGCTCCCACCCCAGGCCTTGCCTCCGCCCGGTCCCGCCGCCCTCGCCCCCGCCCCCCGCGGCTGCAAGTGTTCCCGAAGCCGAAGACTCCGCTGCGCCGAGCGGCAGGGCCGGGGGGGGGGGGGGTCCTACAGCACCGGGAGGGGCGCCGTGCACGGAGCGCGCCGCCGAGCACACACCGCGGCTCTTCCAGGCCGCAGGCCCCCGCGACCCGCTCCCGTCCGCAGCCCCCGGCCCCGCCGCCTCCGCGGAAGGGCCTCTTCTCGCCGGTTCTGTGCTTCACCGGGGATTCGCGCGCGCGGTTGTCCCCGGCCCCGTCCTGATTCTCTGCTAACCCCAAAGCCCATCGTGTGCCGGTAGAATAAACGGCACTTTGGGGGCGCCTGGGGGGCGCAGTGGGCCCAGCCTCTGCCTTCCGCTCGGGTCATGGTCCCGGGGTCCTGGGATCGCGCCCCGCGTCGGGCTCTCCCTCGGCGGGGAACCTGCTCCCCCGCACCGCCTCCGTGTGATCTTCAAGTAAATAAATAAGATCTGTAAACACTAAAACCTAAAATCAACATGAAAGTAAGTAAATAAGATCTGTAACCCCTAAAACTAAAACAAATGAACGTCGGAGCGAGGGGCACTTCGCGGGCAGCGCAGCACGGCGCCGCCGGGACGACCACCCCCGCCCGCAGCGGTGGACCGCGGGGGTCGGCGCTTCCGGACGCGCCCCGCGACGAGCGCCCTGTCGCCCTGTCCCCCGGGGCCGACCGCGTGGGCCCCCTCGCCCCGGGCCGCGGCCCGTCCGCAGGCCCCTCGCCTCCCCGCCCGCGCGTCGGCCCCGACCCCGTCCGCAAAGCCGCTCTGCCGCCCCGAGGCGCGCAGAGACGCTTCCGACAGAGCCCCCGAGCCTTGCGGGCTCAGCGCGCCCGGCGCACGGGGCAGCCGGAGGCCCCGACGAAGCGCCGCGAGCTCCAGGCGGGGCCGGCACGACGGCAGCCCCACGACGCCCGAGCTCCCGGGGCCCCGCTCTCCCGAGGCCGCTTCCCCGCGCCGGACGCCCGGAAACGCCACGCGGCGCAAAACTGACGCCCCAGGACTTCCAGCGCCGCGAGCGCAGAGACGAGCTCCGGCGCCGAAGACCCGACCCCACGCCCGCTGCGGGGCGCACTTGCGCTCGCTCCAACCGCCGCCGCCGCAGCCACGGGGGCGGTTCTTCCAGAGCCGTCTGCGCCTGCGCAGGCCCCGACTTCTCAACTGGCCAATCGCAAGGCTGCAAAGCCACGCGCACCCAGCCCCACCTCCCCCGAACGTGCGGCCTAAACGGCCTAAAGCATGCGCGTTAGCGCCCGTCCGCGGCGGTTGCGACCCGGCCCGCCGCGCTCGGAAGCGCAGTGCGCAGGCGTGCGGCAGGAAACCCCGCCCCGGGCGCGAGTTTCGGCCAATCCCCACCGAGGTGCCCCCGCCAGGCGCCCGCGAGCGGAGGAGATGGCCGGGCGGCCGGGGCCTGCGGACGCGGAACGGGCAGGAGCCCCGCAGCGGGCTGAGAAGGCCGAAGGTAGCGCAGGGGAGCCCGCAGGGACGGCCGTGGGGGCCGACTGACCACGGGAGCGCGCTGTCGAGGGAACGACCCCGGCCGCTTGGGCCCCGGCGGCCAGGCCCCTCGGGAAGCCCCGGTGCTCCGCCGGCGGCGGCGTCGGGACGGCCCCAGACCCGCCCTCAGCGGGGCGTTTCGTGACCGACGTCGGGCCGCCCCGGCTCCGCGCAGCGCCCCGCGGGGCCTCCTCCTGACGCGCCCTGCGGACCGACGGCCCCCGGCGCAGCGGACGCGGCTGGGCAGCCCGGCGCAGGCCCTCCGGGGCGCGCTCACCGCCCGGCGCCGAGGGGAAGCGGGGGCTGTCCCCGAGCCAAGCCGTCGGCGGCAGGAACCGGCTCGGACGCGTTCCCGGGAGCTCGCAGCGCCGTCCGCGGCACGGGCCTTGCTGGTTCCCTTCAACGTCCTCGCCGGGGGCAGCCTGGGGTCCGCCGCGGCGCCTCGGGGTCCCTGCGCACGCGGGCTCCGAGCCCGGAGCGCGCTGGGAGCGGGGCGGCGCCCGGAGGCGGCGCGGGGCCGGGTACGAGCGCTCCCCGCCCTCGAGTGCACCGGCCGCGGCCGCGCCTGCGCCGACGGACCCGTTCGGTAGGGCCGTTGGGCGCCTCCGGTCCGCCGGCCGCTGGGTTACTCCGCCAGGCTCGGCTGCGCTGCTCGCCGCGAAGCTCCAGGCCCACTGGCCCTGCAGACCGCGGCTCGGAGGCCGGGAGGCCGGGAGTCGGCCGCCGGCGGAGACCCGCTCCCGGGGTCTGCGCCCTCGCAGCCTGGCGGCTCTGGCCGTGTCTCGTCGAGGCGCTCCGTCCGCCGTCACGACCCAGTCCCCTCCCGGAGTGGTCACAGCGCATGCCGTATTTCTTCCTCCCTCCCTGGGATTTTATTTATGGGGGGGGGGGGCGGGGCGGGGCACGACCGAGGGGAGCAGGCTCCCTGCTGAGCAAGGCTCCCGCACCGCGGGATCGCGACCTGAGCTGAAAGCAGACCCCTGACCGACTGACCGCCGGGCGCCCCCAGACCAGACCAGTTCAACACCTGCTGTTCGGTGGTCACTGCCTGGGGGGGGGGGCTGTCCGTGTACTTGGCACTTCACACTGGGGCGTCACGGGTCATGAGGCGTCGTCTGCGACTTCTCGGGTTCAGAGATGTTAGCAACGGGGGATGCGAGCTGTGGACCCTATTTCCACAACTTCTCAGTAAACGCGATCTCACTGGCCATTGTCAGATTTATTCATCTTTACCGATCAGACAGGTACAAGATGTTATTTTTAGCTCATTAATTTTGACTGGATTGTACATCTTTTCAAATATTTAGTGGCCGTTTGTATAATTTTTGCTTCACCGTTCACTCCTTTTCTCCACCCTTTATAGGAATGATTGCTAGCCTGCTTTATATTGATTGAAACATATTATGGAAAACTTAAGCATACACAAAAGGCAAGAACAAAGTATAATTACCCCGTGAACCCATCTTTCCACTCCAACAGTTACAGCTTCTGACCGACCTTGTTTGCTCTGTACCCTCCCCCTCGCGGCCGCCCACTCCACTGTGGCATTGGAGGGTCACGGCCTCGTAGCCTGGCATCCCTAAATATTTCCATGCGACTCTCTAACCGGTGTCTAAAGGGTAACGAAATACAGCAGTGGGTCATAGCTGCGTAACTACGACAGTAATTCCTCAGTTTCATCCATTATCCAGTCAGTTTCCAAAATGCCCTGATTGCCTCATCAACATTTTTTAAAGTGCATTTGAATCAAGATCTAAATGTGTCCATTTTTGAGACTGATTTCTTCGTCTGGAACCCGTTTCAGTCTGCAAGGCTCTTCTTTCTCCCTTTCCCCGCAGAAGCTGGTTTTCCTATGACGCTCCCAGTCTGGATGCTGCTAATTGCGTCCGCATGGGTCCTGCGTCCCTGTATTTCCTCTGAGTTACTATTTAGGTTGAGAGGATTCGCAAGATACTCGTCTGATTTTTTGGCAAAAATTCTGTATTCTATTTTTACCTCAAGTGGCTCATAGTGTCCAGTTATCTTTACTGTGATGGGTTAGTGCCATGAATAATCATGGCTTGGATCTGCCATTCATGAAGGGATGAAAAATAAGTGCCTGTATTGGTTATAAATGGGTTAACATGAAATATTGTCCTGGGAGGCTTCAGAAGAATGAGTGAGTGTACATGGAGGAACTGCATTTTTTAAATGAGATGTCTTGAATTTTCTTTTGTTCTTTGTGGGATTTTTCTTATAAGAACTCTAGAACTTTCTAGTTAATTAGCCACGCACAGTTAATGATTTTTGACTCCTTGTTTCCGGGGGTCTTTTGTACCCCTTCTTTTTTTTCACTGGTATATCATGAGCTTTGACCCAATCTTGACTACTACAGGCAGTGGGAGTTCACCCCTCCCCTTGGCCTGGGTTTTATTAAGGGGAAATCTGTGGTCTGGCTTCGTCACAGTTTAGAAGTTGGCTGTGAAATGGCCTGACTCGTCTCTCACTCAGTATGCACCCACCTCAGGACACGGAGCAGGGGGGCGTACCTCTCTGGCTGGAGACCTGAGCCCCCCTCGGTTCCAGGCCAAAGCTGCTGGACTCCCACTCCTCGGGATTCTAACATGTCTGGCTTTGTCTCCACAGGGCAAGCCAAATCCTCACAGAAAACGGAAGACTTGCTGGAAATGGTGAAGAAGCTGCAGAAAGGTCACATGTGCCCTCTGTAGCCCCCACAATTCACAGACTTGGGAAATCAGCTCATTTGCTCTGTCTTTTAAAGCTTAATTCCTTGAAGTAAAAAATACAGCCCCATGATTCAAAATTCAAGTATGAGTGGATGGAAGGCCAGAGCTTTTCCCAAACCTCCTAACTCGCCGCCCATTTGGCCCCAACTGCCTTCAGTCCAGGTTTTCGCCTGCACCTCCTTCCCTCCCCCTTAGCTCTGCTGCTCTCCGCTTGCTGACCAGCCTCCTTCCAGCCGCGTTCCCACCTCAGGGCAGGCCTCACTGTCTCCACCCGCCCCAGGAACTGCCCTCCCGCGGACGGGGCCCTTACCAGGGCTTCCCCTATCTGAAGGGCAGGCCCCACTCCTTCACTCTCTCATTCTTTGCCCGTCTGTGCGTCTTGGCTGCAGTGACTACCGCCCGACTCAGTACCTGTATTAATTCTTGTCCTCGCCTCCCCTACCCAGGGAAGTCCCCACAGGGCCCCCAGCTCCCCCTGCCTGCTCTCCTCTCCACTCAACTTCTCTCCTTCCTGCAGCGGGAAGCCTGGAGCCCAGGGTTGAAGTCCTGATTAATCGGATTAATGAGGTTCAGCAAGGTGAGCTCAGGCACCAGCAACATGATGTGCAGGGCTCCTTGTTCAAAGATGACTGAGTCGGTCGTGACAGCAGCAGCAATCATTAAACCAAGGATGGGACCATCTAAACGCAGCTGCTGTGGTCGCATGTCCATGAGCCTGGTGCTGCTCTCAGCTGAGCCCAACAAGAAAGGCTTGTGCTCTGGAAGCCTCATTTCTTGCTTTAAAATCTGCCCCCACCCCAGATTTCCTGGAAGACAAGAGAAATGTCAGCTTCCAAGGAATAACGCAGTGGGAGGCTGCACTTACACATTGTTCTGCTTTTCGGCACAGCAAAAAAGAAGGCCAGTGAAGAGCTGGGAGAGGCCCGGGCTGTTTGGGAAGCCCTGCAGAGGGAAATGGACTCATGTAAGCATGCTGGGCTCACGCAGAGGTCTTCAGTGTCAGGCCTTCCTGAACTCAGTATTCTGGACACAACATTGTTGCTGTGAGCAAGGGCTCCTACCCCTCTGCAGCCCCACTCTGTGGGTAGGAGTGTTTCCGGAGTCCTCCAAGCATAATCCTACCTCAGGGCCTTTGCTAGGCTGTTCTGTCCCAGATAGTGCAGGTTGCTGGTGCCGACATCCTCAGCAGCTCTTACCTTCAGTGTCCCCTTCTCAGGTCAGCCTCCCCCGAGTCATCCCATCTAGAGACAGCACCCTGTCCCCTGTCCCCACTCGATCGCACTCCCCTTAACTGCTTGCTGGGTTTCTTCCTAGCCCATGTCCCAGTCCAAGGGATGTGTTTTCTTGTTCCCGTCCATGGAGACACACTGGCCTTCCACAGGGTCCTCACAGTCAGCCTTGATCAACCCCAGGGCCCTCTGCTGCTTAGACGGAGTGTGGGCTCAAGAGGGGAGGGGGATCAACTCAAGGGGTCCACATTTGGGATTGAGGTGGTGCTGTCCCAACCTGCCTGTGTGATGAGGGGCAAATGCGCTCCCTGAGGATGGGGTGATGCCTCCTGATGCCTAAATGTGTTCCTGTGTTTTCCAGTGACTGGAGAGAAAGTACACCTGAAAGAGATCTTGAACAAAAAGCAAGGTAATTGCAGCCACTCTGTCTCCAGGCTTTCGCCCTTGTCACCCCGCAGAGGCCAATCTCTGCAGAGCAGCTGAAGCCCTTTGAAACCCAAATCAGCCTGCAGCCCTCCTGTGGCTTCCACCACACTTTTGGCAAATGACAAAGTCCTATCAGGTGTCCATAAGACCTCACATGATCTGTCATGAATGCCCAATCCTGATGCTTCTATGGGTTTTCATGGGGCCCTTGGCTCTTCTCCCTGCAGAGACCCTAAGGATCCTCAGGCTCCACTGCCAGGAGAAGGAAAGTGAGGCACAGAGGTAAGAGCTTACATCTGGGACTTGCTCTGCTCTCCCCTTTCATGAAAGAAGGAAAATCAGTTCTGGATCCACAGGTCACATTGTCTCCAATCTGTAAAAAAGAGAGGCCAGGTGCATGGCTTCCCACCTTGGCCCCATGGTGCACAGTAGTGTTGAGGGTACCCGGACTCATGGGGATAATCATTCATTTGCTAGAGCTTTCAGCTCTTTCTTATTCTATGCCCGTGACTCTTCTTAAAATCGGCTCCTTGGCTCACTCTTCACTCGTCTGCCCCTTCATTTAGGCATCAAGCCACCAGTGTCTCTGTATTTGTCCACTGTCCTTCCATCCACCTCAGTATTTGTGAATCCATCTCTCCACTTCCTGAACCCTGATTTAGCTCATTCTGTGATCCTTGCCCCTAAGCCCTCACACACAACATTGGAACTATGTGGGAAATGTGGATGAGATCCGTATGTATGTGTGCTTGTGCACGTGTGTCAGCGTTGAGCTCCCTGATTTCGCAACAGGATTCCAGGGTCATGGGCTCATGCCCCACCCCCCACGAAGTTACTAAAGAAGGGCCTCAGCCGGGAAAGCCAGAACAGACCCAAGAGGAGGCAGGAGCCCAACCCCAGCCCCGTCATTGAGAAACACTGAGAGAATATGACTGAGGGCCGGCCTTGCCTCTTCCCAGGAAGCAGACCATGCTGCAGGAGTGCAAGGAGCGAATTTCTGCCCTGAATTCCCAGATTGAGGAAGAGAAGAACAAACAGAGGCAACTGAGGTAAAGCCCAGAGCCCAGTGCCAGGCAGGATGGGGGCGATGGGTTGGGATGGGTTGTGGTAATACTGGGGATGGTGCTTAGAAGTGGAGCTGGCCGGGCTGAGGCTTGGAGGGTCAAGGTGGTGAAGGTGCTTCCTGCAGAGCAAAGAACAGGAGCAAGTCTCCCACAGTCTGTGCAGGAAGACCTCTGGCCTGGGCCAAGGTGGGGGGGAGCGTCTCAGCCCGTGGTGCCTCATCTTGTGGGACTGGTCCATAGGCTGGATTTTGAGGAGCAGCTGGAGGATCTGATGGGCCAGCACAAGGACCTCTGGAAGTTCCATGTGAGTCACTCAAACCTGCTCCTACCACTTTCCACATCTTCCTGGAAGTCCCAGGCCCAAAACTCAGGGTTCCACTGCAGGCCTCCTTCCTCACACCTGCCACACCCAGCTCCTGACCCAGCCCTTGTGGTCATACATAAAATGGCCCTCAGCTCAGTCCCTCGGCACCACCCAGTGCTGTCCACTTCACTGACCCTGCCCGTCCATCCCTGCTGCTCCCAGCCCCCTCCCCCCGCCCTCTTCAGTGGCCAGGAGGAGCCCTGATAAACCAGGGAGAGGTTATCCATAAGGGAGATCCCTGGGTGTGTTAGCAGCGATGACCGGTACAGGGCAGAGAGTGGAAACCAAGGGTCCCGGTGCCAAATAAAAGGGGCAGAGAGGATCAGTGTTAGGCCGGAGGGGTTCGGTGGAGAAGCCACGCAGAGGGAAGAGGAGCTGCAGTTCCGGTCTGGTGACTGATTCTCCAGGCACAGACTGACTCGTAAGGGTTTCAGGATCCCCTGTAAGAAATACTTGCCTCAGACCTGATTTCAAGGCTTCCAAACCTGGCCTCCCTAGCGCAGCATCATGGGATCTGGGGTGAGATAGAGACAGTGGTGGAGAGAAGATGGCCAGCATTAAGGCCCTGAATCCGGAATGTGCCTTGTGTGCCCGGAGGCCCAGAGTAGGAGGAAGCGAGGCACACAGTAGGGACCACATCCAGGTAGGGTTCTCTGAGGTGCGTGAGAGGACAGGACACCTGGACAGGCCTCCTCTCTACCTACTCAGAGGCCAGAGCAGATGGCCCAGGAGATAGGCACCCTGGACAGCAGCAAGGAGCAACTGCTCAAAGAAGGTGAGGCCTGGCGGGTGGGGCGACCCTGATGTGTCCTGCCCTGGCCTGCCCTGCTCATCGGTCCCTTCCTGCTGCAGAGAAGCTTGTGGAGGCGAAGCTGGAGGACGTGAAGCATCGCCTGTGCTCCCAGTTTGGGGCTGATGGCTGCTCGGCCATTGCTGAAGGGCTCTTTCTCCGCAGCCAGGAAGCAGCAGCTGCAGTGTAAGATAAAGATGACGGGGACAGGGAATGGGGAGGAGGGAGGGAGCTGCCGTGGCTGACAGCTGCACCCTCAGGCATCTGTTTGAGGAGGAGAACAGGAAGGCCCAGGAGCTCCTGGAGGCCTCGGCACGGCACCACGAGCAGCTGCAGCAGAAGTGCCAGCAGCTGCAGCAGAGGAGGCAGAGGTGGGCATGGAGGCCCGGCCCCTAATCCCAAGGGGAAAGTGGCTGAGGAGGGCATCTCAGCTCCTCTTTCACGGATCTCCTGGTCTCCTCACACCGTCTTGTCCCTTTTCCTCCCCCTGACCCTCCCTTTTTGGTCCAGGCTTAAGGAGGAGCTGGAAAAGCTTGGGATGCAGATCCCTGCTCGAGGCCAAAGCAAACAAGAGGAAGGGGCTGGCCCAGGAGAACCTGTGAGTCCTAGAATTAGGTGGCAGGGAGCAGAGATAGCTCACGAAAGGAACAGGGCACAGGAAAGCAAGGAAGGGGAACCACAGAGTCCTCAGAGGATCTGAGTCTTTGGGGAAGGGTGTTCTCAGGGCACAACCAAGACAAAAGTGCAGAGGCTGGCGGCGTGGGTTAGAAAGAGGCTGGTCCCAGTGAGGGTGTGGTCACAGGGATGCATGGAGGCTTCCTTCCTCAGACCCTGACCTCCCACAGGCCAATCCCAAGCTCCTAGGAGTCATTGAGGAGAAAGACCCAGAGCTGCCCACCAAGCAAGGTCCTGTGCCCTCCTAGGCAAGGAGGACTCTCCCTGCCCTGGAGCATGTTCCATGAACTTCAAGAAATAAAAGCACTATTTCAGTACAACTGCCTCAGCAGAGTTTGTGCACGGGTGGAAGGGTTTGTCTGGCCCAAGACCCTTGACCCTCGAGACTTGGTAAAGCCCTGGCCACATCTCCTCTTGGCCTCGGCCAGAGTTCTGCAGCAGGTACTCAGTAAGTGCTTCCCTAACCTTATAGTCTCTGCTCTGCTCATTCCTAGGACTTAACCTGTGGTTCTAGGTCTCCAGGCAGAAGGATTCACATTCTGCAGACTCACCTGTGATTGTTTCAATTCCTTATTCAGGCCTGGATTATACGGGATCCCAGAAACCCCCAAAATGAGGAGCAGGGTGTTGGGGTTCTCGGCCAATCAGTCCTTTGCCCACAGTCCCCACCAATTAGCTGAGAAAAAGAAACACAGTTGGAGGCCAAGTGTAGTCTGTGCTCTTGTGGAACAAAATAGGTAACCGAGACACCCGTCACTACAACACAGTGTGATAGGGTTCTTCAGTGTCCTGAATGCACTTGCCCAATTCAGGGTAGCAAGGCTTGTCAGAGTCTGATCCTAAGCCAAAATACAGTGACTATGAAGAAAGAGATGCCTTCTCTTGAAAGGCTCCCGCATCCAGGTAGGACAGTAACGTGGTGGGACGGAGAGGGGTCCAAACAGGCCCCCAGTCTGGAGAGCACCGTTTCTGTGGAAGAACGGAAAAATATGACACCAAGCATCAACCTCCCGGTGTTCTAAGATGGGGTTCATCAGACCTGTATCATACATGAACTGGTACCATCAAAGTAACTCGCATCTCCTGGAAACTGGTCTATTCCCCTGCACGACAATGGAAACATCACTTCAGAGAACTGCAGTTCAGCTAAGCTCACGATGAGAAATGCTGGCCCTTTCCTTGGAAACCCAAAGATCGTGTCGCCTGGAAAAGGAGGAATGTAGCCCCATCACCACAGAGCTGGGCTACCTAGGGTGGGTCCCTAGCTGAGACAAACAGAAAAACGTAGCTGGTAGCGTCACTTACCAGAAGGTATACGTAGAGACAGATGAGCTAAAAGAAACTGTTCAGTCTTCAAGATTAATCTAGACAAAATACCAAGGAGCCAGGACTTCCCAGGTTTGAAAATGAACTGTTCCTCCTTCCCAGCTTCTCCAGGCAGAAAAAAGGATCCCTGAGATAGGAAATGACTTCAGGCTAAAGATCACATTCAGGACAGTATCCGCAAAATGGAGCCTCAGGGTAAATCTCAGACCAAGGATGCTGCTCGAAGACCCTCTGAGTCTCTTAAGCCTTGTAAATCCTCATGACGGATGACACAGAGGGTTTTTGCAAATCTTAGGGGCATTGTCCCCACATCACTCTGTTTGAGGCAGAGTGGTGGGGGATGGCTTTCATCTAATGGAGTGGATTATAATTTAATAGATGAAAAATCCAAAAACTTTTTAAAGGAAATTAAATCAATTTGAAATAAGTTTAGAAACAGTTCAAATGAAAAGAGCCCTCTGGGCAGGAAATACACCTGAAGAAACTAGTTAGTGTAAAAACAAACAAAAAGCTGGTTATGTGTTGGTAGAAGAGAGATGACAGAGTGCAGAACCCAGAGCCTTGGAAGTCACTCTCAGACCCACTGCACCCTGATTGAGGGGCTGATGGGGTGCCCTGCTAGACTTCAGAGTTCGTGGGGACCACAGATGGCTGAGTGCCTCCCAGTTGCCCTCCCCTTTGAGTGGACGGAGTCTCCCCATCTCCATGCTACGCTGTGGACCATCTAAGTGGCCACTTGAGGTCACATGGCTTCAGGCTAAGAGGAACCACACAGAAGGCATGCTCCCAAAGAGACTGTGCTCCTTGTCCTGATACAGATGACGATGTCCTCAATGTTCAGCCAAACAGCTTTATAAGTTGGAATTCTTTGAGTGTTAGTGTAGTGTGCATTTATAAATGATGTGAACTCTGTGGCCAGAAAGCAGGTGGTGTCCTACTGTATTTTCCAGAGACGACCACACACTCTTGTGAGATGCCTTTACATCAACAGGTAAAGGTGGACTCTACTTCTCCACCCCTTAGGATCTTCGTGGGCCCTGTAACAACCCCAAATAGAAAAATTCAGAAGTGACTGTGCTACTTACCAGGAGTAGCATTGCCAAGTGTCCCCATAGAGGCAAAAATCACCCCAGAGAAAAAATGGTCTATAGTCTTTCAAAAATCTTCTTTAATATAGTATCATTTCTATCTGAAATTTTTTTATCCACATTACCTACGCTGATAGTTTTCGCTTCATGAAAAACTCACTGATACAAAGTTGGACCTTCTGTTGAAAAGTGGACACATTAAAGGTATTTATAAGGTTTTACTTTATCCTCAGTGTTCAATGACCTGTCTCTGCCCAATAAAGTCATTCCTGCATTTATTGAATTTTTTTCCTATGATTTCTTTGATTTTTATATCCATTGCTTGGGGATGAAAAGTGACAACAAAAGGTTCTTTCCTGTGTGACTCTCTTACACAAGGACTGGTAACGTCTCACAGAAGCCGACCTCAAATTCGCAAACTGAACTAGCTACAATGGACTCACATTGTTGGAAATAGGTCACACATAGGATTCAACAGTGACTACCTCTCCCTCAGGTAACTGCAGGTGAAGATTTGTGAGGCAGCGTTGGGAAGATCTTTGCCCTCCCCAGTCAGTCCTTTCTGCCTTAAGTCCTGGTTGCCATCTTCACCATGTGGCTCCAAAAACACACCTGTGGGTAATATGCATTCCAGGAATGAAAAATCAGCAAAGGCAAGTAAGTTTTTTTGTGGCCAGGCATGGAAGTAATGTTCATAATTTGTGTTCATGATCTCTTGGCCAGAGCTCAATTACGTGCTTCCACCCACAGTAAACAGGAGCTGAGAAATGCAGGCGAACTGTGTGCCCAACACAAAGAGAAAGTGAGTTTTGGTGTACATATCGCCAGTCTCTGCCACACATGGCTTCTCCCCAGTGTGAGTTCTCTGATGTTTGCTGAGGTGTGACTTCTGAAGGTTTTCCCACATGCATTACATCCACAGGGCTTCTCTCCTGTGTGAGTTCTCTGATGCACAGTCAGGGCTGACTTCTGGTAGAAAGTCTTGCTACATTCTTTGCATCCATAGGGCTTCTCTCCTGTGTGAGTTCTCTGATGCCTACTGAGAGCTGACCTCTCACAAAA
This sequence comes from Mustela putorius furo, assembly GCF_011764305.1. Lineage (NCBI taxonomy): Eukaryota > Metazoa > Chordata > Mammalia > Carnivora > Mustelidae > Mustela > Mustela putorius. Next base: position 77,995 of record NW_025422057.1, read on the forward strand.
GGTCTTCCAACACTCGTCACATTTATAAGGTTTCTCACCTGTGTGAGTTCTCTGGTGTACAGTGAGTTTTGATTTCTGGTAGAAAGTTTTCCCACATTCCTTACACTCATATGGTCTCTCACCGGTGTGAAGTCTCAGATGCACAGTGAGCTTTGGCTTTACACAGAAAGATCTCCCACACTCGTTACATTTATAAGGTCTATCTCTTGTATGAGTTCTCTGATGGATGGTAAGAGCTGGGCGATGGCCAAAGGATTTCCCACATTCTGGACATTCATAAGGTCTCTCTCCTGTGTGAGTTCTCCAATGCGCAGTGAGAACGGACTTCTGACAGAAGGTTTTACCACAATCACTGCATTCATGATGTGTCTCTCTATTGTGACTCCTTCGATGTACAGTGAGGGCTGACTTCTGGTAAAAGGATTTCCTACACCCGTGGCATTCATAGGACTTCTCCCCTGTGTGTGCTCTCAGATGCACAGTGAGTTTGGTTTTCACAGAGAAAGATCTCCCACATTCGTAACACTCATATGGTTCTTCTCCCATGCGGGTTCTCTGATGAACAGTTAGGTGAGACTTACGGCAGAAAGTTTTCTTACACTCGATACATGCGTAGGGTTTCTCCCCTGTATGAGTTCTCCAATGTACTGTAAGAGCTGTTTTACTGATAAAGGTTTCCTCACACTTACTACATTGATAGGGTTTCTCCCCTGTGTGCATTTTCTGATGTTTATGGAGATTAGACTTTGCGTGGAAAGTTTTGCCACATATGTCACATTCAAAAGTTTTCTCTCCTGAGTTCTTGAAAGCCAAGTAAGGTGTAATTTCTTGCTGAAATTGTCCCCTCTTTGATCACGTTCACAGTGTTGCTCCTCCAAATCAGCTCTGTGAAGATTCGATTGGGTTGGTTTCACACAGGTGTTCCCCCATTTGTTACACCTACAGTGACCCTCCCCTATGTGAGTTCTCTCTCGGACAACGACAGGCAGACTTGTCACAGGCTCTCCAACAGTCATCGTAGTTATAGGCAGTCTCTCCCACAGGAGCACTGCTATGTGTAAAGGTGGTTGTCTCCCTGTTCAAGTCATGCCCTTGCCCACCAAATTCAAAAAGTGGCTGCAAAATCTGACCCTTCTGATGAAAACTACGGTGTTCACACCCGAAGGGTTTGCCGCTCACATTACAGTTCTTGGGCTTCTCTCCACCACGCATCTCATCCGGCTCACCAGGGAGAAACATGTTCTGACACACATCAAACTCCTCTGGCTTCATTCCTGAACAGTCTCCATTATTTATAACCAGGTCTGAAATGTGGATTGCGCTCAAATTAAATGGTTTGCCCAAGGCGGTTCTCTTCGTAGTTGACCTTTTGTTGCTGGAGAACCCAACTTGCCCCACATGTCTGCTCTGATGGTCCTGGCGGGTCTCCGTCAGGTCACCTGCACTCTGGACATCTGAAATGAGACGAAGTAACCATGTCTGGTTACCAGACACGTCTGGTAACCACATCTAAGCATTTCTTATGGAAGGTTTGTGTAGGAGTAAAGCCGTTTCTTTCCATCACAGTATTGGGGCCAAATCCACGTTAAAACCTGTTAAACCCCTAGGGCCTGCTTGGGCCTGCTTAGCCAGAGTGACTCCATGTTGCCTAGATAGCCGTTTGGTTGTTTAAAAATGCCTCAGCAGTTACTAGTATTGGTTCCAGGTAACCGCTACTAAAATACACAGGTAGGAGACATCCAATCAGCCAAAGCCACCTATGCAGATGTCTGCGATTGTGCCCTATAAAAACTAGCCTGTAAGACCAAGGGGCATCGCTCTCTTCGGAGACGGCCCTGGCCGGTCAGTCTGACTGGCCATTGCTTGGCACAGAATAAGGCTTTGCATAACTTTGTCTCCGCCTCGTGCCTTTGATAACAGACCCAACAACAGCAGGATATGAATTTTGAAGAATTGATAATGGGTATGTTATGATAAGCATATTATTTTTCTCCCTAACAAAATCATGTAACAAATGACACTAATATATTATTGAATATCAAATCATGGTTTTATTTGTCGGTTCTTTTTTTTTTAAGATTTTATTTATTTATTTTACATACAGAAATCACAAGTAGGCAGAGAGGCAGGCAGAGAGAAAGGAGGAAGCAGGCTCCCCGCTGAGCAGAGAGCCCGATGTGGGGCTCGATCCCAGGACCCTGGGACCATGACCCGAGCTAAAGGCAGAGGCTTTAACTCACTGAGCCACTCAGGCGCCCTCAGTTCTGCTTTTCCAAGTTTCTTTTTTCCTTACTGGATCCAGGAGGAAATCCCAACAGTCACCTACTCCCTAGCCGCAGTTTCGGCTGAGTTCTTCATCTGCCATCTGTGTTCCTTCTGTCTCCTGCTTTCTCTCACAATAACTGTGCAGTCCTTTTTGCTTGGCCTTTCCTCATCACTCAGCTTTGAAGGTGACAGGACTGTCCTGGATTGGCTACTTTAGGATGCAGTAGATGGCCATTTTTCACCTAAGCAAGGATATTGCTTAGGGACAAGGATCTGCACCTATGTTTCTTTATTTTTTCACTACTTCTTGGGGGATGTCTATGGGCATCCTCTCTCCTTCTCCATGCTAGCCAAAGACAGATTTCTGCTAACTCCTAATGAGACCCTATGCCTTGGCTTCTTACAACCAAGTTCCAATTCTCCTCCCTGGGCTACCCTCCCTGCTGGTCTAAACAATTTAGGTTCTGCAACACAGGCTGCACTCATGAGCTCTGAAAAGTCTTTTTCTGGCTGCTTCTTGGAAAAGCAGTCTCACCTGTTTTGCTGTGCTTTGCTTCCTGCTGGTGCATCCCTACTTGACAATGTGCTGTTTCTAAAGGCTTTGTTTTGAACTTTGGAGTATCAGCTGTGTCCTACTTTCAATGGAAATGGAGTCCACGCATGGACTGGATTCTCTCTGTTATATTAGGGTTACTTAGCAGGAGCAACTGCATCCTGAAACCCCTGGCTCCACTGGCCTTGAGAACGCATGAACTCCAGAGTCTCCCCCCGTGCCATGGATCACCCCTTTCCACACGGCAGCTTGCAGCTTGTGCATGGTTCTCCGCCCCCTGTGACACTGATTCTGCGCTTGACAAGGCTTGGTCCTGCGCTCCCTTACTTCCTTAGCAACTACCTGGGCAACCTCCTCTCATCCTGTGCCTCAGATACCAGTCAGGCTAAAGACTAGTTTGCAACTTCTAACAGTGACACCCAATCTCTACTGCAGACACTATACCCTGTATGGGTTATGTTGTCAACACTGGAAAATCTAAATCATCACCTCAGGTTAAAGCTATCCGAAAGTAAAGTCTTGATAATTCCCTCAAAAATACTTTCTCTGGGCTTCCCTACTAAAATAACACACCCCAGTTTTTCTCTCAGAGTGGTAAAACATTATTTCTGATTGTGACCCACTTCTTAGTGTTTTGTGTATTTGCTTCATTCTGACTCAACTGAAAGGAATCTCCTAGAAAGGACGGCATGTATTTGATTACCACTGTAACCCCCACAACTACAAAATGACCCATGCTTTACCTGTGTCGAAAGAATAAATGAGGGATAAACAAACACTCGAAAGGGAACAGTGTATGCAAGGGGGGCACCTTTGAACCCAGAGACAACGGCTAATGAAGAAAATACTGGAATGGATTTTGGATAAGTCTAAGAAAAGAGTGGGCAATTAAGAAAAGAAGGGGACATTTGTGGGTGAGAGCCATACTGTGAGAGTGAAGAAGGCAGGAGCGTGATCCATGCAGACTCCCTCTCCTGAGGTCTGGGCCTGGGAAAAGCACCTGGGAAAACAGCCCGGCACGGCCCACACTGGCTGTGCTCTTCTCTTCATAGACCCTTGCCCAGTATGCACTCACTGACCTGGGAGGCGCCGGGTTGGGGCTTCCCGTACAGCCCACGGCTCTGCTCCTTGCTCCAACTTGACAATCACCTCAGGTTTGGAAATGCAGTGTCCTGTTGATCAGAAATAAGTGGGACTTTTCACAAACTGCTTCACTTTCAGGGCCTTTGAAGAATGACATGAGCAGAGCTCCAAGGACTGTACGATGAAGGGCCAACATGAACCTCCGACTAGAGGGTGAGCACGCACATTCTCCTGGGCCGCGGAGCCTAACCCTGAGCAGCCTTTCACTTCATACACCGCTGCACCTTTACCATGAAGAGGAAAGTGCCTGCCCCTGCCGGGACACTCTCACTCACCCAGGGACACCAGGCTCCTGTAGGTCTCCAGCATCACGGCCCTGTACAGGGTCCTCTGAGCATCATCCAGGTCCTGCCACTCCTCCCAGGAGAAGTTCACAGCCACGTCCTCAAAGGACACCAATTCCTGGAATGACATGTGCCTCAATTCAAGGCATCAGCCTGGGTCAGAACAGGAAGTCTAGGAGTTCATTCTTTTTTGTGGGTTTGGTCTTGAACAAAATACACCCATGGTTTGTAGTCTGTACTGCCGGGTAAGGTAAAGAGATCCCACAGCAGAAATTTCCTACCTCAGACTGGAAACAACAGCAAAAGAAAGTCTCTGAACTTGGGAGATGGATCAACAGGTATTTTCTAATCTTTATGAGAGAGAGAAAAAAATGAAGACAAATAAAGAGACCCATGAACAATTTAAAAACCAGTCTAACAACATGTAACTGGAGTTCCGTAAGGAAAGGAGGAAAAATAGAGCATTTACATATTTCAGAAATAATGGCTCCAACCTTCCCAAATTTCGTGAATGATCTGAATATACAGATTTATTAACTTCAGTGCCCATAAGTTAGATTTAGAAAAAAAACAAAAAACAAAAAGCCAACAAACTATTCTAGGCACATCACAGCCAACCTGCCAACATCCAAGAATAAAGAGAAATCTTGGGACGCCCGGGTGGCTCAGCTGGTTGGACGACTGCTTTGGCTCAGGTCATGATCCCGAAGTCTCAGGATCGAGTCCTGCATGGGGCTCCCAGCTCCACAGGGAGTCTGCTTCTCTCTCTGACCTTCTCCTCACTCAGCTCTATCTTTCTCTCAAATAAATAAATAAAATCTTTAAAAAAAAAAAAAAAAAAGAAGAGAGAGAGAAATCTTGAAAGCAGCCAGAGAAGAGCAAGCACGTTCAGGTTCAAGTACGGGGAAGGACGGGCAACTTATCGGAAACAACGTGGTGAACGTAAATCCTTCGATTCCTTGATTCTGCACCCACTGAGCTGTTATGCTACAAAACTGAAGTGAAATACATTTTCAGAGGAACACAAACTAACATAATTCATCATCAGAAGATGGCACTACAATGGCAAAGGACCTTCTCTGTGGTTGAAACAAAGTGACACCAGATGATCTGGATCCATAAGACAGAATCAAGATCACTGGAAATGCCAATGTGTAGGTAAACATAAGGAACTATATACATATATATATGCACTTTTCTTCCTTACGTCTATAAAAGACATGATCCTTTAGGGAAAACATTGCAACGATGTACAGAGCACTCATAACGTCTGTAGGCTCAGTATGTACACATGTGTCTACTATCCACAGTACACATGACGGGGCAGCAAATGGATTTATACTGTTCAAAAGTTCCTATTTTCTATGAAGTAGGGCACTACTACTCAGTATGTTTGGTAAAGACTTGTGTGGTAAACCCTGTGAGGAGTGAATAAAAAGGTAACGGAATGAAGTGCAGAGTTTTAATTTGCTACGGCTGCCGTAGCGAGGCACCAAAATGGTTTAGCCATTTGGGAGATAGTTTGGTACCGTCTGCACAGGTAAGCACGAACGCCCAACCCACGATCCCTGCCTCGCTCCTCTGGTACGCATCTGGAGGAGCTGAAAACGCACGTCCACGTGGACACCAGCACAGGATGCGTACCGCCGCTTTATTCATAACCACCAAACCCGGACGTGACCCAACGTCTTCAGCGGATGCACGAATCAACTGCGCTCCCCTCTGACAACGGAATGCCACGTGGGGCTGAAGACAAAGGAGCTATCGGGGCAAGGGAAGAACGGGGGAGGAAGCGCAAACGCACCCCAGGAAGGGAGAGGAGCAGGCGTCAAGGACCACACACTGTGGGATTCCAACTGCACGCCTGCCTGTCAGAGGCAACACTACGGAGCCCGGAAAAGCATCACCACTGGCCAAGGGCTGGGAGGCAGGAAAACGAGCGGAAGGAGCACGGAGGACGTGGAGGACAATGACGCTGTTCTGTACGGCTGCAGTGGGCTGTGACTGACACGGAGGCTCCATCTCATGATCCAAGTGTCCGGATCTCGACGCCAGCCGAGGGTTCGGGGGGAGAAAGGGGAGAAGAGAAACTCCAGTTTGGTCGTGTCGGCGGCCGGCTAACGAAGGACACGTGAGAGAAGAAAGGAAGATGAGCTTTCCCACAGGACTGACTCCGCGTGAGGTGCCTTCTGGAACAGCTGCACGAAAACATTCCCCAGGGGCTTGAACTAGTGGTCGAAAGGCTCGGGAAGAGGCCCGAGCTGGGGAGAGGCGCTGTCAGGACCGCCGACCGCAGAGGGCCGGACAAGTGCAGGAAAACCAGAGTGTGAAAAAGGGGCCCAGATCGGAACCCTTGGATGAGCTGCGTTCAGGAGAGGAAACAAGCAGAAGAAACCACCAGGGAGGCCGCCCCAGACGCTAAGAGACGAGAATGTCCAGGAGAAGACCCTGGACGGCAGTTTTCCTACGGCAGAAGAGTCGAGTAAGGCACAGCCCACAGCACCGTCACTGAATCAGACATAATCTGGGTTGCTCTGTAGGCTGTAGGATTATTTCTTCACTTAGAAGACATGGATTAACACGACACGGAGGAGGGTAAGGTGCAAACGAGCCGTGAACTCTCTCTCAGAAAATACCACTCTCCACAGTCGGACACACAGCCTACACAGACCGGCTGACAGAAACACGTGGAGGGTAAGACCTGCAGACACCCCAGGGTCTGAGTCTAGCAGGGCTCAGGCCGTGGCTGCAGTGGGGCCGTGGACCCAGCAGAGCCCTCCAGAAGCTGCCTGGGACGCGACTCTAGCAAAGCTTCTCAGGCAAACAGCATTCCAGCACCAGGTGACCTTCCAGACTGGTGGCAAACCGCTGTCCGCCCCCTCAGCCGTGTGACCAACAAAGGCACCACTTCAGACTTCTGGGCCTACAATGTTCAGGTCCTGTGAGAACGGGACACGCCTCTTCTGAGGGTCCTTTCTGAACAGGCAGCAACGCTGTGTGTCATTCTGCGGCGGCGTCAGAAAGCCCAGAGACCAACCTGCACTCACCCTGGATGACTCGAAGGTCATATAACCCGTCCACATCCGCATGCCACTGTTGCCGTGTTTCCGCGTATCACCCCGAAGCTGCATTTTACCGACTTCTGCTTTTCTATTTTACAGTATGAGCCCTTATTAAGGAGGCACGTACCGCATGGAGCACTGGTGTGCTGCATAAACAATGAATCGGGAACACTGAGAAATAAAATAAAATAAAATAAAATAAAATAAATAAAGCCTGAGCCCTTCCTCTCCGAGCTCAGGAAGCGCCACGCCAAACAAGCGGACAACTCACCAGAGAGGTGTTCATCTTCCGCTGCTCCGGGAAACCACAGAGGGCTCTGGAGGGACCCCTGGGACAGGAGGCGAACGGACTGGCTGCGGGACCAGATGCTGGGGCTCGGCTCCCACACCTGGACTGTCCTGTCTGAAGCTCTCCACAGTGGCCAGAGAAGACGAGAGGGAGCGAGCGTGCTGCTCCTGTGGGACGAGAGAATTTTCACCTTGAGAAAGGGCAGGAAAGACCCTATTACAGGCCCATTAATTTACACATACAGTTCATCAAAACACACATTCCCTACTGACTTATCAACAGTGAAGAGAAAGAATCAATTTAAGATCTTGAAGATGCTCATTAAAGCAACGACTGTTTATGTTCCTATTAGTAGAGACGCAGACGCAGGGCTTCACAGTCGTGCCTCCGTGAGGACACCCGCGGTGTAAACAGCTCGTCTTCACAGAAGCAGACACCCTGCAACAACACTGCTGGCCCGTGACTTTACAGGAAGAGACACCCGTAAGGGACATGGGACACTGTGCTGCAGGGCACTCTTCCAGTGATGGTTCTCCGTGACCTGCTCCCCTCGGCTCACTTCCTCCAACACAGAGGTGGGCTTTGCCACGTGACCTGCCCTCATCAAAAGGAACGCAGCGCACACCCTGGACACAGGTGGAGGAGCGCGTTTCTGCGGACATCCGTGAAGAGGCCCGGGACTGGCCTGATACGAGGCTCAGCCAACAGCCAGCACCGACCACCAGGAAGGAAACGAAATCCTCTTTCACCAACCGACCCCAGCCTTGGCACCAGATCACGGCCTCTGCTGGGAACCAGGCACCGACGGGACCCGACCGAGTACACCCAGCCCCAAGTGCGGAGCCACAGGACCTCAAAACCTAAAATGACTGTTGTTTAAGGTCACTGAATGCGGTTGGCCTGTAACCCAGCAAATGCTCACGTGATACACGTGAACCCCCGAACTCAGTATGTACACGGGGAGTCTTGAATTACACACCGAGGACCATCGACAGAACCTGACAACCCACACCGAACCTCTGAGGGGTGGCAAGACTGCCCGCTCGCTGGACGCCAGTGAGGCCCTGGAAGACCGGCCGTGGGGAGCCCGCAGACACCCGTCTTAACACCGGGACTTGGCGCCACGAGTCTGTTGGCCACAGCCGGGCGCATGCGGGGTTGGATGTGCGGTCCGGGAAGATGCGTTAGACAAGAAAACTGCGTCCGATTTTCCCACTTCCCACAACGGAAAATGGACACCAGGCCGCTGGCATTGCGCTGTAGTCTCTGCTCTTCACAGACAGGTCGCCGGCACTCCGTGCGAACACCTGCCCCGGAAACGCCTTGAGCCCCGCAGGGCAGAGAAGACGTCAGGGAAAGTGGGACAGGCACGTCTGAGGCAGTTCCCCCAAGAAGCGCTGTCCTAAGTGGCCGCCTTGGCCAGAAATGAGTCAGAAACAGACACGGGCCGTGGCTTCACTGTGGCAAAAGAGAGAACGCACAGCACCCCCAGGTCGGGTTCCCCGACGCGCGCAAGCCGGGGAGCCCGCAGCCCGCTCGCGTCCTGGAAGCCTCCTCGCAGACCCCCGCCGCACCCGCAGACCCTTCCCCGGCCACCGCGGGGAGCGCGCGGGGAGCGCGCGAGGCCGCGCCGGCCGCGCCAGCGGAGGGAGTTCGGGCAACAGAAGCCGGGAGGCGAGAACCGAGCCAGGCAGGGTTTGGGGCGAGCGGCCTCTCGGCCTCAGCAGGTCCCCCTCCCCTCACACCGGGCCCCTCGGGCGCGTGACCCCTCGCGCCGTCGCCCGCCCCTCTCCGCCTGGCGCAGGTCTCCCGAGGGCGGGTCCACCCTTCCCGTCACTCGCAGCCTCTGGGGCCTCTGGGGAGTGGCACCCCCAGCCCCGTTCCGTGCGCGCTTGGCCATGCGGAGCTGGGGCCCTCTCCCTGCCTCCGCTCAAGTCACAGGCGCCCCTTCCAGAGAACACGCGACGGCCGTCGGGGCCGCGCCATGGCTCGCGAGCCAGCGGCGCCTGCAAACCGGGTCCTGCGCACGGGGCAGAGCCCAGCGCCCGGCAGACCGCACGGCGCCCGGCAGACCGCACAGCGCCCGGCAGACCGCACGGGGGGCGCGGGGGCCCGACCCCCGGCCTCGGGGGCGCCTCAAGAGAGCCCGCGCACGACCGCTCCCGGGAGGAGCTTCGCGGACGCCGCCGCGGACCGGGGCCCCCGCCCTCCGCACCGAGACGCTCGCGCCAGCCCGAGCGGGAACGGGCACGCGCACGCCTGCAGACCCGCCCCCGCCCTCGCCGCCGCCGGGCCGGGCCCCCCGCAGCGCGCGCCGGGGGGGCCCCCCGCAGCGCGCCTTCTCCGGCCAAGCGACCGCCGCCAGCACAGCCCGAGGGCGCCCGACCCGCGGGCCCCGAAGCCCCGTCGCCCCGCGCACCGGGTCTCGCTCCACGGGTCGCGCCTGCACTTCAGGCCCCGCCCCCGCCGAGCTCCCGCCGGCCGCAGGGCTCCCCTTTCTCCCTCGCACCGACCTTCGGGGACACAGGACCCAACGCCCCGGGCCCCGCAGCCACAGCGGCCGACAGCCGCAGGGAGCCGGATGTCCGGGCGGAAGAGGAGGGGCGGGTCCGCACGTGCGCAGAAGGAACCCGAAGACCCAGAGTCCCGCGCGGGATCCGTCGTTGTCGCGGGAGACTACATTTCCCACAGGCCTCTGCGCCCAGTCCTTTAGGAGCCCTGGTGGGTGATGTGTCCCGCTGCGCGGGAGCGGGTGCGGGCCGGGGAGTTGGCTCTAACTTCGTGAGGGTACCGGCGAGATCCTGATTTCACCGAATGACAGACATTGTCCCTAACTGGTCAAATCCTCGTATGGAGGAAACACGAACACTTTCTCTGTAGCATGGGATGGTGTCGGACAGCATCTTACCCACAGACCTTCTTCTAGACTTGCTGTCAGTCCTCTCAGGCCCCACTGCTACCTGATCAACTAGGTTTAGCTAATAAACTAGGTTTATCGGATACCCCAGTCTTTTGTTGTCATTTCAACAGTCTTCACGGCATCACCACCAGCAGTAGAGTCCTTCTCAAGAAACCACTTTCTTCGTTCACCCCTAAGAAGCAACTCCTGATCTGCTGAAGTTTGTCATGAAATCACAACAATCCAGTCCCATCTTCAGGCCCCATTTCTGATTCAAGTTCTCTTGCTGTTTCTGCAACATCTGCAGTGACTTCCCGAGGGCACAGGACATCCTTCAGGACCTGGTGTCCATATAGCACGACACTTGGATGGGGGGCCCCAACACAGTGGTTACATGGGGCCATGCTGCTTAGCCAGCTGGAGACAGTGGCAAGGCACACCTGAACAACTGTCCCAACTCCTGGATGCACAGGGGCAGTTGGAAATGGAGACACTCCCTCCCAGCAGCCCCCATGTCTGGCCAGCACCTCTCCATCAGTGTCTCCCAGCCAAGATTCAGGGCTGCAGACAGGGGCCATGCTGACATGAGGGAAGCATGTCTGTGCAGGGACTCACACTCTGGCCTCTCAACCTCTTGTGCCTTTCCCTAATCCCTTCCTTTATTGGAAAGAACAAACCACTTACTAAGCGTTCGACAAATACTAGGTACTACACAGTGTCTCAGGACTGAGGAAAGACAGGGCATGGCAAGAAATTTATCTTCTTTGATACACATTCTAGTGGGCAACATATGACGGTCAAGTCCAAAGTATGCCTCCATGCAGACATGCCGTTGGGAAACACCAGTGAGGAGGGGCGGAAGGCTGGTGGTGCTCTCATCCTCAAGAGAAGGCCACTGGGGAGGGTCTCCTTCGAATGCAGCATTTTAACACCAAGAAAGATGGGAATGCCAGCCAGGTGGATATCTGTGGGAACAGTAGCCCCTGCAGAAGGGCCAGCAAAGCCTTGAGAATTGAGGGTGTTTGTGTTGGGAAGAAGTGAGGAGGTCAGTGGCCATGGTGGGCAGCAGAGGACAGGAGAGCATGGGAGATGGTACAGGGGGTTAGGTGGTGGGAGGATGGGTCTGGGGGAGTGGGAGGTCCAGGTCCCGGGAGGCCTTTTGTGTGTGTCAGAGAGGAGCACTGGCTGCTGAGGGAGTGGACTTCCCCCTCCAGGGTCTCCCTGTGTGGAGCACGGACAGAATGGAAGAAAGGGCCTCTGTGGGCAGGAAGCTGTGTTGGATTGATCCAGGTCCAGAGAGACCAGATTCCTGATGTCTTTTCTTCGTAGAGTAAGGGGTTTGCTGGTGGCCACGATGTGGTGGGAGAGGGGAGTCAGGATGACTCCTGGCCTCTGGTCTGAGTAGTGCCGAGAACAAGAGCATTCCTTCTAGACAGAGGAAAGCCAGGGGAGGTGCAGAGTCAGGAAGCAGGGGCACAGCTGCGTGCCTGTCAGTACAAAGAGCCCGTGAGCTTCATGGTATGGAAGCTGAAGAGCTCTGGGCTGCTGGCGTGGAAGCCTCAGGACGTGTTCTCTGACAGCCTGGTTTTCTCAGAGAAATGGAGGTGAGAACCACATGGGGGCCAGAGGGGACACTGATAGAGGTTTGAAGAAATAAGAGCAGGCAGGAAAGGAGAAATAGTCCCCTAGGAGAGCGGGGAAAAGGAAGGAGGGGACATCCTGGGGCTGCAGGAGTATGAAGGGGCCCCGGGAGCTTGGGGACTGTGAGTAGGGCCACCCGTGTCCCTCTGAGCCTGACCTGGCAGAGGCATCGATTCCTGGAAGGGAGAAAGGGGAGGAGAGTTGATGCCAGGGAGAGAAGCACATGACTAGCAGTAGAATCCCAGCCAGGTTGGGGCAGGAAGGTGCCCAGATGGGCATGGGGAAAAGTGGAGACACTCCAGTGGGCAACACTGAGTGCCCACGGCCTTCTCTCCACCAGCGGGGATGAGGGACTTCATGAAGGCCCTGCAGAAGCTTCTAGACCGCAAGGAAGTCTAGGACATGTTCATCCACCTCTCCCTCACTCAGGTCACAATCCACTGCTGTCTGAGGATTCTGATGCCCCTATACCCCTCATAGCCCTTCCTGAGGGGATGCCTTTGATCCCTGGGTCCACAAGGCACTAGACTAACCAAAGGGCAGGGATGTGGCAATAACATGCTGACAGGTCTCCCTGGAGTTGACCTCCAGATCTACAGTTGGAAAGCCAGATGGGTGGTGGGCACTTTGTACCATGACAATGGGGTGCAGCTTTGGCAACGACCACACTGTGCCATGGATACAATCCTCACTAAACAGGTGCCCCATGTATTATGGGGCTCTTGTTCAGTGTCAGTCTGAATCAAAGCTGGAAGCTTCCTCTCATGTCAGAGACCATGAAAGGGACCTCAGAGAGCCGTCAGTTAGGAATGGAATCATGTTTGAGGGGTCACAACTCCTGGTCTCTTTAAGAGGATCAAATAAAAAATGGGATATTCTAGTACAACTGAAAGAAACAAACTCCCCCCACCAACATTGGCTGGGAAACCTGAGTAAAGCACTTATATAAGCCCAGGGAGCAGCTGGTCATACCTGAGGGGGTCTTACCCTGGAGAGAGAGGTGGGCAGGTCCTGAAGTTCCACCTGCAGGATATTCCCAATGATGGGAAGAGGAAGAAGGCCAGGTGGGCCTCCTCTTCTCCACACAAAGGTGAACAGCAGGAAAGCCCCACAAGCCACCAGGAGGGTGGGCAGACTGAGCAGAGCCATGTCACCACCCTGTGTGGGCCATGGAACTGTCCCTTAGAATGTCAGCCACAGTTGAAGACAGTTTGTTGTAATTGCAAATCAAGTCTACAGGAGACCCACATGCTCCCTTGAGCCACGTTTAGAAATGTGATGGGTTTGGCATCTTCAAAGTCACTTAGTTAAGACTCTACACTATCCCCAGGGACAGGACTCCTCCTCGTCCCTTTGTTTGTCCCCCATCTCATCATGAGTTTGACTCTTCTCCTGGAATAGAAAGGAAACCCCAAAGGGAAAACTTGGGTGTCTCTTGGCAGCCGCCAGACTGAGTCCTACTCCAGCAGACATAGAGCAGGCAGATGGAAGATGGTCTTCAACTGGAGGCCCTGAGCCTTTCTTCTTCCCAACCACGTCCTGCCTGATCTTCTCCATCTTTGGCATTGGCAGTGCCTTCACCTGTGGCACCTTCTTCTCCCTTCCCGCTGGGTCCCTACATCACGCCTGCCCCATTAGGTCCATTTAGAACAAAGCAGTCAGAATCTCCTTTAAAGACATAGATCAGGGGCGCCTGGGTGGCTCAGTGGGTTGAGCCGCTGCCTTTGGCTCAGGTCATGATCTCAGGGTCCTGGGATCGAGGCCCGCATCGGGCTCTCTGCTCAGAGGGAGCCTGCTTCTCTCTCTCTGCCTGCCTCTCTGTCTACTTGTGATCTCTCTCTGTCAAATGGATAAAATCTTTAAAAAAAAAAAAAAAAGACATATATCAGGCCAGGTCATTCACCTGCTGAAAAACCCTCAGTGGGTTCCCAGGAATTTACCCGAGGGTAAAACCCAAAAACCTTACAAAGACCTTCAAGACCCCCCACACACACTAGCCTGCACCTTGCCTTCCTGTCCTGTGGGGCCTCCCACCACTCAGCTCCAAGAACAGTCCATGCCATGTGGTCTCCAGGGCATTGCCCCAGCCCCTTCCTCTGCTTCTGATGATGCCCTTTCTGCCTCTTCTGCAGACTCACCTGCACCTCCAGCCCCCAGCCTCTCCTGCACACTCGCCACAACGACCTTGTCTTCTCTCATGTCTTAAGTGGTGATTATACATTAACTCTGATGGTCCGCTGGGTTTGGATAGAAACCGTGGAGTTCAGGACAGTGGGCTGGTGCCCACTTCACTGTGGACCCGGGGATGGGGTCCAGCTGTTCATGTCTCTACCATACAGGTGCTCTCCACAACCCCTGGCACCTGCACCTCAGGCACCTCCCCCCTTTCCGTAGCTCTTCCTGCTTTCCGCCCCACAGCAGGCTGCTTCTTCATTTCAAATGGCTGGTATTTGGTTATCAACAAGATTAACAATTAGTATTTTTAGGTTTATGGGTCATTGGTAATATCTGAACTGTTATTTGACCACTTTTCTAAGGAGATATTTACCTTACTGATTTTTCAATGATACAGCCAATTTTCAAAAAAGGCGATAACACCATCTACCCAAACAATACGCACATTAACTTACTGGACATGTTCCCCAATTATGTATCAGTTAGTCAAATTTCACGTCAGGATATTAAGACAATATTTTACATGAGAAATGTAATGACCATTTATTCCTTTCCTGCGTTATAAATTAAAGTCCGTTTCTTTGAGATAGATCCTCATTTTAACTGGGGGAACAATGTGAAGGTAAAAAAAGTTACTACCTCTCCCATCTCTCCTCCGGACTCACCCCTGCAAAGTCCCTGGGGTCATCAGCCAGAGACACATTGCTCCTTCTGGCCACACGTATGGCCACATGGAGGTGGGGTAGGGGAGCCAGTGCTGCTGGATCCTAAAAAACAGGGCCTTGCTGGACGCCTGGGGGGCTCAGTCAGTGACGCTTCTGCCTTCAGCTCAGGTCATGATGCCAGCGTCCTGGGATCAAGCCCCGCTTAGGGCCCCCTGCTCAGCGGGGAGTCTGCTTCTCCCTCTCCCTCTGCCACTCCCCCCATTAGTAATCATGCTCTCTCTCAAATAAATAGAATCTTTATTTTTATTCTTTTTTTATTTTTCATTATGTTCAGTTAGCCAACACATAGTACATCATAAGTTTTCGTTGTAGTGTTCAACGATTCATTAGTTGTGGATAACAAAATAAAATAAAATCTTTAAAACAAACAGGGACTTGCTATTCCACTCCCCTACTTTTTATAAGACTTTTTTTTAAACTTCTTTTCAACGTAACAGAATTCATTGTTTTTGCACCACACCCAGTGCTCCATGCAATACGTGCCCTCCCTGATACCCACCACCTGGTTCCCCCAACCTCCCACCCGCCCCCACTGCCCCTTCAAAACCCTCAGGTTGTTTTTCAGAGTCCACAGTCTCTCATAGTTCACCTCCCCTTCCAATTTCCCTCAATTCCCTTCTCCTTTTTTTATTTATTTGAGAGAGACAGTACACACACAGAGGGAGAGGGAAAGTAAGAAGCAGAAGCAGACTCCCCTCTGAGCAAGGACCCCACTGTAGGGCTAGAGCGCAGGACCCTGAGATCCTGACCTGAGCCAAAGACAGGCACTTAACTGGCTGACCCACCCAGGAACCCCTTGCCTATTGTGCTTTGTTCCTTCACCAAATATTTCTTGGGCGTCTTCTTTGAATCAATAGATGCAGATTCTCGTTATTCCTTTAAATGCTGCATAATAGGGCGCCTGGGTGGCTCAGTGGGTTAAGCCTCTGCCTTCGGCTCGGGTCATGATCTCAGGGTCCTGGGATCGAGTCCCACATTGGGCTCTCTGCTCAGCGGAGAGCCTACTTCCCCTCTCTCTCTGCCTGCCTCTCTGCCTACTTGCGATTTCTCTCTGTCTGTCAAATAAATAAATAAAATCTTTAAAAATAAAATAAAATAAAATAAATGCTGCATAATATCCCATGGTGTGATACATGAGAAAATAAAGGAAATTTTCAACTTTTAATGTTTTAAAGCCCTGCTCCTGGGTTCCCAGAGAAGCCATCCCTCAACACTTACCAAGGTCAAAATGACCAAAGTCTCAAAACATGGCTCTGTTTCTGCCCTAGCGCACTTTGTACATCGACTTTGTTTAAAATATAACCAAATAGGGGTGTTCCAAACACAAAGATAAGCAAAAGGAAGAAAGCTCTCCTGTGCCCATATAATCAAGGTCACACAGTCCCGCACACACCAGAAGCTGAAAATGAGGTCTGCAACCTTGTCTGATGACCTTTGTCTGATGACTTGTAACTTTCTATGTAAATGTCCACAGCCCTGTGCCAAATGCTGTTTCCTGGGGCGTCCCCTTCTCTGTGAAGTTCATGTTCCCCGGGCAGCTCCCCAGGCTGTCCTCACTTGGGCTCGAACAAAACTCTTCTTTTTAGAGATTCTAAAAGATTTGTTCATTTTTACATTGACATACACCACACTCAATAAATCATTCCCCCAAGAAGGTACATTTGTGTTGTTTCCAGTATTCTTGTTTGCTTTTTGCCCACAGTAAAAGAAGCTGTCTTAAGGATTTTCTCACATAATTTTAATTTTCTGTTGTTGCTATTTCTTTTTTTATTTAATTTTATTTTTTCAGTGTTCCAGAATTCATTGTTTATGTACCACACCCAGTGCTCTATGCAATCCGTGCCCTCCTTAATACCCATCACCTGGATCCCCCAACCTCCCACCCCCTGCCCCTTCAAGACCCTCGGGTTGTTTCTCAGAGTCCACAGTCTCCCATGGTTCGTCTCCCCCTCCATTTTCCCCCAACTCCCTTCTCCTCTCCGTCTCTCCATGTCCTCCATGCCATTTGTTATGCTCCACAAATAAGCAAAACCATATGATAATTGACTCTCTCTGCTTGACTTAGAGAAGCCACAGCAACTTCTTTCAGCATAATCTCTTCCAGTCCCGTCCATGTTGCTACAAAAGTTGGGAGATAGAGAGGAGAAGGGAGTTGGGGGAAATTGGAAGGGGAGGTGAACCATGAGAGACTATGGACTCTGAAAAACAATCTGAGGGTTTTAAAGGGATGGGGGTGGGAGGTCGGGGTACCAGGTGGTGGGTATTATAGAGGGCACAGATTGCATGGAGCACTGGGTGTGGTGCAAAAATAATGAATACTGTTATGCTTAAAATAAATAAAAAATAAATTTAAAAAAATAATGTGGTATTTAACTTACTGTCAATAAAGAGATTTCTAATTATGAAAAAAAAAAGTTGGGTATTCATCCTTTCTGATGGAGGCTTAATACTTCATAGTGTATATGGACCACATCTTCCTTATCCATTCGTCCGTTGAAGGGCATCTTGGTTCTTTCCACAGTTTGGCGACCGTGGCATTGCTGCTATAAACATTAGGGTACAGATGGCCCTTCTTTTCACGACATCTGTGTCTTTGGGGTAAATACCCAGTAGTGCAATGGCAGGGTCATAGGGAAGCTCTATGTTTTAATTTCTTGAGGAATCTCTACACTGTTCTCCAAAGTGGCTGCACCAACTTGCATTCCCACCAACAGTGTAAGAGGGTTCCCCTTTCTCCACATCCTCTCCAACACACGTTTTTTCTTGTCTTGCTGATTTTGGCCATTCTAACTGGTGTAAGGTAGTATCTCAATGTGGTTTTAATTTGAATCTCCCTGATGGCTAGTGATGATGAACATTTTTTCATGTGTCTGATAGCCATTTGTATGTTTTCATTGGAGAAGTGTCTGTTCATATCTTCTACCCATTTTTGATATGATTATCTGTCTATGGTCAAATAATCTTCGACAAAACAGGAAAAAATATACAGTAGAAAAAAGGCAGTCTCTTCAAAAAATGGTGCTGGGAAAACTGAACAGCTATATGTAGAAGAATGAAACTCACCCATTCTTACACCATACACAAAGATAAACTCGAAATGGATAAAAGACCTCAATGTGAGACAGGAATCCATCAGAATCCTAGAGGAGAACATAGGCAGTAACCTCTTCGACATCAGCCACAGCAACTTCTTTCAAGATATGTCTCCAAAGGCAAAGGAAACAAAAGTGAAAATGAACTTTTGGGACTTCATCAAGATCAAAATCTTCTGCACAGCAAAGGAAACAACCAACAAAACCAAGAGGCAACCCACGGAATGGGAGAAGATATTTGCAAATGACAGTACAGACAAAAGGTTGATATCCAGGATCTATAAAGAACTCCTCAAACTCAACACACACAAAACAGATAATCATATCAAAAAATGGGCAGAAGATATGAACAGACACTTCTCCAATGAAGACATACAAATGATTGACTTATTTCACCTACAAATCCCCTCCAGTTCCATCCATGTCGATGCAAATGGTGGGTATTCATCCTTTCTGATGGCTGCGTAATATTCCATTGTATATATGAACCACATCTTCTTTATCTGTTCATCTGTTAAAGAACATCTCGGCTCCTTCCACAGTTTGGCAATTGTGGACATTGCTGCTATGAATGTTGGGGTGCACATGCTCCTTCTTTTCACTACATCTGTATCTTTGGGATAAATACTCTGTAGTGCAATTGCTGGGTCATAGCATAGCTCTATTTTTAATGTCTTGAGGAAACTCCATACTGTTTTCTAGAGTGGCTGCACCAGCTTACATTCCCAACACTGTAGGAGGGTTCCCTTTTCCCCACACCCTTGCCAACATTTGTTGTTTCTTGTCTTGTTAATTTTTGCCATTCTGACTAGTGTAAAGTTGTATTCTCTTTGTGTTTTGATTTTATTTCCCTAATGGCTAATGATGTTGAACATTTTTCAAGTGTCTGTTGGCCATTTGTATGTCTTCTTTGGAGAAGTGTCTGCTCACGTCTTCTGCCCATTTTTTTTTTAAAGATTTTATTTATTTATTTGACAGAGAAAGATCACAGGTAGGCATAGAAGCAGGCAGAGAGAGAGAGAGGAGGAAGCAGGCTCCCTGCGGAGCAGAGAACCTGATGCGGGACTCGATCCCAGGACCCTGAGATCATGACCTGAGCCGAAGGCAGTGGCTTAACCCACTGAGCCACCCAGGCGCCCCTCTGCCCATTTTTTTTGATGTGATTATCTGTTTTGGGGATATTGAGTGTGAGGAGTTTTTTATGGATCTTGAATATCAGCTCTTTGTACTGTCATTTGTGAATATGACATGATAGTTTATATGGAAAACCCAAAAGATGCCACCCCCAAACTACTAGAACTCATACAGCAATTCAGTAATGTGGCAGGATACAAAATCAATATAGAGAAATCAGTTGCTCTCTTTCATACTAACAATGGAAATACAGAAAGGGAAATTAGAGAACTGATTCCATTTACTATTGCACCAAAAGTCATAAGACACCTGAGAATAAGCCTGACCAAGGAGGTAAAGGCTCTGTACTCCATTTCTCCCTTTTGACATGGGAGTGTCTATCAGAAGCCTGCCCCACCACATAACTCCTTTAGCATCATGGGTAACGGCTGGAGAGGGGTTTTGCTTGAGAAGAAACAGTGCCTCCAGCCTCACCCCATTTGATTTAGTGGGTATTTAGAGGAGACAGGATTTTGGACTTAAACGCTGACTGCAAGCAGTAAGACTTTGAAGCTGCTGGGATGGAGGGAGGGTATTCTACACTGGGAAGATGTGAATTCGGGGAAGCTAGGAATGGAATGCTATAGACTAAATGTCTGTGTCCCCCCAGAATTCCTATGTGGAAGCCCTAATCCCAATGTGATGGTCTTAGGAGGAGGGGCCTTTGGGAGGTGATCTGACCATGAATGAAACCAGTGCCCTTAGGAAAAGAGGCCAGAGAGCTACCTAGTTCCCTTTCTGCACATGAGAACACAGCAGGAAGTCATCCATCTGCGACCCAAAAGCCATCTGCCCTCTCCAGAACCCCACTCTGCTGGCATCTGGAGCTGGCACTTCCAGCCTCCAGACCTTTCAGTCAGTGATAAGCCCGAGTCTTGTGGCACCTCGTTACAGCAAACAGACCAAGTCATTCCTCTGTTCCCTTGTCCACCCCACCCTTTCTCTTTCTGTTCTGCCAAAGGTGGTTCAGATCAGTGGAGGGTTTCTTAAGTTCAGACTAATTTTCCAGCTATTTTTACCTGGCAGTCCATGCTTGCCCTTGAGGGGACAGCAGGGCTCATAAGAGCTGGAGCTCAGGAGACCACAGCATGGAGGCATTCTGGAATGTGCTGATCAGGAACCAACCCAAGTCTATTGAGAGCTGGCTGCTGCCCGAATCCGTTGAGCGCTCACACCCCAACACCCCCCACTCTCCCTCCCAACGTTTTCCATCACTTTTGAGTACTTTAGGATTTTCCTAGACATTCTCTCACTTTAAATTCCCAGAGAACATGAAAAGACACGTTCTTATCTTTTTCTGTTGGAAGAAGTATTACTCTGTGTAGGTGTGTCAGGAAAATGACAGACAGCTTTCAGAATGGGGCAGCCATCCCTCAGTTTGTGATTTGCCCGTCTGTCAGTGTTGGTTTTGCTCGTGCCTTGTGGTGGGTAGGATGGCACACACGTCCCAATCCCGGAGCCCGGGGCTATGCTATCTTACCTGGAGAAGGGGTTCTGAATGTGGGATGAAGGTAGGAGCTCTAAGACAGGGAGACTATCCTGTGTTATCTGGGGGGGCCCATGATCCTCACAGGACCCGTATAAGAGGGAGGCGGGAGGTCAGCCAGAGAGAGACTGAAAGCTGCTACACAACTGGCTTCGAAAATTACTCATTTTATTAAGGAACATTTATGCAGGACTTCTGGTTGCCCCACAGGTTCCAAAGACTCTGCAAGCCTACACGGCCCAGCCCTCATAGGCTATGGGGTAGAGGGACCTCCATCAGTCTCGTCCCACAGGTAGGCAGTCAGAGCATGAAGGCCGAGCACCCATGGGGCTTTGGTGAGAGCCAACAGGGTGCGGACAGAGTTCTTGTTCCAAACTCCTCTTCTGCTTCACGACATGATTTAGTTCACTGAGCAGACTGATCGTTATCTCCTCACTTCTGCCTTATTCTACCCGGGGTTCCCACGAGCCTAGAATTTTTGTTCCAGGTACAAAGTCACGTTTTAATGATAAGAGATAGAAACAGATGTCTATGTTGACTTTTCAGACATATTTTAATCTTAAAATATAGCACGTGATGCTGAGAAGTGAACCCAAAGGAACAATGTCATATCCCAGGGACAGATGGTAGCAGATACATTTTTGACATGGTTAACAAGCCTTCAAAGGTCTATTATTTTCTGCTTTTCCAAACTACAAAACAGCATTGGTATTCTTTTTTGTGAACCCTGGTGGCTGGGCTACTTTGCTTTCCTGGAAAAGGCGTGTTTACCTTTCCAGAGTACCGCTCACCCTTGTTTCCAAGGACCCCAGCAC
Organism: Mustela putorius furo; assembly: GCF_011764305.1. NCBI lineage: Eukaryota > Metazoa > Chordata > Mammalia > Carnivora > Mustelidae > Mustela > Mustela putorius. Next base: position 99,597 of record NW_025422057.1, read on the forward strand.
AGACTCAACTAGGTCGCAGTTTGTTTCAATTTGTTTAATTAATTTGGACTTTGCTGCCAAATTTCATCTGATGCACATAACTGTGGAAAGCAGCATCTCTAGCCCGATTTATTCCCTGTGAAGCTGACTGCTTTCACTGAGACTCTGCAGAAAGGGCCTTCCTGGAGGGGCCGAGCAGAGAGGGTGTGGGGGCCTGGGTTAACTCCAGGTTTGCCCCAAAGAGCCTGGGGCGGGGGTGGGGGTGGTGTTCAGCCTGAGCGGGGAGTGAGACAGAGTTTGTAATGGGGTGGGATCTTGGCAAACCCGATGGCGATGGGACTGAGGTCAATATCCTTGGGGTCAACAAGAGACTTCAGGTTAAAGTGTTGCAGAATAGCGGTCAAGAACAGGAACAATTCCATGCGAGCCAGGCCTTCTCCGACACACACCCGCTTTCCTGGAAGTGACAACAGTGCTCCTGAGATTCTGAGGCAGCACAGGTGAGGCGGGGGGGGGGGGACTGGGTGGAGGGGTTGTGGGCAAACTGTCACCCTCACGCAGAACGGACCCCTCTCTGCCCCTTAGAAGGAAGCACATGACACCATTCAGTATAAAAATATCCGTGATAGACATATTTGGGGATAGGGCTTCATATGGTCTCCTTCACCAGGACTCAGCAGCATAGACCTATATGGGGTTGGAACAGTGATCTCTGCCCAGTGCTCCCCTAACATCCTGCAGGAAAGAAGTGGGGCCACAGTTGGAAGGCGGCCTCTAACACGGAGTATCAGGGATTTGCTTACATGGACTCCCTCCCGCCATGCACTGAGGAAGTGCCCTGGGAAGTGCCCTTGGTCAAGGGTCTGAGAGAGGACGCGAGGACACAGCCTAGGGAAGGCCAGAGTGTCCCATGGTGAGTCTCAGTAACCAACCCTGAGGTTTCAGTTACTGACCCTTGTTTAAAAGTATGGAGAATTAGGTAATAAAGTTTTGAGGGATTTTCACTAAGCACTATTGGATAGGATTTTAGCGCTGAAGAGCGGTATCTGCCATGCAGAAGGGAAAATCCCTCTCGCTCCCAGGACCTCTGACGAGAAGATGCCATTTGGCCTCTGTGGACGGGAAGAAGACATCTGGGTCCCCGCACCAGTGCGTGACCACGGCAGAGAGCGGCAATGAGGGACAGCTCCCCGGGAGCTACATCTCTTCTCACCTGCGGAAAATGCTTTAAAATAGTCACTATATTTGAACTTCCCATTTTCGTTCAGAAAGTGCTCTGGCTTAAACGTCTCTGGGTCAGGGAATTCTTGCTTGTCAAACAAGAGGGAGTCCAGGGTCGGAATTACAACCGTGCCCTAGAAGGAACAAAGGCTGGCGTCAGTGAAGTTGCCAGAACATGGGCTTTCCACGGGGGCTCCCGGCAGGAGACGTCGTCTGCTTCAGGACTAGATGGGAGGCAGTCAGGGGCCGATTCTAAACAGAAGCGAGAGCTCTAATCTCATCACGGGAGGAGCTCACCAGCTAGATGGTACTATCCGTGGTTCCTGGGGTGGGAGTACCACAAAGCCAGGCACTGGCCCAGGGGTTCCCTTCCATTTCCTCCACGGCTTGGTCACCAGGTCCATGTGAGGACAGCTGGGGAAGCAGCACTCCAGGGGGAAGAACACTGGCCTGCCCCCCCCCCATTTAGCCACATCTGTCAAGGGACCCTGCCTTCCCGTGGGCCAGCAGAAGGGCTGGCGGGTGGTGCTCAGACATGCATGCCAGGCCCCATCTGACCTTGGGGATGATGTAACCTCTGAACACCGTGTCCCGGTTTGCTTCGTGGGGCAGGTTGGAGGGCAGGAGGTCGATGAACCGCTGAATCTCATGTACAACAGCGTCCATGTAGGGCATCTCCAGCCTGTCCTTGATGGCAGGGATGCGGCTTGGCCCTATCACCCTGTCGATTTCTTCGTGGAGTTTCTCTGCCGAGACGTGAAGAAGACAGATGCAAAGGACCCGCTCGGGGCTGGCTCACACCCACCCACCGCCCAGCAGAGGCTTACAGGGCACCCTCAGCAGTGCTTGGGGGTGTCCTGGATGCTGGAGACCCTTGGATAATTCCTCCACGAAGGCCAATGAGAGTCACGCTCTGTGAGGCTAGGGCCAGCTGCTAGCTGATGGCAGCTAACCCAGTGCCTGACCTGATGCCCGGAGTAGAGGGTAACAAAAAGGTCTTAGAAATTTCAGTCGGAGGGAAATCTCTGTATTAATTATTACCCCAGGCTGGTTTACTGCATGCTTCAGGAGCTGTGGAGGTGAGAGGCAGAATGGAAACAGGTGCATGTGGCCTTCTGCATGAAGAATGGAGGAGCAGAGTCTGGGCCTCCCTTACTGACAAGTTGCTGGGGCCTTTGCAGTATGCTGAGTGAATGACAAAGTCGTGTGCTGTATGGTTCCCAGGTAAAAGTGTGAAACTCATGCTGACACTGAACCAGCACTAAGGGTACGAAGTTGAGTGCAGAGGTGACACACAGTCCTGGGACAAGCCTGGGGTGGGCAGGGCTTCGGCAACAGGTTTCCAAGAGCCCCAAAGCAGCTCCTGTGAAGGCTAACACGTGTCAGATCCGGCAATGGTGTGTGGGTGTCAGTCCTATTTACTTTCTGTCTTTTTCTCTATATATGGAAGATTGCTCACAACTTATCACAGTTTCTCAGGCTATAGTCCCCCCAGTCCAGACTGGTCAGAAGTTCTCAGATCTGTGGAAGGCTTTGCTCCAGAGACTTGGGCTCCTTCACCCCCAACCCTTCTGTGAGACAGAAAAAGCAATGCCTTTGGGGCCAGGTCTGATCCTGCACAGGTCACAGTCCGCATCCCTGAGGGAAATTACCTCGTATCCAAAATACCTGCCCTTAAGAACACAGTGTATTTCAGGGCTCCTACACACGCCTGGCACACAGCAGGAGCCAAGTTATTATGGGCAGCAGCAGCAAGCTTGCCTCAGGGTGATGAGTGTTCCCGGAGCAGAGCCCAGGGGCAGCCGGGATGCTGGGGCAGGTCTTAGGCATGAGGACACCCTCACCCCATCCTGCCCTCTCTCTCTGTGCTCTGTGTAGCCAGCCAGGTCTTGTTCCAGGGCAAGGTAGACATTATTTTCACTGTCAAAAGTAGGTTATTCTGTGGAGCAGAATGCAGAAGGCATGGCTTTTCCACACGCTGCTGCAGGCTCTTCCGTTCTGAAGTCAGGTATGTGTCAGTGGGGCGCGGGGCACAGCATCCCAGAGCGCCAGGCACCCATCATACAGCAGCGCTTCCGCCGAATCCAGGCGGTGAACCCCATGTCACTGCCATGAGGCTTAGCAAGCACGGCCAGCCTTTCATTTCACAGGCAGAAAGCTGCACCCCAAACACTCCGGCCTGACAAAGTGTGGCCCCAGAACCCTGTCTCCTGTGCAGCATACCTTCGACCTCTGGATATTTCATGAGAACCAGGAGCCCATATCTCAGAGTGGTGCTGGTGGTCTCTGTGCCCGCAAAGAACAGGTCAGCCACAGTCACAGCAATATTGTCCAGGGTGAACCAGGGCTCCGAACTGTATCTTTCCTGCAGACATTAGAGACACACAGGGACTCCATAAGAAGAGCTCTTTGGGGTAGGAGAAGAATCAATGAAACAAGATGGGATTGGGAGGGAGACAAACCATAAGTGACTCTTAATCTCACAAAACAAACTGAGGGTTGCTGGGGGGAGGGGGTTTGGGAGAAGGGGGCGGGATTATGGACATTGGGGAGGGTATGTGCTTTGGTGAGTGCTGTGAAGTGTGTAAACCTGGTGATTCACAGACCTGTACCCCTGGGGATAAAAATATATGTTTATAAAAAATAAAAATAAAAAAAATAAATAAATAAAAAAAAGAAGAGCTCTTTGGTGGATGAGAAAGAGACCTCTGTCTCCCTCCACCTCAAACACACCCAACAGCCTTGCTGTCAGCTCCACAGAGAGAAGAGGGCAGATGTGCATGAAGTTTCCTGTGGAGACATGATCATCTCCATGGCACAATTAGGGAAACCAAAGCTCCCAGAAGACCGGCCACAGGCAGGACTACGCTCCTCCCTTGGGCTGTGCAGCTCTGGTGTTCCTCCTACAGAGCGGAGTCATGGGGGGTGGGGAAGCAAGGAGTGTAGTAAGAATCTCCCTAGTCCTGAGCCATGACCTCCAGCTGCCCGGGTCTGAGCTGTGGGGTCCATGCTAACAACCCAAGGGCCACACGCTTCCCTGGGCCTTCTCCACACCTATAGTCAGCACCACTGGGTCTAGGAGGCAGGGAAGTCACCAGGACGCCAGACACCCAGGAGGGGCAGTGAGGAGCCCCACTCGTGGAAGAGCTTCTCAGACAGCCCCCCGCAGCTGTCCAGGAATTCACATACTGTTCTAGAAGCAAAGAGATGTCAAAGGAGAGAGGAGAAGCTTCACCATCTGGGTGGGGGTCCCAGAGGGCTGTCAAAGAGATGATGCTGGAAGCCCGTGAAGTCATGTACAATTTGGGGTTTACATGCTGATCAGGAGGGTGGAAGGCTTCTCCCCAAAGGAGACACAGTCATCAAAGTCTGAAATGGTGAGGAAGTACAGCCTGGAAGGAACCACCATGAGGGGCCCACACACCCGCCTGGCAGCCACTGAGGGCGTCCCCAGCAAAGCCGCCTTGCTGCCCAGCGTGTGGACAGTGAGGCCAGCTGGGCAGGCAAGGTCTGCGTCCCCACACTTCTAGCACAGGTGGGATGGTCACATGAAGCCAGGGTGCGGTCAGACCAGGAACATCAGAACATGCCCCCGGGGGCCGCAGGAGTGTCACAGCGTCAACCACCATGTGCACTGCACGCCCCTGCCCACGAGCAAACGTGTCTAGCTGGGTGGGGTCGGGGGCCGGCGTCCGCACCGCACCTTCTGTAGCTCCAGGAGCAGGCAGTCCGTGAAGTCCCGGGGGCAGCCGGCGTCCAGCGACAACTGGTGCTCCTTCACTCTTGCCGAAGTGTAGTCTTTTATTTCAGACACGTTTCTTAACATTTTCCAATGGCTTCCAGGCAGGTAGTGCAGATAGCTTGGGAAAATGTTATAAAGCTAGAAAAAGAGGGGGAGGGATTTCTATTTTCTTGATCAGATGCAACATGGTTTTATGTACGGGGCTATATATTTCCTCCGACTTGAACTCATGGATGTCATATTCTGATATTTAGAACATTTGGGCTCACAGTATCTTTTCCGCACCACGCTGTGGGTATGTGGGGTCGCGTGTTAGCAGGGTCCTGTTTTAAAGGGTAAAACGGTCTCCCGTGGTCAGCAAGGCAAACACTGGGCCCATGGATGTCTTCAGAAGCAACATCCAGGCTCTCAGATGGTGAGTTGCACCAGCCCTGGGGGTTCCCTGGCTTTTGTGGTCCTGTCTTCCTGTCCCCAGGTCCCGTCCTCATCCTTTTCCTAACCTCAGAGGAGCAGACAAGGGCAAGTGCAGACTAAGGGGCCTCACTTGGAGCCAGCCCGTGCTGAGCAGCCTGAAGTTCTCGTTGAAGAGCCTCTGGATCCTCAGAGCCGTCTCGTCCGTGTAGTCGAAGTGCTTACGGAAGAGGATGTCAGCGATGACGTTGCAGGGGGCAAAGCCCAGCAGAAAGGTGGGGTCGAAGGGCTGGCCTGCAACACAGGGGAGTGGTCAGGCCAGCTCCCACCCACTCACACTTTCCAGAGTCTGTGATCTGTCATCCTAAGCATCCCCGTAATTCTACAAGGCTTGTGGGAGGCTATTGCGGTGGGTGGGGGTCCCTTTACTTTCCAGTTATTCCAGATAAACACACCGGACATGGAGAGGACCAGAGCTGCAGACAGTGTCTGTGGATTAAGGCAACCCTCTCAGCCCCAACTGCTTCGGTTCAGTCCGGGGTCTCGCAGGCCCAGCAAGGCTGCCCCCCAGACCATGTGTGCAAAGACCCGGTGGCCACACGCACCCCGGGTGCCCCTGAGCGCCTCCAGCAGGAAGGGGATCTCCCTCTGGATCCGCTCCTCGTTGCCACGCTTCCCCATGCCGAAGTCCCGGAGCATCGTCAGGGAGAGTCTCCGGGTGTCCTTCCAGCCTGGTCCGTTGTTGAAAGTAATCCCTGGGGAAGAGGGGACAGCAGAGCACTTACTGCATGCCCTGGGGCAGAGGGACAAGGTGAGCGGCTCCAGGCGGGAGGGACCCAAGTGGTGAACTGACCAGCCTGGGCACCCAAGCATCTGGGTGTCCAGATGCCTGGCTGGTGCCCTGAGGCTGGCTTTCCACCTGACACCTCACCTCCCCCGGTGTTCTTCCCACCATCAGTTTACTGCCTTTGTCCACTTTGCCCAGAGTCTTCCCACGCGAAACAAAACCACAGCTGCCCACCAGTGAAAGCCCCTGCCCTCTTCCCAGAAGCTGTGCTGTTTCCACTGGTTTCGAACTTCCACACTACAAATTAAAAAGTGTCCTTACTGAAACCTGAGCTGTCATTTGGCTCCCAGACTCTGCCTGCCTGTGGATATGGGGAGACCTCGTGCACATTCCCCTCGGAGGGGCAAGCAGAGGTCTGAGAAAGGCCGAGGCACTGCGCATCCTAGAAGGAAGTCTGGAGGGTCTGAGAGGGACCGGGAGGTGCGAGATGAGGCGGGGAGGGGGCACTGGACACACTAGGGCCCAGTTCCACCCGAAGGGAACATGAGGTAGAGACAACAGCTGGCTGGACAGCATGGCCCCTGACTGGGTGGGAGTGCTGGGTGGGTACATGGCACCCAGGGTCCTCCTTAGAGGGGACGTCCATCGAGGGATGGCATTTGGGTTCCTGCATTTGGGTCTGTGCATGAGGAGCTTTGGGTGCCTGCAGGGCCCTATGGAGCCTGCTAGGTGGATGCCGGGGACACAGCTGGGCAGCCCAAGAGGGATCCTAGACATGTGTGACCATACCCCCACGTGTCTGTGGGGTCCACTGACGTCTCAGCAGTGGCTCCAGTGGCTGCAGCAGACAGATCCTGCCCCAGGACGTGGGGCAGACAAGTGGGGGTCACTAGAGAGTGTGCCCTTGGCAGGCCAGAGGCCAGAGCTGTGGGCTAAGGGTTGAGAAGCTGGCAGGAAATGCAGAAAGTGGGAGTGCCCTGGACCTAAATGGCTGTGACATGGGGGCTGGGCGGGGTGGACAAGGAGACAGACAATTTTAAGATGGTTCTGGAAAGAATTGTGTAGCAGGGGGAAGGTGGGAGAGGCCCGAAAATGTGAGCAATGGACAGAGAGACAGAGACAGAGAAAGACAGAGGGACAAAGGGGAGACAGAGAGAAAGAGTTGGAAACTGAGACAGAGACAGAGAGACAGAATGACAGAGACAAAGAGAGACAGAGACAAATAGATAAGACAGAGACAAAGAAACAAGACACAGAGAGATGAGAGAGAGACAGAGACAAAGAGAGACAGAATGACAAGACAAGGAGAGAGACAAAGACAGAGACATAGACAAAGAGATAAAACAGAAACAGAGAGACAAGACACAGAGAGACAGAGGAATAAACAAGAAGAAAGAAAAACACTGACAAAGACAGAGAGACATATGAACAAAGACAGAGACAAAGAGACAGAGAGGGACAGAGAGACAAACACAGAGGCAGAGAGACAGACATAGATAGAGAGACAGAGAGGGAGATCCCAGAGGAGCTAAGACTTTGGAACCCAAAACAGGCTGAAATAGAGACAGTAATGCTTCTGGGTCAGAGCCTCATAAACATTCACTGAAGTGAAATTTATTGGAATTAATGTGGGCCCTGTGCTCAGTATAATGTTGACAGATAACATTTGCATCATTATGTCTAGGGCATCAGACATCCCATGGACAGGGTCTGGGCCACGTGGCACATGTGAAAATAGGACTTGGGAACCACAGCCAGGACAGGACAAAGCCCCCTGAGTCCAACACACAGAATGTGAATATGGCCCCTGCCTGGCTGCATTCAGAGGCCCTTGACTTGGGCCAGGGGTGGCAGATTAAGGGCTCCCTGGAACCAGGATGGAGCTCCTTGACCCCACAACTCCTGCTCTTGTGGGGCAGCAAAGCTCCTCTTGTGTTAATGATAAAAACTGAGGAAGTTAACTTTGCTTTCGGCAACCCCAAAGATGTAAAACCAGCCCACAACGTCCAAGAAAGAAAATCAAATGTCACTGACAGTGACAGGGTTCGACCTTGTGCATGTCGATGGGAATGAGGGGACAGCACATAAGAACAGCAGACACAGCTATAAGCACATCACTTGGAAATTTCTGCATAAAGTGGATACAGGTATTCTAGAGATTTGTCACCAAAGTTAACTAAGGAAAAACTAGAGGCTTCTGAGTTTTTGGGGTAGATGGGAGACTGCTTTCTTCCTCGTCTACTTTAGAATCTCACTAAAACTACATGAGCCAGTACCATGCTGTCTTGGTGATCACAGCTTTGTAGTAAAGCTTGAAATCTGGCAACGTGATGCCCCAGTTTTGTTTTTCTTTTTCAACATTTCCTTAGCAATTCAGGGTCTCTTCTGATTCCATACAAATTTTAGTATTGTTTGCTCCCGTTCTTTGAAAAACGTCAGTGGAATTTTGATCAGAATGGCATTGAGAGTATAGATTGCTTTAGGCAGTATAGACATTTTAACAATGTTTATTCTTCCAATCCATGAACATGGAATGGTCTACCATCATTTTGTGTCTTCTTCAATTTCTTTCATGAGTGTTCTGTAGTTCCTCGAGTACAGATCCTTTACCTTTTTGGTTAGGTTTATTCCAAGGTATCTTATGGGTTTTGATGCTATAGCAAATGGGATTGATTCTCTAAGTTCCTTTTCTGTATTTTCGCTGTTAGTGTATTAGAAAACAATTGATTTCTGTGCATTGATTTTGTATCCAGCCACATTATTGAATTGCTGTATGAGTTCTAGTAGTTTGGGAGTGGAGTCTTTTGGGTTTTCCATATAAACTATCATGCCATCTGCAAAGAGAGAGAGTTGGACTTCTTCATTGCCAATTTGAATACCTTTTATTTCTCTTTTTTGTCTGATTGCTATTGCTAGGACTTCTAATACTATGTTGAACAAGAGTGGTAAGAGTGAACATCCTTGTCATTTCCGGATCTCAGTGGGAAGGCTTTCCCCTTTTCCCCATTGAGGATATTTGCTGTGGGTTTTTCATAGATAGATTTTATGAAGTTGAGGAATGTTCCCTGTATCCCTGTACTTTGAAGCATTTTAATCAGGAATGGATGCTGTATCTTGTCATATGCTTTTTCTGCATCAATTGAGAGGACCATGTGGTTCTTCTCTCTTCTCTTATTAATTTGTTCTATCACATTTATTGGTTTGTTAATGTTGAACCACACTGGCAACCCAGGGATAAATCCCACGTGGTCATGGTGGATAATCTTTTTAATGTACTGTTGGATTCTATTAGCTAGGATCTTGTTGAGAATGGGTACAGAAGGACACTACATCATTCTTAAAGGGTCTATCCACCAAGATCTAACAGTTGTAAATATTTATGCCTTCAATATGGGAGCAGCCAACTACATAAGACATCTGTTAATCAAGATAAAGAGTCATATTGATATTAATACATTAATAATAGGGGATCTTAACATGCCACTCTCAGTAATAGACAGATCATCCAAGCAGAAAATCAATAAAGAAACAAGAGCACTGAATGACACATTGGACCAGATGGAATGGACCTCATAGATATATATAGAACATTCCACCCTAAAACAACAGAATACTCATTCTTCTCAAGTGCACATGGAACCATCTCAAGAATAGACCACATACTGGGTTACAAATCAGGGCTCAACTAGTACCGAAATACTGAGATTATTCCCTGCATATTCTCGGATCACAATGCTTTAAAACTGGAGCTCAACCACAAGGAAGAGTTCAGAAGGAATTCAAACACCTGGAAGCTAAAGACCACCTTGCTTAAGAATGTTTGGATCAACCAGGAGATCAAGGAAGAACTGAAACAATTCATGGAAACCAATGAGAATGAAGGCACTTTTGTCCAAAACCTATGGGATACAGCAAAGGCGGTCCTAAGGGGGAAAAACATAGCCATCCAAGCCTCCTTCAAAAAAATTGGAAAAATCCAGAAAACAGCAGCTCTCTTTACACCTTAAAAAACTGGAGAATCAAAAACAAATTAAGCCAACTCCACACATAAGAAGGGAAATAATCAAGATTAGAGCTGAGATCAATGAGGTAGAAACCAGAGATACAGTAGAACACATCAATGAAACTAGAAGCTGGATTTTTGAAAGAATCAATAAGATCAATAAACCATTGGCCAAACTAATCCAAAAGAAAAGAGAGAAGACCCAAATTAATAAAATTATGAATGAAAAGAGATTACGACTAACACCAAGGAAATAAAAACAATCATCAGAAATTATTATCAACAGTTATGTGCCAATAAGTTATGCAACCTAGAAGAAATAGATGTATTCCTGGAAACCTATAAACTTCCAAAACTGAATCAGGAAGAAATGGACAACCTGAATAGACCAATATCTAGTAACAAGATTGAAGCAGTGAACAAAAACCTCCCCCCAAACAAGAGCCTGGACCTGACGGATTCCCTGGGGAACTCTACCAAACATTCAAAGAAGAAATAATACCTATTCTCCGGAAGCTTTTTCAAAAAATTGAAGCAGAAGGAAAACTTCCAGACTCTTTTCTATGAAGCCAGCATTACCATGATCTCTGAACCAGGCAAAGACCCCACCAAAAAAGAGAATTTCAGACCAACATCCCTGATGAATATGGATGCTAAAATGACAGTGAGCAAGTGGGAAAGAATCAGCATACACGGTCGGGGGACAGGCAGTGGTGGGCAGCAAGTTCACGGGGCTGTGAGCTGGAGGAGCTATAAGCAGGTGCCCGCAGGGGCTCCATGATGTCCCAGGAGACACAGGAGGTAGGCACTGTAGTCGGGAGTCTGATAAACACTCAGACCACCAGATCCCTAATATGAGGTAACTGCCTATTCTCGATATGGGAACCCAGGCTCTGGAGACACAGGCTGCCAAGAGAAGTGAGGCCGGCAGGACGGGATCCCGTGGAAGTCCCTTTGCGAGCCGGGGCTTTTGTGCTCAGAACAGCACAGGTGGCGTATCAGAGGCCTCCAGGGTTAGAATGTGAACTGCAGCTGCCCACAGCCCCACAGACCTCGGGGGCATCCGTGCCTGGTCTTAGGTGAGGGGCCTCGAGGCACGGAGCACCAACACCCAGAAGCAGGGGGCGCTGTGAGTGAGAAGAGCTTCCCAAACTGTGGCCCCAGGAGGCTGGGAGCTCTGGGAGGAAAGCACAGCTCATCCGCCAGAGGCATTTCCCTCTGTGGTATTTCTCTATAACCCACCTGTCCTGCTGGTCAGAGTGATGGTGCGGGAGGTCCTGTTTTTTTGGTTACAAGTCTTTCATAGAAGCTTCAGTAAAGTCTGTCCTAAGCACCTGAACTGCTGAGGGTCTCTTTACTCTTGCATTTGGTTGTGCGCTGTGCTAGGTGATCATCATCCCTGGTATTTCCCTGGCTCCCACCCACCATAGGGGTCCTCTGAAAAGTGGGGCTCACCTCTGTCTTTGTGCAACTGGAATGCGAAGATTTCTCCTCTGCCAGAAAGGTCATTCTTGTGGTCAAGCAGAGCTTCCTTCACCGCCTTGTAGCCATGCAGGACCACAGTGCGCTGGGAGCCCAGGTACAAGGTGAATACCGGCCCGTACCGCTCTGCTAGCTGCAGAGACAAGCAAGGAGCCAAGTGAGACCACTGGGAACTCAGGGAGGAGGTGGGCCACGCTTAAAACCCAAAGTTGTTGTTGACCAAGAGAACACAGAGGGATCTGGAAAAAGACAGTCTTTGTCCAGCCTGACTAGGGAAGACCCTTCGCATAGAAACTTTGTTCTGCAGGGAGCAAGGGTCCAGAATGCCTGGGCTCCTTGACAAAATTAACTTGGTGGGCGGGCTCCTGTCCCACCCCTGAGGATCCTTTGCCAACATCTGCCCCATCACCCCCACTGTCTGCCATCCCCGAAGTCCCAGACCCCACGGTACTGCAGGAGGACCCTGAGTCAGCACTGTCCTGACCTCCACAGTCCATCCTCCATGGTGCACAAAGCACTGTCAACATCTCCCTTACCTCAAACACTTTCCCCACATGTAAGGTGCTTTATGGCATTCTTTTATTAACTCATGGAATAGATTTAGCAACTCATTCAGTTTTTAGATTCGTTAGCTCATTCACTATTCACAACAGCTGTGGACAGTGGAACCACACCAGAGGTGGGTCAACACCACTTTGTACCCTGTAGTTTGGCATCTACAGTGTGCATCTTGTGGGAACACATGGTCTTCCTTACATTGGGATGGTGAACAGCAGCAGCCCCAGACACACTGGCCTCACCTAGCCATCCACTGACAAAGCATGTAACCCACGACTCAAGCAGGCTTCTGGGGCCAGCCACGGCCAATGCCCACTCAAGAGCTCAAGGTCCAATCTGTACCACTAACTAAATATCGTTAATATCCCTCTTGGATGCTACTGTTAAGTCAGTTCACTCCTAACAGGCTGGAATTGAATAACAACTTGTCTGACAGTGAATTGAATACACACACACTATGTCTAATCTCTGAATTCTCCTCCCCTAACCAACAATAATTCTCTTACCTTGGTGAAAGACTTTGGAACATTCTTCATATCTAACTGAAGAAGATTCCCAATAATGGGCAGTGGAAAGGGGCCTGGGGGCAGTTTCCAGCTGCTGTAGATCTGTTTCCAGATAGATATAAGCATTAGTGTGGCCATCCACACCAACAGGGCAACTGTGATGCCCAAGGCAGCCATGGTGCCTTTGGGTTCACTGCTGACTTGTGTGAATGCTCTAAAGCCACAGCTTTTATAACGCACCCTCGGGAAGGAGGGCGACCAGCCAGCCAATGCCATCTTCCTTTTCTTCTCGCCCAGCGTTATTAGTTTATTATTAGCTACTGTTGGCCATCATTTCCAAAGCTGACTCCTGAGGTGGTTGCATCAGAGAAACTCTGTCCTGGCACCCACCTTATGATGTTCAGTATCTATCAACCCTGGGTGCTGGCACCTGCACCAAAGTCAGCCAACAGCATCCAGGGAAATACCACGCTGGACCTTGGGTCAGAAGATCACCCTGGTTTGGACAGGGGGGTTCATATTATGTTTACAGGGGTGGCTTAGGGGCCAGATCTAAGGCAGCATCGATTATGTGCTGGTGAGTGCCTCCACGGCAGAGTACTGGATCTCATGCATTAAGAGTCTTCACGTCTGCTCAGGCTCCCACTGGCTGAGAACAGCTGTGTCTGTACACATTTCCCGAGGGTGTAAATGTGGCGAGGGAGCCCGAGGGCAGGCGCTGGTGAGCCTGGACCACACAGGGGTGCAGCTGTGCTCTGGGGCAAGGTCCCACTGTTCCAGGGCCTCTGGCCATAATGGTGCAGAGCGCCCAAATAACATCAAATTCTAAATACAGGAATACGTATCTTTTGAAAATAGTGACATTTTTGAGTACTTCTTTTCAGAAGCAAGGCCTTTTTGTTCGTCTTGCATCTTATTCAGTTGCCTGGACCTTCTAGGATGATGCTAACGAACGGTGATGACAGGGCTGGCCTGGTAGGAATGAGGTCCTTCGGCAGGCTTTCCATCACATCTGCTGTTGGTAGTTTGTGGCAAAGACTCAGTCACACTGGAGCCACCTTCTTGTCTCCCTAGCTCACTAAGAGGACCTTGGGTGAGTGCAGAGAGGATAAAATAGTTTCTAGCTGAGACAGTCCTGTGACTTTTCTCCTTGGGTCTGCTGCACGGTGCTGGCTGCGGACAGGGTCTCATGTGACAGCACTCACAGCGCGACATCACCCCCAGTGTTTTCATGGGGTGACCCTCTTTTCACATGCTGGTGGACTCAACTTATTAACAGTACTTTTGGTTATTTTGTATCTGTGTCTGTAAATAGAATTGGGGGGCAGATTCTTATGTTTTATTAGGTTCTTGCATAAGAATTGTGGGTGAGCAGGGTGTTGGACATTAAGGAGAGCACAGATCGCGTGCAGCACTGGGTGTTGTATGCAAACAATGAATCTTGGAACACTGCATCAAGAACCAACGATGTACTGTATGGTGACTAACATAACATTAAAACAAAACAAAACAAAAAAGAACTGTGCTAACTCAGGAAAACAATTGAAATGCCCTCCATCTTTCTTTATGTCTGAGATGCTTTAAACCATCAAGAATTTATCTGGACTTTGAAATGTTGTTAGAACTCACTAGTGAAACAACATGGAGAGACTTTATTGAAGTTAAACAATTATTTGTAAAGATTAAAAGACCATATTTTTTTATAATTTTTTTTTGACAGAGAGAGATCACAAGTAGGCAGAGAAGCAGGCAGAGAGAGAGAGGAGGAAGCAGGCTCCCTGCTGAGCAGAGAGCCTGATGCGGGACTCGATCCCAGGACCCTGAGATCATGACTTGAGCTGAGGGCAGAGCCACCCAGGCGCCCTTAAAAGACCATCTTAATTAAGAAAGTAAAACATGTTCTTTGTAACAAATTCAAACAATACAAAACTGGATAAAGCAAAAAGTGGGAGTCCCAGATCCTCCCTACAGAGGTGGCTTTCTTACTTTAAGACTTATTAGGAAAGAAAAATTGCTACCAATTCTTTTTTGTTATTTCTGATTTTTGTTAGACTTATTGAAAGATTTCCTTTGAGGGCATCTGGGTGGTTCAGTTGGTTAAGTGTCTGTCTTTGGCTCGGATCATGATCTCAGGGTCCTGGATAGAAAGAACTTCATGCCTGGTTCCCTGCTCAGCAGGAAGTCAGCTTCTTTCTCTGCCATGCCCCCTGCTCATCCTCACTCTCTCTCAAATAAATAAATAAAATCTTTTTTTTAAGATTTTATTTATTTATTCGACACACAAAGAGAGAGAAATCACAAGTAGGCAGGGAGGCAGGCAGAGAGAGGTGGGGAAGCAGGTTCTCCACTGAGCAGAGAGCATGATGTGGGACTTGATCCCAGGACCCCGAGATCATAACCTGAGCCAAAGGCAGAGGCTTAAGACACTGAGCCACCCAGGCACCCAATAAAGTCTTTTTTAAAAAAGACATAAAGAGTTCTTTTACACTGACTTAATTCTGTATATCAACTTCATGCGTACAACTAAAAGGGAAGTTAGAGGCGCCTGGGTGGCTCAGTGGGTTAAAGCCTCTGCCTTAGGCTTGGGTCATGATCTCAGTGTCCTGGGATTGAGCCCCGCACTGGGCTCTCTGCTCGGCAAGGATCCTGTTTCCCCCTCTCTCTGCCTCTCTGCCTACTTGTGATCTTTGTCTGTCAAATAAATAAATAAAAACTTTTTTTTTAAAGGGAAATTAAACAAGTGCCTTGGTTGCCATTAACTTTAAACAACTTCCCGTGTGCTGATAGGACCTCTCACTCCTGGTAGGAGCCTTCAACACTTGAAGAATTAGCAGTAGGGGGGCGCCTGGGTGGCTCAGTGGGTTGGGCCGCTGCCTTCGGCTCGGGTCATGATCTCAGGGTCCTGGGATCGAGTCCCGCATCGGGCTCTCTGCTCGGCGGGGAGCCTGCTTCCTCCCCTCTCTCTCTCTGCCTGCCTCTCTGCCTACTTGTGATCTCTCTCTGTCAAATAAATAGATGGAATCTTTAAAAAAAAAAAAAAAAAAAAAAAAAAAAAAGAATTAGCAGTAGGGAATTGAAATTAAGTCCTAGGAAACTAGCAGAGCCTTCTTTTTAAAAAGGTTGCCTGCCTGGGTGCCTGGGTGGCTCAATGGGTTGAGCCTCTGCCTTCGGCTCAGGTCATGATCTCGGGGTCCTGGGATCGAGCCCTGCATCAGGCTCTCTGCTAAGAAGGGAGCCTGCTTCCCCCTCTCTCCCTGCCTCTGCCTACTTCTGATCTGTCTCTGTCAAATAAATAAATAAAATCTTAAAGTAAAAAATAAATAAAAAGTTTGCCTGCCTAAAATCAACAGCACAGGAAAACAGGTGTTGGTGAGAATACAGAGAAAGGGAACCCACCTACACTGTTGATGAGAATGCGAGCTGGTGGCCACTCTGGAACACTGTGTGGAGGTCCCGCAGACGAACTACAGATACCACTTCCATATGACCCAGGGCTTGCACGACGGGCTATTTACCCAAGAAATACAGAAACACCAATTCAAAGGGACACACGAACCCGATGTTTTTAGCAGCATTATTTACAGTAGACAAGAGATGGAAGCCGCCCAAGGGTCCCCTGACTGATGAACGGAGAAAGGAGAGGGGTCTGTGAGTGCAGTGAAGAATTATTAAGCCATAAGAATGAAATCTCGCCCTTTACAATGACAAGGATGGGGCTAGACAGTGTTGTGCTAAGCAAAGGAAGTCAGAGAAAAACAGATGCCATAGGATTTCACCCATATGTGGAATTTAGAAACAAAATGACCCGACAGAAAAAGACAAGCCAAGGGACAGACTGTTAATTCTAAAGAATGGGCTGATGGTCACCAGCGGGGAGTTGGGGGGACGGTTAGGTGACGGGATGGAGGCGTGCCCTTGTGCTGAGCTCGGGAGACGTGTGCAAATGTTGGGCCATGATGCTGTGCACCTGAGACTCGTACAACACTGTGTCAGCCGTACTGCAGTTAAAATAAAATATAAATATAAGTAAAAAAATAAGTAGATGCTACATACAATGCCCCTAACATCACAGAGGACGCAATCATGCAGGGAAACCGCCATGAACATTGACAGCTCAGATGGAAGATGAGCTTGAGCCGAGCTGCACCTGAACAACAGATCCCTTGTCATACATGCAATTTGCAGATGTTCCCTCCCATTCCAAAGGCCTTCTTTTTACTTCCTCGGTAGTGTTTTCTGAGCACAGAAGGTGCAAATTTTGATGAAGTCCAATTAATCTATTTTCCCTCTTGCCATTTGTGCTTTTGGTTTGTATACAAGAAACCATTCCCAAATCTAAGGTCACACAGACTTGCTGTCTGGTTTTCTCTGGTCTCTGATCAACTTTGAGGTAAGGGTTTTCACGGCATGAGACATGTCTCCAACTTCATTCTTTTGCTCCAACACCCCTTGTTGAAAAAACTATTTCAGCAATGGAGAGAGCCCTGAGAGTGTCCTTTGTCTTGTCAAAAACCAATTGGCCATAAATGTGAGTGCTTATTTCTGAACTTTAAATTCTATTCTTCTAATCTATGTGTCTGTCCTTATGTCAGTGCCACATTGTCTTGATTACTGTAGCTTGCCATAAGTTTTTGGGTCAAGAAGTGAGTCCTCCAAATTGCTTCCTTTTTTTTTTTTTTTGCATTGCTCATTTTTTAAAATTTTTATTATGCTCAGTTAAATACCGTACAGTACATCATTAGTTCTTGATGTAGAGTTCAATGACTCATCAGTTGTGTACGACACCCAGTGCTCATCACAACAGGTGCCCTCCTTGGTATCCATCACCCAGCTACCCCCTGCCCCACCCCATCCCCTCCGAAACTCTCAGATTGTTGCCCAGGGTCCAGAGTCTCTCATGGTTTGTCTCCCTCTCTGATTTCCTCCCATTCAGTTTCCCTCCCTGTGGTTCTCCATGTTATTCCTCATGTTCTACATATGAGTGAAAACACAGGATGATTGTCTTTCTCTGCTCGACTTACTTCACTCAGCATCATCCCCCCAATCCCGTCCGTGTCGATGCAAATGGTGGGTGTTCGTCCTTTCTGCTGGCTGAGGAATGTTCCATTGTGTATATGAACCACATCTTCTTTGTCCGTCCCTCTGTTGAAGGACATCTCGGCTCCTTCCACAGTTTGGCTATTGTGGACATCGCTGCTATGAACTTTGAGGTGCATGTGTCCTTCTTTTCACTTTTTAAAGATTTTTTTTTAGTTACTCTGAGTCCCTTGCATTTCCACATGAATTTTCAGCTTGTCAATTTCTGCAAAAAAGACAACTGAGATTTTGGTAGGAATTAATAATAATAAATAATAATAATAATAATAAACATAATAAATCTGTGTGTCAGTTTGAGGAGGATTGCCATGTGTGTTAGTTTTCTGGGGCCACTGAAATGAAGCACCAGAGACCGGGGGCATAGCAACAGACATTTACCTCTCACAATTCTGGAGGCTACACCTCCAAGATCACAATGTCTGTAGGTGTTTCTCCTGGGTTTGCAGACCACTGTCCTTGGGCTGCTCCTTCACATGGCCTCTCCTCTGCACACAGGCACCTCTGGGGTCTCTCAGTTCTTCATAACCCCCACTTTAGTTCATGTGATATAAAATCTCCTATGCTCAGTCAGGCCTTATACAGAGAGGGTGGGCTACATGGGGGGCACGTGTGACTACCCACAGAGTAGACCTCCCTCTCAAGATGATTGTCAAACCATAGTGCTCCTTGACTGCCTCCCGTTATGCCATTCTCTTCAGTGGCAAATCCTGTGGGGGAAACAGCTTCTGTTAGGCTGACTCGTGTCAAGAGGGAGAATAGAGGGAGAGGGAGAGAGAGAATCCAACATTCCCCACTGAGCATGGAGCCCAATACAGGGCCCCACACAGGGCTCAGCTTTACAACCTTGAGATCATGACCTGAGCCAACATCAAGAGTTGGATGTTTATATAACTAAGTCACCCAGGCGTCCAATCTCAGAAGTTTTTTAAGAGACAACTTGGGGGCACCTGGGTGGCTCAGTGGGTTAAAGCCTCTGCCTTCAGCTCAGGTCATGATCTCAGGGTCCTGGGATTGAGCCCCACATCAGCCTCTCTGTTCAGCAGGGACCCTGCTTTCCCCACTCTCTCTCTGTCTGCCTCTCTGTCTACTTGTGATCTCTGTCTGTCTGCCAAATAAATAAATAAAATATTTTTTTTAAAAGAGGCTACTCGGTAACCATAAATCCTTAGATCACAGAGGAGAAAGTTAGAAGAATATGATATCTCTGGGCACCAAGAAGGCTCTGAATAAGCAAGAAGGGAATGTCATAGAAATGGAGTTGAAAATGTGCTTGTAAGAGTTAATTTCAGAAATTTCTCCTGAAAGGGCACCTAGTTGGCTCAGTTGGTGGAGCATGTGACTCTTGATCTCAGAATTGTGAGTTCAAGCCCTAGGCTGGGTGGAAAGTTTACTTAAAATAAAAATTAAAAACCTTTAAAGACCGAGAGAGAAATAGAAACCTCCCCTGGAAATTTCCTCTTATTTTGTATGGTAAAAGGGTTGATAACACTAAAATAGAAATTTGTGCAAATAAGTATGTAATGTTTAATGAACTCTTGATTAGAAATAATGACTTTTGACGAAAGCCAAAAATCTTTTCCAAGTGAAACAAAAGCGGAGAACACACAACATCACAATGTCCAAAGAGCAAACCAGCTTGACCAAGGATTGTTTTTCCACATCAAGGGACTGGGGACAACATGTAAGTGTTCTCTTATCTGTCAGTTGGCTCTGATTCCATCTGTGAGCTGCCATTTAAGGTTCTGGGAGCAAGGAACACTGTTCTCTGACACGCAAAAGCCTTAGCCCCTCTGGGTGGAAGAAGAAGCCTCTTGGACTTCATATGTGTAGCTTCAACTGACCAAGACTCCAAAGGAGATGCCAACACACCAGTGACCAGTGGTGGGGAGCGGGGCAACAAAAGGGTCCCCAGAATACATGATGCCCAAGGAGGGCCGGTAGCTATGGTAACCACCAGAGGACAGCAGAGGGAAAGAGCAAGAACAAAGAATCTCTGAAGCAACTGGGTCCTTTATTATCTTTAAAAACATGTCTGAAAAGAATGTTGAAGGGACACCTGGGTGACCGAGTCGGGTAAGCACCCACCTTCAGCTCAGGTTGTGATCCCAGGGTCCTTGCTCAATGGGGGGTCTGCTTCTCCCTCTGATGCTCCCCCTGCTTGTGCTCTCTCTATCTCTCTATGAAAAATAAATAATAAAATCTTTTAAAAAGTGTGAGGTATCTCTTTTATAAAATATACAGTATTATAACATCGTCAACACCAAGCAACCCATCCCAAATCCAAAAACCACAACCCTGCATTCTAAACTTCACCTGCCTGCACACTTCTCTCACACGTGACTGCCTCCCTCCAGAGGCAGCCACTGTCTTGACTTCACTTCTAATACTCTCTGTGATTTTTCTTGTGTTTTTATACTGTTTATTTTTTCTTACTTTTAAATTTCTAAAAGAAATTTCATAGTATTTCTATTCTCTGAGGCCTGAATTTTTTACTCATCTTTACCTCCATGTGCCTGTTGTCAGATGTGGTTGCAGGAACTGCATGACTTACCCAACACCCTATCATATTATTCTCAAGTTTTTACTGTTGCAGAATGTTGCTTGGAACATTTTCATGGGTGCTTCTGGAACACCCTGCAAGAATATCTCTAAGCCGTTATGTTCGCCAACATAACACATGATACCATATCATTTCTCAGTATTTGAACACGTTTATACTCTTACCACTATGTCTGCATGGTCCTGTTGGTTCACTATCCCTCCAACACTTAATATAGACAGGTTTCTTAATTTGTGCTCATCTAGTGGGTACAAAATGATATTTAATTGTGGTTCCAATTTGCATTCCCCTGATTATGAATAAAGCAAAGAATCTCTTTATATGATTATTCATCATACTTGTTTCCTTTTCTATAAAGCGCCTACTCATGTACTTGGCTCCCCTTTCTTTTTTTTTTTTTTAAGATTTTATTTATTTATTTGACAGAGAGAGATCACAAGTAGGCAGAGAGGCAGGCAGAGAGAGAGAGAGGAGGAAGCAGGCTCCCTGCCGAGCAGAGAGCCCAATGCGGGACTCGATCCCAGGACCCTGAGATCATGACCTGAGCCGAAGGCAGCGGCTTAACCCACTGAGCCACCCAGGCACCCTTGGCTCCCCTTTCTTCTTGGGATTCCTGTTTTTATCTCACTGTAGGGATATTTTATGTCTTCTTTTTTAATTTTTTATTTTTAAGCATAACAGTATTCATTATTTTTGCACCACACCCAGTGCTCCATGCAATCCGAGCCCTCTCCAATACCCACCACCTGGATCCCCCAACCTCCTACCCCCTGCCCCTTCAAAACCCTCAGATTGTTTTTCAGAGTCTCATAGTTTCACCTCCCCTTCCAATTTCCCTCAATCCCTTCTCCTCTAACTCCCCTTGTCCTCCATGCTATTTGTTATGCTCCACAAATAAGTAAAACCATATGATAATTGACTCTCTCTGCTTGACTTATTCACTCAGCATCATCTCTTCCAGTCCTGTCCATGTTGCTACAAAAGTTGGGTATTCATCCTTTCTGATGGAGGCTTAATACTCCATAGTGTATATGGACCACATCTTCCTTATCCATTCGTCCGTTGAAGGGCATCTTGCTTCTTTCCACAGTTTGGCGACCGTGGCCATTGCTGCTATGAACATTGGGGTACAGATGGCCCTTCTTTTCACTACATCTGTATTTTGGGGGTAAATACCCAGTAGTGCAATGGCAGGGTCATAGTGAAGCTCTATTTTTAATTTCTTGAGGAATCTCTACACTGTTCTCCAAAGTAGCTACACCAACTTGCATTCCCACCAACAGTGTAAGAGGGTTCCCCTTTCTCCACATCCCTCTGGTGTAAGGTGGTATCTCAATGTGGTTTTCATTTGAATCTCCCTGATGGCTAGTGATGATGAACATTTTTTCATGTGTCTGATAGCCATCTGTAGGTCTTCATTGGAGAAGTGTCTGTTCATATCTTCTGCCCATTTTTTGATATGATTGTCTGTTTTGTGTGTGTTGAGTTTGAGGAATTCATTATAGATCCTGGATATCAGCCTTTTGTCTGTACTATCATTTGCAAATATCTTCTCTCATTCCGTGGGAGAAGACTACAAAGCCGTGATCACCAAGACAGCATGGTACTGGCATAAAAACAGACACATAGACCAGTGGAACAGAGTAGAAAGCCCAGATATGGACCCTCAACTCTATGGTCAATTAATCTTCGACAAAATAGGAAAAAATATACAGTGAAAAAAAGACAGTCTCTTCAATAAATGGTGCTGGGAAAACTGGACAGCTATATGCAGAAGAATGAAAATCGACCATTCTCTTACACTGTACACAAAGATAAACTCAAAATGGATAAAAGATCTCAACGTGAGACAGGAATCCATCAGAATCCTAGAGGAGAACATAGGCAGTAACCTCTTCGACATCAGCCACAGCAACTTCTTTCAAGATATGTCTCCAAAGGCAAAGGAAACAAAAGCAAAGTTGAACTTTTGGGACTTCATCAAGATCAAAAGCTTCTGCACAGCAAAGGAAACAGTAAAAAAACAAAGAGGCAACCCACGGAATGGGAGAAGATGTTTTATGTCTTCTGGTTAATGATCCTTTTTCAGTTTTGTATGTTGCAATAATTTTCCACTCTTTGGGCTACCTTTTCATTGTGAAAAAATACTTTTAAATTATTGATATAATATTATTATAATATTATTATATTATTTTGGGTTTTTTTTTTTTAAAAAATCTCTCTTTGTCCAAGAAATATCAGATGCTTGCCCATTTTTAAAAATTGTCTTTCACAGACAAAAGGTTGATATCCAGGATCTATAATGAACTCCTCAAACTCAACACACACAAAACAGACAATCATATCAAAAAATGGGCAGAAGATATGAACAGACACTTCTCCAATGAAGACATACAGATGGCTATCAGACACATGAAAAAATATTCGTCATCACTAGCCATCAGGAAGATTCAAATGAAAACTACATTGAGATATCACCTTACACCAGTTAAAATGGCCAAAATTAGCAAGACAGGAAACAACATGTGTTGGAGAGGATGTGGAGAAAGGGGAACCCTCTTACACTGTTGGTGGGAATGCAAGTTGGTGCAGCCTCTTTGGAGAACAGTGTGGAGATTCCTCAAGAAATTAAAAATAGAGCTTCCCTATGACCCTGCCATTGCACTACTGGGTATTTACCCCCAAAATACAGATTTAGTGAAAAGAAGGGCCATCTGTACCCCAATGTTCATAGCCGCAATGGCCATGGTCGCTAAACTATGGAAAGAACCAAGATGCCCTTCAATGGACGAATGGATAAGGAAGATGTGGTCCATATACACTATGGAGTATTATGCCTACATCAGAAAGGACGAATACCCAACTTTTGTAGCAACATGGACGGGACTGGAAGAGATTATGCTGAGTGAATAAGTCAAGCAGAGAGAGTCAATTATCATATGGTTTTACTTATTTGTGGAGCATAACAAATAGCATGGAGGACATGGGGAGTTAGAGAGGAGAAGGGAGTTGGGGAAATTGGAAGGGGAGGTGAACCATGAGAGACTATGGACTCTGAAAAACAATCTGAGGGTTTTGAAGGGGCGGGGGGTGGGAGGTCGGGGTACCAGGTGGTGGGTATTATAGAGGGCACGGATTGCATGGAACACTGGGTGTGGTGCAAAAGTAATGAATACTGTTATGCTGAAAATAAAAAATAAATTTAAAAAAAAGAAAGAAACCAGAAACCAAATGGGATTACCCAAAGTAGTATTAAGGAGGGCACGTATTGCATGGAGCACTGGGTGTGGTGCAAAAACAATGAATACTGTTACACTGAAAATAAAAGAAAGAAAGAAAGAAAGAAAGAAAGAAAGAAAACAAAAAAAAATTGCCTTTCATGGGGTGCCTGGGTGGCTCAGTGGGTTGAGCCGCTGCCTTCGGCTCAGGTCATGATCTCAGGGTCCTGGGATCGAGTCCCGCATTGGGCTCTCTGCTCAGTGGAGAGCCTGCTTCCCTTCCTCTCTCTCTCTGCCTGCCTCTCTGCCTACTTGTGATCTCTCTCTGTCAAATAAATAAATAAAATCTTTTTTAAAAATTGCCTTTCACAATTATATCTTTTTTATTCAGTGTTCCAAGATTCACTGTTTATGCACCACACCCCGTGCTCCATGCAATACACGCCCTCCTTAATACCCACCACCAAGCTGACCCATTCCCCCATACCCTCACCTTCCAAAACCCTCTGTTTGTTTCCAAGTCCTAGTCTCTCGTGTTTCATCTCCCCCTCTGATTTACCCAAATTCACTTTTCCTTTCCTTCTCCTAATGTCCTCCATGTTATTCCTCATGCTCCACAAGTAAGTGAAACCACATGATAATTATAAGTCAAGCAGAGAAAGTCAATTATCAGAATTACATCTTAAATCCATGTGAAATTGATCTTTATGTATGGTAAGGGCTAAGGATAAAATTTGTTTTTCCCATATAGATATAAATCATCCCAGGACAAATAACTAGCCCTTGCAGCTTGCAGCTTGGTACAGTGCTGCTTACCATGTGGTACACAGACCAGTGCTGTCTGCAGTGAGGACTCACAGAAACAGAGAAAACAGAAACCCATGCACATTAACACCACTGTGATTTCTAAGCACATGGTCCTTTTTCTAGTAATTCACTTTATTCTAATTTTTAAATATTGGCCTATATTTGACTGGAAAACAACTGAAACCACAAAACAAACCAACTCTTTACTACAGACAGTTTGAGAAGTACTGGCCTAAATGAGGCCCATCTAGTAAATGTTCAGCTAATGGTTGAAAAGTTGCATGTTCAATAATGGTAGGGTTATTCAAATGTCTTTCCTCCCTTAAAAATATATTTTTTTGGATATTGGAGCAATATGGTGGAGGACTAGAAGACCTAATTATCATCGGGTCCCAGGAGTGCAGCTAGATAGTTATCAAACCATTCTGAACACCTACAAATTCTACAGGAGATCGAAGAGAAGAAGAGCAGCAATTCTAGGAAAAGAAAACCAACCACTTTCTGGAAGGTAGGATGTGCAGAGAAGTGACTCCGAGGTGACATATGGAAGATAGACCACGGGGGGGGGGGGGAGGGACAGCTTCCGGCAAGGGGCAGAACAGCGAGCACAAAATCAGAACTTGTAGAGTCTGTTCCACCAAGGGATTTCGCTCCAGAAGCTAAGAAGGGGGTGGAGCCCTTGTGGGGACAGTGTGGTCTCAGGACCCACAGGGTCACAGAAAGACCGGGAATGCCTGAGTGTGGCAGAGCCCCCAGGTATTGGAGTGGAGAAGCCAGCAGCAGAGACAGAGCTGAGGATGGGCTCTCAACTTGGGTTTACCTTAAACCATGATCTGAGGTACAGCCAGGCCACTGCTCTTCAAGCAGGGACCCCACAAGGGGTAGATCCGGAGAGACTTACCTTCCTCCTCCTGGAGGTGCAGTGTGGAAGTGCTTGGCAGGAATCTGCTGGGTTTGGAGACACCAAACGGGGCCATGCTTCATAAATAGAACAGTCACAGGATGGGTGAACTTGGAGCACAGCCAGAGACCAGAGAGATGGGAGAGATTGACTGCTTTTATCTGAGGGCACACTGAGGAGTGGGGCCCTGGCTCTCAGCTCCTCCAGGCCAGAGACTGGGAGGCTGCCATCTTCATTTGTTTTTTTTGAAGAAACTCTTTTTCCCATTGGACATTCTTTCTTGCTTTGTCGAAGATTATCTGACCATAAAATTGAGGGTCCATATCTGGGCTCTCTACTCTGTTCCACTGGTCTATGTGTCTGTTTTTGGGCCAGTACCATACTGTTTTGGTGATGACAGCTCTGTAGTAAAGCTTGAAATCAGGCAATGTGATTCCCCCAATTTTGTTTTTCTTTTTCAACATTTCCTAAGCAATTAGGGATCTCTCTGGTTCCATACAAATTTTAAGATTGTTTGCTCCAGCTCTTTGAAAGATGTCAGTGGAATTTTGATCATAATGGCATTGAAAGTAAAGATTGCTCTAGGCAGTAAACAACATGTGTTGGAGAGGATGTGGAGAAAGGGGAACCCTCTTACACTGTTGGTGGGAATGTAAGTTGGTTCAGCCACTTTGGAAAACAGTGTGAAGATTCCTTAAGATATTAAAAATAGAGCTTCCCTATGACCCTGCAATTGCACTATTGGGTATTTACCCCAAAGATACAGATGTAGTGAAAAGAAGGGCCATCTGTACCCCAATGGTCATAGCAGCAATGGCCACAGCCGCCAAACTATGGAAAAAATCAAGATGACCCTCAAAAGATGAATGGACAAAGAAGATATGGTCCATACATACTATGGAGTATTATGACTCCATCAGAAAGGATGAATACCTAACTTTTGAATCAACATGGACAGGACTGGAAGAGATTATGCTGAATGAAATAAGTCAGGCAGAGAGAGTCAATTATCATATAGGTTCACTTATTTGTGGAACATAAGGAATAACATAGAGGACATTGGGAGATTGAGAGGAGAATTGAATTGGGGTAAATTGGAGGGGGGAGAAGAACCATGAGAGACTGTGGACTCTGAGAAACAAACTGAGGGTTTTGGAGGGGAGGGGGGTGAATGGTTGGGTGAACCTGGCGATGGGTATTATGGAGGGCACATATTGCATTGAGCACTAGGTGTGGTGCATAAACAATGAATTCTGGAGCACTGAAAAGAAGTTTTAAAAATAAATTTAAAAATTTAAAAACAGAATAAAAATTAAATAAATAAACAAATTCGATTAGACAAGGTATCACCATTAGTTTTTTATATAATGTTCAATGATTCATTTGTGAAGTATATCACCCAGTGCTCATCATATTTCTGTTGATGCAGTTGTAAATTGGATTATTTTCTTAATTTCTCTCTCTGAGAGTTTCTTACTAGTGTAAAGTGATGGGCAATGTTTATATATTGACTTCATATCCCTGCTGAATTCATCAATTAGCTGTAACAGATTTTTTTCTTTTAAGTAATTCATTGAAATACAATGATATACAATAAAGTAAACAGATTTAAAATACAAAAAAAAAAAAGAACTTATCAACTCAACACCCAAAGAACAAATAATCCAATCAAGAAATGGACAAAGGATATGAACAGACATTTCTGCAAAGAAGACATCCAGATAGCCAACAGACACATGAAAAGGTGCTCCAAATCACTCGGCATCAGGGAAATACAAATCAAAACCACAATGACATACCACCTCACACAAGTCAGAATGGCTAAAATTAACCCGTCAGGAAATGACAGAAGCTGGCAAGGATGCAGAGAAAAGGGAACCCTCCTACACTGTTGATGGGAATGCAAGCTGGTGCAGCCACTCTGGAAAACAGTATGGAGGGTCCTCAAAAAGTTGAAAATAGAGCTACCCAGCAATTGCACTACTGGATATTTACCCAAAGACACAAAAGTAGTGATCCGAAGGGCATGTGCACCCAAATGATTATAGCAGCAATGTCCACAATAGCTAAACTATGGAAAGAACCTAGATGTCCATCAACAGATGAATGGATCAAGAAGATGTGGTATATATACACAATGGAATACTATGCAGCCATCAAACAAAATGAAATCTTGCCATTTGCAACAACGTGGATGGAAATAGAGGGTATTATGCTGAGAGAAATAAATCAACCAGAGAAAGACAATTATCATATGATCTCCCTAATATGAAGAATTTAAGAGGCAGAGTCGGGGGGGTGTGGGTTAGGTGGTAGGGAAGGAAAAAATGAAACAAGATGCGATCGGGAGGGAGACAAACCATAAGAGACTCTTAATCTCACAAAACAAACTGAGGGTTGCCAGGCAGAGGGTAGGAGAGAGAGTGATTGGGTTATGGACACTGGAGAGGATATGTGCTATGAAGGTGAGTGCTGTGAAGTGTGTAAGCCTGATGATTCACAGACCGGTAACCCTGGGGCTAATAATACATAATATGTTAATTTTTTTAATGTAAAAAATTGTGATAATTAATTAATTAATTAATTAAAAGGATTATTCATCACGACCAAGTAGGATTTATTCCTGGGCTGCAAGGTTGTTTCAACATCTGCAAATTAATCAGTGTGATACAACACATTAATAAAAGAGAAAACAAGAGCCATACGATAATCTCAATAGATTATGAAAAAGCATTTGACAAAGTACAGCATCCTATCTCGATCAAAACTCTTCACAGTGTAGGCATAGATGGTACATACCTCAATGTCATCAAAACCATCTATGAAAAACTTACAGAGAATATTATTCTCAATGGGGGAAAACTGAGAGCTTTTCTGCTAAGATCTGGAACACGGCAGGGATGTCCACTACCACCACTGCTGTTCAACATACTAGTAGAAGTCCTAGCCTCAGCTATCAGAGAACAAAAAGAAATAAAAGGCATCTGAATCAGCAAAGAAGAAGTCGAACTCTCACTCTTTGTAGATGATATGATACTTTATGTGGAAAGCCCAAAAGACCACTCCAAAACTGCAAGAACTCATATAGGAATTAACTAAAGTGTCAGGATATAAAATCAATGCACAGAAATCAGTTGCATTTCTATACACCAACAACAAGACAGAAGAAAGAAAAATTAAGGAGTTGGTCCCATTTACAATTGCACCCAAAACCATAAGGCACCTAGGAATAAATCTAACCAAAGAGGCAAAGAATCTTTACTCAGAAAACTATAGAGTATCATGAAAGAAATTGAGGAAGACACAAAGAAATGGAAAAATGTTCCATGTTCATGTACTGGAAGAACAAATATTGTGAAAATGTCTATGCTACCTAGAACAATATACATATTTAATGCAATCCCTATTAAAATACCATCAACTTTTTTCAAAGAAATGGAACAAATAATCCTAAATTTTATATGGAACCAGAAAAGACCCTGAATCACCAGAGGAATGTTGAAAAAGAAAACCAAAGTTGGTGGCATCACAATTCCAGACTTCAAGCTCTATTATAAAGCTGTAATCATCAAGACGGTATGGTAGTTGTACAAAAATAGACACATAGATCAATGGAACAGGATATAGGGCCCAGAAATAGACCCTCAACTCTATGGTCAACTAATCTTCAACAAAGCAGGAAAGAATGTACAATGGAAAAAAGACAGTCTCTTCAACAAATGGTGTTAGGAAAATTGGACAGTCACATACAAAAGAATGAAACTGGACCATTTCTTTATACCACACACAAAAATAGACTCAAAATGGAAGAAATACCTCAATGAAAGACAGGAATCCATCAAAATCCTTGAGAACACAGGCAGCAACCTCTTCGACCTCAGCCGCAGCAACTTCTTCCTAGAAACCTCACCAAAGGCAAGGGAAGCAAGGGCAAAAATGAACTATTGGGACTTCATCAAGATCAAAAGCTTTTGCACAGCAAAGGAAACAGTCAACAAAACCAAAAGACAACTGACAGAATGGGAGAAGATATTTGCAAATGACGTATCAGGTAAAGGGCTAGTATCCAAAATGTATAAGAACTTATCAAACTCAACACCCAAAGAACAAATAATCTAATCAAGAAATGGGCAGAACAGCGACTTCTTTCAAGATATGTCTCCAAAGACAAAGGAAATAAAAGTGAAAATGAACTTTTGGGACTTTATCAAGATCAAAAACTTCTGCACAGGAAAGGAAACAGTTATTAAACAGAGGCAACCTATGGAATAGGAGAAGATATTTGCAAATGACAGTACAAACAAAAGGTTGACATCCAGGATCTATAAAGAACTTCTCAAACTCAACACACACAAAACAGACAATCATATCAAAAAAATGGGCAGAAGATATGAATAGACACTTCTCCAATGAAGACATACAAATGGCTATCAGACACATGAAAAAATATTCATCATCACTAGCCATTAGGGAGATTCAAATTAAAACCACATTGCGATACCACATTACACCAGTTAGAATGGCCAAAATTAGCAAGACAGGAAACAACATGTGTTGGAGAGGATGGGAAAGGGGAACCCTCTTACACTGTTGGTGGGAATGCAAGTTGGTGCAGCCACTTTGGAGAACAGTGTAGAGATTCCTCAAGAAATTAAAAATAGAGCTTCCCTATGACCCTGCAATTGCACTATTGGGTATTTACCCCAAAGACACAGATGTAGTGAAAAGAAGGGCCATCTGTACCCCAATGTTCATAGCAGCAATGGCCACGGTTGCCAAACTATGGAAAGAACCAAGATGCCCTTCAACGGATGAATGGATAAGGAAGATGTGGTCCATATACACTATGGAAGTATTAAGCCTCCATCAGAAAGGATGAATACCCAACTTTTTTTTTTCATAATTAGAAATCTCTTTATTGACAGTAAGTTAAATACCACATTATTTTTTTAAATTTATTTTTTATTTATTTTAAGCATAACAGTATTCATTATTTTTACACCACACCCAGTGCTCCATGCAATCTGTGCCCTCTATAATACCCACCACCTGGTACCCCGACCTCCCACCCCCGCCCCTTTAAAACCCTCAGATTGTTTTTCAGAGTCCATAGTCTTTCATGATTCACCTCCCCTTCCAATTTCTCCCAACTCCATTCTCCTCTCTAACACCCCTTGTCCTCCATGCTATTTGTTATGCTCCACAAATAAGTGAGACCATATGATAATTGACTCTCTCTGCTTGACTTATTTCACTCAGCATAATCTCTTCCAGTCCAGTCCATGTTGCTACAAAAGTTGGGTATTCGTCCTTAAAAAAATAAAAATAGGGGCGCCTGGGTGGCTCAGTGGGTTAAGCCTCTACCTTCAGCTCAGGTCATGATCCCAGGGGCCTGGGATCGAGTCCCGCATAGGGCTCTCTGCTCAGTGGGGAGCCTGCTTCTCCTCATCTCTCTCTCTGTCTGTCTCTCTGCCTATTTGTGATCTCTCTCTCTGTCAAATAAATAAATAAAAATCTTGAAAAATAAATAAATAAATAAATAAATAAATAAATAAAATAAAAATAAATTACAAAAAAAAAAAAAGAAATGGGCAGAAGACACAAACAGATATTTCTGCAGTGAAGACATCAAAATGTCCAACAGACACATGAAAAAGTGTTCCACATCACTCAGCATAAGGGAAATACAAATCAAAAACACAATGAGTTACCACCTCACACCAGTCAGAATGGCTAAAATTAACCCATCAGGAAACCACAGGTGTTGGCAAGGATGTGGAGAAAGAGGAACCCTCCTACACTGTTGGTGGGAATGCAAGCTGGTGCAGCCACTCTGGAAAACAGTATGGAGGGTCCTCAAAAAGTTGGAAATAGAGCTACCCTTTGACCCAGCAATTGCATTACTGGGTATTTACCCTAAAGATACAAATGTAGTGATCCAAAGGGGCATGTACACCCAAATATTCATAGCAGCAATGTCCACAATAGCCAAACTATGGAAAGAACCTAGATGTCCACCAACAGATGAGTGGATATAGAAGATGTGGTATATATATGCAATGGAATACTATGCAGCCATCAGAAAACCCGAAATCTTTCCATTTGCAATGATGCGGATGGAACTAGAAGGTATTACATTAAGCGAAATAAATCAATCAGAGAAAGACAATTATCATATGATCTCTCTGATATGAGGAATTTGAGAGGCAGGGTCATAGGTAGAAGGGAGGGAAAAATGAAACAAGATGGGACTGGGGAGGAGGTCCCATCTTGTCCCATAAGAGACTCTTAATCTCAGGAAACAAATTGAGGGTTGTTGGAGTGGTGGAGGGGGGGAGGGATAGGGCAGCTGGGTGATGGACATTGGGGAGGGTATGCGCTATGGTGAGTGCTGTGAATTGTGTAAGGCTGATGATTCACAGACTTGTACCCCTGAAAATAAAATCCATTATATGCTAATAAAAAACAATAAATAAAAATTTCCTTTTGATGTTTCTCAAAAGGCAGATTTGGTTTGGCCCTGACCTATTTTATTGTGGAAAAAATGACAGAAAATTGCCTTGCTCATGGCTTTCACTGCTTCAGTTTGAAACTGCAAAGTCCTCAGAGACCTCCAGTGCATCTGTGACCTATCTGTGTGCCACATCAGGAGGAGGGAGGAACCCAGCAGTGTGGTTTGATTTCTAAGTAGGTCAGGATCTTTAAGAGAAAGATGCAGTGAGCCTGCAGCTGGGGTTTTGTGAATCTAGGTGGGCAGCCGGCCACGCAGGCAGATAGGTATGCCTATCTGCCTATCTGGACTGCCAGAGGGGAGCTCAGGCAGCTCAGATGCTGCAACCAGAAGAGGCCTTAGGAATTCCTGCTTGCATGCGCTGGTCCTGGGTGACTGCTGAGAAGGGGTGTGTGTGGCATCTGGCATGGGACAGGGCCAGCGGTGACCAGCAGGTGGGAAGCCCTATCCTTCTGACTCAATGGCACCTCAGCCCTGCAGGGGAAGGAGCTGAGAGGGGAGATGGCTAGATATGCAGCAGGGGTTCTCAGGAGCCCAGAGCTCTACAGCATTGGAGTTCCACCATAACTGATCGCAGCTGGTGACATATTTCTGTGAACTGGCATGTCTTTGTTCAGATTCCACCTGGGAAAGGACAAACTTTCTCTGTTTTTGAGACGTGCCATGTTGTTAACTTGTGCCTGGTAGCCCACAATCCGTGTGAGCCCAGAGCGCAGGCCATGGATGCTCCCACCTGACGCCCCTGGGACTGCAGGGGGTTGTCCCCAGGGAAGGAGGTCAGGCTGGCCTTGTTTTCCTCATGCACCATCTGATTGTTCCATGGGCATGAGGAAGATTCTCTCCTCAAATGAGCTAGGCCCTGTCCTGCCCAGGGAGACTGGGTGTCCCCAGAAGGGTTGAGGGCTGCTGGCACACAGGCTTGGGAGCTAGGTGGGTGTGTTGGCCAAGGTTGTGTTGCTGCACTGAACTGGATCTGTGCCTTTCTTCGTGTATCCCAGTCTCTGGCCCAGAGAAGGGACAAGCTTCTTGTCCATCCCAGGAGCAGGAGCTGGGGTTAGAACCAGGAATCTGGGTGACCTACATTCGCCCATCTCAACCCAGAGGTGCAGCCTAGACTGGCCCAGGCAGGATTTGGCATCTACATCTTCAACTAAGTGCTGGGTCCAGTCAGTCAGTCTGGACCCTGAGGTGACCTTTCCAAAGCAGATAAACCCTGACTAGGCTGGGGCCCAAGCCACTCTCCCCTCCAAGACCCCATGCTACCCCTGAATCCCCAGCTCGAAGACCCTCCTAGGTGAAAATC
Source organism: Mustela putorius furo (assembly GCF_011764305.1). NCBI lineage: Eukaryota > Metazoa > Chordata > Mammalia > Carnivora > Mustelidae > Mustela > Mustela putorius. Next base: position 132,683 of record NW_025422057.1, read on the forward strand.
CCATCCTGTCCTTAAGGCCCCAGCTGACTGGGTTCTCCTTCTGGGAATCTGGAGTCCAGTGCCTGGCTTGCTGATGGAGATGCGCCCCCCCCCACCACAGTACCAGGCACACATGCAACACGTGCAACAGTGAGCCTCTTGTCCCTGGATCATGTAGATGTTTGAAGTCAAAGTGAGGAAAGTCTCATGTTGAGCTTTCTGTGTAATGTGTGGTGTGATGCCGGCCCAGCCATGGGAAGGGGTGTCTGCAGGGCTAGGAAGGACTGGAAGGGAGTCCAGGAGGAGAGTTAATTCTGTCTCCCTGAGCCTGGGGACCTTTGTTGGCATCTTCATTATGTGCTTTGTGCAGCCGTTTCAGGGAGCAAGCCACAGAGGCTGCCCAGCCCACCCTGTGCTTCCCTTTGCAGGCAGGGCTGAATCCAAGGGCCAGAGGACCAAACAACCCCACAGCTGTGGAGGGGTTTGTCCTGTAACACTTCTCAGGGGACCCTGGGCGGCGGCGGCCCTTCTTGGCTGTGTCCTTCCTCCTGTACCTTGGGGCTTTCATAGGAAATGCCTTCATTGTCAAGGCCATCAGCCTTCATCCAGGCCTCCAGGCCTCAGTGAATCTCTTTTTCACCAACCTGGCCCTTGTAGACACCACCCACACACTCACTATTTCCCCTAAATTGCTGGAGAACCTGGTAGTCAACCAGGTTGACTGCATGGTCCAGCTCTTCTTCCTGATACGGCTCCTGGGAGCCAAGCCTCTGCTGCTCCTGGCTGTGGCCTGTGACTGCCATGTGGCCATCTACCACCCAATGCACTACAGCATGCTGAGGAGCTGGCCCATCTGTGCCCTACTCTCAGGCAGCATGTGGGCGGTCACTGTGGTCAGCACATCTGTGCACACAGGCGTGATGACCAGGTTAACATTCCGTGGTCCCTGTCAGATCCATCATTTTCTACATGAAGTTCCCAAGCTGCTGCTGCTCTCTGGTAGATGAATGACCCTGAACAACATTATGATCGTCACTGTGGACATTTATTCTGGAGTAGTCAACTTCCTGTTCACCCTGGTGCTCTACAGCTACATCATCACCAGCATCCCAGGCACCTGCCAGGTATGGGTAAGTGGTGGGCATTTCTCCACCTGCTCCTCTCACCTCCTGGTGGCCACCTGGTACCACTCCACCATCATCTACACATACATCTGCCAGGCTTCAACTCCTCCATGGAAAATGGCAAAGTGGTCCCTGTGCTGGACAAGACAATCAGCCCCACCTTGGACCCTCTCATCTACTCTCTGTGGAACAAAGATGTCAACGTGGCCCTCAATAAAGTATTTTCCTATATCTAATAAATGAAGGGAAGTGGCCAATATGGAATTTTAGGGTGTTAACCAGCTAATCTTAAAATAGGACTGATAGAATCTATTTTAAGTGGGAAACTGCAAGAAAGCAATAGATTTGTACATGATGTGCTTTCCCTATAGTCGCTGCAATGTTCCACATGCCACTTCAACTAAGCTGTCCAAAGTCCTAAGAGCAGGTACTCTCAGAGATCCAGGGAGCTGGAAAAGCCAATGGGCAGCCTGCCCACTGTCCCGCCCCTTTGCCTTGCTTGAACCTCGGTCTTACTCAAGCCTCAGATGAAATGTCACCCTCAGAGTCTCTGACGCCTTTATCTGAAAGTTCCCTTTTCTGTTCCCTTATCGGAAAGTTCTCTTCCAGCTATTCACACTATATTACTCTGTTTATTTTTTGAAATCTTATTGTTTATTTACCCGGGTATATTTTACTAGAACACAAGCCGCATGAGTTCATGGACTTTTGTCTGTTCCATTCCGTGTTCTACTCCCAGCATCTAGAACAGTAATGTGGCAGTCATCTGAAGTCAGTTGAATGCATGAATGCCTCACATTCTTGAATGTGGACTTTGTGTCCTCAAAGTTTCCGTCTGCTTCGTTCAAGCTGAGCACAGCACAGTAATCATTTCCTGAGTGAACACTGTGCCCATGTCCTGCTGGAGAACCACAGTACAGGACTTTACCCTGTATATGTGGTTTTGAGGAGTTTAGAATTGGCCAAAAGTTTGTTTGGGTTTTAGGGCTGCTATGACAAGCTTTGCCTGTAATTAAAAAGTCAAGAAGCTAAGTGCAGTTTCCGAAGCCCGAACTACATGTCCAAGCATGTCTGCATGCAGTCCTCTCCAGGAAGACCTGTCCCCAGGAGGCTCCAGTGGACGGGGAGGGAACCTTCCAGTGGCATTGAGGGTGAAGATTGTGAGGGGATATTTCTGAAAATAAGACTTAAAAGTCACAGCCATCCCTTTATTTTTTTTAATTTTTTTTATTTCTTTTCAGTGTTCCAGAATTCATTGTTTATGCACCACACCCAGTGCTCCATGCAATACATGCCTTCCATAACACCCACCACCAGGCTCAAACAACCTCTCACTTGCCCCTCCCCCTCCAAAAACCTCAGTTTGTTTCTCAGAGTCATCCCTTTAAATGGAACTTCCAGGAGGATGGAATTGTGTGGAAGTCTTGGAAGTGCTGAGTCTGTTTTGGTCCTTGGTGAGCTGGTGCTGCTTCTTCTGCAGTGGCAGCCCCAAGGGTTCCCCATTATACATGCTCCCCACAGGTGCTCTTGTTTGCTTGAATTGTAGAAGCTCCTCAGCCTGATTACATGTAGCCAGCCATAGCTGACTGCCTTGGGGGACTTCCTAGAAGTAGGCCCTGAGATAGCACTTTGTGGAAGTGATTTATGAAAGCCAACATAACCAGGTCACAAAAAGAATAGGAGTGCCTGAGTACAGCAGAGCTCCCAGGCATTGGACCAGGGAAGCTGGTTGCAAACAGTGAGCCCAGCCGCCAGCTTTCTGTTTGGTGTTGCCATAAACTGGGAACCACTGCGTAGTCAGCGGTCACAGTGAGTGACCACTCTCTGAGCAGGGGCCCAGCAAGAGGCAGAACTTGGGCGGGACCCCCTCCATCCCCTTGGAGGAGCAGCTCTGGTCCACCCTGCAGTAGTCCATGAAGTTTGGAGACTCAAAGTGGGGTCACGAGTCTGATATAAAACACTCAGTCACAGGGTGAGTATACACAGAGTGTGGACAGAAACCAGAGAGAGAAGAGTGATTGGCTGCTTTTCTGTAAGAGTACACTGAAGAGTGGGGGGTGCTAACTATCAGTTTCAGGGCTAATGATGGGCACCGCCATTTCTATACCCCCCCCCACCAGCTCTGGTGCCACTTACACTGAGCTCAGCTCCACGGATAAGGGGCAAAGACACCTGAGAATCAGCTCAATATGGCCCTCCCCCAGAAGAACAGCAGGAATCTTGGGTGAATACAAAATTTATCCATCATAGAGAGCTGCAAAACTTCAGACTTGAGGAAAATGGTATATTTGTGCGGTTTTTTAAATTATTCTTTGGTCTTCCAGTTTTATTTTTTCTTCTCTTTTTTTCCCCATTATGTTCAGCTAGCCATCATTAGTTTTGATGTAGTGTTCAACAATTCATTAGTTGCTTATAACACCCAGTACTCATCAGCACATGCAGCCTCCTTAATATCCATTTGGCTATTTTCTTATTTTATCAATTCTTATTTAAGCCCTTTTTAATTTTAATTTTTATATTTATGCCATATAGATATATTTTTTTAATTATGGATTCTTTCACTGTATTCAATTCTATTTTTGCATACATATTTTCTTTCTTTCTTTCCTATTGTGGGATCTAGTTTCTTCTAATAAACAGACTAAAATACAGCCTTACACCAATAGAATGGCCATAATAAACAGGATAGGAAACAACATGTGTTGAAGACGATATGGAGAAAGGGGAACCCTTTTACACTGTTGGTGGGAATGCAAGTTGGTGCAGCCACTTTGGAAAACAGTGTGGAGATTCCTCAAGAAATTAAAAAATGAGGGCGCTTGGGTGGCTCAGTGGGTTAAAGCCTCTGCCTTTGGCTCAGGTCATGATCCCAGGGTCCTGGGATCAAGCCTCACATCGGGCTCTCTGCTCAGGAGGGAGCCTGCTTCCTCCTCTTTCTGCCTGCTTCTCTGCCTACTTGTGATCTCTGTCTGCCAAATGAATAAATAAAATCTTTTTTTAAAAAAAGAAATTAAAAATGAGAGACTGTGGACTCTGAGAAACAAACTGAGGATTTTGGAGGGGAGGGGGTGGAAGGTTGGGTGAGCCTGGTGGTAGGTATTATGGAGGGCACATATTGCATGGAAACAGGTGTGGTGCATAAACAATGAATTCTGGAACACTGAAAAAAAGGTAAAAATAATTTTTTAATTTTTTTTTATTTATTTTCAGCGTAACAGTATTCATTGTTTTTGCACCACACCCAGTGCTCCATGCAATCCGTGCCCTCTCCAATACTCACCACCTGGTGCCCCGACCTCCCACCCCCCTGCCCCTTCAAATCCCTCAGATTGTTTTTCAAAGTCTATAGTCTCTCATGGTTCATTTTTTAAAAAGGACTTAAAAATAGAACTTCCCTATAACCCTGCAATTGCACTATTGGGTATTTACCCCAAAGGTACAGATGTAGTGAAAAGAGGGTCCATCTGTACCCCAATGTTCATAGCAGCAATGGCCACGGTTGCCAAACTGGAAAGAACCAAGATGTCCTTCATCGGACAAATGGATAAAAAAGATATGGTCTATATATACTACGGAGTATTATGCCTCCATCAGAAAGGATGAATACCAATTTTTGGTATCAATGTGGACAGAACTGGAAGAGATTGTGCTGAGTGAAATAAGTCAATTAGAGGGGCACCTGGGTGGCTTAGTTGGTTAAGCAACCGCCTTCGGCTCAGGTCACGGTCCCGGAGTCCCAGGATCGAGTCCCGCATCGGGCTCCCAGCTCCACGGGGAGTCTGCTTCTCCCTCTGACCTTCCCACCTCTCATGCTCTCTCTCACTGTCTCCCTCTCAAATAAATAAATAAAAATCTTAAAAAAAAAAAAAAGAAAGAAGTCAAGTAGAGAGAGTCAATTATCATATGGTATCACTTATTTGTGAAGTATAACAAATAAAATGGAGGACATGGGGAGATGGAGAGTAGAAGGGAGTTGGGGGAAATTGGAGGGGGAGATGAACCATGAGAGACTGTGGACTCTGAAAAACAATCTGAGTTTTTTTTTTTGCAGGGGGCCTGGGTGAGCCTGGAGGTGGGTATTAAGAAGGGCACATATTGCATGGAATACTGGGTGTGGTGCATAAACAATGAATTCTGGAGCACTGAAAAGAAATTTTTAAAAAGAAATTTTTAAAAAACAGGTAGGATAGGGGAAAAATAAAAACAAAATAAAATACAGCCAGGACCTAGTTTATTGTTTGTTCTGTTTTACTTTTTATTTGATTTCTCTCCCTCTCCCTCTTCTCTTCTCTTATCTCTCTCTCTCTCTCCTCTCTCTCTCTCTCATTATCTCCTCCTCCTCCTCCTCCCCCTCGTTGTTGTTGTTGTTGTTCTTCTTCTTCTTCTTCTTCTGATTTGTTTTGTTTCTCTTTTTCTGGTGTCGTTATTGCCATTTTTGTATTTTCTCTCTCTTTCATTTGTTCTTTTCTGTACATAATGATGAGATGGAGAAACTCATCCCCAAAAATAAACAGGAGACAGGCATTTAATCAATATGAATATAAGTAAGATTTGGAACTAGAATTCAAAACAATAATTATAAAGATACTAGCTGGCTGCACCAACTTGCATTCCCACCAACAGTGGAAGAGGGTTCCCCTTCTCCACATCCCCTCCAACTGGAAGAGATGATGCTGAGTGAAATAAGTCAAGCAGAGAGAGTCAGTTATCATATGGTTTCACTTATTTGTGGAGCATAACAAATAACATGGAGGACATGGGGAGATAGAGAGGAGAAGGGAGTTGGGGGAAGTTGGAAGGGGAGGTGAACCATGAGAGACTATGGACTCTGAAAAACAATCTGAGGGTTTTGAAGGGGCGGGGGGTGGGAGGTCGGGGCACCAGGTGGTGAGTATTGGAGAGGGCACGGATTGCATGGAGCACTGGGTGTGGTGCAAAAATAATGAATACTGTTATGCTGAAAATAAAAAATAAATTTTAAAAAAGATACTAGCTTGGCTGGGAAAAAGCATAGAAGACACTAGAGAATACCTTACTGGAGAAATAAAATAACTAAAATCTAAACAAGTCAAAATCAAAAGACTACACTGAAATCAAATATAGGCTCTAACTGCTAAGATAAATGAAGCAGAAGAGACAGCCAGTAATATAGAAGAAAAAATGATGGAAACTAAGAAACTGAAAAAAAGAGAGATAAATAACTACTGATTCCTGAGGGGATAATTCAAGAGATAGGTAATACCATAAAGTAAAATAATATGGAGAAGAAGAAGGGGGGGGCAGAAGGTTTATTTGGATAAATTATAGCAGAGAACTTCCCTAATGTGGGGAAGGAAACAGTATACAAGTCTAGGAGGCACAGAGAACCCTCAACCTCAAAATCAAGAAAAAAAAATGGTCAATGCCTAGACATATTATAGTGAAACTTCAAAATTTCAGAATTAAAGAGAAAATCCTGAAAGCAGTTCAGGGCAAAAGGGACTTAACCTACAGAGGCTGACAACAGACCTCTGACAGAGACCTGGCAGGCCAGAAAGGACTGACATGATATATTCAAAGGGATAAATGAGAAAAATATGCAGCCAAGAATACTTAATCCAGCAAGGCTGTCCATCAGAATACAAGAAGAGATAATGAGCTTCCTAAACAAACAGAAACTGAAAGAATTTGTGATCAGTAAAACAACCCTACAAGAAATATTAAAGGGGATACTATAGGCAAAGAGAGATCCCAAAAGTAACAGAGACCAGAAAGAAACAGACAATCTACAGAAACAGGACTTTACAGGTAATAAAATGTCACTAAATTCATATCTTTCAGTAATTACTCTGAATGTAAATGGGCTAAATGCTCCGATCAAAAGACACAGGGTATTAGATTGGAATTTTTAAAAAATGACCCATTGATATGCTGTTTGCAAGAGACTCATTTTAGACCCAAAGACACCTCCAATTGAAAGTGAGGGTGTGGAAAACCTTTAATCATGCTAATGGACATCAAAAGAAAGCTGAGGTAGCAATCCTTATATCAAACAAATTTGATTTTAAGCCAAAGACTAAAATACAAGATGAGGAAGGACACTATATCATACTTAAAGGGTCTCTGCAACAAGAAGATCTAACAATTTTAAATATCTATGCCCCTAACATGGGAGCAGCCAACCATATAAACCAAATAATAACAAAATCAGAGAAACACATTGACAATAATACAATAATAGTAGGGGACTTTAACATCCCATTCACTGCAATGGACAGATCATCTAAGCAAAAAATCAACAAGGAAACTAGGGCTTTGAATGACACACTGAACCAGATGGACTTCACAGATATATTCAGAGCATTTCATCCTAAAGTAACAGAATACACATTCTTCTCACATGCACATGGAACATTCTCCAGAATAGATCAGAATAGATTTGTACGGGGTCACAAATCAGGTCCCAACTGGTACCAAAAGATTGGGATTATACCCTACATATTCTCAGACCATAATGCTTTAGAACTTGAACTCAATCACAAGAGAAAATCTAAAGGAACACATGGAGGCTAAAGAGCATCCTACTAAAGAATTAATAGGTCAACAAGGAAATTAAAGAAGAATTTTAAAAATTCATGGAATGTTCCCTCTGTCCCTATACTTTGAAGCATTTTAATCAGGAACGGATGCTGGATTTTGTCAAATGCTTTTTCTGCATCAATTGAGAGGACCATGTGGTTCTTCTCTCTTCTCTTATTAATTTGTCTATCACATTGATTGATTTGCGAATGTTGAACCATCCTTGTAGCCCAGGAATGAATCCCACCTGGTCATGGTGGATAATCTTTTTAATGTGCTGCTGGATCCTGTTTGCTAGGATCTTGTTGAGAATCTTAGCATCCATATTCATCAGTGATATTGGTCTGAAATTCTCCCTTTTGGTAGGGTCTTTGCCTGGTTTAGGGATCAGGGTAATGCTGGCTTCATAGAAAGAGTCTGGAAGTTTTCCTTCTGCTTCAATTTTTTGAAACAGCTTCCGGAGAATAGGTGTTATTTCTTCTTTGAAAGTTTGGTAGAATTTCCCAGGGAATCCATCAGGTCCTGGGCTCTTGTTTTGGGGGAGTTTTTGATCACTGCTTCAATCTCGTTACTAGATATTGGTCTATTCAGGTTGTCAATTTCTTCCTGGTTCAATTTTGGGAGTCTATAGTTTTCCAGAATGCATCCATTTCATCAAGGTTGCTTAGCTTATTGGCATATAACTGTTGATAATAACTTTTGATGATTGTTTCTACTTCCTTAGTGTTAGTTGTGATCTCTCCCTTTTCATTCATAATTTTATTAATTTGGGCTTTCTCTATTTTCTTTTGGATTAGTGTGGCCAATGGTTTATTGATCTTATTGATTCTTTAAAAAAACAGCTTCTAGTTTCATTGATACATTCTACTGTATCTCTGGTTTCTACCTCATTGATCTCAGCTCTAATCTTGATTATTTCCCTTCTTATGTGTGGAATTGGTTTGATTTATTGTTGATTCTCCAGTTCTTTAAGGTATAGAGACAGCTGGTGTGTTCTGGATTTTTCAATTTTTTTGAGGGAGGCTTGGATGGCTATGTATTTACCCCTTAGGACCACCTTTGCTGTATCCCATAGGTTTTTGTTTTGTTTTGTTTTGTTTTTAAATTAACTTATTTTCAGAAAAACAGTATTCATTATTTTTTCACCACACCCAGTGCTCCATGCAATCCGTGCCCTCTATAATACCCACCACCTGGTACCCCGACCTCCCACCCCACCGCCACTTCAAACCCCTCAGATTGTTTTTCAGAGTCCATAGTCTCTTGTGATTCACCTCCCCTTCCAATTTACCCCAACTCCCTTCTCCTCTCTAACACCCCTTGTCCTCCATGTTATTTGTTATGCTCCACAAATAAGTGAGTCCATATGATAATTGACTCTGGAAAGAACCAAGATGCCCTTCAATGGACGAATGGATAAGGAAGATGTGGTCCCTATACACTATGGAGAATTATGCCTCCATCAGAAAGGATGAATACCCAACTTTTGTAGCAACATGGATGGGACTGGAAGAGATTATCCCATAGGTTTTGTACCAAAGTGTCTTCATTCTCATTGGTTTCCATGAATTGTTTCAGTTCTTCTTTGATCTCCTGGTTGAACCAAACATTCTTAAGCAAGGTGGTCTTTAGCTTCCAGGTGTTTTAGTTCCTTCTGAAGTTTTCCTTGTGATTGAGCTCAAGTTTCAAAGCATTGTGATCTGAGAATGTGCAGGGAATAATCTCAGTTTTTTGGTATCAGTTGAGTCCTGATTTGTGACCCAGTATGTGGTGTATTCTGGAGAAGGTTCCATGTGCACTTGGGAAGAATGAGTATTCTGTTGTTTTAGGGTGGAATGTTCTGTATATATCTATGAGGTCCATCTGGTCCAAAGTGTCATTCAATTCTCTTGTTTCTTTATTGATTTTCTGCTTTGATGATCTGTCTATTTCTGAGATAGGCATGTTAAGATCTCCTACTATTAATGTATCCATATCAATATGATTTTTTATCTTGATTAAAAGCTTTCTTATGTAATTGGCTGCTCCCATATTGGGGGCAAGGTATTTACAATTGTTAGATCATCTTGGTGGATAGTCCCTTTAAGAATTATGTAGGAGAGGATGTGGAAAAGGGGAACCCTCTTCCACTGTTGGTTGGGAATGCAAGTTGGTGCAGCCACTTTGGAAAACAGTGTGCAGATTCCTCAAGAAATTAAAAATAGAGCTTCCCTATGACCCTGCCATTGCACTACTGGGTATTTACCCCAAAAATAGAGATGTAGTGAAAAGAAGGGCCATCTGTACCCCAATGTTTATAAGCAGCAATGGCCACGGTCGCCAAACTGTGGAAAGAACCAAGATGTCCTTCAACGGACGAATGGATAAGGAAGATGTGGCCCATATACACAATGGAGTATTATGCCTCCATCAGAAAGGATGAATACCCAACTTTTGTAGCAACATGGACGGGACTGGAAGGGATTATGCTGAGTAAAATAAGTCAAGCAGAGAGAGTCAATTATCATATGGTTTCCCTTATTTGTGGAGCATAACAAATAGCATGGAGGACATGGGGAGATGGAGAGGAGAAGGGAGCTGAGGGAAATTGGAAGGGGAGGTGAACCATGAGAGACTGTGGACTCTGAAAAACAATCTGAGGGTTTTGAAGGGGCGGGGGGTGGGAGTTTGGGGGAACTAGGTGGTGGGTATTGGAGAGGGAAAAAACAATGAATTCTGTTACGTTGAAAATTAATTTAAAAAATCTAAAAATATTCATGGAAACAAATGAAAATGAAAACACAACATTCCAGAACCTTTAGGATGGAACAAAGGCAGTCCTAAGAGAGAAATAGATAGAAATACTGACCTTTCTAAAGAAACAAGAAAGGTGTCAAATACACAACCTTTATACCTAAAGGAGCTGGAGAAAAAAAAACACCAAATAAAGATTAAAGCCAGAAGAAGAAGGGAAATAATAAAGATCAGAGCAGAAATCAATGAAACACAAATCAAAAGAATAGTAGAGCAGATGAACAAACTGGGAGCTTCTTCTTTGAAAAAATCAATAAGATTGATAAACCCCAAGGCAGACTTATCAAAAAGGAAAGAGAAAGGACCCAAATAAATAAAATCATGAATAAAAGAGGATAGATAACAATCGACACTGAAGAAATACAAGTATAAGAGAATATTATAAGCAATTATATGCCAACAAATTAGGCAACTGGAAAAAAATGGATTCATTCCTAGAAATATATAAACTTTATCCACTCATCTGTTGAAGGACATCTTGCCTCCTGTGGAAAGAGCTGAGATGCCCTTCAACAAATGAACGCATAAATAAGATGTGGTCCATATGTACAATGGAATATTACACAGCCATCAGAAAGGATGAATACCCAACTTTTGTATCAACATGGATGGGACTGGAGGAGATTATGCTGAGTGAAATAAGTCAAGCAGAGAAACTTAATCATATAGTTTGACTTACCTGTGGAACATAAGGAATGACATGGAGGATATTATCAGAAGGAAAGGAAAAGTAAAGGGGAGGAAATTGGAGGTGGAAATGAACTTTGAGAGACTATGGACTCTGAGAAACAAACTGAGGGTTTTGGAGGGGAGGAGGTTGAGGGTTGGGTGAGCCTGGTGGTGGGTATTAAGGAGGGTACATATTGCGTGGACCACTGGGTGTGGTGCATAAATAATGAATCTTGGAACACTGAAAAAATAAAATAAGTAAATAAATAAAATAAATGCACAGAAGTCAGTTGCATTTCTATACACCAACAACGAAGCAGAAAAATAGAAATCAAGGAATTAATCTCATTTACAATTGTAGCAAAAACTATGAGATACCTAGAAATAAACCTAACAAAAGAGATGTAGGATCTGTACTCCAAAAACTATAGAACATTCATGAAAAAAAATTGAGGAAGACATAAGGAAATGAAAAAACATTCCATTCTCAAAAATGCCATTGACATTTTTCACAGAGCTGGAACAAACAGTCATAAAATTTGTATGGAACCAGAAAAGACCCTGAATTGCCAGGGGAATTTTGAAGAAAGAAAACCAAAGCTGGTGGCATCACAATTATGGACTTCAAACTGTATTATAAAGCTGTAACTCATCAAGATAGAATCCCATCACCGGAGAAGAAGACAGAAAAGGGCAAAACCTACTTGGAAAAATAATGGCTGAAACTGACCCAAGTTGGGGGTTGGGTAACAAATGAACATGCAGATACATGAAGCTCAAGAAAACCCAGGCAAGGTCAACCTGAAGATTACCCTGAGACACATCATAAACAAAGTGTCAAAAATCAAAGACAAAAGAGTTTTGAGAGCAGCAAGAGGAAAATGACTCATCATATACAAGGGCTTACCTCATCCCTTGTCTGAGGCTGTCACTGCATTGTTCATCAGAAACATGCAGGTTTAGAAGGAGGTGGGATGACAGATGCAAAGTGCTCAAGAAAACCTGCAACCAAACACTAAAGAAGTCCTTCAGAAACAAAGGAGGGATAAGACATTCCCAGACAAATAATAGTTGAGGGAGTTCATCACTACTATATCTGCTTTACAAAAACTACTACTTGGAGTTCATCAAGTTTGAATGAAAGGAACTTATTAACATTATGATATCTTATGAAAGTAAAAACTTTAAAAGGTAAATATATAGTCAAATTCAGAATACTCTAATGCTGTAATGGTAGTGCTCATATTATTATTTTTTTCATTCTCAGTTTTTTTTTTAATTTCTTTTCAGTGTAACAGTATTCATTGTTTTTGCACCACACTCAGTGCTCCATGCAATATGTGCCCTCCCCAATATCCACCACCTGGTTCCCCCAACCTCCCACCCCCCACCCCTTCAAAACCCTCAGGTTGTTTTTCAGAGTCCATAGTCTCTGATGGCTCACCTCCCCTTCCAATTTCCCTCAACTCCCTTCTCCTCTCCATCTCCCCATGTCTTCCATGTTATTTGTTATGCTCCACAAATAAGTGAAACCATATGATAATTGGGCTCTCTCTGCTTGACTTATTTGACTCAGCATAATCTCTTCCAGACCCAACTTTTGTAGAAACATGGACGGGACTGGAAGAGATGATGAACATTTTTTCATGTGTTTGTGAGCCATTTGTATGTCTTCATTGGAGAAGTGTCTGTTCATGTCTCCTGCACATTTTTTGACATGATTATCTGTTTTGTGTGTGTTGAGTTTGAGGAGTTCTTTATAGATCTTGGATATCAGCCCTTTGTCTGTAGTGTCATTTGCGAATATCTTCTCCCATTCCATGGGTTGCCTCTTTGTTTTGTTGGCTATTTCCTTTGCTCTGCAGAAGCTTTGATCTTGATGAGGTCTCAAAAGTTCATTTTTGTTTTTGTTTCCTTTGCCTTTGGAGATGTATCTTGAAAGAAGTTGCTGTGGCTGATATCGAAGAGGTTACTGCCTATGTTCTCCTCTAAGATTCTGATTGATTCCTGTCTCACATTGAGGTCTTTTATCCATTTGGGGTTTATCTTTGTGTACAGTGTAAGAGAATGGTCGAGTTCATTCTTCTACATATAGCTGCCCAGTTTTCCCAGCATCATTTATTGAAGAGACTGTCTTTTTTCCACTGTATATTTTTTCCTGCTTTGTTGAAGATTATTGGACCATAGAGTTGAGGGTCCATATCGGGACTCCCCACTGAGAGCAGGAACACGACAGGGATGCCCACTCTCACCACTCTTGTTCAAAATAGTATTAGAAGTCCTAGCAACAGCAATCAGAAAACAAAGAGAAATAAAAGGCATCCAAACTGGCAATGAAGAAGTCAAACTCTCTCTCTTTGCAGATGACATGATTCTTTATATGGAAAACCCAAAAGACTCCACCCCCAAACTACTAGAACTCATACAGCAATTCAGTAACATGGCAGGATACAAAGTCAATGTACAGAAATCAGTGGCTTTCTTATGAACTAACCATGAAAATACAGAAAGGGAAATTAGAGAATCGATTCCATTTACTATAGCACCAAGAACCATAAGATACCTGAGGATAAACCTAACCAAAGAGGTAAAGGATCTGTACTCGAGGAACTACAGAACACTCATGAAAGAAATTGAAGAAGACACAAAAAGATGGAAAAGGATTCCATGCTCATGGATCGGAAGAACAAACATTGTTAACATGTCTATACTGCCTAGAGCCATCTATACTTTTAATGCCATTCCGATCAAAATTCCACCGGTATTTTTCAAAAAGCTGGAACAAATAATCCTAAAATTTGTGTGGAATCAGAAGAGACCCCAAATCGCTAAAGAAATGTTGAAAAACTAAAATAAAACTGGGGGCATCACGTTACCTGATTTCAAGCTTTACTACAAAGCTGTGATCACCAAGACAGCATGGTACTGGCATAAAAACAGACACATAGACCAGCTCATATTACTTTTAACTGCAGCATAAATGTTAAAAGACAAAAGTGTTTTAAAAAAACAACTATAGCTACAGTCATTTCTAATAGATATGCAATATGAAAAGATGTAAAGTGAAATATCAAAGCATAAATGTAGAGGGAGATGAAGGAAAATGTAGATTTTTTATAGGCTTTGAACCTAAGTTGCTCTAAGTTTAAAGTAGACTTTTATAACTGTTATATGTTTTATGTAAACCTCTTGGTTTAAAAAGGGTGGGAACTACTAGTAGATACACAATAGATAGAGAAAAGGATCAAAGCAAACCACAACAACAACAAACTAACAAAGCACAAAGGAAGACAGCAAGAGAGGAGAATGGGCAAAAGGAACTGTCAGTCAAAATAACAGAAGGGCACTTGTAATTTCCTATCTTCCAAGAATCACTTTAAATGTACATGGATTAAGTTCTCATGCTTGACTCAGATTAAAAAAAAAAAAAGACATGGGGCGCCTGGGTGGCTCAGTGGGTTAAGCCTCTGCCTTCAGCTCAGGTCATGATCTCAGGGTCCTGGGATCGAGCCCCGCATCGGGCTCTCTGCTCGGCGGGGAGCTGCTTCCTCCTCTCTCTCTTCCTGCCTCTCTGCCTGCTTGTCATCTCTCTCTGTCGAATAAATAAATAAAATCTAAAAAAAAAAAAAAAAAAAAAAAAAAAAAAAAAAAAAAAACAGAAGGGCACTTGTAATTTCCTATCTTCCAAGAATCACTTTAAATGTACATGGATTAAGTTCTCATGCTTGACTCAGATTTAAAAAAAAAAAAAAAGACATGGGGCGCCTGGGTGGCTCAGTGGGTTAAAGCCTCTGCCTTCGGCTCAGGTCATGATCTCAGGGTCCTGGGATCGAGCCCCGCATCGGGCTCTCTGCTCAGAGGGGAGCTGCTTCCTCCTCTCTCTCTGCCTGCCTCTCTGCCTGCTTGTGATCTCTCTCTGTCAAATAAATAAATAAAAATTAAAAAAAAAAAAAGACAGGATCCAACAACATGCTGCCTAGAAGAGACATTTTAACTTAACCTCACCCATAGGCTGAGAATGAAGGTATGGAAAAAGGTATTTTGTGCAAATAGTACCCAAAAAAAGTGAAGGTGGCTATACTTACACAAGACAAAATAGACTTTCAGTCAAAATCTGTCTTAAAAGACAAAGAGTAAGACTATGTATATATAAAAGACTATGTAACAATAAAGGGGTCAATTCATTAAGACAATACAATAATTATAAACTATATGCACCCAACATTGGAGCATCTAAACACAAAGTGAACATTAACAGAAATGAAAGGAGGAATAGAAAATAACAGGATAACCGTAGAGGACTTCAATACCTCATTTTCATAAGTGCAGAGATCACCCATACAGAACCAATTAGGAAACCAAAGTAAATAATGCTATGGACCGAATGGCCTTAACAGAAATATTCAGTGGGTTCTATCCATTAGCAGTAGGATACACCTTCTTCTCAAGTATATAAGGGACTTCTCCAGGATAGATCATATATTGCCATATATTGGGCCACAACATGGGTTTTACCAAATTTAAGATTAATATTCTACCAAATATATTTTCTGGCCACAATTATATGAAATTAGAAGTCAAGAGCAGTAGGAAAGTTGGAAAATTTGAAAATATGTGAAATTAAATAGCACACTTCTGAACAGCCAGGGAGTCAAAGAGGAAGTCAAAACTATCTTGAGACAGAAGGGAAGGAAAAAATAGAACAAGGTGAAAACAGAGATGGAGAGAAATCATGAGAGACTCTTAACTCTAGTGAACAAACTGAGGGTGCTGGAGGGGAGGTGGAGGGGTGATGGACATTAAGGAGGGCACTTGATGTAATGAGCACTGGATGTTATATGCAACTAATGAACCACAGAATTCTACCTCTGAAACTAATTTTTTAAACTACCTTGATTTTCTTTTTTAACATTTCCTTAGCAATTCAGGGTCTCTTCTGGTTCTATGCAAATTTTAGGATTGTTTGTTCTGGCGCTCTGAAAAATACTGGTGGAATTTTGATCGGAATGGCATTGAAAGTATAGATTGCTCTAGGCAGTATAGACATTTTAACAATGTTTGTTCTTCTGATCCATGAGCATGGAATCCTTTTCCATCTTTTTGTGTCTTCTTCAATTTCTTTCATGAGTGTTCTGTAGTTCCTCGAGTACAGATCCTTTACCTCTTTGGTTAGGCTTATTCTCAGGTATCTTATGGTTCTTGGTGCTATAGTAAATGGAATCAATTCTCTAATTTCTCTTTCTAGAGTTTTATTGTTAGTGTATAAGAAAGCCACTGATTTCTGCCATGTTACTGAATTGCTGTATGAGTTCTAGTAGTTTGGGGTGGAGTCAGAATTATGAATGAAAAGGGAGAGATCACAACGAAAGTCAAGAAAATAGAAACAATCATCAGAAATTGTTATCAACAGTTATATGCCAATAAGTTAAATAACCTAGAGGAAATGAATGTATTCCTGGAAACCTAAAAACTTCCAAGACTGAAACAGGAAGAAATTGACAACCTGAATAGACCAATATCTAGTAATAAGATTGAAGCAGTAATCAGAAACCTCCCAAAAAACAAGAGCCCAGTACCTGACAGATTCCCTGGGGAAATCTAACAAACATTCAAAGAAGATATAATACCTATTCTCCTGAAGCTGTTCAAAAGATAGAAACGGAAGTAAAACTTCCAGACTCTTTTTATGAAGCCAGCATTACCCTGATCCCCAAACCAGGCAAAGACCCCATCAAAAAGGAGAATTTCAGACCAATATCCCTGATGAATATGGATGCCAAGATTCTCAACAAGATCTAGCTAATAGGATCCAATAGTGCATTTAAAAGATTCTCCACCATGACCAGGTGGGATTTATCCCTGAGATGCAAGGGTAGTTCAACATCCACAAATCAATCAATGTGATAGAACAAATCAATAAGAGAAGAGAGAAGCACATGGTCCTCTCAATTGATGCAGAAAAAGCATTTGACAAAATACAGCATCTGTTCCTGATTAAAACTCTTCAAAGTCTAAGGATAGAGGGAACATTCCTCAAATTCATAAAATCTATGAAAATCCCACAGCGAATATCAATCATTCTCAATGGGGAAAAGCTGACAGCCTTCCCTTTGAAATCAGGAACATGACAGGGATGCCCACTCTCACCACTGCTGTTCAACATAGTACTAGAAGTCCTAGAAACAGCAATCAGAAAACAAAAAGAAATAAAAGGTATTCAAATTGGCAAAAAAGAAGTCAAACTCTCTCTCTTCACAGATGACATTATACTTTATAGGGAAAATTTACCAAACATTTAACGATTTACACCCATTCTTTCAGAATCTTCTGAAAATATGAAAAGGAGGTCACTTAACCAGGCCCACATTACCCTGTTACCAAAGCCAGGAAATGACACAACAAGGAAAGAAACTGTGGGCAAATATCTCTGAGGAACATAGATGCAAAAATCTCAACACACCTGAATTCAGCAGCTCATTAAAAAATAATGAATACTGTTTTTCTGAAAATAAATTCATTAATTTTAAAAAAGGAACACAGACCTATGGTGAGCACTGTGAATTGTGTTAAGACTGATGAATCACAGAGCTGTATACCTGAAACAAATAATACATTATATGTTAATACAATAGCATCAAAAAGAAAAAGTACTTAAGATTAAATTTATGATGGTTGTGTAAAGGGAGGTGAGTGGGGGGATGGGGTAACTGTGGGGTAATGGGCACATGATGTGATAAGCACTGGGTGTTATAAGCAACTAATGAATCATAGAACATTACATCAACAGTGAATGATGTGTTATATGTTGGCTAGTTGAATTTAAATAAAAACATGAACATAAAAAAAGGAGCATACACCAAGATCAGGTGGGATTATCTCCGATGTAGGGATGTCTCAACATATTCAAATCAATCAACATGATGACCACATTAACAGATCCAGGATGAAACCATATGATTATCTCAATAGAAGCAGAAAAAGTATTGGACAAAATTCAATATCCTTTCTTGATGACAATCTCTCAGCCATTAGGTAGAGTAAGAAGGCACCTCAGCACAGTGAGGTCCATTCACAAGCCCTCCAGCTAACATCATACTCAATGGTGCGAAAACCACCAACCTTCCCTTGAAGATCAGGAATGAATCAAGGGTGCCCACTCCCACACTGTTATTCAACAAAGCAGTGGAAATCCTAGCTAGAGCAAACAATCAAAAGAAATAAAAGGTTCCAAAGGCAAAGGAAACAGAAGTGAAAATGAACTTTTGGGACTTCATCAAAATCAAAAGCTTCTGCACAGCAAAGGAAACAGCCAACAAAACAAAGAGGAAACCCACAGAATGGGAGAAGATATTCGCAAATGACACTACAGACAAAGGGCTGATATCCAAGATCTATAAAGAACTCCTCAAACTCAACACCCACAAAACAGATAATCATGTCAAAAAATGGGCAGAAGACATGAACAGACACTTCTCCAATGAAGACTTATAAATGGCTCACAGACACATGAAAAAATGTTCGTCATCACTAGCCATCAGGGAGATTCAAATTAAAACCACATTGAGATATCACCTTACACCAGTTAGAATGGCCAAAATTAACAAGACAGTAAACAACATGTGTTGGAGAGGATGTGGAGAAAGGGGAACCCTCTTCCACTGTTGGTGGGAATGCAAGTTGGTTCAGCCACTTTGGAAAACAGTGTGCAGATTCCTTAAGAAATTAAAAATAGAGCTTTTACGAAGATGGTGCCGAAAGCTAAGAAGGAAGCCCCTGCCCCTCCCAAAGCCGAAGCCAAAGCAAAGTCTTTGAAGGCCAAGAAAGCAGTGCTGAAAGGCGTCCACAGTCACAAAAAAAAAAAAAAAAAAAAAAACAAGATCCGCACATCACCTATGTTCCAATGACCCAAGACTCTGCATCTCCGAAGGCAACCCAAATACCCTTGAAAGAGCGCCCCCAGGAGAAACAAGCTTGATCACTATGCCATCATCAAGTTCCCCCTGACTATTGAGTCAGCCATGAAGAAAATAGAAGACAACAACACACTTGTGTTCATTGTAGATGTCAAGGCCAATGAGCACCAGATCAAACAGGCTGTGAAGAAGCTCTATGACAGTGATGTACCCAAGGTCAACACCTTAATCAGGCCTGATGGAGAGAAGAAGGCATACATTCGGCCGGCCCCTGACTATGATGCTTTGGATGTTGCCAACAAAATTGGGATCATCTAAATGGAGTCCAGCTGGCTAAATCTAAATACGGTTTTTTTCATGATAAAAAAAAAAAGAAATTAAAAATAGAGCTTCCCTATGACCCTGCCATTGCACTACTGGGTATTTACCCCAAAGACACAGATGCAGTGAAAAGAAGGGCCATCTGTACCCCAATGTTCATAGCAGCAATGGCCACAGTTGCCAAACTGTGGAAAGAACCAAGATGCCCTTCAGTAGATGAATGGATAAAGAAGATATGGTCCATATATACTATAGAGTATTAAGCCTCCATCAGAAAGGATGAATACCCAACTTTTGTAGCAACATGGATGGGACTGGAAGAGATTATACTGAGTGAAATAAGTCAAGCAGAGAGAGTCAATTATCATATGGTTTCACTTATTTGTGGAGCATAACAAATAACATGGAGGACATGGAGAGTTAGAGAGGAGAAGGGAGTTGGGGGAAATTGGAGGGGGAGATGAACCATGAGAGACTGTGGACTCTGAGAAACAAACCAAGGCTTTGGGAGGGGATGGGGGAGGGGGGTTGGGTGCACCTGGTGTTGGGTATTAAGGAGGGCATGTATTGCATGGAGCACTGCGTGTGTTGCATAAACAATGAATCTTGGAACACTAAAATGAATTAAATTAAATTTTTAAAAATAAGTAAATAAATAGAACCCTCTTCCACTGTTGGTTGGAATGCAAATTGCTGCAGCCTCTTTGGAGAACAGTGTGGAGATTCCTCAAGAAATTAAAAATAGAGCTTCACTATGACCCTGCAATTGCACTACTGGGTATTTACCCCAAAGATACAGATGTAGTGAAAAGAAGGGCCATCAGTACCCCAATGTTTATAGCAGCAATGGCCACGGTTGCCAAACTGTGGAAAGAACCAAGATGCCCTTCAGTGGATGAATGGATAAGGAAGATGTGCTCCATATACACTATGGAGTATGATGCCTCCATCAGAAAGGACGAATACCCAACTTTTGTAGCAACATGGACGGGACTGGAAGAGATGATGCTGAGTGAAATAAGTCAAGCAGAGAGAGTCAATTATCATATGGTTTCCCTTATTTGTGGAGCATAACAAATAGCATGGAGGACATGGGGAGATGGAGAGGAGAAGGGAGTTGGGGGAAATCGGAAGGGGAGGGGAACCATGAGAGACTATGGACTCTGAAAAACAATCTGAGGGTTTTGAAGGGGCGGGGGGTGGGAGGTCGGGGTACCAGGTGGTGGGTATTATAGAGGACACGGATTGCATGGAGCACTGGGTGTGGTGAAAAAATAATGAATACTGTTATGCTGAAAATAAAAAATAAATAAATAAATAAATAAATAAGTAAAAATAAACAAATCAGAAAAAAAAAAGAAATAAAAGCTATCCAAATTGGAAAGGTGGAAAGAAATTGTGTCTGTTTGCAGATGACATGATCTTACAGAAAGAGAACAATTTCATAGAAGATTACCTGAAACAACCCCTCAAAATGCACCCTGATATATCCAACATGGATGAGACTAGAGGATATTATGATCATGAAATCTGCCACACAAAAGTGAAAAGCATATTAGCTGTGGTTTTGTCATAAATGGTAGAGAAAGGTCTCCTCTGTGTCTAGTCTGTTAAATGTTTTTGTTTACATCAAAGGATGTTGCATACTTTAAAATTTTTTTTTTGTATCTGATGAGATGCTTATGTGTTTATATTCCATTGTTATGGGGTATTGCATGAACTGACTTTTGTATGGCCTACTAACCTTGAATTCCTGGGGTCAATCCCACTTAATCATAGTGTATAAGCTTTTTGTATGTTGTTGCATATGTTGTATAGTATTACTTACATGAAGAATCTGAAAAAAACTTGAACACTAGAAACAGAGTAGAACAGTCTGCCTGGAGCTTAGGGTGTGGGAAAATGGAGAGATTCTGAATGGAGTACAAGCTCTGGGTCATAAGATGAGTGAGTTCTGAGGACTGAGCATACTACACGGTGACTATATACTGTACTTATACTTGTATTTGCTAAGACAGCAAATATTAAGCTTTATCACCCGAACAGTAACTCTATGAGATGATGGATGTGTTCTTTAACTCAATTGTACACACATATCAAATCAAATCATCACATCACATGCCTTAAAAACCTCATGTGAAGAGAAGTATATACAACTTTAATTGTCATTCATTCCTAAGTGAAACTAGGGGAAAACCTGGGCCCACCCCAAGTGAGAGGCTAATCCCTTCTCTGAAACCAAGCAGTAGAGGGTTAGGGAGAGTGAACCCTAGATTACACCCAAACTGGTAAGTACTCTGACCAGGAACTGAAGATGTCCAGCCAAGATCAGCACTTTGGACAGGTCTGACAAGACCTGGTGACCAGCCAGCCACTGCTTTCACAGTAAATGTCTTAGATGTCTGAAAAGCCACGCACCATCAGAGGCACCTTTTCTGGGAGCAGGGGCAGCCTATTGTCACTAGCCTGGGTCAGCATGGTTGGACCAAGGCTGGGCAGCTCCCATTCCTCCAGGTTTGTTGAGCAGGGAGGGGAGCATTGCCAGACTGGTTTAAGCTTCACTCACTCTTTATGTGAGACAGGTGGCACTGAGTACACAAAATGCTGTGAGCAATGCCCACTGGCCACTGACACCTGGCCTTTAGCTACTCCTAGGTCGGAGGACCTGGCAATGTCCAGCAACAGCCCAGAGCCATTGACCAGCTTGGGGGTTGGCCTTGATTTTTTTTACACGCTTCTACATGGGAAGGAAGGACAATGTCTACCCGTGGCAGAAATGGTGGGTTGATGTCTTCCCTGGCTCAATGCCATGACAGTCTCGCTGTCTGACATGTCCATCATCTTTTCCTGATGTTGCCACTGGTCAGCCAGTCCCTGGGTGATTACTGCTGAGCACCAGTCCCTGTTGGAGCCTAGAACACCATCAGGTGCCAAGAATATCTTCTGTTATTACTTGGTTGGTGATTAGATCTGTCCCCCAGGTGCTGGTCAGCTTCTCCAGAGAGTCCTGATCCATAGGCTGGTTCTGCCCAATCAGGAGGAGCTGGTTTTGTGCTAATTGGTCCCTCAGGGTGCACCAGCACTACCTGTGAGCGGTGTCTGCCTATTTCAGATGACACAGAGCATCTCTAGCCCTAGGTTACACATCTCCCGCTCTTTACTACAGGTATCACTCACTGTACTTTTTCTTTTTTTTTTTTTAGGATTTTATTTATTTATTTGAGAGAGAGAGAGAGAGCATGAGAGTAGAGAGGTCAGCAGGAGAAGCAGACCCCTCGCCAAGCAAGGAGCCCAATGTGGGATTCGATCCCGGGATTCCAGGATCATGACCTGAGCCGAAGGCAGTTGCTTAACCAACTGAGCCACCCAGGCACCATAATCATATTTTTTAGAAAGGAAAATGAGCAACACGGACAATACGTAGTATAAAATCCACTTCTGTCTCTTTCTCTCTCTCTTCTTTCCCACCCCCAGTTGTTTTTTTTTTTTTAAAGAACCAAGATTTTTGGTTGAAATGTATCAGCATTTTCTACACCAGTGAGCAGATTCCAGTGGGCAATCTGGGTCGTCATTCCCAGACCACAGGGACATGTCCTGTAATGTTTAGTGAAAGTCAGACACCCCCACAATGACTGTAAAGCTGATGCCTGGGGAGACAGATCTCAACCAACATCAGCAAGTAGAGTGCCAAGCCCCTGGTTTTATGCAGATGTATGAAAGTCTTCTTTTTTTCTTTTTTTCATTGAAGGGCTATGACATAAGTAGTGAAATATTTTCAAGATGCACTGTTTTGAAATACACACAGTGCCTCCACATTGACATAATAACTGATAAAGAGCCATACCACCAGCACTGGCATCATTGCCAGAAGCTGGCACGGATGAGCCTGAGTCCCCACTACTCCAGGTTCAGCTTGGTGGACTTTTTGATGCAGCTGAAGTGTTTGGTGGTGAATTGCCTCTGATTTGGGGGGGACCCTGTTGTGGGTTGTCCTGCACCTACAGAGAGGCCTGCCCCTGTGCCCAGTGACCATGTGTGTGAGGACACTTGGTGCCTCTCAGCCAGTGCTGCCTGGAGATGGTCAGTCCTGGAAGAAGATAGCTGGGCTTTGGAAGCAGGTTCTTTCCCATTTAATATGCTCCCTTTTCCCCCCTCTCTCCCATCCCCCCTCTGTTCCCAGACTCTATCTGAATGGATGAGTGGGCTGTAAGCACAATCTCTGTGGTCTTCACAGAGCTCAGGTCCCCTGGTTCTCTCTAAGCCCCACAATGCCACACATAATCAGTGTTCTGTGTGGCTGGGAGACCAGCCCTCAGTGACCAGAGCTCCAAGTCTGGTGACTTTGTGAGTGGCCGTCACAGTCCTGCACCAAGAAGAGAAGGGTGAGGACTAGGGTTTCTCAGCACATCAGGGGGCAGCTGCTTTCTCTGTGATGCCCCTGATCTCCAAAGTTTTCAGGGATACAAAGCTCCATTTTTATTACCAAAATAATATTTGACGTTCTCTTTCTAAGTGGGTCACACACATATTTGCAGGACAGGATGCTTGGAACAAACTGTGACTACCTCTTTCCTTCACAGCCAGGCTCAGAGCTCCCCTCCCCAGGGCTGCAATGAACCAGACATGGGTCACTGAATTTCTCATTCTGGGATTCTCAGAAACACCTCAGCTGCAAATGCTGCTCTTTCCTGCCTTCCTCCTCCTCTACATGGTGGCCCTCTCTGGAAACCTGCTCATCGTGGTGGTCATTGTCTCCAGCCCTGCCTTGCACACTCCCATGTACTTCTTCCTGGTGAACCTGGCCATGGTGGACATCCTCTGCACCTCCACGATCCTGCCTAAGCTGCTGAGCAGCATGATGGCCGACAGGACCATCTCCTATGGAGGCTGCATAGTGCAGCTTTTTTTCTTCACCTGGTCCCTGGGGGCTGAGCTACTGCTCTTCTCTGCTATGGCCTATGACCGCTATGTGGCCATCTGCTGGCCCCTGCGCTACAGCGCCCTCATGGACCCCAGGGTGTGCAAGCTCTTGGCCATGGCTGTGTGGACAGTCAGCCTAGCCAACACCAGTGTACACACTGGCCTCCTGCTGCGCCTGCCCTTCTGCCACTCCAACGTGGTCCAACACTTCTTCTGCGAGATTCCCCCTCTGCTGAAGCTCTCCTGCGCCCCGACACACCTGAATGAAGCGATGGCCTTCACTGCAGACATTATCCTGGCAGTGGGGAACTTCTCTGTGATCATGCTCTCCTACGTCTGCATCATCGCCAGCATCCTGCGCATCCGCTCCGCAGCAGGCAAGCGGAGGGCCTTTTCCACCTGCTCCTCCCACGTCCTGGTGGTCACCTTGTACTACTCCACTGTCATCTACACCTACATCCGCCCAGCGTCCAGATACTCACTGGACAAGGACAAGGTGGTCTCTGTCATCTACACTTCGGTGGCCCCCTCCCTGAACCCCCTTATCTACTCCCTGAGGAACACAGATGTCAAAGCTGCCCTCAGGAGACTGTTCTCCTGAGCTGAGGTCTGTGTGTCCCACGCCCAGGCCCCACCACCTCTCCTGGAGGGTGTGGCAGCAGGCATGGCTCCAGGTGCAGGTTTCCCTAGAGTGGGGTGTATCCTGGCATCTGGGAACACCATCCTCCTTCCAGAAGACACACTCTGGTGCACTATGCAGTGTCCATGGAGCCCAGCTCTGACACCACTTCACCCTGACACCTCAGGAAGCCCCTCATCCTCCCAGATCCTGGGTGTCCTGCCCTGTAGGGTCAAGAAATGACCTGTGTCGCAGCTCTGTGAACTGAGAGGCATGAAATAGATTTAAGAAATTCTCATGGGGACATGGCCCTGTCCCCAGCCCTGGCTAGCAATTTTCTCTCCAACATGCCTCTGCTCATTCTGCCCAGAGGCAGAGGCTTTGGTTGAAGCCTGTAGCCACTCCTCCCAGCACACTCAAGGCTGCCTTCGTTGCAGGGCGCAGTGGGTGAGAGGCAGCAAACCGGAGGGCAGTGGGCGGTGACACTTGGGGAAGTGTTTCAGGAGAATAGGTTCTTCCTGGAAGCAGAGGCTCCAAGAGCGGTCTTTTAAAAAAAAATTAGCACTTTTTAGGGTAATAATTTGGCAAGGCTTTTTCAAGTCTAGGATGTGAAGATGCTATAGGCATCACTGTGGGAAAGTAAACCAGGGCTGCTGGGCCCTGTCCTCCCCTACCACACATGATGAACCCAGTCGTCCGCTCTCCATGGACCCTGGATCCAGGGAGATTTGGGTTCAGGAGGATTTGGGCATGGGAAATGCCTGGTGAAGGGAAGCTCCTTATGGCCCAAACACTCTGTTCCCCCTCAGGATTTAACTGTGCAGGGCTGGCGGTGGGATGTAGGAACATATTGCTTCTGAAGTACGTGGAGAGAAAGGTCCCTTTGAGGGAATAGGGCTGCCATCTCACTTGCAAGCTCTCTCAATGTGTTTCCTGGCCTCCCCTCCTCCCCCTCGCCTTGTCTGTCTTCCTCTACAGACTCGAAGATCTTTGAGGACAAGGACAATGTCTTGTTCACCTTCTTACTCATTCCCACCAGGGGTTATTTGTCTAAATCAATTCATTTATAAGCGTTCTGCACCAGGCACATGGCAGGAACCCAGTAAATACCAGCTGACAGAGAAAACAAATGATCCAGAGATGATTTCTACCAATTAGAACTAATTTTGGAAAGGCTGCACAGAAGTGTTTTTGTGACATGGTTAGTCAGGGGACAGTGACCTCTCTTTTTATTTTTCCCTGATTGGAAGTGAACCTCACATTTATGAGGTTTATAAAACCTGTGGAAATTGGGCACAGTATTAGGATGGTGGCCAGGAACAGAGTTTGCAATATAGTCCTAGAGCTTCTGAGCTTCACACAGGAGGTCACCGGAAGGAGTCTGGTCAGCAGAGTTTTGCTGGGACTGGCTGTGGCCACAGAGGTGTGGGCTTTTCTTGCCTTGCCTCCCTGACCCCAGAGGGAGAAAGTTATAGGAAGTGCTTCCAGAAATTAACTCTGGGGCCAGAATTCTGCACGAGAGGTGCCCATGCCCCCTCTTCAGGTGGGGGTAGGCATTCTACTGAGCTGAGGATCTAGAACCACCATGGAGGGCCACCAGCCCAGGAAGCTCCAGTATGGCCTCCACACTTCACTTGTGTCTGCTCCCAGGTTCTCTGTTGTTCTGTGTTGTAAGAATTCCCTGAAAAAGATCCATGGGGTTTCTTTTCTTTACAAATGTGTGTTTTATGCTAATAGAATTGGGAAACAAGGATATTAAAAGAAGAAAATAAGAAAGCAAATCCTTGTGCCAGTACCATGCTGTCTTGGTGATCACAGCTTTGTAGTAAAGCTTGAAATCAGGTAACGTGATGCCCCCAGTTTTATTTTTGTTTTTCAACATTTCCTTAGCGATTCGGGGTCTCTTCTGATTCCATACAAATTTTTGGATTATTTGCTCCAGCTCTTTGAAAAATACCGGTGGAATTTTGATCGGAATGGCATTAAAAGTATAGATTGCTCTAGGCGGTATAGACATTTTAACAATGTTTATTCTTCCGATCCAAGAGCATGGAATGGTCTTCCATCTTTTTGTGTCTTCTTCAATTTCTTTCATGAGTGTTCTGTAGTTCCTCAAGTACAGTTCCTTTACCTCTTTGGTTAGGTTTATCCTCAGGTATCTTATGGTTCTTGGTGCTATAGTAAATGGAATCGATTCTCTAATTTCCCTTTCTGTATTTTCATGGTTAGTGCATAAGAAAGCCACTGATTTCTGCACATTGACTTTGTATCCTGCGATGTTGCTGAATTGCTGTATGAGTTCTAGTAGTTTGGGAGTGGAGTCTTTTGGGTTTTCCATATAAAGAATCATGTCATCTGCAAAGAGAGAGAGTTGGACTTCTTCATTGCCAATTTGGATACCTTTTATTTCCCTTTGTTGTCTGATTGCTGCTGCTAGGACTTCTAATACTATGTTGAACAAGAGTGGTGAGAGTGGACATCCTTGTCATGTTCCTGATCTCAACGGGAAGGCTGCGAGCTTTTTCCCATTGAGGATGTGATTCTATCCAGTGGATGCCATTCTGGTGTGAGCAAGTTTTGTTTGATATGTATTTGTACACATACACAGGCTTTAATAAATATAGAATAACTGTGATTGTTTTATAAGATGCTGCTTCAGTTTAAAAAACACTGTGTAATTCTTTCCATGTCATTCCAGGTTCTTCCACATTAGTTCATATTGGAAGTGCTCAGTTTCATTACTCACTTGTGTATGCAGGTGTCAGGAGTCCATCATGTCCTAGATACATGTCCTAGAATGTTGCCCTTCTTCCTTTTCTCAAGCCCTATATTCAAAATCTCAGCAAGTCCCTATTCTTTTCATCCTTCATAATAAAATGTGTCTATATTTAAGGATTTTAGAAAACACTGAATTAAAAAGAACACAATGGGTTGCTTCTAGTTCTATAATCTTTAAGTAGATTTTTTAAAGATATTTTTTATTTATTTGACAGAGAGAGAGAGAGGTCACAAGTAGGCAGAGAGGCAGGCAGAGAGAGAGGAGGAAGCAGACTCCCTGCTGAGCAGGGAGCCCAATGCTGGGCTCTATCCCAGGACCCTGGGATCATGACCTGAGCTGAAGGCAGAGGCTTTAACCCACTGAGCCATCCAAGTGCCCCTTTTTAAGTAGATTTTGTCAGTAGCCCTCACACAGATGACAATTATAATCTCCATAACAATTTTTTTTTCTGTCACAACTCTTTCTAGAACCTGAAGGTGACCTAAACCAGGCAAAACTGGATAAGAATAAACCTCAAAAGAATGAACTCATTGTAAGGCTCTGTGGCTAAGCTCAACTATGAGCCACATTCAGGCACTTATGACTCATCACAGAGCCATAGGCCAGTTGGTTTAAGGACAGAAATTGTGGCCACCAGGCATATAGAAATTAAGGATAAATGAGGAGAAAAAAGAAAAAAGAGGAGGTGGCAAAGGTCTTCCAGCCATTGGCCATACCTGAACTGTGGAAGAGAAGGGGCACTGAAAGGAGACAAAGGAGTGTTGGTAACTGGAAAGTTCAAGGGGCTGATAAATACCTCAGGATCTCCATGAAAACCCAAGAAGGGTCACACCTAAGGAATAAAGTCTATGCCACAGAACCAAAAAAATTATCTTAAAACTAAAATCATTCAAATACAAATCAAAACTATAATGAGGTGTCACATCACACTAGTCAGAATGACATCAAAAAGACAAGAGGTAGTATATATTGGTGAGAATGTGGAGAAAGGGGAACCCTCATGCACTGTTGGCGGAAATGTAAGCTGGTACTTACTTTTACTTACATTACTCAGGAAAAGAGCATCCAAAAATTAAAATAGGATTACCTTATGATGCAACAATTGTACTTCTGGGTACATATCCAAAGGAATTGAATCAGAATCTTGTAGGGATATCTACAGTCCTATGTCCATTGCAGCATTGCTCATAATAGCCAGGTTATAGAAACAACCTAAGCATCCATCAGTGGGTAAATGGATAAAGATGTGATTTATATACGGTAGAATACTACTATCCAGCCATATGGAAGGAGATCTGTCATTTGTGAAACTCGGATGTACCTTGAGAGCATTATGCTAACTGAGATATTTAGACAGAGAAAGATACATACTGTATGATATCTCTTACATGTAGAATCTAAAAGCAAATAAATAAAGAAAAGAAAACTAGAAGAAACAGGAAGTAAGGTGATGACTAACAGGGGCTGGGACATGTGGAGTGGGAAAATGGGGAGATATTGGTCAAAGGGTACAAACTTTCAGGAATAAGATTAACAAGTTCTGGGGATCTCGCATACATCATAGTTATTACAACTAATAATACCATATTATACACTTGAATGTTGCTAAAAGAATAGATGTTAAATGTTCTTTACACACATACAAAAGAAATAAATGGTAATTATTTGACATGATGAAGGTATTAGCCAATGCTCTTGTGGTAATATTTCTACAATACACAAATTTTTCAATATAAAAATATACCAAATCAACTCATTATACACCTTAACTTACAAATGCTATACATCAATTATGTCTCAATAAAGCTGGAAAAATGAATTTAAAACAATGAGGAAAAAAATGAGGTTAAAATGGAACAGAATAGAGACTCCAGAAATGGACCCTCAATTCTATCATCAACTAATCTTTGACAAATCAGCAAAAAAAAAAAAAAAAAAAACACGAATATCCAGTGGAAGAAAAAAAACAGTCTCTTCAATACGTGGTGCTGGAAAACTTGGACAGCCACATGCAGAAGAATGAAACTGGACCATTCTGTAACACCATACACAAAGATAAACTCAAAATGGATGAAAGACCTCAATGTGAGACCAGAATCCATCAAAATCCTAGAGGAGAATATAGACAGTAACCTCTTCAACACCAGCCACAGCAACTTATTTCATGACATGTATCCAAAGGCAAAGGAAACAAAAGCAAAAATGAACTTTGGAGACTTAATCAAGATAAAAAGCTTCTGCACAGCAAAGGAAACAGTCAACAAAACTAGGAGACAGCCCACAGAATGGGAGAAGATATTTGCAAATGATGTTACAGATAAAGGGCTGATATCCGAGATCTATAAAGAACTCCTCAAACTCAACACTCAAAAAACTAATAACCCAGTCAATCAATGGGCAGAAGACATGACAGACACTTCTCCAAAAAAAAGACTTACAGATGGCTAACAGACATATGAAAAAATGTTCAACATCATTAACCATCGTGGAAAAATACAAACCAAAACCGCAATGAGATACCACCTTGCACCAGTTAGAATGCCAAAAATTAACCAAACAGGAAACAACAAATGCTGGAAAGGATGTTGTTGGGAATGAAAGTTGATACACCCACTCTGGAAAATAGTATGGAGGTTCCTCAAGATGTTAAAAATAGAGCTACCCTATGACCCAGCAATTGCACTACTAGGTATTTACCCCAAAGATACAGATGTAGTGAAAAGAAGGGCCACATGCACCCCAATGTTCATAGCAGCAATGGCCACGGTCGCCAAACTGTGGAAAGAATCAAGATGCCCTTCAGTGGACAAATGGATAAGGAAGATGTGGTCCGTATACACTATGGAGTATTATGCCTCCATCAGAAAGGATGAATACCCATCTTTTGTATCAACATGGACGGGACTGGAAGAGATGATGCTGAGTGAAATAAGTCAAGCAGAGAGAGTCAATTATCATCTGGTTTCACTTATTTGTAGAGCATAACAAATAACACAAAGGACATGGGGAGATGGAGAGGAGAAAGGAGTTGAGGGAAATTGGAGGGGGAGATGAACCAAGAGAGACTGTGGACACTGAGAAACAACCTGAGGGTATGGGAGGGGATGGGGGAGGGGGCATGGGTTAGCCTGGTGGTGGGTATTAAGGAGGCTATGTATTGCATGGAGCACTGGGTGTGGTCCATAAACAATGAATACCGTTATGCTGTAAAGAAATTAAATTTAAAAATACTTGCAGTATTTTGTGGTGACTAATATAACACAATAAAAAAGAAAATTTTTTAAAATGGGGAAAAAACTAATTATGGACTACTATACAGTGGCTACTGAACTTAAAAATAAAAACTGAGCTCAAAACCAAAAAGACCTAGCCTGACAAAATAAAAAGTAATCCCTAACAAATAAAATTAAGCCTCCATAAAAGCTCCCAGTAATTTAACTCTGCTAGAACAAAAAGTCAACCCTCTTCACAGGAAGGTAACATAATCAGAAGGTAACATAATCAGAGTCTTTGTAAAGTATCATTTACAATGTCTAGGAATACAGTGTTATACATACAATAAAAAAAAGGTGTGACCAAAAGACAAAGAGAAAATAGAGTTAATAGAATTAGACCCTGAGACAACCCAGATGTTGGTATTATCAGACAAGTACTCTAAAGTAGCTATCGTCTCTGTCATTGTTGCTTTAAATATTTTTGCCATTCCTTTCTCTCCTTTTTCTCCTTCCAGTATTCCAATTATGTGTATGTTTCACCTTCTGTAGTTGTCCCATAGTCTGAAGATATCCTGCTTTTATTTGTTTCAATCTTTTTTCTTTTTGCTTTTCAGTTGTTGAGGACTCCACTGATTTATTCTCTAGCTCAAAGATTATTTTCTCAGCCATGTCCCATCTACTAATGTGCCCCTAAAAGGCATTTTCCATTTCTGTTATGGTGATTTTTATATTTAGAAATTTTTTTGTTCTTTCTTAGGATTTCTCCTCTCTGCTTACATCACCCACCTATTAATTAGAGGTTTTTTTTTAATTGTTGGTCTGATAATTCCAACATCCCTGCATGTCTAATTCTGATGGTTTTTCTGTGTCCTCAGTTTGTACTTTTTGCCTTCTGATATGCTAGTAACTTCTTTGTCATAGCCAGCTATGATGGAACGGGTAAAGGGAACGGCTGTCAATAGGTTTTAGTTACATAGTGGTGAAATAGAGACAGGAGAAGCCTTCTACAGGCCTATGATTAGGTCTCAATCTTTTAGGGAGTCTATGTCAAAGGTACAGGCCATGGGAAACTCTCCACCTCCTGTCTGGGTTTGGTTCCATGGCATTCAACTTCTGTGCACCTCAGCTTTCAATTTCCACCCCCATACAATTGATTAGGCTAACATGCACTGAGTTTTTCCAGGCTGTACCAAGATCCATTCTGAGGGGCCAGGATTGAGTGTGAGGGAACCAGTAGCTGGAACCTGGTGGGGCCTCCATTAAGAGAGTCACCTGAGAGTGTATGAGCATGCTTGTGGCTCAGTGACCTGGTTCAGTACATATTTTTCTGAAAAAATCAGACACAACTGCAATGGCTTAGCCTTTCTAGTGTTAGGTAAAGTCTATTAAATTAGATAAAAGCAGCAATAAAACAGCAATAATGTAGAATTTCAGCCTAAAAGTGCCATTTTTTTTTGGAATCTTTAATTTTTTATTTTTGATAAACATATATTTTTATCCCCAGGGGTACAGGTCTGTGAATCACCAGGTTTACACACTTCACAGCACTCACCAAATCACATACCCTCCCCAATGTCCATAATCCCACCCCCTTCTCCCAAACCCCCTGCCCCCGGCAACCCTCAGTTTGTTTTGTGAGATTAAGAGTCACTTATGGTTTGTCTCCCTCCCAATCCCATCTTGTTTCATTTATTCTTCTTCTACCCACTTAAGCCTCCATGTTGTATCACCACTTCCTCATATCAGGGAGATCATATGATAGTTGTCTTTCTCTGCTTGACTTATTTCGCTAAGCATGATACGCTCTAGTTCCATTCACGTTGTTGCAGATGGCAAGATTTCATTTCTTTTGATGGCTGCATAGTATTCCATTGTGTATATATACCACATCTTCTTGATCCATTCATCTGTTGATGGACATCTAGGTTCTTTCCATAGTTTGGCTATTGTGGACATTGCTGCTATAAACATTCGGGTGCATGTGCCCCTTTGGATCACTACATTTGTATCTTTAGGGTAAATACCCAATAGTGCAATTGCTGGGTCATAGGGCAGTTCTATTTTCAACATTTTGAGGAACCTCCATGCTGTTTTCCAGAGTGGCTGCACCAGCTTGCATTCCCACCAACAGTGTAGGAGGGTTCCCCTTTCTCCGCATCCTCGCCAGCATCTGTCATTTCCTGACTTGTTGATTTTAGCCATTCTGACTGGTGTGAGGAGATATCTCATTGTGGTTTTGATTTGTATTTCCCTGATGCCGAGTGATATGGAGCACTTTTTCATGTGTCTGTTCGCCATCTGGATGTCTTCTTTGCAGAAATGTCTGTTCATGTCCTCTGCCCATTTCTTGATTGGATTATTTATTCTTTGGGTGTTGAGTTTGCTAAGTTCTTTATAGATTCTGGACACTAGTCCTTTATCTGATATGTCGTTTGCAAATATCTTCTCCCATTCTGTCAGTTGTCTTTTGATTTTGTTAACTGTTTCCTTTGCTGTGCAAAAGCTTTTGATCTTGATGAAATCCCAGTAGTTCATTTTTTCCCTTGCTTCCCTTGCCTTTTGCGTTGTTCCTAGGAAGATGTTGCTGCGGCAGAGGTCAAAGAGGTTGCTGCCCGTGTTCTCCTCAAGGATTTTGATGGATTCCTTTCGTACATTGAGGTCCTTCATCCATTTTGAGTCTATTTTTGTGTGTGGTGTAAGGGAATGGTCCAATTTCATTTTTCTGCATGGCTACACATTTAATGCAATTCCTATCAAAGTACCATCCATCTTTTTCAAAGAAATGGAACAAATAATGCTAAAATTTATATGGAACCAGAAAAGACCTCGAATAGCCAAAGGGATATTGAAAAAGAAAGCCAACGTTGGTGGCATCACAATTCCGGACTTCAGGCTCTATTACAAAGCTGTCATCATCAAGACAGCATGGTACTGGCACAAAAACAGACACATAGATCAATGGAACAGAATAGAGAGCCCAGAAATAGACCCTCAAATCTATGGTCAACTAATCTTCGACAAAGCAGGAAAGAATGTCCAATGGAAAAAAGACAGCCTTTTCAATAAATGGTGCTGGGAAAATTGGACAGCCACATGCAGAAAAATGAAATTGGACCATTCCCTTACACCACACACAAAAATAGACTAAAAGTGCCATCTTTAAACTTTCTGGGAGCAGTGCAGTCCTAGATGGAGTTTGGGGTCAGAGTAGTTTAGTTTGTCAAAGATGATGTGAGTTAATAGGCTCCAAGAAGCTGAGCATGGATTTTTTCCATCAGGAACATCCTAGTTACCCTAACAACAGCACCAACAATCCCTTGTTCCTCCCTGTGTCAATAATCATGCTGCTATGAGACTAAACATTATTTCCTCATCAACCCTTGAGCTAGTATGAGTAGGTGTTCTACCTTCAGATCCTTTTACAGATGATGTGTGCCTTCCATTTGCCCCACCACCCCACCACCACCACCTCCGACCTGCAGACGTGCACTGCCTGCCTGATCAGCCCACACTCTGTGAAGGAGGGTGGTCAGACATTCTATGCAGAGCCCCTACTCTAGGAATTTTAATGCTCAGGGCAGGTGGGTTGCCTTTATACAACAACAAACAAAAGAATGAGAAGAGTGATGCCCTTGCACCTCTATAAAAATTGGACATAAAATACCTGGATTTCAGGGCTGCGTGACAGGGAATCTAACCTGTCCTGTGAGGCTGTGGGTAGGGAGAGTGCAAGGTCAGAAGACAAAGGGATGGATTAGCACACTCTTGGCAGAGCAAGAGGGAGGAGCTGGAGGGAGGAGCCTGGGATGAGGGGTCTTACAGAAGCAGGGCATGTGACAGGAGACTGCAGGATGGGCAGCCTGCCCATGACTGGCGGATGTCTTAGACCATCCACTCCCATCACAGTGATGGGAGCAAGAGCCCCTTGCAAGAGGTACCCCGGTGCAGGCAGGAGCGTGAGAGAACAAGGCAAGGACTGCCTTTGAAATGAAGGTCTCACAGATGGTCCTTCAAAACCTCAGGCTGTGAGGGCATGTGACTTCCAGGAAAAATTGTTTTGTCTTTTTGCTTATTTGCTTTAAATATGTGAGCAGTGTGAGAAGGAGTCAGCAGGGGGAACGCGTGTCACAGGGGAAAGAGGGCAGGGCCGAAGAGCAGGTCCCTGAAAGGGTGGGAGAGAGGCGTCCAGTGCAGAACAGGGGAGAGACCAGGAGGGCGGGAAAGCCAAAGTCAGAGGGTGAGGACTCTGCCAGACACATGGGGAGGAAAGGCCCAGTGCAAGGGGCAGGCTGAGTGGGTCCCTAAGTCTCTGTGCATATCCCAGGAGCGTGGTGGTTGCAGGAAGCCTGGGTGGAAATGCAGTGAAGATTGGACAGGCCCTCTGTCTCTCCCAAAGCCTATGCTCTCACCACTTGGCACTCTCACCTCCCAAGCCGCATGCCCACTTCTTAAACACTGGGAGTTAGAACTGGTGGCAAGTCCCCACTGTCTCTCCAAATTAATCTTTATACCACTTCTTTGGGTAAGTTTATCCACACTTTATGAATAAGAGAATCCATCAGTGAAGTCACTTTCCAAATACTCTCACTACTGTCAACTCTTGACATGGACCCTTCATGACAGAAAAGTGTCTGTTCTGCCTGCAGTACAAAGGCAGAAAGTCCTCACTATGGTGCAGTCTCCTTGGACTTGAGCTTCGGGGATGATGAGAATAGCAATTCTGTGTTCGTGTCTCGAGAATCCATGGGCCAACCCCACGGCCATCCTGGCTCCTCCTCTGTCCCTTACACCTCCTGGGCACCCACCAACCTCCTCAAACACCTCAAGACACATCTTCCCTTCATGGCCCCACTCTACTGCCTTCCCAATTTCTTTCCCTTATTCCTATAAAACTGTTCACTGCTTTCCTTCCCTGCAGCCTACCCCTATCTACTTCCCACGCTGGCCTCAGGGGAGCTTCCTCCAAGCCTAGTTTTCTCCAGCTCAGGATCCTTCATTCATACCAGTGCTTCTGAAGTCATGGTCTGACTTCTCACCTAACACACAGAGCACCTGCTTACCTGGCCGATCTCACCTGGCACACACAGTTCTTGGTTACTTGGCTGACCTTTCTGACATCAAGCTGCCTACTCTTCCTGGGTCCCAGCATCTCCTGATTCCCTGGGCCCCACCAGGCCCCCAGGTATGCCATCAGGCTGCCATGCACTCACAGTAATTCTCACCTCTGCTCTGGTGATGCCCTGAGCCCAGACACTCAGTTCCGTGTGGATGGAAAACAGAATGCCAGGAGTAAGAAAACCTCATCAGCTATGTATGCAGGAACTTTGCCAGGCCCCTCAATGTGTTATTGGTTACAGACACAAATACACACAGTGTTCCACAATTTGTTGATTAAGACACCCATCAGACCTCCCAGATTGCTAGTCTACTGCCTTGTATCTTCCTCTGCAGTCAGCTAATGTGTGAGGACCACTGGGCACCAGGCAAGGCAGAGGCCAGAGTCTCTGCAGGGTGGGTGCTATACATGACAGACATGGTGACCATCATGTCCATCCTGACATCCAGAGAGACAGGTGTTTTCCACCCTCTAACCAGGTCACTTTTTTCCTAACCTCCACCTCCCTGCCTAGGACTGAGTCTGGCTGATCCCTGCCAGCCTTTTCGGACTAGCCCTCTACATGCCTCACAATTCCCTCACCTCCAGCCTCCTCAGCCACAATCCTGTGTCCATCCAGTAGGCAGGATAACATCAGAGTTTTGTCTGTGGGATTTGTGTTCAGTCTGGGCTGGAAACATCATCCATTCTTAAACCATGATTCTGAGTGGACATGTCCCTGGGGCCTGGAGTGAGGGAGGTAGTGGGGACTGTGCACCAACGAGAGCAAAATTCTTTATTCTCAGGGGCCTATGGAGGGGCCTTTCTGACAGCAGAGAGCAGGTGTGTGGTAACAAGAGTGATGCTGCTGAGGGCCCAGGGTGAGGGAAGGCAGGAGCTGCTGGAGGCACTTAGTCCACCCTGGGGTGGGTTTGGCACCCATCCCATAGGTTTGCTTTGAGAAATGGAATGAAACTTGATTAAACTTGGAAATTTTTCTCTGAAATCTAAACACTGCTTCTAGAGTAAGACTCAAAACAGCAGTTTCATTCTGGACTTTGCAACGCTGGGACCAGCCCATAATCACCAACCTTCAGCTTATCACTCACTGGAGTTCCCACTCTCACACACCTCGTGCTGCAGGTTGCTGAGTCACAATGGAATATTACTCAGCCAAGAAAAAGAATGAACTCTTGCCATTTGCAATGACATGGATGGATCTAGGGAGTGTCGTGCTAAGCGGAATAAGTCAGTCAGAGAAAGACAATTGTCACAGGATCTCACCCATATCTGGAATTTAAGAAGCAAAACAAATGAGCAAAAAAAGAAGGAGAGAAACCATTAACTCTAGAGAACACACTGATGGTCAGCAGAGGGGAGGAGAGGGGAAGAAGGAGTGTAATTGTTGTGATGAAAAAAATAAAATTAAATACAAAGCAGTCCATGCTGTCTGGCTCTGAAGAGAGGGGGGGCCTGGCCAGCTATTCCTCAAGGTGTCCCAATGCCTCTGTCCCTCTGTGGGCTGCCCTTCCTGCCTTTTACTTGTCACATTGGCCCCTCTCTTCCACTTTTTCTGTTTTCTCTCAGTTCAATTCATTATATGGACACAGTCCACAAACACATTCTGCTTGGAAGCTGAAACATTACCAGACAAAGCCGAGGCCCTTTGACCACGCCCCCAGCACCACTGTTGTGTACTTGTTGTGCGTCCGTGCAAACTGCTGCCTGTGCATTTGTGTGCCTGTGTTTATATAAAGAATGATACCCCTGCCTCATAACTTTTATGTTAACAATAGGATATGCTTTTTGTTCTGTAACTTGCTGTTTTCAACATCTGGAAGATGGCATCTGGATACCTTGATTCTAACAGATGCACTGCCCTGGCAAGAGGTGCTGTGGCTTAGCTGTGGCCCCACAGTGGTCTTCAGTGCATGTCTTGTTGCTGTTTCTCCTGCTACAGTGAGGATAGAAAGTGTCCATGACAAGAAACACCACATGCCTCAGTGCAGACTGGTGGTTGCCCAGCCATGGGAGGTGATATGAAGTGACCACTTCATAGCTCCAGGGTCTCTATTTGGGCAATGAGAAATCTCTGGACCAAGATAGTGATGAGGAGTAGTCAATCCCACTGAATCGTTCACTTTAAAATAGTTAAAATAGTAAAATTTTTGTTATGAGTATTGCACCACAAGAAAAAAAATGTAGAAATCCTTAGAAGAAAACATTAAGTAACACACCTTGAATAGATATAATTTTTATTTACTAATTTTACTTTTAAAAGCTGGGGAAATGCAAATAAGATGTCAAAAAAAAACCCCACAGACAGCATAGACATTTTCAAAATGTTCGTTCTTCCAATCCATGAGCATGAAATATTTTTCTATCTCTTTGTGTCTTCCTCAATTTAATTTCTTTTGTAAGCGTTCTATAGTCCCTAACTTGTAGATCCTTTACCTCTTAGGTTAGGTTTATTCCAAGGTATCTTAAGGTTTTTGATGCTATTGTAAGTGGAATCGATTCCTTGATTTCTCTTTCTTCAGTCACATTATTAGCATATAGAAATGCCAGTGATTTCTGTGCATTGATTTTGTATCCTGCCACGTTGCTGAATTCCTGTTGAATTCTAGTAATTTGAGGGTGGAGTCTTTTGGGTTTTTCACATAAAGTACCATGTCATCTTCAGATAGAGTTTCACTTCTTCTTTGCCAATTTGAATGCCTTTTATTTCTTTTTATTGTCTGATTGCTGAGGCTAGGGCCTCTAGTACTATGTTGAACAACAGAGGTGAGAGGGGACATCTATGTCATATTCATGACCTTAAGGAAAAGCTCTCAAAATTTTTAAATTATGTTCAGTCAGCCATTGTATAGTGCAACATTAGTTTTTGATATACTGTTCAATGATTCATCAGTTGTGTACAACAGCCAGTGTCCATCACTACATGTGCCCTCCATAATACCCATCACCTCATTACCCTATCTTCCGGCCCCACTCCCCTTTGAAACCCTCAGTTTGTTTACCGAGTTCCAGAGTATCTCATGGTTCATCTCCCTCTCTGATTTCTCCCCCTTTAGATTTCCCTCCTGTGCCCTTTGGCCTTCCATGTATTTCTTATGTTCCACATATGAGTGAAAGCGTGTGCCAATTGTCTTTCTCTGCTTGAGTTACTTCACTTAGCATAATCCCCTCCATTTCCATCCATGTCAATGCAAATGGTGGGCATTCATCCCTTCTGAATGGCTGAATAATATTCATATAATATATGAACCACATCTTCTTTATCCATTCATCTGTCGAAAGGCATCTTGGCCCTCATTTTTTCCCCACTGAGAATGATACTCACTGTGGGCTTTTCGTAGATGGCTTATATGACATTGTCATATCTTCCCTCTATCCCTATACTTTGCAGAGTTTTAATCAAGAAAGGATGCTCAGAGCAATCCACATATTCAGTGCAATCCCTATCAAAATACCATCAATATTTTTCACAGAGCTGTAACAAACAATCCTAAAATTTGTGTGGAACCAGAAAAGACCCCAAATTAGGGGAATACTGAAAAAGAAAACCAAAGCTATGGTATCACAATGCTTGACTTTAAGCTATATTACAAAGTTGTGATCATCAAGACACATGGAATTGGCACAAAAGCAAACATATAGACCACTGGAATAGTATAGAGATCCCAGAAATGTACTCTCAACTCTATGGCCAACTAATCTTCAAAAAAGCAGGAAAAAATATCCAATGGAAAAAAAGAAAGTCTCTTCAATAAATGATGCTGGGAAAATTGGACAGCCAAAATGCAGAAGAATGAAACTGGACCATTTCTTTACACCATACATGATGATGTACACAAAATTGATGAAAGACCTCAATGTGAGAAAGGAATCCATCAAAATCCTAGAGGAAAACATAGACACTAACCTCCTTGACCTTGGCCACAGCAACTTCTTCCAAGACACCTCTCTAATGGCAAGGGAAACAAAAGCAAAACTGAACTATTCAGACTTCATTAAAATAAAAAGCTTCAGCACAGCAAAGGAAACAGTCAGCAAAACCAAAAGGTAACCTACAAAATGGGAGAAGATATTTACAAAAGACATGACAAATAAAGGGCTGGTATCCAAGATCTATAAAGAATTTCTCAAACCCAACACCCAAAAAAAAAAACACCAAAGGCACTGGAAACAAAAGTGAAAATAAACTTTTGGGACTTCATCAAGATCAAAAGCTTCTGCACAGCAAAGGAAACAGCCAACAAAACAAAGAGGAACCCATGGAATGGGAAAAGATATTCTCAAATGACACTACAGACAAAGGGCTGATATCCAGGATTTATAAATGACTCCTCAAACTCAACACACACAAAACAGATAATCATGTCAAAAAATGGGCAGAAGACATGAACAGACACTTCTCCAATGAAGACATACAAATGGCTATCAGACACATGAAAAAATGTTCATCATCACTAGCCATCAGGGAGATTCAAATTAAAACCACATTGAGATATCACCTTACACCAGTTAGAATGGCCAAAATTAACAAGACAGTAAACAACATGTGTTGGAGAGGATGTGGAGAAAGGGGAACCCTCTTCTACTGTTGGTGGGAATGCAAGTTGGTTTAGCCACTTTGGAAAACAGTGTGCAGATTCCTTAAAAAAATTAAAAATAGAGCTTCCCTATGACCCTGTAATTGCACTACTGGATATTTACCCCAAAGATACAGATGTAGTGAAAAGAAAGGGCCATATGTACCCCAATGTTCATAGCAGCAATGTCCACAATAGCCAAACTGTTGAAGGACCCTAGATGTCCTTCAACAAATGTTGGATAAAGATGTGGTCCATATACGCTATGGAGTATGATGCCGCCATCAGAAAGGATGAACACCCAACTTTTATTAACACCATGGACAGGACTGGAAGAGATTATGCTGAGTGAAATAAGTCAAGCAGAGAGAGTCAGTTATCATATGGTTTTACTCACATGTGGAGCATAAGGAATAGCATGGAGGACCATAGGGCACAGGAGGGAAATCTGAAGGGAGAGAAATCAAAGAGGGAGATGAACCATGAGAGACGATGAACCCCGGGAAGCAAACTGAGCATTACTGAAGGGGGGGTGGGGGACGGGGTAGCCGAGTAATGGGCATTAGAGGAGACACGTGCTGTGAAGAGCACTGGGTGTCATATGCGGCTGTGAATCATTGAACACTACATCAAAGACTAAGGATGTTGGCTAACTGAGCTGAAAGGAAGGAAGGGAGAGAGAGAGAGAGAGAAACCCCATGGAAATCGTCATATCCTAAGTGCTCAGACGGGCTCAGCCGCCCTCATTGGCTGCTGCTGTGTGGCTGTTATTGGCCTGTCCTGCCTATGCCCAGCCATGGCCAAGCCTCCTGCCCCCACACCCACTGGCACACCTGTCCCTGCCAGTGTTGCCCAGAACTCCCACTGTTCCCTATTCTGCTTCCTGGACAGCCTCCCAGCCTAGTGGCCGGAGGAGTGTGTGGTGCTGTGGTGAGCCTTGTCATCCACGGGCCTGTGACGTAGGCTGATACCCCCCCCCCGCACCTGCGGTCCCATTTTACACTAAGGGTCAGTGTCGTCACCTCCAAGGAACCCTCTAGTGCTGTGTTTCCGGGAGAAACCAGCGCTCAGAGTGGGCACTGGGGACGCTGGTGTCTGGCAGACACTGCCCGTCACAGCCCCGTCGGAGGAAGTAAGTTTTCTCTCTAACTTGGAGTGGCCGCTCCCGCCAATACCGCTTGCCTTGTCCCTCAGTACAAGTCACTCTGTGCTGAGGCTACCGCCTCAGGCTCCAAGGCCCCCAGGGCTCCTGAATCCCTCTAAGTGACAGAATCTGGAGCTGGATCCCAATGGGTTAACACTTTCACTCATGACATCACACAGCAGAGCTGCCTGGCTGAAAGCAGGCCACACTGGGCTCTGGCTGCTGTCCTCAGCACAGACCCCACCGACCCCACTTGCCACTGAACAAGGCCCCTGAAGAGCCAGCACAAGGTCACGTGTTTGTTTCTTCTGAGTCAAGCCCGAGGGGACTCCCTAGGCAACTTAAGGGCCATCTGCAATGCTTCCGGGACTCAGAAAGAAGCTTTCATCTGCTCCACAACTGTTTAAGTCATGCTGTGTATTATTCTTGATAACGGATCTCTTGCTATTATTATTAGATTCATTTCACAAAACAAGTGGAACAAAATGACTTAGGGCATGAAACTTTTTGTTTGCTAGGTCACAAATTATTATTATAGCAATTTTTAATTTTAGGGGTAAGTTTTCATCATTTTCAGGGGCCACAGAGAGAGCAGGACAGGGAAGGAGGGAGGGGCTAGGACTTTGTGGCCAAGGCCCACGTCCCTGCGTTTTGCAGGTCAGAGCAGGTGTGAGTGTGGGGCTGTGCACCATCCTCTCCAGGACACCAGCGGACACCTCCGAACACCTGTCCAGGAAGCCCGGGGCAACGCGGATCCCCTCTGAGGTGGGTGCTGCTCCACTTGTCCCTTCTCCTAACCCCGAGGATGTAAGACAGATCCAAGGCTCGAAGGTTGTTCCCTTTTCCCTCTGGGTGATGCACCTTCTGTGAGGTCTTGGGTGCGAGCGTGATCGTGTCTGCAGTGACCTGATGCCTCCCAGAGCCCAGTGTCCTGAAGGGCTCCCATGTCTGCTTGGAGGGGTCCGTGTACCCTAGCTGTGCCCTGGTGTTGCGTGCAGGTCTGTCTGGTTTAAACACAACTGACTTCTGCTTTTTGAGAGAACATGTTGTTATAATAAATTGCCATGTCATCAAGTTTTTAAACCGACTGCTGACCACACAGTGTCCGGGCTCAGACTGTGACGGGGAAGGAGAGCACGGTTCTCCTTCAGATGCTTCTGTGCTCCCCCGGCCCTCCTCTGACACTCCGACTGCAACCTCTCTGCTCCTCGCGGGCCCCACATGCTCACAGCACAGCCCAAGCCAAGGGCAGCAGCAGAAGAGTGTGCTCTGCACAGTGTTCTCTTCTGGACGGGAAAAGCCTGGGAGGGTCTGACTTTGGGTCCAGTCACCAGAATGGTGTATTTAATAACACTTCCAGGAGTGCCCCTATTAATACATGACTGCACAGGACACGAGCAATTGACAGGCTCTTTCAGAAGATGGGGTGGCTTCCCCTGTGCCTGCCTTTCCAGCATGAAGGTCTCTTGGGATTGTAAAAATGAAGATGCTGGGGACCCATTCACATGTGCTATTTCAAGCAGAGATA
Organism: Mustela putorius furo; assembly: GCF_011764305.1. Lineage (NCBI taxonomy): Eukaryota > Metazoa > Chordata > Mammalia > Carnivora > Mustelidae > Mustela > Mustela putorius. Next base: position 175,935 of record NW_025422057.1, read on the forward strand.
TTTTTTCCTTTTTTTAAGATTTTATTTATTTATTTGACAGACAGAGATCACAAGTAGGCAGAGAAGCAGGCAGAGAGAGAGGAGGAAGCAGATTCCCCGCTGAGCAGAGAGCCCGATGTGGGACTTGATCCCAGGACCCTGAGAACATGACCTGAGCCAAAGGCAGAGGCTTAACCCACTGAGCCACCCAGGTGCCCCCAGAGATATTTTTCTTAAGTCTGGGTTGCCCCTGTGAACTTGGGGCAGGTCTGTACCTTTATAGTACAAAGTCAAAATTAAAACAGTGAAGATACAACCTGTCACTCATTTGTGGTGGGAACCCTTAAAAAGGTGCTTTACTCACAGATGTAAGTGGCAGGCACACAGAGTTGGGCTGTCTCGGGCTCCCGATGGACTTCCCCGGAGGCTGATCTGGGCTTCGGTTGGAAGATGTCCCCACTCAGTAGTAATACTGTCATCTGTTCTGCAACGGCTGCACAGCTTTCTCGGAAGTCCCTTGCTGGCCATCTGAGAAGGGCCAGTGCGTCTGCAGATACGCAGAGTGTGCTTGTGGCCGGGTGCGACCACGATGACTCTATCTGCTGTGTGACTGTGTGCCTGCCTTCTCAATGAGCCCGACATATCCCCTTGTCATGTACAGGTTCATCCTCGAACTGTTACCCTGTGTCTGTTATCATACAAGAAACATGACTGAGAAATATAAAACACACCAAAAATCGTGCTAATCTCTGTTGTGCCAGCACAAACCCAGCCGGAATAAGAGCTATGGACAAGGTCACCCCTGCAGAAGCAGCTGGGAGTTGCCATCAGGCTCTTTGATGCCTGCCCTGGACTGGATGCCCCCTTCCCAGGACGGGGAAGTCACGGGGACAGAATCAGCGACACTGCCCTCGGGGAAACCCTCCGTTCTGCTCTCTTCTGGTGGGACTGCCCTGGACCCTCAACCTGTAAGATCCTCCCTGCTTCCAAGAAGGCCTGTATCCCCTCTGACCTTCCCAGTCTGGTCCCGACTGCACCTCCCAGCCTGCACCTCATGTTCATCCCCCTCGGTGACTTAGGTCTCCCACCAGCCCTCCTGCCTCCATCATACTCTGTCCCCCTAAGCAGAGCCCAGGCTCCATGTCGAGTGTGACGTCCACTGATGTCCACTGCCTCATGTCTGGGGCAGCTCATCAAGGAATGTGAAGGGACCCGGGGGGACCGGGCAGAGGAAGGGGCGGAGGGTGGAAGAGGGGTTAATGCCTGGTACTCCCGGGCCAGGACAGGACATGGAGATACTTTCAGGCCGACCGTGCACACTGGGCATTGTCTCCTGAAGGGCCTCACAGGGACATGGCATGGTCGGGGGACCACTGTGGGAGGCCGTCATGCCGCGGTGGGGTGTTTGTGGGCAGGGGTCCTGGGTGCCGTGGCGGCAGGAGGAAGCAAGAGCGAGCACACCCGCCCATTTCCCTGAGAGGAGCTTGTTAGCCGGTGATGTCTGAGTCTAATGAAATACGAAAGGATTAAATTCTGGGAGAGTCTGGCATATTCACTTATTCCACACTTAGACCACTAATTCCACACACTTTTTTCCAGCCCAGCTGCCGAACAGGAAAGAGCTTGAACAGACGGGTCAAAGGCCATGAGGAATCAGACGCGAGTGACGGAATTCATCCTGCAGGGCTTCTCGGAAAGGCCGCAGCTCCATGTTCTCTACTTCATCCTCTTCCTCTGCCTCTATGCCACGGCCCTCTGTGGCAACTGCCTCATAATTGTGGCCATCGCCTTCAGCTCCAGGCTCCACACACCCATGTACTTCTTCCTGGTTAACCTGTCTGTGCTGGACATCATCTGTACATGCACCGTGGTACCCAAACTGCTCGCAATCCTGGTGGCAGAGAAGAGAAGCATCTCCTACAGAGGCTGCATGGCCCAGATGTACTTCCTGTCGTGGTCAGTGGCCGGGGAGGTGCTGCTCTTCACCGCTATGGCCTATGACCGTTACGTGGCCATCTGCCAGCCACTGCACTATAGCTCCATGATGGGCCCGGGGGTGTGCGCCGTGCTGGCTGGAGCCGTGTGGGGCATCAGCGTGCTAGGAGCTGGCGTCAATGCCTGCCTGATGTTGCGGCTGAACTTCTGCGGCCCCAACGTGATTGATCACTTCTTCTGTGAGATCCCCCCTCTGCTGTTACTCTCCTGCTCCTCCACATATGTGAATAACATCATGGCAGTCATGGCCGACATCTTCTTTGCCATGCTGAACTTCCTGCTCACCATGGTGTCCTATGGCTTCATCATCGTCACCATCCTGAAGATTCGCACAGCCGAGGGGAAGCAGCGAGCCTTCTCTACCTGCTCCTCCCATCTCACCGTGGTCACCTTGTACTACTCCACCATCATCTACACCTATCTGAGCCCTGGCTCCAGCTACTCCCCCGGGATGGGCAAGGTGATGGCTGTACTCTATTCCACGGTGAGCCCCACCTTGAACCCTCTCATCTACAGCCTGAAGAACAAGGATGTCAAGGCAGCCCTCAGGAAAGTCTTGATACTCGTGATCAAAAACCTGTAAATTGGCAGTCTCTAAAGTTGTGTTCTTTGTTGCTCTCTGACCACTGACCCTTATGAGATGTATCCCACCTGTTATAAATACCCTCTTTCTATGTGACTCAAAACACAGCTTTATTGAGAAAATATTCCTGTATGAGTTCTCTCTAACATCGCAGTGACTTGTGGCTTTTGCCACCTGTCACTGGAAGTTTGGAGTTCCTGGAATATAACACACGGTAAGGTGCAATGGATGTGTTGGTTACTTCTCAGACCCCTGGACCACACACCAAACCAGAGTCTCTATCTTTGTCTTGCTGACTTTCATGAGGTGGGAGCCAGCTCAACTCCATCATAAATGCCCCTGCAAACAAACAAACAAAATGCCCCTGAAAACCTACCCGAAGCTCTGCTCAGGCCACATGGGTCTCAGCTCCAGATTGCAGAGGGGAGGCTCCTGCCATGGTGGACCTCGTGTGTGGACCTGACTGCGCTCTGGGACACACAGACAGCCGGTTCGGACGTTATTTCGGGTGTGTCTGGGAGAGATTAGCATCTGAATGGACAAGCCGGGTAAAGAAGGTCATAGATCTTCCTCCCCAGTGGGGGTGGGCGTCACGGGGGCGCTGAGGGCCGGATGGAACAAAAAAGGGAAGGAAGGGTATGTTTGCTTCCTTGGCTGGAGACTCAAAAGAGGACTACAAATTGTCCCCGGTTTGGAAGTCTGGTCTTGGGCTGAATGACTCCATCAGGTCTTGTGGTTCTACAGTTTGCAAACGGCTGGTAGTGGGGCTTCTTGTCTTCCATAAATGCATCAGCCACTCCCCAATAATAAACCTCCAAATCTATGTATATATGAACATAAGTAGATACATACATATATGCACACCGTATTGTACCATATCATGCATGTGATTACATGTGCATATGTGTATATGTGTGCATGTTATCTATGTGTGTGTATGTGTGTGAATAGATATAGATACAGATCACCACAAGTCCAAAAGTACGTGTACCTCCTACTGGTGGTTTCTCTGGAGAGCACGGACTACACCCTCTCCCGTCCCGTGCAATGACTGCCTTGGAATCCCCGGCCCAGGGACGCGACAGAAACCTCATGAGCCACAGCAACACCCCCTTCGAGTCTCGTGTGCACATTACTCCTTCCACGTGGGACACTATTTACTGCTTAACACATGCTCTTTTCACACCCCTGCTGCACATTCAATCCTGAGTAGTTTTTCCCTAGCCAGCCTGAGTTCGGTCTCTCCACTATCTGCTCCTAGTGCTTTCTTATTTCCCTCACAGCTAATCATTCAATCGATTATGTAATTAATATCTGTCGCACTGGGTTTCATTAAGAAAGGGGCTCTGGATTTTGCACACCACTGCATCCTCACAAAACACGGGACCTGGAGCACAAGAGGTGGTAAATAAATGACAAATGATGCACAGTGCCTCTGACTTGTCACATCTGTCAAAGACGAAGACGCGCAAACCCCACTATGGGACAGTCTCCCTGCTGGCTGCTCCTGCCTACAGACACAGCACATGGGCTCACCGTTGTCCGTTCCATCACTTCGTGCGGTGGCAAAAAGTGGAAACTGCCTAAGTGCCCATCAGTGAGAACATAAGGAAGCGAGCTGTGGATTTACCACACCTGGGCTATCATCCCGAATCCATCCATTTAATGTGGAAATACATCACACCTGGAATTTCCTGTTGGGTGTTTTATCCATGGGGACAATATAATAAAAGCATAATGTAAGGAAGAAAAACAAGTTGGAAATAAATAGATGTAGGTGGCAAACATTGCCATATTTATAAAAATACTGAAATAATGGGGCACCTGGGTGTCAGGCAGTTAAGCATCTGCCTTGGCTCAGGTCGTGGTCTCGGGGTCCTGGGGTCGAGTCCTGCATCAGGCTCCCTGCTCCGCTGGGAGTCTGTGTCTCCCTCTCCCTCTGCCAGCCGCTCCCCTGCTTGTGCTTACTTTTGCCCTCCCCCTCACACTTGCTTTCTCGTAAGTAAACAAATACAAAGATTTTTTTAAATCACTGAAGGGTGCCTGAGTGGCTCAGTCAATTAAGCGTCTCCCTTCAGCTCAGGTTATGATCCCAGGGTTCTAGGATCAAGTCCCACATCCGGCTCCTAGCTCAGCAAGGAGCCTGCTTCCCCATCTGCATGCCCCTCCCCTTTTTTGTTCTCTCTCTCTCTCTCTCTCTCTGATAAATAAATAAGATGTTTTTTAAAAACTAATGAATCAGAATTTTCATTTTAACAGGTTCCCTGGGGGGTGCTTCATAAGCTAAGGTATGAGTACACCCGACTTAGGATAAAATCAAGACTTTCCTGTCTCCCACTATGTGCCCATCATGGTATCTGGTATTCTTCCTCAACACAGAGAAAACTATAGGAACCCCTCAATGAAATTCCTCTGTTTAGCAGATAATTCTAATTCATATCCTGTTTGTTTAAAGAAAAGTTGTCATAGCAGCAATGGCCACAATCACCAAACTGTAGAAAGAGCCAAGATGCCCTTCAACGGGCGAATGGATAAATAAGATGTGGTCCGTATACACTATGGAATATTCCTCAGCCATCAGAAAGGATGAATACCCAACTTTTGTATCAACGTGGATGGGACTGGAGATTATGCTGAGTAAAATAAGTCAAGCAGAGAGTGTCAATTATATGGCTTCACTTACTTGTGGAGATTAAGGAATAGTGGAGGACATTAGGAATAAGAAAGGAAAATTGAATTGGGGGAAATCGGAGAAGAAGATGAACCGTGAGACTGTGGGCTCTGAGGAAAAAATTGATGGATTTGGAAGGGAGGGGTGGGGGGTTGGGTGAGCCCGGTGGTGGGCATTCAGGAGGGCACAGATTGCATGGAGCACTGGGTGTGGAGCATAAACAATGAGTCTTGGAACACTGAAAAAATAAGATAAAATAAAAAGATGTCAGTATCATTGATCAGAATGGCTAAAATTAACAGCACAAAAAAAATTAACAACACAAGAAACAACAGGTGTTGGCGAGGACGGGAAGAAAGGGGAACTTTCTTACACTGCTGCTGGGAATGCAAGCTGGTGCAGCCACTCTGGAAAACAGTGTGGAGATTCCTCAGGAAGTTAAAAATAGAGCTACCCTATGACCCAGCAATAGCGTTACCGGGTATTTATCCAAAAGATACAAGCATAGTGATCTGAAGGGACACCTGCACCTCAATGTTTATAGCAGCAATGTCCCTGGTAGCCAAACTCTGGAAAGAGCCCATCTGTCCATCGACAGATGAATGGATAAAGAAGATGGGATAGATGTACAATGGGACATTACTCAGCCACCACAAGAATGAAATCTTGCCAACAACATGGATGGAACTAGAGGGTGTTGTGCTGAGCAAAATAAGTCAGTCAGAGAAAGACGGTTATCATATGAGCTCACTCATGTGGAGTTTAGGGACAAAACAGAAGATCAGAGGATAAGGGAGGGAAAATAAAATAAGATAAAAACAGAGAGGGAGGCAAACCATAAAAGACTTTTAAATCCAGGAAACAAACTGAGGTTTGCTGGCGGGGACAAGCGGGGAACAGGGTAACTGGGGGAGGGGCACCGAGGAGGACACGTGACGTAACGAGCGCCGGGTGTTGTGTGCAACTGATGAATCACTGAACTTTACCTCTGAGACTAATAATATAGCATATATATGTTAACTAAATAGAATCTAAGTAAGTACGTTTTTAAAAAAGAAAAGTTGTCAGTATCATAATCTGAGTTTTTGAAGGTACCGTTTTTAGTAAATATGGGTAGTTTAGCCAGCTGGGCTGTGCTGTAGTCCCCCCGAACACGCCGGTGGTCTGTAGGCCATGGGTCACCTCTATATGGCATGGCTCAGCCACAGGCAGTTCCCGGGGCTCCATGGGACAGACACCACACAGCACACGAGTTCCCCCGTGACCAGGTCCTGGATACACCATTGGCAGGCTGTGGGAAGCACCATAGGCTGCTTCGAAGGGTGACACTGTCCTTGAGTGCTGAAAACAGTATCGTAGGGAAAAGAGTTCTTCTAAATCCTCTCAAAATAGTAACCACATGAATGTTTCCAACCAGCCAGCCAGCATCTGAGTTTCTGTCATTCTCATCTTGCCTGACTCCAGGAGACAAATGAACTGACCACAGGATGTTGCTTGGCACTAGCCGCTGGCGACTCAGCACATAAAAATGGCTTCAGTTGCTCCCTCTGGGCACTCTAGCCACTTAGAATTCATCTCCCAATTTTGCAAGCACTTAGTCGTATTTCTAAATTGTAACTGATTTTACCACATAAAGCTGTGAAGATCCCTAATGTAGCACATCACCTCAGTGGGTTAGGACAATCAAACAAAAAATCTGATTATAATTAACCTTGAATAACTTTTCCCACTTCCTCTATACAAGAGTAGATATGTATTTATCACCACTGCGAACTGTTACATGAAGACAGTGGGAACAGTTCCAACAGATGCTTGGTCTTCCCTGGACCTGCCCTCCCCCTTGCACACACACCCCATTTCTATCCCCAGAGTAGTCCCCGTTAACTTGTTCTTTTATGTTCTACGAGAAAACTTTTGTTGTGCATTGCTAAACAAATACTGGATAGCTATTTATCATAGCATTTATAGATTTTTATAATTTTTTTCTTTTATAAAGTGATTTTATTTAACCAGGTATTTATTGGCCACAGCAACTTTCAAGACACATCTCCAAAGGCAATGGGAACAAAAGAAAAAATGAAATTTGGGAGCTTCATCAAGATCAAAATCTTTTGCATAGCAAAGGAAACAGCCAACAAAACAAAGAGGCAACCTACAGAATGGAAGAAGATATTCGCAAATGACACTACAGACAAAGGGCTGATAAAGAAGATCTGTAAAGAACTCCTCAAACTCAACCCTCAAAAAACAGATAATCATGTCAAAAAATGGGCAGAAGACATGAACAGACACTTCTCCAATGAAGACATACAAATGGCTAACAGACACGTGAAAAATGTTCAACATCATTAGCCATCAGGGAAATGTAAATCAAAACCACAATGAAATACCACCTCACACCAGTTAGAATGGCAAAAATCAATAAGACAGGAAAACCAAATGTTGGCAAGGATGTGGAGAAAGGGGAACCCTCTTCCACTGTTGGTGGGAATGCAAGTTGGTGTGGCCACTTTGGAAAACAGGGTGGAGATTCCTTAAGAAATTAAAAATAGAGCTTCCCTGTGACCCTGAAATTGTACTACTGGGTATTTATCCCAAAGATACAGATGTAGTGAAAAGAAGGGCCATCTCTATCCCAAAGTTCATAGCAACAATGGCCATAGTCGCCAAACTGGAAAGAGCCAAGACACCCTTCAATGGACGAATGGATAAAAAAGATATGGTCCGTATATAGAATGGAGTATTATGCTTCCATCAGAAAGGATGAATACCCACCATCTGCATCAACATGGACGGGACTGAAGGAGATTATGCTGAGTAAAAGAAGTCAGGCAGAGAAAGACAATTATGATATGGTTTCACTTATATGTGAAACATAAGGAACATAGCAGAGGACCATAAGGGAAGGGAGGGAAACTGAAGCGGGGGAAATCAGAGATGGAGACGAACCATGAGAGACTCTGGACCCCGGGAGACAAACAAGGGTCAGGGGCGAGAGGGGTTGGAGGGGGCGTAACAGGGTGCTGGGCATTAAGGAGGGCACATGTGATGAGCATGGGGTGTTGTACACAACTAATGAGTCGTTGAACACTACATCAAAAACTATGAGGTGCTATACCTGCCTAACTGAATTTAAATTGTTAAGAAGTTAAGCCTGGGGCGCCTGGGTGGCTCAGTGGTTAAGCTGCTGCCTTCGGCTGAGGTCATGATCCCCGGGTCCTGGGATCAAGTCCTGCATTGGGCTCCTTGCTCAGCGGTGAGCCTGCTCCTCTCTCTGCCTCTGCCTCCACTCTGCCTACTTGTGCTCGCGCTCTCTCTCTCTCTCTCTGACAAATAAATAGATAAAATTTAAAAAAAAAAGAAAAGCTAGGTGAAGTAGAAGAGACTGAAAAGTGAGCATCTCAGGTGACCCATAAGGCAATATTGAGCATCTGTCAGATATGTAAGTGGATTCCCAATACTGGAGTGAGGGGTGGAAACAGCAAAGAAAATTGGTCAAAAGTTTTTCAAAGATTTTCTAGATACAGGAATCCCCACAGTCACCACAAGCAGCATGAACACACAGCAACCCATCAAAACTCACCGTTGTGCAATGACTGACAGTCAGTAGCGAACCGTAAGAGGAATCAAAGGCATAAAGAAAGGTCACACATGAAAGAACAAACATAAAAAACCGCAAGCAGATTTCTCGTTGGAAGATGTGCGAGCCAGGGGCACCTTGGTGGCTCGGTCGGTTGAGCGTCTGACTCTGGCTGTCAGCTCAGGTCATGATTTCGGGGTCCTGGGATCGAGTCCCGGTGCGGCTCCCTGCTCCACAGGAGGCCTGCTTCTCCCTCTGCCCCTCCCCCACTTATGTTCCTTCTCTCACTCTCTCCCTGTTAAGTAAATAAAATATTTTTTGAAAAGGTAAATAAAATTCACATTTACCTAGATTGACCATGAAAACATTAGAAAAGCCTCAAGTTCCTAAACTCAGAAACAGAAGTGGAGGCATTCCAACCCAACAGAACAGAAGTGAACGTGGTGCGCCGGGAGCCAGCACGCGACAAAACCCAGAGGGAACGCGCAGATCTCCAGAAACACCAACTACCAAACTGACCCAAAATAAACAGAAAATCTGAGAAGACTTATAAAAAATAAAGAGAATGAATGAGTAAACCAAAATCTCTGAGCAAAGAAAAGCCCAGCCCCAGACTGTCCACTTCGCTCATAAAGGAGACAACGGAACATGAGTGTCCGGACTGAGGCAGAGAGGGTGTCCGACACCACCCAGCCGCGCGGCAGGGGAAAACCCTTCAGCTGGAAAGGAAAGGAGCGTTTCTCAACACAACCCAGGCCGGACGTGAAAAGCCCACAGCGTGCACGGGGCTCAGCGGCGGTGGCCGGCAAGCTCCTCTCGCAGCGGGGGCAGATGGGACCCCTTTCCCATGGCTCCCAGTCAATGCCAGATGCACGCTCTAGTTGAACAATGAGGCAAGAAAAAAGAAAAAGGCATTCAGATGGGAAAAACAAGTAAAATATCTGTATTCACAGAGACATGATCCTCTATGTAGAAAACCCTACAGAATCCTTAAAAAAAGAAACTATTAAATAAATTCAGGAAAGTTGATGGTACAAGATCAATACATAAAAATCAGCTGAACCTCTACAGAGCAGCGATGACCAACGCCAAAGGAAAGTGAGAGAACAGTGCCCTTCACAGCGAAAGAAACACAATCTTCCTGCTTCCCATCTGAGCCCGGCCTCCGGGCGGTGCCCACGCTGGTGCCCCGGCCCCCGAGGGCAGTGGGACAGCAGAGACACCTGCACCACGGAAGGCCTCCGTCCACACAGGCCCGGAGCCCTGGCTGAACTGGGCGCCTCCAGGCGTGGACACCGCCCAGCCACACTGCAGCTCCCAGCACACCACGTGGGCCTTGGCCCGGTCCAGGTGGGCATTGGAGACGGTGCCCCAGGTCAGGCCACACCTCACTTCCAGAGGCTGGCACAGGGGTGCCCGGCGCACCCCAGCTGGGCCTCCTTGTGGCCTGGGGAGGACACTGAACTGAAACAGTCCATCTAGGGCAGGGGAGACGTTTGGCAGGCCTCCGGGCAAGGGACCGACTGCCCCACCCTCCAGGCCCACAGGGAAGAAGGACCCAGGAGGACCAGGATCCCTTGGCCCAGCACAGCCCCCATGGGCCAAGGGGTCCTTAGGCCAGGACTGGAAGTCTGGGGGTGGGGCGACCCGTGGATTAGGAGGACCGTCTCGTCCCTCAGCGTCTCCCAGGTCCCAGCCCCACGCAGACTGTGACAGCAAAGGCTCACTTCCCACCTCCTCAGGCCACGTGGGGGCCAGGGATAGATGAACACAGCACCCTCAGCTCTGTCCTGGGGGCCTAGGGCCCCTTCCCCAGGCCGGGACTGCGTGCCTGACTGGAACGTGCATCGCCTGGTCAGTCTTCAACCCTGGTGCCTAGTCAGAGCCCTTGTGGGGGCAGGGGGGCATATGCGCCAGGGCCTCCCAGTGTTGTCTGCTCCCAGCAGCCCCAGTGACCCCCAGACACGGCCTCCGGAGCGAGAGCACAGGAAGGCTGTACATGGCAAAAATGCTGCACTCAAGGACCCTTGGTCCAGAAATTTCAAAAATTAGAGATCAAATATTCACCTTCCATCTCAATTTGGATCCTTAATTTTAATTTTCCTAAGTTTGCTCACACTTTATTTCAATGGTGTCCATGACATTAAGAAATTAAAGATTTAGCAAAAATGAACGCCCGAGGATCCTTTCCTGAGGAATCTCCACAGAGTGAGGGTCTCGGCTCTTCACCTGAACACAGACGGTTCACTCTGCCTGCAAAGGGCTGAGACAGCCCGTCTCTCTGGGGCCCAGGTGCTGTGGTCCCCTCCGCTCGGGGACCTCTTGGAGCCCAGGGCCCTGTGGACAGCAGCACACTCACCTGGAGGGGGCATCCAACAGGCCAGGAGGAGGGGTCTCCCACCGCTGCAGCCCCCTGGGCACGGAGAGGGGGCCCCATGCCCCTGCAGGAGGTGGGCTGCAGCTCGGCAGGGAGCAGTTCGGGAAGGAAGCGCCGCCCACCTCCCAGCTGCCCAGGGCCACCCTGCCACACCCACACAGCACCAGTGGCAGGTGGGGAGGCCTGGGCTGGGCTTCCCACACACCCAGGTGTGAGGCTCCTGGAGGCTTCCTGGAGGCCCCACCTTCCCTTGCCCCACGCAAAAGGTCAATCCAAGCTCCGGGGGCGTTGTGGACAGACAGCAATCTGCTCGGAACCCTTAAAAAATGCCTGACTGTGGTCAGCCATCACGAAGGGTGCACACACCTCTCTTTGTGAGGACGGGGGCTTCGGAGAGCCGTCACAAGTGCAACGGAGTGAGGATAAATGATAGAAGACACGTGCGGAGGGCTACTCGGCAGACATCGGGCACTTAACACGGACACGTCTGCGAGTCTCCGGAGCGAAACACGCAGCACACGGACCATGCACCGCGTCAACCGCACTCATAGATGCGCATCAGTGCATAGAAAAGGTCTCGTGGATGTCGATCAGGATGCCGAGGTGTTCATTTCTGGGTGTAGAACAAGTGTTTTCCAACCTCATTCTTGGTTCTGTAAGTTTTTGCATTTGCGGTAAGAAACGCGTATTATTTTATAAACAGAATCAGATCAGTAATGGCTGCTATCCAAAGCTTTGCCAGATGACCCGTTTTCGAGAGGGCCGCTCAGGTTTTCAGACAGTATGGAGGAGGCAAGGAGAGCCTGGAGAGGGCAGGAGGCCCCCATCCGCAGAACCCTCTGGGCAGCAGCTCCTGAGCCACAGCCTCTCCCAGCACTAAGTGGCACCCCCAGCTCGGGTCTCAGGGCACCAGGGACCTGCAGTTGCTTCGAGTGGGTCCCCCAATGCACTTCACTCACAAGCTGCCTAATCAGAACCCTACAAAGGAACTGAAAGGGCGAGGGCCCCTGGGAGAGAGCTCGGCACATAGCCGGAGAGGGCACCGTCCAGCCCGGGCAGCACTAAGCACTTGGGAAGTGCGGCACACGTAGGGGAACCTTGCACACTCCCGACCCTCTCTGCTCAGCTGACACCCTTACGCTGCTCTCCGCGTCTTCCAGGTCCCCTGTCCCATGCCCAGACCCCCAGAGGGATGTCCCCAGTTCCTGCCAGCTCCCTTCTCTCCTTCCTGACCCCAGGGACGCACTCCTGCTGCACCTTCCCCCAACCCCCAGGCCCGCGGGATGTCCAGTGCAAAGATGCAGAGGGTGTGGCCAGCGTGTGGTCAGGGAGAATGTGGTCAGGGGTGTGGTCCTGGTTGGGGTCCAGGTGGGGACCTGGTTGGGGAGGGTGTGTCGGGGGGAATGGTGGGAGGGAGCGAGGGGGGGAGGCAGTGGCCAGAGTGGGCGTGGCCACAAAGGGCTGCGTCCCTCTGTGAGCGCTGGGGACCCCGACACGGCAGAACACCGGGGCCGGTTCCTGCGCTCTCTGCGAGGCGCTCTCTGCGAGGCGGCGCTCCAGGAGCTGGTTCTTCCGGGCCCCGCTCCGACGACGCCCCACGCCGACGATGCACGCCCGAGACCCACGTGAGCAGGACGCTGAGGGTGCGGATCGCGGAAGACGCGCGCCCACATGGGACCAAGGCGAAGAGGGGGTCGCTGAGAACTGCACCTGGGCTGGGAGAGGTGGTCTGAGGAATGCTCCTGAGATGAATTAATGCATGAATGAGTGAGTTCAAAGGGACTTTAATGACATCTCCTTTTGAAGTGAGGACAATGAAAGCCCCCCAGGGCCTGGGCTTCCTCCCCAACCGCCCCACCCCCACCCCGTGTCACTGATGTCGCCATGGCCAGCTCACTGTCATCACGTCCCAGGGCATGCTGTGTCTTCTGTCTCAGGCCAAGCTTTGGGGCAGAGGCTAAAGGAGCCCCACCTGTGTTGAAGGAGAAAGATGCACGTTGGGCCCCTTGGCCACCCCCCGAGCCCCCACCACTTCTGGGCCCTGGTATGTCACTTGAAACCAGAGGCCAGACAAGGACTAGAGCCAGGGTCACACTGTACCCCCTCCCACCCTGACGGCTCAGGCCCCCTGCAGCTGAACAGGACAAGGCACTAGAGGAACCCTGGGGGCAGCCATGAAAAGAAACCCAAGGGAAACTGCAGGACCCTCTCTAAACTCCACATCCCCCACAAGAAGATTCCTGTCGAGGGAGCAGCTCTGAAGGGACAACCCAGCCTGTGGCGCAGGAGTGAGGGACATGGACACACGGGCAGATGGCTCTCAGGGTCTTTAAATGTAGGCACTGGCCAGTGCAGAGCCCCGCACATAGGAGCAGTACAGAAGGAAGAGCGCGACAGATGCCAGCATGCAGAGGTGCACACCGGTGGGGCTCAGGGGTGCCTCCTCCTCTTCCTCCTCCTCCTCAGGGCCCAGGTCTGGCTCCGCTGCATCGTCATACTCCTCCTCCAGAGCCAGGTCCTGGGACACTCTGGGTCCCTCGTCTTTCTCCCCCATGGGGACAGCTCCAATGTCCTCATAAACAGCTTCCGAGGCCAGACTCCCCAACATTCTGGAACCTGAAAAGGCCACACCAGAGCCCCCTAGAAGAGACCCTCCCTCCGTCTGAGCCCAACCCCTGCTGGCCCTGTGGGGTCTCCCGTGTAGCCTGGCCTACCAAGAGCAACGTCTCCCACAAGGGGCCACACATCTCCCTGGGCTCCCATGGCTGTTCAACCCCACCAAACAGATGGCATAAGGAATCGGGACACCCCTGGGGACTTGTTTTCACACCCAGGCCACCTCTCAGAAGCAGAGCAGGGTCCATGGTTCCCTGACCCTGGAAACTCATGGGCCCAAGGGTGTCACTGAGAAGTCACCATGCAGTGGGGTCTGGGTGAGACCAGACATGCAGAGCAGTTCCCAGGAGAGAAGGGGCCTGTGAAGGGCTAGGGTCTCGGAGTGTGCACCCCCGGCATCCCCATCCCCAGAGCACATGCTCCCAGCCACACCCACCTACCCCTGTGGGCTCTGCCACGGTACCATTGCACCCCCAGGACCAGGGAGACGATAACCAGAAGGGTGCCGAGGACAAGGCAAAACGTCATGGGCAGGTTCCTGGTCTTGAGGGCAGGCGAAGGGGCTGAGGGGTGGCCTGTGGGGACAGTGAGAGGTGGGGTCTCCCCTGTGTGCCTGGGGTATTGTGACCTTGGGTCTGGACCACCTGAGCCTCTCAGGGAGGGGGAAGACACCCACAGGAGAGATGGGCCTTGTGCTCCTCTCCTAGAGATAGCCCTGAGGTCACAGGGCAAAGGTGAGGAAGGGGGGGACACAGGAGGGAGGGGGCCAGGAGAGAGAAGTACCAGGAGGGAGGGGGCCAGAAGGGAGTGAGAGTGTTCCCAGGTCAAACCCCCCAGCCGGTAAAAGAAAGACCCCAGAGAAATGACTGGTCAAGGCCTGGGCTTGGCTTGGCCCTCCATATAGGCTGGCCCTCTTCCTCAGAGGAAGGGGTGTTCCTGGTCCTCCAGACCTTGGCCCAACCAACCTAAGGAGGGGCTGCCTGGGGCCTTGGCACCCATAGGAAACTCCAGGGCACCCCTCTGTGCAGAACCCATTGTAGGGCCCCTCTGAGTTGGGACCAGACAGGAGGGCATGAGCTGAGACTTGGGGGAGAACACACCTACCCGATGTCTGTGCCAGTGCCGGTGGCAAGGCCGTGGTTCCCCTGTCACCTGCAGGAGAAATCAGAGGGATCCGAGGGCAAAGGAGGGGAGGCAGCCACAGCCCTGGGCAGCCCAGACCCTCAGCCAAGTGTCCCAGTCCCACTCAGCCTGAGCCCAACATGCCATGGGACAGCCACAGAGGCAGCCAGAGGAACCCAGCTCAGGTACAGCCTTAGGGCCACGTTTTGGGGGATATTCCAAGGACCTCTTCTGGCAACGCCCACCCCAGCCCCCAGCAATCCCTCCCACCCTGCCTGGCCCACTGCCCCCTGCCCACTCACGGGAGCAGTGCACACCAGCATCCTCCTTGTGTCCACAGTCTCCAAGTCCCCATGGCTCTGCAGGACAGCTCCACAGGGACGACTCGCTGCCACGGCACCCCACCTCATCCAGCCACACAGGGCCCGAGCCTGGCCCGAAGGCGGCCCCTGCAAGGGCACCCAGAGCTGGGCCACAGCCCAGCTGGCGGCACACGACCTCTGCATCTGCCAGGTCCCAGGAATCATCACACACGGTGCCCCAGGAGCCAGCATGCCAGAGCTCCACACGGCCAGAGCAGCTGTCCTTGCCCCCACGCACACGCAGCATACCCTCCTCTGAAAAAGGGAGCTGTGGTCACTGCAGGGCAGGACCAAGATGAAGGGTGGACAGGGAAATGGGCGAAAGGGTACCTGGGCAGCTGTGGGTGGATGAGCAGTTGAGGGTCTCCCCGGAATCCTGTATCATTTTCTCTGACAATCCTATTGGATTACATAGTCACCATCCCATTGTAATTGCCCTGAAAAGCTTCAGAATGAAGTCTGTAGAACCCACAGGATGCCAGGCCCTGAGTCAGGATCAGTGGCAGCTCCTGTGGGTGAGCTCTCAGAAACCGCCCATGTCCCACCTGCACAGGTGATCCAGACCTCCTCTCCAGGGGCACAGGAGTGTGGGTGCCATGGCGCCGAGGGGCACTGCCACAGCGTGGAGTTCCTCAGCCTGCGGCACTCGATGTCATCCACCCAGGAGGTGCCCAAGCTGCTATGGACAGGCTTGTTCTCTAGCCAGCCCTGCTCCCCACAGCCCAACTGCTTGCAGATGATGGACAAGGAGATGTCCTTCAGGGCATTACTGCACACGGCGCCCCATGTCCCATTGTAGAACACATCCAGCCACCCAGCACAGTGGTGGATGCCACCTCGCAGCCTCAGAGCCACTGACCCTGGAAGAAAAGAGCAGTCAGGCCAGGGGAAATTTCCAAGGGAGGAGCCAAAACGTAGAGGGTCGCAGCACCAGGATCAATGTTGCTCATGGGCATCTAACCCCTCAATCACACACGCCCCCATGACAATCTCCCACCCCAGGGAGGCAGGGAAATGTTAACCTCAGGGGACCAGAATGAATCCCCAGCTGCAGGATCTTAGCGGGTGTCAGTTAATTGTCCAGAAATCCGTCCTTGGAAATCGTTCAAAATACAGAATAATCCAAGTGCTAAATGAGAAAAATTTAGCAGCCCATAATACTTTATCCCTCAAGACTGTCATTCAGAGTAGAAGAAAAGATCAAAATCTTCCAGGACAAACAGAAACTAAAAGAATTTGTGATCACTAAACCAGCCCTGCAAGAAATATTAAAGGGGATCCTTTAAGCTAAGAGAGAGTCCAAAAGTAACAGAGACCAAAAAGGAACAGAGACAATATACAGAAACAGGGATGTTACAGGTAATACAATGGCCCTAAATTCATATCTTTCAATAGTTACTCCAAAGGTAAATGGACTGAATGCCCCAATCAAAAGGCACAGGGTATTGGAATGGATTTAAAAAACCACGACTCATCAATATGCTATCTGGAAGAGACTCATTTTAGACCCAAAGGCACCTGCAGATTGAAAGTGAGGGCATGGAGAATATTTATCATGCTAATGGACATCAAAAGAAAGCTGGAGTAACAATCCCAAATCAGACAAATTACATTTTCAACCAAAGACTGTAAAAAAACATGAGGAAGGACCCTATATCATAATTTAAGGGTTTATCCAACAAGAAGATCCAATAATTATAAATATCTATGCCCCTAACATGGGAGCAGTCAATTATATAAACCAGTAAATAACAAAATTAAAGAAACACATGAGTAATAATACAATAGTAGTAGGGGACTTTAACACCCCACTCATGGCAATGGACAGATCATCTAAGCAGAAGATCAACAAGGAAACAAGGGCTTGAATGACACACTGGACCAGAAGGACTTCACAGACACATTCAGAACATTCCATCCTAAAGCAACAGAATA
Source organism: Mustela putorius furo (assembly GCF_011764305.1). NCBI lineage: Eukaryota > Metazoa > Chordata > Mammalia > Carnivora > Mustelidae > Mustela > Mustela putorius. The sequence goes on from NW_025422057.1 coordinate 193,155, forward strand.
CACATTCTTCTCCACTGCACATGGAACATTCTCCAGAACAGATCACATATGGGGTCACAAACCAGGTCTCAACCTGGGTGCCAAAATATTTGGATCATTCCCTGCAACAGTCCATCAAAAGGATTATTCACCACGACCAAGTGGGATTTATTCCTGGGCTGCAAGGTTGGTTCAACAACCACAAATCAATCAGTGTGATACAATACATTAATAAAAGAAAGAACAAGAACCATAGGATCCTCTCAATAGATGCAGGAAAAGCATTTGACAAAGTACAGCATCCTTTCTTGATCAAACTCTCTGCAGTGTAGGGAGAGAGGGAACATACCTCAATATCATAGAAGTCATATTTGAAAAGTCCACAGTGAATATCATTCTCAATGGGGAAAACTGAGAGCTTTTCCCCTAATGTCAGGAACATGACAAGGATGTCCACTCTCACCACCAGTGTTCAACATAGTACTAGCAGTCCTGGCCTCAGCAATCGGACTACAGAAAGAAGTAAAAAGCATCCAAATTGGCAAAGAAGAAGTCAAACTCTCATTATTTGCAGATGATATGATACTTGATGTGGAAATCCCAAAAGACTCCACTCTAAGACTGCTGGAAGTCATACAGGAATTCAGCAAAGTGTCAGGATATAAAATCAATGCTCAGAAATCAGTTATATACACTAACAATGAAACTGGAGAAGAAGAAACTAAGGAGATGATCCCATTTACAATTACACCCAAAACTGTAAGATGCCCAGGAATTAACCCAACCAAAGAGGTAAAATACCTAAAAACTATAGCACACTCATGAGAGAAATTGAGGAAGACACAAGGAAATGGAAAAATATTCCATGCTTATGGATTGGAAGAACAAATATTGTTAAAAGGTCTACGCTGCCCAGAGCAAGCTACACATTCAAAGAAATCCCTATCAAAATACTATCAACTTTTTCCACAGAGCTGGAACAAATAATCCTAAAATTTGTATGGAATCAGAAAAGACCCCAAATAGTCAAAGGAATGTTGAAAAAGAAAACCAAAGCTGGAGACATGACAATTCCAGACTTCAAGCTCTATTACAAAGCTGTCATCATCAAGACAGCATGGTACTGGCACAAAAACAGACACACAGATCAATGGAACAGAACAGAGAGCCCAGCAATGGACCCTCAACTCTAGGGTCAACTAATCTTCGACAAAGCAGGAAATAATGCCCAATGGAAAAAAGACAGTCTCTTCAACAAATGGTGTTGGGAAAACTGGACAGCCACATGCAGAAAAATGAAACTGGACAATTTCCTTATGCCATACACAAAAATAGACTCAAAAGGGACAAAAGTCCCAAATGTGAGATAATAATGCATCAAAATCCTAGAGCAGAACACAGGCAGCAACCTCTGTGACCTCAGCCATAGCAACTTCTCACTAGACACATCTCTAAAGGCAACAGAAACAAAGACAAAAGTGAACTGTTGAGACTTTATCAAGATAAACAGCTTCTGCACGGCAAAGGACAAAACCAAAAGACAACCAACGGAATGGTAGAAAGGATTTGCAAGTGACATATCAGATAGTATGCAAGATCTATAAAGAACTTATCATGGGGCGCCTGGGTGGCTCAGTGGGTTAAGCCTCTGCCTTCAGCTCAGGTCATGATCTCAGGATCCTCAGCTCAGTGGGGAGCCTGCTCCTTCCTCTTTCTCTCTGCCTGCCTGTCTGCCTACTTGTGATCTCTGTCTGTGTCAAATAAATATTTTTTTAAAAAAAGAACTTAGCAAACTCAACACCCAAAGAACAAATAATTCAGTCAAGAAATGGGCAAAGGACATGAACAGACATTTCTCCAAAGAAGACATCCAAATGGCCAAAAGACACATGAATAAAATGTTCCACATCACTCGGCATCAGGGAAATACAAATCAAAACCACCATGAGATACCATCTTATGCCAGTAAGAATGGACAAAATTGACAAGTCAGGAAATAACACATATTGGTAAGGATACAGAGAAAGGAGAGCCTCTCGCACTGTTGGTGGGAATGTGAACTGGTGCGGCCACTCTGGAAAACAGCAGGGAGGCTCCTCACGGCGTTAAGAATAGAGCTGCGCTATGGCTCAGCAATCACACTGCTAGAGATTTACCCCAAACATACAAATGTCGTGATCTGAAGGGACAGCCGCACGCCAATGTTCATAGCAGCAATGTCCACAATGGCCAAACTATGGAAAGAGCTTAGATGTCCACCAACAGATAAAGAAGATGTGGTTCATATATACAATGAAGTATTACTCAGCCACCAAAAAAAATGAAATCTTGCCGTTTGCAACAGCACGCATGGAACTAGCGGGTATTTTGCTAGGGGAAGTCCATCAGAGAAAAACAATAATCACATGATCTCACTCTTATTGGCATTTAGGAAACAAAAGAGATGAACACAGGGAAAGAGAGGAAAAATAAACCAAGACAAAATCAGAAAGAGGGACAAACCATGAGAGACCGCCAGCAGCATCAGAGCAGACCCGCCCTGGGGTTCCCTGTCCCGCCCTGTCCCCCACCCCCTTCCCGCGCCCCTCCCGCAGCAGGGTGAAGAGCGCACGTCCAGCCGGGAAGAGGGCGAGCGGAATCCGAGGAAGGCAAGTGTGCGCTGTGTCACTCCCTCGGGCAGCGCGGCCATTTGATACCCAGCGGCCCCAGGAAGACACTGGACGAACAGGACCGACCTGAGCAGACGACGCCCGCGTCCTCCTTGTGCCCGCAGTCCTGCTGGCCCCAGCCCCGCGACGGGCACTGCCACAGCGCAGACTCGCGGCCGCTGCAGCCCAGCTGGTCCAGCCAGATGCGCCCCGAGCCCGCACCGAAGGGCGCGGCCCCCAGGGCGCGGAGGGCTTGGCCGCAGCCCAGCTGCCGGCAGACCACGTGGGCGTCCCGCAGGTCCCAGCCATCGTCACACACGGTGCCCCACACGCCTCCGTGCAGCACCTCCACGCGCCCCGCACAGCGGTGGGGCCCCGCGGCCAGCCGCACCCGCAGGCTCCCTGCAGGGACACGCCGGGAGTCAGGGCGGCCCGCCCGCGGGCAGATGGGCGGGAGGCCCGGGCACTCACTCACCCGAGCACACGACGCCCACGTCCCGCGCGGCCCCCGCGGGTACCAGCGGGGATGCGGACACGTTGCACTGGGTCAGGCGGGTCTCGGTGCCCTGACAGCGCGCGTGGCTCAGCCCCACGGGGACGGCCCCGCGCTGGGGCGCAGGTGCATCGTAGGCCCGGTCAGCCAGTCCGCAGCCCAGCTGCCTGCACACCACGTGGGCGCCGCGCAGGTCCCACGCATCGTCCAGGACGCGGCCCCACACCCCGTCCAGGGAGACCTCCACGCGACCATCGCAGCGGCTCTGTCCGTCCCTCAGCCGCAGGGCGTGGAGGAGACCTGGGGAGGACGCCCGGACAGAGGGTCAGGGGGAGGGACTCTCCGCCTGTGAAGGGGAGGGGACCACCACCTCCTGGCAGAACCCCGCCCACTCCCAGCCTCCCGCAGACCCACCTGAGCAGACCACGGCAGCCGCGTTCCCCAGGGCACAGACCCCGCTCCCAAGGGTGCCTACTGCGCAATTCCACAAATAAGGTTCTGTCCCCACACAGTGAAACACATCAGGCCAGATGGGAGCGTCCCCGCCCCCAAAGTGGCCTCCTGGGGGTGTGGCCTCCGCGCTGCCACAGTTGAGCTGGTGGCAGAGGACAGTGGTGTCTGCTGAGTCCCAGTGGGCCGCGCAGATGGGGGCCCAGGCCCGCTGCACCTGGAGCTCCACGCGCCCCTCACAGCTGCTGCTGCCGTTAACCAGCCGGAACTCTGAGGAGGGGAGTGGGTGTCAGCATCCCCCTCCCCCACAGACCTGATTCCGTCCTTTGTACCCAGGGCGGTGTCCACGCCATGCCCTTGCCTGCCTCACTAGCTCCCTCCCCTCCTCACCCTCAGCAGCCAGATCACGCCTCTAGGCACGGGCTGGAAGACTATGGTGTGCAACTGGGGGCAGGGGGTGGGGGCCCAACCTTCTCCTCCCCTTCCTTCAACCCAGAGGCGACACTTCCTCAACCGGAACACGCACACCCTCCTGGCCAGAGGCATCTTCGTGAGCCTAGCTTAGAGCCCCCAGAGGGAGTCACCGAGGGGGCCCGGCAGGGAAGCCTACTGGAGGCTGGCCCTCCTAGTCTCACCTGAGCATCTGAGCCCGGCATCCTGGCCGTGCCCACACTGGTGCCCCGGCCCCCGAGGGCAGTGGAACAGCAGAGACTCGTTGCCCGCACAACGGAAGGCCTCCGTCCACACAGGCCCAGAGCCCCGACCGAAGTGGGCGCCCCTGGGCGTGGACACGGCCGAGCCACACTGCAGCTCCCGGCACACCACGTGGGCCGTGGCCTGGTCCAGGTCGTCATCACAGACGGTGCCCCAGGTCAGGCCACGCCTCACTTCCAGACGCCCGGCACAGGGGTGCCCACCGCCCACCAGCCGGGCTTCCGTGTGCCCTGGGGGGGGGGGACACAAACTCTGTTAGGAGTCATGCTCTCAGGCAAACCGCTCAGCCACCTCCCCGGACTGCAACAGGCTCCAGCCAGGGCCGAGCACCTGGGCCGAAGCAGTAGGTCCGCAAGCCCGGGCCAGGAACGGAGAGCCAAGGGCCCAGACACCCTCTACCTAGAGCAAAGCAGGGGTCACTGCTCACTTCCCGAGACCAGAGGACAGAGCCACCTCCTCCAGGGGCTCACAGGTGTCACACAGTCTCTGCCTGCCCAGGGCAGGGGCCTTAAGGCTCTGTATAGTCTTGGAGGCCCGGTCAAGGCACCTCTCCTGCCACAGGTCACTGCCTTCTTGGGGGCACCCAAGACAGGGGCCCATCCACCTCACTTCAGCCTTTCCTCATTCCCAGAACCGAGCCAGCATCCCTGAGGGCCGCTTCACTTGCCCGTTTGAGGCAGGACTGGGAGGGACAGCTACCAGCCAGCCGGCTCGCGTCGCACACGCAACACTCTCAACTCCACCAGCTCAAATGCTGCAGGACAGCCAGGCCCCCCGCCGGCCTGGGGGCTCTGAGCCAGGACACCTCTGCAAGGAGAACACACGGGGCCCTCGGGGAGGCCCCTGTGGGCCATCCAAGAGAATTTTGTGCGCCCTCACCTCCAGGCCTCTGTTCCAAACAGCTCCGAGCCAGAGAACGCCAGATGGTCCCGGCACAGGGCTCTCCTCTCTGCCTGCCAGGCCGCCCCGACCTGATCCCTCTGAGACGGCAAGGGGCCCAATGGTGGAAGGAGATGGGGCAATTGGGCGGGGAGGACTGAGACCCTTCCCAGCAGCAACTGCCCCAGGGCCCTGCGCTGGGGACTCGGGCGGTGCGCGCGGGGCCTCACCTGTACAGACCACATCCGCGTCCTGCTGGAAGTCACAGCCGCTGCGCAGATTGTTGTTCAGCCTGCAGTTCCGGATGGTGGGCTCGGTGCCCCTGCACGTCATGTACTTCCCGACGACACCCACATCTCGGCGCGGCGCCTGAAGCACAGGCCCACAGCCCAGCTCCCGGCAGAACACAGTGGCCTCCTCCTCGTGCAGGCCGCAGAGGCGATCCACCCCGTTCACATTCCTGATCTCGGGGAGCCCAGAGCAGGGGCTGCGGCCCTTCACCAGCCGGATCTCCCGAAAGGTGCCATCTGAGAACCACAGGCCCATGGGGCTAAAGGTGGGGACTCTGCCGGCCGCTTGGCCACTCGGAGCCTGTGGCCTGCCTCAACGACCAGACTCCATTTGGGCACGGCATTCCCTACACTGGGCCTGGGTTCCAGCCCGAGCCCAGCCCTGCTCCTTCCAGTGCCTCAGTGTTGGGCTGCATGGGGCCCTCTCTGAGAGCAGGTGGTCCCAAAGGCCCCCCACCCAGCAGGCCCCCCCGCTCAGAGGGGCCTGGGCCTGTCACTGTCTTGAAAACCTTGCTGTTTTCCCAGGTCCCTGCATTTTCGCTTTATGCTGGGCGTAGTGGGTCAGCCTCACAGACGGGATGCTACAGAGGGACCTCACAGGTTCTCGGCCACCTAAGTGGCCAGAGACAGCAGAAGACCCTCAAGCGAGACCTCCAAGGGAAAGCATTTGCCCCCTCCTCATTTTGGAAATCATGTTTCGGCCTAAAGTGTCTAGAAGACAGGGTGGTCCTCAAGCCCCCACCCGCCCGTGTGTTCCCTGCTCCTCCCACACCACTGCCCTGCTCCTTTGTTCCCTGCCTCCCGGGGGAGAGGAAAGGCTCCTGCAGCAGGGTCTAGTCTGAGTTACGCGCCGCTGCCCGCCCCCCGCATCTAGAATAGTGCCCTGCAAATAAGCATCTGTTGGAACAGAAGGAATAAAGGACTCACGAGAGATGGAGATCGGAAGGCTTTACAGGTGAGGGCGGTTCTCACGCCCAGTGAGGAGCCCCAGCCAGAGACCCCAGAGCCCCTCCCCCCCCAGAGGCCCTCCTTCCCCTCCCCAGACTCACCCTCCCCCCTCCCCAGACCCTCCCCCTTTCCCTGACCCCTTCTCCCCTCCCCCAGACCCACCCTTCTCCCCCTCCCCAAGCCCCCTCCAGCACACTTACTTGCACACAGAGCCACCACCACCCACTCATGAGGGCACTCGCTCTGCGTCCAGGCCCCGAGGCTGCACTCCCAGAAGGAGGGCTCATCACCCCTGCAAGACACGTTGTGAAGCCACGGCCGCACCATCTCCCCGGGCAACGGGACGTACTTGGGTGCACCCACCGCATGGCCGCAGCCCAGCTGCCTGCAGACCACGGATGCCTCTGCCAACGTCCACTCCTGGTTGCACACGTGTCCCCACTGCTCCTTGTGGCGGACCAGCACCACTCCGTCGCAGGGACTGTGTCTGTACGCCAGCCTCAGGTCGCGTGGTCCGCCTGCAGAAGGACAGGCCAGCCTCAGAGGGGCCGGAACCGTCTTTGTGGCCTGGGGGAGGGAGCAGCTGGGGTCTGAAGACAACTATGTTTGCCTGGAGTCACTTCCAAGGTCTTGCTCTGAGGCCTCAGCGCAGTCAGGTCCCTCAAGGCCCCCAGTAGACGCAGTCCCGAAAGGGGACGGGGTGGGGTCACAGGGAGACCCTCCCACTGCCCCCAGGCAGCCTTGTGTCCTCCCCTCCAAAGCCCCCTCCAGTCAAGCTCTCTGCTTCCCTCCCGAGCCCTCTGGGGCCCCCCAGGCAAGAAAGGCCCCTTGTCCTCCACGGTCCTTCCCACCACCCACCACACCTCCCAGTCATCACCCCCACCTCCACTAGAGGGCCTAAGGCCCACCGCACGCCCCGCACCGCGCTCCACTCCCTGCTCACCCCCACCCCCACCACCTGGCCATCTGCCCTTCCAGTTCTGCCCGCCAAGCAGGCCTCCTCCTCGGGTTTCAGGCCTTGGCAGCTCCCTGGACCAGGACCAAATGGACCACCCTACCAGGACCAGGACACATTTCCAGAAGAACGCCCCGTCTAGGCCTCTGCACCCCGGTTTTTCCTGCACAGCCCTTGATCCCCCATTCTCATGACCCCCTCCTGGGCTGGTGTGGGAGAAACACAACAGCAGCCACGGAGCAGTCTAGGTCCCAGCCTGGGCCACCCCAGACCACATCCAGGGCCCATCCTGGCCTCACAGAGGGAGGAGGCAGAGGGCAGACTCCCGCACACAGACCCAGAGGAAGGCATGTCCCCCTCACCACTCGTCTCACCGACCCTGGAGGGTCTTCATTCAACGCTGGTACAACCCCAGAGCCTCCGCATCCCCCTCCAAACTGTGCACCGTGTGTCTGTGTCTTTCACACAAAACGAGGTCCCCTCTAGCTTTCCCACGCCACTCCCGCCCGATGGCATCACTGGCCACAGACCCCTGCCACCATCACCTGCAGCGCCTTCACTGGCCGGCTCCGAGGCCACCTGGGCCGGGCCCTGGGACAGCCTGCCCAGTGAAATGTCCTTCCTTCAGTTTCCAGGGCCCTGGACACTGCCGCCCTCTCCTGTCTCCCTGCACAACTCACACGCGTGCACACACGTGCGCTCGCACACACCGTCTGACGCCAGCACGACCACTCACCCAGTCAGAGCCCCGTGCTAGCGTGTGCAGCTCCCCCAGGGACTTCTCTCACCAGCAGCCTTTCCGTGCTGGCCCGTCTGGCAGAACCCCCTCGCTACAGCTTCCTACACATGCTCCTGCCTCTTGGTTTCTGGACCCACTGGACCCACACCGCTGTGACCCCCACCTTGCTATTGCAACTCCCTAGAACTGGGTCTCTTCCGTGTCCCAGCACAAGCTGAATGGTCACCCTCATGGCCCAGTACAGCTAGCTCTCCCACTCCCTCAGCAGCGCCGCAGCCCCAGGAAAAGCGGATGGAGCAGCCGCTCTGCAAGAGCCCTCGGCACCTCCCGTCCATGGGGTCACGGGGACCCTAGCCCTGTCCCCTCATTCCACCCGGGCTCTGGCCCAGCCCTGCACCCCGGGTTCACCATGGAGTTAGATCTCCTCAGTCTTTCTCAGAACAAGAGTCTCCAGAGACACAAACTTTGGAGCCCACATGCCCACTGGCCCCAGGATGACCCATCCCCCTTGGGGCTAAGCAAGCACCCAACAGACAGCCGGTCACAGCAGGAGATCACCACACCCCAGGGTCTCAGGCTCTGCAGAGCGATGGTTTCCAGAAACTTCCACGGATGTGGGGAGGAGAAACTTACCAATGGGGACTGCCCTGAGAGTGAGGAGAAGGGTCCCCAGTCCCAAGGCCCAGAGAACTGTCTTCATGGCTCTGTGACCCCCAGAGCTCAGCCTGCTCCTGCTGCTCCACAGGGACAATGCAGAGATTATAGTCCAGAGTCAGACATACTGAAGTAGGAGCCACGCATAGCCTCCAGGAACCAATGGGGACAGTTAGGGCCTTTCTGTCTCTGAGCAGGGCAACCAATGACCTTGGTAGCCCTGAGCATTGCCAGATCTAAGCGAGGGGCCCAGGCTGTGGGTTTCCTCCCACAGTACTAACTGCTGACAGGGTATCTTTACTGAGACCTCACAGTCAGACAGGTCTGATCTGCCCACAGCCACAGCGACAGCATAGCCCTGTATGTCTTGCCCTCCACCCCAGGCCCAGTGGCCTTGGCTCCCCGACACAGTGACACAGTGACACCAGACTTCTGGGGACTAGCAGGGTCTGAGTGGAAGACCCACAGCACCAGAAGAATGAGACAGGCCAGGATAGCCTTGCAAGGCCCCCAGAAGATGAACTGTCATTGGACCTACAGCCACAAAAGTTCATATCCTCTGAACTTAAACAGGATGACAACCTGCTGACAAGGAAGGGTCTCCTAACATCGCAGTCCAGAGTATAAGTGAACATCACCCATCATCTGAAAAACCAGGAGAAAAATAATCTGATGATAAAATACAATGAACTGGTGCAGGTCTCAGAACTATCTGCCGAGGGTTTAAAGTAGCCATCACAAAAGATGCTTCCATGATAAACTGCAAACTCCTTTGAAACAAATGAAAAAAAAAAAAAAAAAACAGGAAATCTCAAGAAAGACATAGAAGTTATAAAAATGAACTGCTGGTGAGGGCGTGGAAACACTGGACATTCGTAGGACTGGGAAACGCTGCAGCCAGTTTGGAAAACAGTCTGGCAGCTGTTCATAATGTCAGCCCAGCAGTCCCACTCTTAGGCACTCGTCGAAGAGAAATCAAGTCCTGTCCACACAAAAACCTGTATATAAATGTTCATAGCAGCATTACTCATAATAAGCAAAAAACGGAAGCAAGCAAATGTACATCAATTGATGAATGCATATTTGGACTGTCCACAGCACAGACCATGAGTCAGCCACCCTAAGGAGGGAAGATCTGACACTGGGAACAATGGAATGAATCTTGGAAACATCACGCTAAGTGCGAGTTGTCAGACCGGAAGTTCACCACCATTTATATAAAATGTCCCAACTGGGCCAATCCACGGACAGAGAAAGGGAATTAGCGGTTGCCAGGGAGGGTAGAACTGGAAACAACTGCTAATAGGTATGGGGTTTCCTTTGGAGGAAATGAAAATGTTCTGAAATCAGCCAGCGGCAATGGTGGTATAATTCTGAGTCTACTAAAAACTACTGATTATAGACTTTTAAAGGATACGTTTGTGATATATAAATTATAGGCTCAATAAAGCTATTATTCTTTTAAAGAACCAAATAGAAATTATAGAACTAAAAATACAACAGCTGAAGTTTTTTTTAAACTCATTAAATGGGGATGCCTTGGTGGCTCAGTCAGTGAAGTGTCTGCCTTTGACTCAGGTCATGATCCCAGGGTCCTGGGATCGAGTCCCACGTTGGGCTCCCTGCTCAGCAGGGAGTCTGCTTCTCCCTCTCCCTCTGCCACCCCCCTACTCCTGTGCACGTGTGCTCTCTCTCTCAAATAAATAAATAAAAACCACTAAATGGACTCAAGAGTAGAATGAGAACGCTAGAGGACAGCATCAGTCAAATTGAAGACAAATAAATAGTATTTCCTTAATGTAAACAACAGAGAGAAAATAGACAAAAAATTAATACAACCTCAGAGACCTATGGGACAATAACAAAAGAACTAACGTTTTATCACTGGAGATCTAGGAAGGAGAGGAAAGAAAAGAATGGGAAGAAACAATGGCTGAAAACTTCCCAAGACACAGATGTACAGATTCAGGAAGCTGAGCAAATTCCAAGCAGGATGAATCCAAAGAAATCCACACCAAAGCACCTCATAAGTAGAATTTTGAAAACTAAGAAATAAAAGAATACTAAAAGGAGCCAAAGAAAAATAGCACATTATAAAGGAAATCCAATAGGAGTACTAGCGAATTTCTTATCTGCAATGGAGACCAGTAGGTTGCCAAAGACCCCTTTTAAGGGCTGAAAGAGAGCATGTGTCAAGCCTGCATTCTATGTCTGTGAAACTACCCCGCAGAAATTAAGGGGAAATAAAGACGCCCTCAAATGAAGGAAAACAAGAGAGCGTCATGCTAGCATACATACTGTTACATGACGGTCAAATAAAACCCCCAACCTGAAAGCAGACGATTACAAAAAGATGGGACTTTCAGAAAGGAAAGAACAACAGAATGGGTAAAAGTCGAAGTGGCCATAATATACTACCGTTTACTTTGCAGTTTCTTTGATCACATTTTATGTTATAACCCTGCCTGAGGTGGAGTCAGTGAATATGGAGGAAATACTCCAAACAGTTCTGTTTAAAGCAGGAGGGGAAAAAAAGAAAAAAAAAAAAAAAACCTGAATATAAGTAAGGTTTCTATATTTCACTTGAAGTGTTAAAATGGTAACACCAGGGGCACCTGGGTGGCTCAGTGGGTTAAAGCCTCTGCCTTCGGCTCAGGTCATGATCTCAGGATCCTGGGATCGAGTCCCGCGTCGGGCTCTCTGCTCAGCAGGGAGCCTGCTTCCTCCTCTCTCTCTGCCTGCCTCTCTGCCTACTTGTGATCTCTCTCTGTCTGTCAAATAAATAAATAAAATCTTTTTTAAAAATGGTAACACCAGAGGCTGTTATAAGTTACGTAGAATATCATATGTAAATTACATGTAAGTTAACCAATGAGAAAATTACACAAAACTCAAAAATATTATAAATATACCAAAATAGAAGTCTGAAAAATGTTCATATGACTCATAGGGAGAGAAGGGAAAGAAACAGGCACCTGAGAGTAAGTAAGGTTCCTTGCTTACTCGGGTTCCCCTGAGAAATAGGGGAACAAAGAGGAAATAAAAAGTAAATGGCAGATATGAGCCCCAAGACATTAGTAACAATTTAAATGCAAATGTTCTAAATACACAAAAGACAGATGTTGGCCAAGTAAATTTTTTTAAATGATCCAAATACGTGCTTTTTTAAGAAAAAATATTTTATGTGAACATTAGTCCAAAAAGGCAGGAGTAGCTGTATTGATATCAGAGAAAAATTTCAGATAAAAGAAAATTATAGGAATAATGGAGAACATTGTGTAATAATAAAAAGGGTGAATTCACCAAAAAGATAGGACAATCCTAAATGTGTATGTGCCAAACTACAGAACTTCAGAATATATGAAGAAAAATGGATAAAGCTGAAAAAAGAAATCGACAAGTCCACAATTCTCGTTGGAGACTTCAAGATGTCACTCATAGCAACTGACAAAACTCCTGGAGGTAAGACCAGCAAGATGTGGAAGATCGGAACCCACCAACCAATGGACCTACTGCACATCTGCGGAACCACCCACACACACTAAAGAACACACGTTTGTTTCACACACATGGGACATTCACTGAAAGCTGTATCTTGGGTCATAAAACAAACCTTAGAATTTAAATCATACAGAATATATTTTCTGACCATAATAGATTCAAATAAAAACTCAATAACACAGAAAGACAACAGAAAAATCTGCAAATACTTGAAAATAAAACACACTTCTAAATAAACCATGGGTCAATGATGAAGTCTCAAGGGATATTTTTAAAATACAAAGAAGCAAATGAAAACGAAAACGGCATATCAACATTGTGAGCCGCAGCTCAAGTAACGCTGAGGGATGTTTACACGCACATGAAAGGGAAGATCTCCATCCATACGATAAAGTGCTACCTCAAAAATCTACGGAGAAAAAAGCCAAATAAAACCAAAGTATGTGTAAGGAAAGAAATAATAAAGACAAAAGCAGAAATCAATGAAATTAAAAACAGGAAAAATTTTTTGGAACACTGCATCAAAAACTAATGATTTCATGGTGACTAACATAACACAATAAAAAATAAAAGTAAAAAAATAAAAAATTAACGAAACAAAAAGCTGGTTTTTGAAGAATAAAATAAAATTAATAAACCTCTAGCAAGATTAACAAGAATCAAAAGTGACCCAAATCAATACCAAGAATGGGAAAAGTGACGGACCGACAGACCCAACAGGCATTAGAAGGGCAGGAGGGAGATACTGTGAGCAACCATGAGTTCGCAACTTCAACATCTTCGAAGAGATGGACCATTCCCTGAAAGCCACAAACTACTAAAACTCAGCCAGATGAAACAGATAACAGAAACTATGAAGAAACTAAGATTTTGTCATTAAAATCCTTCTGAATCCAGAGCTCTCACTACTGGAATCGGCATTTACATACCAGCAAGGGCAGGAGGCTGGAAGGACCACACGGTGGTTAATTAGAGGTAGAGATGTCGTGAAGACCTTGTGCTCAACTTGATATGGGTACAGATGTCTCCGTACAGAAATACTGTAAAGGTGTGTGTGCACTTCTGTACAGATGTGTGCACAGGTTTGTACATACACACATGTATTTCTTCGTTCTGCCAACTGAGAGGGCCTAGAAGCAGGGGTGTCCCAGTAGCAATGAGCATACCCAAGTGCCCAGAACTTGGCATCTAACAGCATCCTCAGTAAAAGGAAACTGGACACCTGGGAGAAGCAGCTGGTTCTAAGACTGGAGCAGGAAAAAGTAAGGTGGCCCAGAGCATCTTCTAATGTCAGAAAATAAAAAAGTGATCCAAAAATAAAAAAAAAAAACAATAACAGGCGAGCCTGGGTGGCTCAGTGGGTTAAGCCTCTGCCTTCAGCTCAAGTCATGATCTCAGGGTCCTGGGATCAAGACCCACATCGGGCTCTTTGCTCAGCAGGGAGCCTGCTTCCTCTTCTCTCTCTGCCTGCCTCTCTGCCTACTTGTGATCTCTCTCTCTCTCTCTCTCAAATAAATAAAATCTTTTAAAAAAACAAATAAGAGAAAATTGAAACATTGGTGATGAGGTACAGCAAGCGTGCACAGAGGCTGACTGAAGACTTCCCAAAGACCAAAGCTGGGACAGTTGGAGCAATGACCAGTCATACCGATTATGACCCAAAGGGTAAAATACACACCCGCGAGTCATACTGACATAAAAAATGACGGAATACGTGAAGGGGGAGAAGAGACACCGTTCCCATGCAGAAGAATTCCAATTTGTGTAGATACTCTGCTTTCAAGGAAGGAGCACCTAACTTCCCACTCTTAAATGTGGGCCTGCCTAACGTCCTCCTCCAAAGAGTGAAATACAGAAGGGGAGAAAAGGAACAGTTCTTCAATGGAAAAAGCCTGACCACACAATTCAGCCATGTGAAAAAAGTCAACGTCACAGCCACGCACCATTTTAATATGTGCACTCTGGGTCATGTGGGACAAAAATGGCACTTCACCTTTGCGATCTGCCTCCCAAAACACCTATAACCATGATCTAATGGGGAGAAGATCAGAGAAATTCCAGTAAAAAGGCCTCTTACAACATACCTGAGCAGTACTCTTCAACACTGTCAAGGTCACCAAAACCAAGAACGTATGAGAAACCGTCACAGCCGAGAGGAGCCTCAGGAGACGTCTGCTACCACGGGAGTCCTAGAGGGGACCTAAGAGAGGAAAAGGACACTAGGTAAAAGCGAAGGAAATCTGAACAAACTATGCACTTTTGTTTATAATAACGTTTCGGTGTCGGTCCATTAACTGTCGCAAATACAACATACTAAGAGGAAGATAATGTAAATGTGGTGTCTGTGCTAGCTTCTCTGGTTTGTGCAAATCTAAAACTGTTCTAAAAAAGAAAGTCTAAAAATTCCTAAGGAAGAAATCTCTAGGCCTAGCTGGTTCCACTAGAGAATTTTACCAGACGTTTAAAAACGAATACGCCAACTCCACACAATATCTTCTAAAAACAAGATGGAACCCTTTCCAACTCGTTTTATGACCCAACCTGAAAGTGCAACGGAAGACAGCACTGAAAATGAAAACCACAGACCTATATTTCTAATGAATTTAGATGCGAAATCCTCAACAAAACTCCATCAAACATAACCCAGTAGATAGAAAGAATAATTCACTCTAAGTGGGGTTATTCTGGCACTCAAGACTGATTCAATATCGAAAATCAATCGGCCTGATGCATCTCAGCAACAGGCAAAGAGGACAAATCTCATGATGGTATCGAGTGTGGGGAAGGCGCTTCGGACAAGATTCACACCCACTCGGGATAGATAAAAATCTCTCAGGTAACTAGGAACAGAGGGGAACTTTCTCAAATAAAGAGCATCTACCAAAAATTCTCAGCAATTAAATCACCCTTAACCCTGAGAGACTGAACGTCCTCCCTTAGGATCAGGAACTCCATGTGGTGACGCCCATTCTCCCTCCGCACAGCCCGGGAAGTTCCAGCCAGAGCAACAGGGCAAGAGAAGAGACTGGAAGCATACAAGTTGGAAAGGAAGAAATAAAATTATCTCTATTTACAGATGACATAATTATGTAGAAATTCCCAAGTCCACAAAAATAAAACTCGTAGTAGTAGTAAGTGGGTTCAGTAGGCTCAGAGGACAGGACATCACATACAAACACCAGGGGCATTTCTGCACACCGACAATGAGCAGGGGGAAATCTCAAGAAAAAATGCAATACAATTTAAAATTTCTACAAAGAAATGAACTCAACGTAACCCTCGTATCTATACAAGTGCTAATTCGAAAAGAGTCATGGGCCTAAATGTCAAATGTAGAACTACAAAACTTCTAGAAAAAATGGATTAAATCTTTGGGACTTACGATGAGGCAAAGCATTCTTAATTTGACACCAAAAGCAAAATTCTACAAAAAATTAAATTGGACTTTGTAAAAATTTAAAACCTTTGCTCTGTGAAAGAATTGTGAAAATATACACTGGAGGGAAATATTTGCAAATCACATATTCAACGCTAGACTTGCATTCAAAGTATTAAACTAAAAAAGTCCCCAA
Organism: Mustela putorius furo; assembly: GCF_011764305.1. NCBI lineage: Eukaryota > Metazoa > Chordata > Mammalia > Carnivora > Mustelidae > Mustela > Mustela putorius. Next base: position 208,977 of record NW_025422057.1, read on the forward strand.
AACTCAACATGAAAAAGTACTCATTTCGAAAATGGGCACGCAGAGTCATTTCACCGTCGAGGACGCACAGCTGCGCCACCGCAGGACATGGCCAGTGGCCCCCCTCGTTAGCCGTTTAAGCGTGAACTAGAAACGCAGTAGGACACCCCTAAGAACCCAGGATGGCTTTTTAAAAATCAGTGAGACGCCGAGAAACTAAGGCCCAGACACGTTGCTGGTGGATGTGGGCTCCACAGCCACGGCCACTGCGAACAGCGCGGCCTTTCCGACCCTGGAGCTAGAACTGCCGCTGACCCGGCGGCTGCGCTGCGGGCCCGACCCCGGAGCAACAAGTGGTTTCCACACAGAGTCGCGTGCGCTGGTGTTGGCAGCAGCAGGTTCGCGCGGCTTCCCGAGCGCATCCGCGGCCCCCGGCGCGCTGTGGTCCGCGCGGGACCCGCCCCAGCAGCGAGGAAGGAGTCCCTGGTCCACACAAAGCCGCCTGGAGGACCGGACCTCGGGGGTGACGCGGAGTGGAACAGCGATCTCCACGGACCCGCACCGCAGGGCCCCACGGATCGGCCCTTCTCAATCCACCGGGACGGAGGGTCAGTGGGTTCGCGAAGGGGGCGGGGGTGCCTGGAAGCGGCCGCTCCGGGGTGGGCGTGATTGCCGGGCCCCCGCCTGAACGGCCGCCGCGCGCTCCGCGGACGCACAGCCCAGAGCGCGCGGCCCGCGGGATCCGCGACAGCTCGGGGCGTGACCCGCGCGCGGACTTCCCGCGTGCACAGTCGGGGCCTCCCCCAGCGCGCCGGGACAGGCTCCGGGCAAGTCCTTCGCGGGACGCGCACGTCCACTTCTGGCAGCGAGGACCTAGGGCGGGCGGCGGGCCGAGCGGTCGGAGCGAGGAAGGACCAGCTTCCCGACGTGGCTGTAGGACTCGGGGCTTCGGTGCCGCCCACACTCTCCGCTCACACATTTCTAGGAAACGCGAACAGACAGTGGCAGGTGGGGCCGCCCGGAGCGCAGGAAACTCCGGGGGATGGAGACGCGCGTTCTGCTCGCTGTGGCTCACGGGTGCGCGTCGACACCAGCCGGACCGCGCAGGTGTGCGCTGTTGGTGCGCACCGGACGCCTCGACGGTGCTGGCTTGGAGGACGGAGCGTCCCTCACCAAGAAAACCCTGTGCCCAGAGCCCACAGAATCACAACGTGTGTGAAGCGCAATAATGGTGCTGACTTCGCCCCAGGACTGCGGAGCTGGTCGTTCCAAACGCCAACCACCGGGGCGCCGGGGGCCTTAGTCTTTGAGCGGCTGCTTCCGCTCAGGTCATGGGCCCGGGGTCCTGGGATCGCGCCCCGCATCGGGCTCCCTGCTCTACGGGAAGCCTGCTTCTCCCGCTCCCGCTCCCCCTGCTTGTGTTTCCGCTCTCGCGGAGTCTCTCTCTGGCAAATAAATAAATAAATAAAACCAAAAAAGAAAGAAAGAAAGAGAATCCACCATTATAATTTGCCACACTGAAATACTGAGGGAGAAAATGTGTATTATCCTCTTAAGAGAGGCAAAATTTTTTATATTAAAAAATGTATTGCGTTTACTAAATACTTTGCAAACTAGAAGTAGCAGGGAAGTCCCTTAATCTGATAACAAGCATCAAACCACAACCCACAGCCTGTCTCCTGCTCCCCAAAACCAGGTCGGGGACCAGAGACCGCACAGGACTGCCCTCCCCACTTCCAGAGGCTCTGCCCTGCCCTGGGGGCCTTCACGAGTGCAGTGGGTTATGAGAAGAAAGTCGTTAGGACTAGAAATGAGGGCAAAGCCCTAATGACCCACAGACGATGCCACCGGGAATGAAAGGAATCCAGAAGAACCCTCAGATAAGTGAGCAGAATTCACGGCAGTTTGGCAAGCTCACAGGGCACAGTTAATAAACAAAAAGCAACAAAAAGAAAAGGGATTCTTTTTAAAAAGCTCCAATTTAAAAAGCAACAAAAATATTAAATATCTAATTTAATATTATATTAAATATTAATACCTCAATATCTAATGAAAGACGTGGAACCCTTCACACGGAAAACAAACATCGCAGCAAAGTTCGAGGAAGAAAAATACGCCCAGTTTATGGGTCAGAAGGCTCAATCTTGCAAAGACATAAAATTTCCCCAAATTAACTACTGAAGGAGGGAGGCTGACCCTGACAAGTGACCCTAAAATTTACCTGGAACCCCACAGGGGCGGGAGCACCAGCCCAGTCTGCTAGGGCAGGCCTCCGCCGCCCCTGCTGGAGTAGCAATAACACGGTTGCAGGGGACACCCACCAGCCAGCCAGTGTGGACCGAAGCAGAGGGCACGGTCAGGAGTGGGCTCTCTACTTCTCCAAGGCCAGTGGCAGGTGGGGAGTCCTCCTGCCCAAGAAGTAGGGTGAGGACACGCAGGTGCCGCTCCCAGGGGGTAGCGGGGTGGGGGTGCTGCAGGGCTGGGGCTTCCTCCCCTTTGGTTTCTAAGACAGGAGGCTGGGGCCTGTGTCCTTGCTGCTGTTAGGAAAGGTGGAAAGAAAGAAGGTGGAGACCCAGCAGCAAAGGTCAGGCAGGGGTCCAGAACTCAGCACAGCCTGGAGCCGGAAAGCCCCCAGGATGCTTGTGGATAAAGATAAGGTCACTGTGGGGGAAGCAGGAAGTCAGAGTCCCTGCCCCTGGCTTGTTTTCTGAGAAGGGGCTGAAGGTTTGGGAAGCCTGCCTGGGGGAAGGGGGCAGAGGACTGGGGGCGGGGGTGCTGCTGGAGATCACGCTGCAGGGACAGACTGGGGACTCTGCAGGGGTGAACACTGGCCCCAGCGATTGGGAGGGGTGGCAGGACCGGGTGTGGGCACCCGCTGAGGTGGGACCAGGGCTGGTGTGAGTGAGGTGAGAAATGGGCAGGACCTTCACCTCCACAGCCTGGATCCAGAGGTGAAGTTCTGGGCCACAGGAAGCCAGGGGTGTCTGTGGAAAGGGGCCGAGATGATGCAGGGAGACAGGACCCTGGGAAGCAGGAAGCTGGGGAAGTGTGGGGTGTGCTGCCCGGAGTGCTGGGGTTCCCAAGAGGAAAATCTCCAAGCGGCCACCAAGTCAGCAAACCAGCAAGAGGTCCAGCAGCGCAAGACACTCCCCACCTGAACACAGCAGAGTCCCCGATCTCACTACTGCAGAGGGGCTGTGGGGCAGAGCTCCTGGGAAGGTGTGGGGGCGGCGAGGAGGTGGGGACAGATTTAGACCAGGGCAGGGGTTGGGGCTTCACAGGAGTAAGAGAGCTTCTTCTCCTGGAAGGCCCCAGGCAATCCCTCTGCAAAGCAGCCTGGTTGGCTCAGGTGCAACACAGAGCAGTGAGGCTCAGAGCGTGGTCAGCCCTGCCCGGCAGCCGCAGCGGCCCCCCAGACCCAGGGCCCAGTGGGAAGGGATGGTGTAGGCCTGAGAGTGTGGGTACACGGACCAGCAGCCTAGCTGAGTGTCCTCCCTTGGTCACTTGCTCGGGCCACTGTCACGGTCCCCAGATAGCAGCCCGCACAGCCCAGCTCCGGCTCCAAGCCCCTCCCCCGGACAGCAGTGAAGAGCCTGGCCTGCTCCTGCCTCACCCCACACCTCATCTGCGGGAGGCCCTAGTCCTTGGTCCAACTCTCAGCCTCGCACCCTGGGAGACCCCAAACGCCCACCTCCAGGGAGGCTCTCGGGTTCAGATGCATGTGTCCATGCCACCACCTAACCTCCCTCATCTCTAAATCTGCACACCCAGAACACTTACTCCTGACGCCCTCTCCTCCAAAACCACCAATCCCACATCCTGCAGCAAATCCAGCGACACCCCCCCACCCCCGCGACAGGGCTCACTAGCTCGGACGGGACGGGGCCCCAGTGCAGCCCATCCGGAGCCGCCAGTTTGTTCTCCCCAGCAGCCCAGCTCTGTCCACAAGCCCACACGTCTCGGGGGCACCCCAGACCGTGCACCCTCCCCAGAGCTCAGCTGCCGACCCCTCCCCAGCTCTCTGATACCAGGCCCGTCCCAGCATGCCCCTTCCCCCCACTGCCCCTACACGTGGAGCCCGCGCCCCCCCCCCAACCCGTGCAGTGGCCCTTCCCTCCGCCCATGCACTCCTCTGGGCTATCTCCAGGACCCTGTGCCAGCTGGGAACCGCACCCCGGATTTCGTCCCGGTCCCTGCCAGCCGCAGCACGCCTCACCACCCCCTTGTCCGTCCCTCCAGCACCAGAGCTCCACACACAGGAACTTGACTCTTGGGTGCCCCAGAGTCCGGCCCGCCTGAGCTGAAGGGTGAATGAGTACCTGTGGCTTCTGTAAAGTGATTCTAGGACCCAGCAACACACCGCCAACCTGTCCACCCTGGGCCCCGAGATGGGGCAGCCCCAGAGAACCGAGTTCCCCTGAGGCCAGGACCCCACCTCTGAGGGGCTGGTCAGCTGTCCCCTCTGGCTGAGCACAGCAGACACGGGACCCCATGTGGCAGGAAAGGACTGCAGGCCGGTGTGGGGTCCTGGACACCCTCCTCCCACCTCCCACAGGACAGAGGGAGCTGCTGCTTGGGTCCCTTCACAGCCGAGGAAGGGGTTTGCCTGTCCACCCCCTGGGCCCTCACAGTGTCCAGCTGGAGGTCAGAGAGGGAGGTGCCACGAGACAGGACTGGAGCCTCAGTCCCACGCACTCAGGACGCGGCCTGGAGCCCACTCAGGACAGCGGGTGGAGGACACGGCCTGGGCCAGCTCCTCACCCACAGCCCCGCTCAGGGGTGGGGGCAGAGGTTTCTGGCTAGGGCCCTCTGCTGCACCAAGCACCTGCTGAGGGGTAAGGGGGACCGCCTGTGCTCACATCCCACCCCCACCCCCAGACCACACTGCCCTCTGTCTGTGCGGACAGCCAGGGAGGGGTCCAGGCTGCACATGGCCGCCCATCCTGGCCATTCTGGCTGACATGGATGGTCCCAGGGGAGGAGGGTCCCTGACCAGAGGCCTGAGGAGCTTCCCAGGAGGAGCTGCTGATGCACCACCCCTGGGACGGCGAGGGGGGGGGGGCAGGGCAGTGCGAGGGCGGGGGCAGGGGCCGGCGGGGAGGAGACTTGCTCCCTCTGCCCAGCCCTGCTCAGTCTCTGGCGCTGGCTCCCCCGAGCTCTTCTCCAGTGAGGAGGGAGCGACAGCTGAGGTGAGCTTCCCATTCGCCACCCAGCTACCCTTTAGAAACACAGCCGCGACCTGCTGGTGGGCGGTGCGGGCTCCGGGGCTGCGGGGGTTCCCCCCATGCAGAGGGGCTGTTCCCCACAGCCGCGGACTGGCCCGGCCATGGTACTTTCCCCAAAACCTGACTCCTGCTCCTGTGAAACGAGGGCAGGAAAGGAGCCCCTACTTGTCCGACCACCACCACCGTCTCCGCCTGGAGGGCTCCTTACTGGGGAGGAGGGGTCTTTGCAGCCGGTGTTATCCATTTTGTATCTTCCAAGCTCTGCCCAGAACCGAGATGGTCCCAGGCTGTGTGGCAGCCCTGGGAGGGAGAGATCCAGGGGGCCCGTGGTCAGCCTCCCTCCACTGTCGTGCTGAGCCCCTCTCAGCACTCAGGACCAGCTAGTGACCTGCATTGGCTAAGTCCCTGCCCAGAGCAGCACTGCGGCCTCAGGAAAGCCAGAGAAGAGCGCTGAGACCTTGTCCTCCCTAGGTGAGGAGTCAGGCTTGGGGGCTGACAGCAGAGTGTGGGGCTGGGCTCGGGCTCCAAGGCAGACCTGCCACCTAAAACTGGCATCTCTGCCTGTGGGAGCCTCTGTTCCTGTGTGTGCCCACACATGGGGAGGACAGCAAGCTTGTCTGAACACCTCTCTGAGGGGCAGGACGTCTGGGGCTTGGGGTTGAACCCTGTGTCAGAGCCGTCACTCGTGTTCCTTTGGCAGAGGGTGCAGGTCCTGAGCCTCGGGCGGGAGGCTTGGCATCTGTCTCCTGGGCAGGGCAGCGTGTGGTGGGGCACCTGTGCTGTCCGAGGCCTCGGTGCCCATGTCTGTGCCAGGTCGGGGTCTGCTGGGGACACTCAGGTTCGCAGGTGTCTGTCTGCCTGGCAGGAACCTGGTGTCTGTGTGGGTCACTGCATTAGGGGCTGTGGGTCTGGGTGTGGAGGTTGCTGTGGCTTTGACTCGGATGCCTGGGTGCCCCGAGTGCATCTGAGTTTGGGGGAGGGAACGTGGGCCTTCTCCCAGGTAACGTCTGGGGGGCACCGGCTTTGGAGCATCACAGCGAAGCCTGGGACTTGCTGTTTGTGTCCTCGTGTCTGTGGGACTCGGGGCTCCCGAGGAAACGCTGTTCTCACACCCCTGCAGCCAAGGTGACACTTTTGTTCTGTCTCTGCCCTGGACAAGGGCAGACATTGTTCCAACTCTGATCAGTGGCAGATCTGAGCAGAGAGTCCTGGGGTCACCAGGAGCCATCGTGGAGGAGAGATAAAGGGACCCAGGGGTGTTTTTACTCCAGACCCCACTACAAAAGGCCGACCCCACCAAGGTTCCTCACCGCACCCTCTGGGGCCACCAAGCGCCCTGAGTGAGCATAGCAGGTGTGCAGGCTTCCCACGGCCCTCAGAGCCCATGCGTCCCACCCCTCCTGCTGGCTGCAGAGACCGGGGACAGCCCAGCAAAGGTCCTGCCACGCCCCACGGGACAGCTGAGGGGTCAGAGGCCGATGTCGTGTCCCAGGCGCAGGAGGCTGGGGAGGGTGAACCTGAGCTGCCCATCCCAGAGCCCGTGCCCTGGAGCTCCAGGCTCCGCTGCCTCTCACCATCTTTGCAGGAAGAAAACCATGGGAAACTGCAGGCGTCAAGAAGGTCCTGGGCAGCACATGGGGGAGAGAGGACGGGGGTCCGTGGCCACTCAAGGGCAGAGGCTGGGAGGAATCCTGGGAGTTCTGGGGTTCTGGGAGGAGGCAGGAACTGAGAAGGGGACATGAACTGGGACCTGGGGACAGGGACAGCCACCCTGCCGGGTTCCGGGCTCAAGGGCCTCTCCAAAAAGGGGCAGGGGCTGAGGAGCCAGGGTAGCCGTGCCCTGGGGCATCCACTCCGTCCGGGAAGGAGGGTCACCTGCCGCACCCCAGTCAGTCCCAAGCTCAGGAGGAGGCCTCAGGGGACAGGCCTGGTGTTGGGTGTGCCCTCTGAGGGCTCACAGCAGCGAGATGCCCAACAGAGCCTGAGCAGGGGTCTAGGGGTTCTGCCTCCAAACCCCTTCTCTCATGCATCAGCCAGCGGCTACTTCGCGTCCAGTGTGCGGGTCCCCTGGGCTGTGTCCCAAGGCGCTTGGCGAGCAGGTAAGAGCCCAGACCCCAGCCACAGCACACACGAGCACGTTGGGTTTTAAATGGGTTTTTGGAGATCTGGCAGCACAGCCTGTGACCTGCGGGAACGTTCCTGGGACAGAGAGCACAGGCTGATGTGAGGCACAGTACAGGGGGACCCTGGACAGGACTCGACCACACTTCGGGGAGCCTCTGAGCCAGAAAGCCCACGGGTCCACAGGACGGGGGAGACCCACCATGGTAGGGCAGGGGTGAAGAAGCTACTTCTGTTTTGAGGGTCTGGCCCTTCCAGTCCTGTGAGAGCAGCTCCTTGGAGCCACAAGGAAGCTGCCCACAGTCCTGCCCTTGGCCACCGCAGCCAAGGCTGGAAACAGGGATGGGAGCACAGGAAGTTTGGGCCCAAGAACCTCCCTGCAGGCTGTGGCTGCATCCCCGTGGCCTGGGCAGAACCACGCAGGAGCTGCCCCAGGGGTGAGCAGCGGAGGGCCGGACCCCCAGGCCCGTGCAGCGGCGCCGGCTTCTGGGAGTGTCAGGAAGTACGTAGCTCCCCTGGCCGGGGTGTCCAGGGGACCCGGGGTGGCTTCCTGCATCCCTCCAACTGCCTGCGATGCTGACCTCTCCTGGGGAATAGGCGTCCCATGAGGGGCCGTGATCCGTGTCAGGCCCCGCACCACACGCGCCCATGGATGTCCTCCTCAGCAGTCCTGGGGGACACAGAATAAGACGGCCCCTCCACCCACACCCCGCCCGCCAGCCAACCTCTGACCCACCGCCTCTGCCAGCAGGCGGTGTGCACCATGTCCACCGGGGACAACCACTCCGAGGTGACAGAGTTCGTCCTCGTGGGCTTCCCGGGCTCGCTGGGCATCCACGTGTGCCTGCTGCTGCTGTTCGCGCTGGCCTACACGCTGACGGTCACGGAGAACGTCATCATCGTGGCCGTGATCCGCGTCAGCCCCCTGCTGCACAAGCCCATGTACGTCTTCCTCAGCAACCTGTCCTTCCTGGAGGTGTGGTACGTGTCCGTCACCGTGCCCAAGATGCTGCTCAGCCTGGCCGCGCCCCGCTTCCGCCGCATCTCCTTCGCGGGCTGCATGGCGCAGCTGTACTTCTTCCTGGCGCTGGCCTGCACCGAGTGCGCGCTGCTGGGCGTCATGGCCTACGACCGCTACGTGGCCATCTGCCGGCCCCTGCACTACCCCACGGTCATGAGCCCCAGCCTCTGCCGCGTGCTGGCCGCCGGCTCCTGGCTCTCCGGCTTTGCCATCTCCCTGGGGAAGGTCTTCTTCATCTCACGCCTGGGCTACTGTGGCCCCAACATCATGAACCACTTCTTCTGCGACGTGTCCCCCCTGCTGAACCTGGCGTGCTCCGACATGTCGGCGGCCGAGCTGGTGGACTTCCTCCTGGCGCTGCTCATCCTGCTGGGGCCGCTGCTGCTCACCGTGTTCTCGTACGCCGCCATCCTGGGCACCGTGCTGCGCATCCCGTCTGCCGACGGCCGGCGCAAGGCCTTCTCCACCTGCGCCTCTCACCTGGCCGTGGTGGTCATCTTCTACTCCGCCTCCCTCTTCATCTACGCCCGGCCGCGCGCCCTCTACGCCTTTGACCTCAACAAGCTGGTGTCCGTGGTCTACACGGTGCTCACGCCACTGCTCAACCCCATCATCTACTGTCTGCAGAACCGGGAGGTCAAGGAGGCCCTAAGCAAGGTGGCCCAGAGGGCAGCCCAGGCCCTGGGGGTCCCATCCTAGGAGCCTCCCCAGGACCCCGGCTCCCGCAGACCTGCTCTAGGCCTCTGTGTCCCCTGAGTGGCCACAGGGCGAGGGGCTGAAGGCAGAGTCCTGGCTGTCCCTGTCCCTCATCATGACCGGCCCAGGACGAGCACCCCAACCTGGGTCACCCCCAGCACGCCCGTGTCCGGAGCACCTGTCCGGAGCCCTCGCCGTGCACCCCAGGTGCCTCGCAAGGTCTCATCCTGCTGTGCTTTGCACGTGCTGCTCGTGGCGGACCAGGAACCCCCATTCCAGGCGGGACCCCCTCTGTCTCCCAACCCAGGGTAGAAATGGAGTGGCCAGGTTGCAGGCCTGGGCCTGCCTCTTTGCCGAGGCCGCAGGCCATCCCCACCAGGCGCTCCTCCTCTGGACGGGCCCCCGGGCCAGGTCAGCCATAGCACCAGACTCCTGCGCAGTCCCAAAGAGAGGGTGTGAAGGAAGAGGGGCGGGTGTGCCCCAGCTGGGACGCAGAACCTTCTGACGCCATGCCACCGGTGATCTCGGGAGAGCAGGGAAGAGCTCTTCGAGGGAAACCTCGGTCCTGCCCTCCCCGGTCAGCCAGGCCCGTGCTGGGTGTGGACCTGCACCCAGTCTCCCCTTGGTGACAATGTGCATGTGGGAGCTGTGGCCGAGATAGCCACCAGGGACCGTGCACAGCAGGGCCCAAGCGGATCCCATGCCAGGTCCACAGAGCAGGGAGGCCACATTGGGGCAGACAGCTGGAGGAGATGGGTCTCTGGTGGGAGCAGCACCAGTGCTGGGTCTGCGTGGAACAGGCCTGCGTCTCGGGGCCCGCACCTCGCTTCCAGGCATGGCCTTGTTCACTCCACCTGCTCCCGACAGAGAGCAACCGGTCACGGGGACACTGGCAGGTGGGCAGGGCTCCACCTCCCAGAGTCTTGGCCGCTCTCCTGAGATCACTGGTGCCAGGGCGTCAGAAGGCGCTGCGTCCCAGCTGGGGCACGACTGTGACAGACCATGGGGTTTCCACCGCGGCTCCTAGAGTCACGAGGCCCCAGCCTGTGCCGGTCTGCAATCTCACGGTGCCCGGTGGGATTTCGGGTGGCAACCATCAACCATGCTGGCTAGTTGGGGCGACCTAGAATGCTGGTCTCGTGAGATGGACGAGGGAGTTTGAGCTGCCGTATCTGGGCCACAGAAACACACCGGACCCCGAGCGCCGAGGCTGCTTGCCCCATGTGGGCATGGTGCTGCCAGGCACAGGGGACACATCCCCACGTAGCCCCGCGGGCCAGACCTGTGGGCAGGACAAGCAAGGGAGGTCCTGCCGCCCCGTCCACTGGCGGAGCTGTCGCCGCGTCCCTACTGGCCTCTTGGCACAGACACCACCGCCGTGGCAGCCAACAGGATGGAGCAAGCGTCCCACACACAGTGCCCGTAAGCCCGATACCTCGAGCTCCTCCCTCTTTCAAGATTTGTTTATTTATTTGACAGAGAGATCACAAGTAGGCAGAGAGGCAGGCAGAGAGAGAGGAGGAAGCAGGCTCCCCGCTGAGCAGAGAGCCCGACTCGGGGCTGGACCCCAGGACCCTGAGATCATGACCCCAGCCGGAGACAGAGGCTTTAACCCCCTGAGCCACCCAGGCACTCCAACCCCGCCCTCTTTCGTAACAGATGTAGTTCCACATCAAATTTCTGCAAAGCGATCACTCTAAAAACTAGGCTGAAAAGACCACGGCTCACTGGTCTGACAATTCAGCAAGCTCGGAGTGCCAGCCTCTCACTCGGTTCTGTAGAGACCAGCTGCACCGGGGAGCTCACAGCCTGGACTAGTCCCCCAGAAGCAACAGATGCAGCTCGGGTCAGGGCCGGACACACAGCAGGGCCCCCAAGGCCAGGGAGACACAATCTGCTCCAGGTGGAGCCTGGGTGCTGTGCAGGGATGGGGCCGTGAGGGAGCCCCAGCAAGTGTGGAGTAACGCCCCGCAAGGAGCAGCGAGGTCAGGAGACACGGCACGTCCGCAAGCCAGGAGGAGCTGGGATGCAGGGCCCCCAGCAGGGCACGAAGGGCTGCCCCACATCCTCCTGCCGAGGCCGAGCACTTGAAATGAAGCGGAGATGCGCTCTGGTCTTCACACTGGAGACAGAACTCTACAGTCGGGCCAGAGGGAGAGCCCACCCCGAGCACGGGGGGAGAAGCGGAGACTGGGGGTGTTGGAGGAGGGGGCACCGGCATACGCAGCCCAGTCAGGCAACTAGTTAGTGCTGGAAGACTGAAAACTAGGGGTCAGGGACAAAGCCCCAGCATCGGTGGGGGTGCCCCAAACTGAAGACCGAAGCCCCAGAGCAGAGCCGAGAAGGGCCTGATGGGGGAACCTCGTGGGCTCTTGGATTTGGGGCCCCATAAAATCATAATTTGAGTTTTTAGAAGATTGCTCCACCTTTGGGATGTTCTAACGGGACTTGGCCTCCTTCTAACGTGGGATACAGAGCACAGAGTGGGAGCGGGAGTCCGGGGATGAGGGAGCCAGGGCAGAGGCCCAGGCAAGAGGCTGGGGCACCTCGGACACGGCGCAGCTGGCCGGTGTGCGAGGCTGCAGAGCTGCGCCGAAGGTGGGGCCGAGCTCCGTGAGGTGCTGAGCCTGGAGGTCCCCTGTCCACACACCCAGAGGGGCAAGTCTGGGGAGCAGGACCCCTGCTGGGACCACCCTGGTCTCCCACCCCCTGCCCCCTCACTTGACCCTGCCATCAAACCCCTATTGTCCATAGGCAAAACTCCCAAACCTTACGGGGACCCTGTGATCCAGCCTTCACTACCACCCCCGGGGCCTGACCACACTGCCTCCCATCTCTCCGGATCGCCAGGCCTCCCCATCTGCTCCCGTCAGGCACCGGCCCCCATCGAGGACACTGAAGGAGACAGTCCCCTCTGCCCTGGCCCCTCACAAGCGTGACTCCAGGAGGGGCTTGCCCAGAAGGACACCTGCAACCTCCCAGCGCCCAGCGCCCAGGGTGCTCACCTGTGTCTGTCCCTCCGCCATATTCACACGTTCCAGGCACACACTCCCGGGGGCCACTGAAGCCTCCTGCGGACCCAGACACACCACTCTGCCCACGTGCACCCTGGCGCAGGGACTGAGCAGCAGGTAAAAACGGCAGCCCTGGCACCGGGAGTGGGAGCAGCCCTGGCACTGGGAGCCCTGGCCATGGGAGTGGGCCCCCTGCATCCCCTGGGAGCATCCTGCCAGGCCCTCCCTCCTCTGGGCCAGCGGGGCCCAGACTCTCTGCCCCATCTGATGCTCCATGTGTTCTGTTTTCTTGGACTTTGGAAGGTGTGTATTTCCAGTGGCGACTCCTTTCTTTCGCACAGTGTGAAGTTGGGGGCAGCAGAGAAGTCAGCGGCCGCTACTCCTGCGTGAGCGTTCGGGAGGCCAGTCTCCCTAGGCCTGCCGTGCTGAGCCAGCCCTGCCCCCTGCCCCAGAGCCCCCAGGGACAGGAGGAACCCACCGGCAGATGAGGAGTCGGAGCTTCTGTGGCCCGGGACACCTTGCCACCAGGGGTCCCACGAACCACCCCAGGCCCTCTCCGAGGCTCCTCTGTCTCCCTGCCCCAGCCCCCTGTCAGGGTCCAGTTTCTGGTTAAAGGTGGTCAGTTGCTCACCACATGGCCCCTCCTTATCCCACCAGAATGACGGTAAAGGAACCCACAGGATAAGGACAGTGACAGAGGGGCAGAAGCAGCGAAGCCCCAGAAACTGGGGAAATGGTCCGGCCAGAGCTGAGAGGACTAAAGTGCAAAGCCCAGAAGGAAGGGTCTGCCTCTCGGATACCGCTGAGACCCTCACCCGGGGCAGACTGGGCAAGCAGAGAGGAAACTCAGGGAGCCTACAGTAAAGCTTATTATTCAAAAACCAGCTTGCGTCCATATATCAGCAACAAACAATAGGAAGTTGAAGTAGTTTTCAAATCCCATTTCCAGTATGACGGGAATAAGGGAGGGCATGTGATATGGTGAGCCCTCGGTGTTATTTCAACTAATGAGTCATTGAACATTATATCTAAAACTAACGATGTACTATATCTTCGCTAATTAAATTTAAATTAAAAAATAGAATAGCTAAGGGTAAATCTTACAAAAATGTGCAAGAACTATACGCTCAAAACTACAAAATGTTGCTGAGAACATTAAAGAAATGAGATGTAAACCACATTCTTTGGCTGAATCACTCAATTTTTTTAATCCTCCCCAGACTGATCTACACATTCAATGTGATCCCAGTCGGAACCTGAGCAGGTTTCTCTTAGGAACCACCAAACTGATCCTAAGGACCTAGAATTTTCACAACTTGAAAAAGAGCCACAGATTTAGAAAACTGACACTGTCTGATTTCAGGTTTTATTGTAAAGCCACCGTGACGAGACAGCACAGTACTGGCATCAAGAGAGACAAAAAGGTCAGCAGAACAGAGTAGAGAGACTACAAAAACGGAGCCCCACATATAAAAACAACTGATTTTTGACAAAAGCACAAAGGCAATTTAGTAAACAGAATAGTCTGTTCAACAAATAGGGCTGGAAAAATGAGATATCTTGATTCCCCCAAATAGGCTTTGATCCATAACTCACAACATACATACTCATAGAGCTAAATAGAACCTCAAACTCCCAGAGGAAAACATCTGTGGAAATCTTTTTTACCTTGGGCTGGGCAAAAATTTCTTAGCTATAAAAGCAAAACCAAAATCCATAAAAGAAAAAAAATCATCAACTGAACTTCTATAGAATTTAAGCCTTCTGCTCTTCAGGAGGCGCAGTTAAAACAGGAAAATACAAGCCACAGCCCGAGAGAAGATATTTCCAAAGCACGTGTCTTGGCGGGAGTGTAAGTGCAGAGCCACTCTGGAGAGCTAGATGGGAACTTCCTGAAACAGTGTACTCAGACCCACATACAATGCCCATCTCACAGGTATTTATCCAAAAGAAATGAAAGTCTTTCCAAAGACTGTAAGTGTATGTGCATAACAGCTTTCTTGTGACAGCCCCAAACCGGAACTAGCTCAAATGTCCCTCAGCCAGCGGGTGAATAAGTTACGGCCCATCTACATGCTGGGTTTGTTGGTGATCGAGAGGAATGGGCTACTGACGCAGATGACATAGGTGGTCCCAGAGAAACCATGTTCAATGGGAAAAATGTGACACCTAAAAACCTGGAAAATGCAGACTGATCACCAGAGACGGCAGACCAGGGTTGCCTGTGATGCTTTGTGGGGAGGCAGCCAGGAAGGGTTAGACCTGCAAGCCAAACACATACTCTCTGACCCTTTCAGAAAAGGCTTGTCCCCGGATACAGCAATATTGATAAGACTGTGGTTGGGAATATTCCAGAACTAATGAACAAGAGAAATCTATAGATTCAATAAAAGTCCATGAATGTTGAGCAGAACGAAGACGGACGGTGCCCAGACATATACTAAAAACACATGACATCCAAGACAGAGAAAAACTTTCAAAAAGCAACCAGGAAAAAGGCAGATGTCTTCCCAAGGAACCAGAAACTAACTATCAAGAACTTCTCAAACCCAACACTCAAAAAACAAATAACCCAGTCAAAAAATGGGCAGAAGGCATGAACAGAAACTTCTCCAAAGAAGACATACGAATGGCCAAGAGACACATGAAAAAGTGCTCACATCACTCGGCATCAGGAAAATACAAATCAAAACCACAGTGAGATCCCACCTCACACCAGTCAGAACGGCTAAAATTAACCAGTCAGGAAACGGCAGATGCTGGCGAGGATGTGGAGAAAGGGGAACCTCCTACACTGTTGGTGGGGGTGCAAGCTGGTGCAGCCACTCTGGAAAACAGTGTGGAGATTCCTCAAAAAGTCGAAAGTAGAGCTACCCTACATTACAACTAGGGTATTTCTAGTGGCTACTCCTTTCTTTTGCACACTGTGAAGTTAGGGGCCACTGCAGCAGAGAAGGAAGAGGCCACTACTCCTGTGTGAGCGTCAGGAGGCCAGTCTCCCTAGGCCTGCCCCGCCCCAGCATTTGCACTACTGGGTATTTACCCCAAAGATACAGACATAGTGAAAGGAAGGGGCACCTGCCCCCAAATGTTTATAGCAGCAATGGCCACAGTCACCAAACTGTGGAAGGAGCTGAGATGCCCTTCAAGAGACCAACAGAGAAAGAAGATGTGGTCCATATACACAATGGAGTATTCCTCAGCCATCAGAAAGGAAGAACACCCACCATTGGCATCGACGGGACTGGACGGGATGATGCTGAAATAAGTCAAGCAGAGAAAGACCGTTATCATACGGTTTCACTTATTTGAGGAGCACAAGGAATAGCTCAGCGGACCACAGGGAAGGAGGGAAAACTGGGAAGAAATCAGAGAGGGAGACAAACATGAGAGACTCTGGACTCTGGAAACCAAACTAAGGGTTGCTGGGGGGGATGGGGAACGGGGTAACCGGGACATGTGCTGTGATGAGCGCTGGCTGTTACACGTGATCACTGAATCACTGAACACTACATCGGAAACCAGTGATGCACTAGACAGTGGCTAACTGAACATTAAGGGGGAAAAAGCTGAGTTTCCAGCAGTAACTGTGGAAGTCAGTGCCTTCAAGGTGCTGGAAAAATCTGCCGTCCTAGCATCCTATACTCAGGGATAACTGCACATGGCAACTTTGGCCAGTTTTCCTAAAAAGTCAGTCCCAGTCTTAGGTGGATACTTGCCACTCCTGAAGACATTTGGAATCAGCTGGTCCAGGCTTTACAGGAGCATCTGAGAAGTTCCTGAATGTGGTCTGGGGACAGCTTCTGCCCCCCAGACCATCTGTCTACGACCACGAGCACGTGAGTAGCCTGCAAAGGTGCTAATTAGTCTCAGGTTATTCTCAGAGAAAACCTGCTATGCCTTTCTGATAACTACTTATTTTAGAAATATTTCCAGCCTTGCACTGCACCGTCCTTCCCTTGATCATTTGTGTTTCCTATTGCTGTGTAACGAGTCACCACAGGTTAACACAAAACTGTTTATTAGCTCGTGGTTTCCATGGCTCTTCTGCTTGGGTTTTCGCCGGACTGCAGGCAGATGCCAGCTGGGGCGCGTTCCATGGGAGGCTCAGCTGGGGAGGGACCCACTTCCAAGCTCTCTCGGCAGAGTTCATCTCCTCACAACTGTAGGACTTCTGGGAAGAGATCCCTGCCAGGTGCCCCTACAGGCCCTCCCACTGTAGGGCAGCATGGTCAGACTCATGGGGTCTCACATATCACAGGAGTGACATCCAATCCCCTTCGCGTAGTGGCTGGTTCCCATCCACTCCCAAGCGCTTTGTCCTCAAAACATTAATAAAAGTAAACTGAAGAAGAGTTGGGTTCACTCAGCGGTCTAGAGGTCTTTTGCCTAGAAAACTGTCAGCCAAATTTGTACCCAAGCCCTTCTCACTGCTTAACCTTTTAAAATTCCTTTTTTTTTTAAAAGCTTGTATTCAAATTACAGAGGAGGGAACTATAAGGCAAATTTTTTTTTAATTTTTTATTTTTTTATAAACATGTATTTTTATCCTCAGGGGTGCAGGTCTGTGAATCTCCAGGTTTACACACTTCACAGCACTCACCAAAGCACACACCCTCCCCAATGTCCATAACCCCACCCCCTTCTCCCAAATCCCCCCCCCCCAGCAACCCTCAGTTTGTTTTGTAAGATTAAGAGTCACTTATGGTTTGTCTCCCTCCCGATCCCATCTTGTTTCATTGATTCTTCTCCTACCCCCTTAACCCCCCATGTTGCGAAAAATTTTAACAAAAACAGAACTTGTTGATAACAATGAAGTTGTATTACTAGGAAGAAATTTCATACCAGGATAATGTGAGGTGTAATGTTTTTCTCTACAACCAATCTAGAGATCACCACCCAGCTCCTGGCAACCACCATTCTACTCTGTCTCTAGGAATCTGACTCTTCCAGGTGCCTCATGTAAGTGGAATCATGCAGTTTTTGGCCTTCTGCGTCCGGCTTATTTCATTTAGCATGATGTCCTCTGGGTTCACCTATGCAGGATTGTCTTCTTGTTTAGGGGTGAATAATATTCCACTGTGTGGGGGCACCTGGGTGGCTCAGTGGGTTAAGCTGCTGCCTTCGGCTCAGGTCATGATCTCAGGGTCCTGGGGTCGAGTCCCGCATCGGGCTCTCTGCTCAGCAGGGAGCCTGCTTCCTCCTCTCTCTCTCTCTGCCTGCCTCTCTGCCTACTTGTGATTTCTCTCTATCAAATAAATAAATAAAATCTTTAAAAAAAAAATATTCCACTGTGTGTGTGTATAAGTGTGTGTGTATATGTTTATTTTATGTGTGCATATAAGTGTGCATACCTATGTATTATGTGTGTATACATGTGTGTTGTGTTATGTGTGTATAAATGTGCATACATGTGTATTGTGTGTATTATGTGTGTAAGTGCATATACGTGTGTATTGTGTGTGTGTGTGTGTATGCATGTGTATTATATGTGTGTGAGTGTTTATATGTGTGTATATGTATATGTGTATGTGTGTGTGTACGTGTGGCTGTGTACACCGATCTTCATTATCCATTCATCTGCTGACGAACACTTGGGTTGTTTCTGTGTCTTTACTATTGCAATGAACACAGAAGTGCAGACAGTCTTTTCAAGACCCTGAGGTCATCGCCTTCACATACACACCATAGTGGGACTGCAGGGTCAAACAGTAGTTCTTTTTACTTTTTGAGAACACTGTTTTCTACAGAGGCTGCACCAATTCGCATTCCCACCAACAGTGCACAAGGACTCCTTCTTCTCTGTGGCCTCACCCACACTTAGTTTGCTTTTTAAGAGCAGACATCCTGGCAGGAGGAGGTGGTATTTCGTTACGGTTCTGATCTGCATCTCCCTGATGATGAGGGATGTGGGGCATCTTTCCATGTGTCTATTGACAATCTGTAGGTCTTCTTCCGAAAAAGTGTCAACTCATGTCCTCTACCCATTTTTAATCAGGTTTTGGGGGGCAGGGGTTTTGTTTGGTTTTTGCAACTGAATTGTATACATTCCTTACATATTTTGGATATTGAATTTTTATCCGATATATAGTCTGTAGGTGTTTTCTTCCCACTGGTTGCCTTTTCATTTTGTTGACTGTTTCCTTTGCTGTTCAGAAGCCTGCTGTTTGACAAATGTTGGTGAGGACACAGAGAAAGGGGAACCTCTGACAATGCTGGTGGAAACGCAAGCTGGTGCAGCCACTCTGGAAAACAGTGTGCAGGTTCCTTAGAAAGTTAAAAATAGAGCTACCCTACGACCCAGCAATTGCACTCTGGGTATTTATCCCAAGGATATAAATACAAACATAGTGATTCGAAGGGACAAGTGCACCCCAATGTTTGTAACAGCAACATTCACAACAGCCAAAATATAGAAAGAGCCCAGATGTCTATCGACAGATGAATGGATATAGAAGACGTGGTCTATATACACAATGGAATACTATGCAGCCACCAAAAAGAATGAAATCTTGCCATTTGCAACAACGCGGATGGAGCTAGAGGGTATCGTGCTGAGTGAAATAAGTCAATCGGAGAAAGACAACTATCATATGATCTCCCTGATATGTGGAGTTTAAGAAACAAAACAGAAGATCATAGGGGAAGGGATGGAAAATAAAACAAGAAGAAAACAGAGAGAGAGAGACAACCCATAAGAGATCCTTAACCCCAGGAAACAAACTGAGGGTTGCTGGGGGAGGGGCACCGAGGAGGACACATGACGTAAGGGGCGCCGGGTGTTGTGTGCGACTGATGAATCGGTGACCTCTGCCTCTGAGACTAATAATACAGCGTGTACAGGTTAACTAAATAGAATTTAAATAAAACATTTGTTAAGAAGCTTGTTGTTCGATGTCACCCCACTCCTCTACTTCTGGTTTTTGTTGCTTGTGCTGTTGCTGTTGCTGTGTCCAAGAACTCGTGCCGAGACCAACTTCATGAAGTTTCTCCCCAGTGTTCACTTCTAGGGGGTCACAGTCCCAAGTCCTGCGGTTAAGTCTTTAATCCACTTGGAGCTTCCGCACATGCACCGTGTGAAACCAGATGCAATTTCAGTCTCGTGCATGTGGATCTTGTTTTCCAAAACCCTTTGTTGAAGTGGCTGTCCTTCCCCAGGGGGTTCCTGGCACACTGCAGATCCGTCTGGCCGCCTGTGCGGACGACTTTGCTTCCACGTCCTCTGCGCTGTTCCTTACTCTGCAGCCCGGCGTGACCAGGACCGCGCTGTTCATGCGACTCCGTCGTGCATTCTTGAGTCAGGACGTGCGGTGCCTCCACCATCCTTCTTCCTTCTCAAGGCCGCTCTCGCTGTTTGGGGTCTTCCATGCTTCCACATACATTTCAGGGTTACCCCGATGCCGATTCCAAAGACACCACAAGGAAAGAAAAACGCAGGCCAGGATCCCTATTGAACATAGATGGGAAAACCCTCAACAAAATACTAACCAGCGAAACTCGGTGGCACACGCGGCAGTTCAGACACCAAGACGGAGGGATGGATCCCGTGCAAACACCAGTTAGCCTGAGGCGCCGCAGGCCCAGAAGGAACCACAGAAGTCCTCTCAGCAGCCACCTGCCCTCATCCAGCCCTTCAGAGCTCTGGGTCACAGACGTCTTCAGGACCAGAGAGAGCGGGGCCATCCCCAAGCCCAGGAGAGAGCCCAGCCAGCCCACAGCTATCCTCAGACGCCTCAGGGAGCACTGTGAGGCCACAGCCTCTGGAGGGGCAAGAGAGGGCTTTTGTGTGATCATGGTCTTAAGCCACTGAGGCTTTTAGTCCTGTGTCATCTTTCTTATGGTAAAATCACTCCTGTGAAGCCTGGAACCTGCGGCATGGTGGTGGCCACCAGCGCCCCCAGGCAGACCCACTTCCTCGGGCTAAACGGCCCCACGGCACTCAGGCTTGCCTCTCCTGGTGATCCACTCCGTAGGCCTGCAGTCCAGCGCGCCCCTTCGCTCCACGCATGTGTCTGAGTTCCATCAGGTGTGTATGGTCACCTCTTTCGGCCTGCTCCTGGGCGCTGACCCACAACGTGAATGTCCTCTATGGGACAGACCCGGGGTCACACTCCGTTTGGGACTATCATGAACGACGCTGCTATGAACACACTTAGAATGTCTCCGTGTGGACATGCCGTCCCACTTCTCCTGAGTCACCTCCAGGCGACAGAACTGCTGGGTCACCTGGCAAGTGTATGAGGTGGTCACTCTGTAAGATACTGCTGTGCTGGTTTCCAGACAAGCTGCTGAGGTCCGAGGTGGCTCGTGTGCAGGGCCACTGGAGGACTAAGTGACCGCCACGTCATATGGACGGTATAGAAGCCAGTATCAAAGCAGCAGGAGACAAGCAGGGTTTCCCCCCCCCCCACCTCTCGGGACCCAGCTAGCTGGCGCACCTGTGGCCTGGGGTCCCAGCCACATCGGCGACCCAGCAGCCCAGGGCTCACGGTCTGCTCGCCGAGCAAAGGCGTACTGCACACACACAGGCACCCTGTTCACATCAGCAGGAATGAATCAGTGACCATGATCACAGAGACTAAGGTAGAATCATACAGGATGCTTTATGCCAAAAGGAATATTTTCTGAAAGAATTGTACTCAGAGCAGCTCAGTGGTCCTCAGACTAGAAATCGTGGTGGACAGCACCCGCCGCCGCGCCGAAGCACAGAGAGCTCAACAGCTGGTCCGCCCGTGAGCGTCCCACAGAAGACACTCTTGGCCACCGCCATGGTGGCTGCTTCCCTTTCTGGCTGCCAGGCTGAGTGGTTTCACTCAAGAGGGGGAAGGAAGGTGAGCAGAGGCCCACAGTCACGGGTCTGCCATGCGCTCACCCCGTGACCATCAGTCTCTTCAACCAAAAGGGAATTCTTTCTTTTTTAAAAATTGTTATTGTGTTATGTCAGTCACCATAAAATACACCATCAGTCTCTGATGCAGTGTTCCGAGATTCACTGTTCATGCACCTCACCCCCAGTTCCAGGCAACAGGTGCCTCCTTAGTACCCGCCACCAAAGGGGCTTCTGTCCCACTGTGTGCTGCCCATGGGACAAATGAGGGGGTGCCCAGTCCCCACTGTGCCACAGGGCAAGTGTGGCGGTCACTCCCACTGTGCACATGGGCATGATGGCAGAGCCACTGCAGGGAGGACCCGTCCCGCTCCCGGCCAAGGCTGTGCTGCCTCAAGTGAGCAGGGACGTGCAGCCTCTGGCAGAGAGACACCCGCAGCAGTGCTCTGACCCCACATTGCCTCAGATTTAAGAGGACTTGTGAGCCAACCATGTGCCCTTCAAACAGGGAGGCTTCAGGGGATGTGCTGGGGACAGAGGTGCCGGCCTGGTCAACCACCTCCAAGGTGACACAGGGGTGCACAGCTAGGCTTCCGCAGAAGCGTCTGAACATAGCCCTGTGGTCCAGTGCGGTAAACGGGTCCCACGGAGGCCCTATCCTGCTCTCTCAAATCCGAGATCAAGAGAGACATGACTCACATCTCCATGGCAAATGAACATGAAGAAGTGCCCAACTTCCTAGTCACCAGGAAATGTAAACTGAAACCATAATGGGCTACATCTTCCAGGATGGCTAAAACGAAGACAGACAACACTAAGTGCTAACAAGGTTGCAGAGCACCCCACAGTCCAGAAAGACTGTGGTTGGGACACCAGGGTGACTCAGTCCGTTAAGCATCCACCTCTTCATTTTGGCTCAAGTCATGATTTCGGGGTCATGAGATCGACCCCCACCCTGGGCTCTGCACTCAGCGTGGAGTCTGCTTGGGATTTTCTCTCCCCACTTCCCCGCCCCGCTTCCCCGCCCCTTCTGCCACTCGTGCTTGCACGTGCGCTCTCTCTTGCTTCCTAAAATAAATGAATGAATAAATACCTAAAAAAGAAAGAAAGACTGTTGCCTGGTAAAATTGAACAGACACAGACCTATGGCCCAGCAATCCCACTCTTGGATTTATACCCAAAAGAAACGCATGCATATTCTCCCCAAAAGACATGTATGAGAATCGTCAGAGCAGCATTACTTACAATGACCAAAAGACAGAACCAGCCCAGATGTCCATCCACAGCCAAGTGGATGAGTCGCGAGAATTCATGAACTGCTGTCGCATACGACATCGTGAGACACGAGAGGACCTAGAGTGAAACACCAAGCACACGAGAGCACATTCTGTGTGATTCCACTTACATAAATACTAGAAACAAGCGAAACTAATCTGTGGTGGCAGGTGGTCAGGACCACGGTTACCTTTGGGAGCTGCAGGAGGAAGGGCGTGTGGGGCTGTGGGGTTCTGGCACATCTGGTTCTAGACTGGGCGTTGGTTTCTTTGATGTGTGCCGTTGACAGAAACCCACCGAACCGTCCACTTCAAATGTGGGCATTTCCGTGTACTCATTGTGTGATTCACAAAAGTCTGCACACCGATGTAAGGCACACTTAATAATACTATGTTTTACGTTTGAGAATTACTATATGTTGGCTAACTAACATAATGAATAATTAATTAATTAAAAAGAAAATTGCTGGGGCACCTGGGTGGTTCAGTGGGTTAAGCTGCTGCCTTCGGCTCAGGTCATGATCCCAGGGTCCTGGGATCGAGTCCCGCATCGGGCTCTCTGCTCAGCGGGGAGCCTGCTTCCTCCTCTCTCTCTGCCTGCCTCTCCGTCTACTTGTGATTTCTCTCTGTCAAATAAATAAATAAAATCTTAAAAAAAAAAAAAAGAAAATTGCTAAGAGAGTAGATCTTAAAAGTTCTAATTATAAGGGGAAAAATTGTAACTATGTGTGGTGACAGACGTCAATTAAATTTATTGTGATCATTTCTCAGTCTATACGGATGTAAGTCATTATGCTGGATGCCTGAAACTAATACAATGTTATGTGTCAATTATATCTCAATATAAAAAATAAACAAACACAAGGACTGTCAAATTTTTGTGTTGTCACATACTTGCTCACAATATATAGCCTACTACAAATCAAAAAAAGTTGACACACCACAAAAAGTCTAATCCCTTTGAAATATAGATAGTGAAAGAATACAGAAATGGTTGAAAACCAACACACTACAAAATGAGAGGTCCAGCAGCCATTTGCCGGCCAGGCTGTGTTCAGGCCACAGGCAGAGGACAGTGGGCCCCCAACGTGATCTGCAGCACACCAGTGTTTACATGCCACGGTCATGCCGTGTGAGGCTCTGGTGCAGCCCACAGACCCCGTCAGACTGTGCGGGGTCACCAGGCTCCTTGCAGGAAAATTCCACAGAAACCAGGGAATCCAAGGTCTGCTGAGGCCAGGAAGCAGTCAGCACACCTCATCTCCCATGGCCCCCCAGCCCCGCTCAAACTCCAGAAGGTGGAAACCTCATGCACGAGTTTCCCATTCAGCGCCGTCCTGCTCCTGCCTCCTGGCTCCAGCTCCCGTGCGGCCGTCACCGCAGCTCTCAGGAGCTTGCGAGCCACATACATAATTGCTTGTTGAAACTAATTGACTCCTCTGAGCTGAGCTCCTCTGAGTGAATCTGCTGTGGTTCGTAACTGGGAGAGACGTCATCACCCCCATGAGGACGCCCTGGAGTCCCGGGTCCTGACTCTCCCTGAGCCTAACGAGCCAGAACCCCCCAGCCTTCTCGTCGCCTGGGGCCTGGCAAGGCACCTCCCCCAGGCGGCTGCTCAGCCTGCCCAAGCCCTGCCTGACCTCCTTTTAATGATTCCCCTGGGAAGAGAGCACTTTGGTCTCCCAGCTCGTAAAACTTCTCCCACCAAAGTTGCCTGCAGTCTTTGTAAACTATCAATTTGATTGGGTGCCATGAGGTTTATGAATTATTCCCCAATTGCCCAAAGAACACAAACTTCTTGTCAGAAACAGGGCTCAAACTAAAATACGTTCCCTTGGGTGAAGTGGGTCAGGGAAGGGCCAGATGCTGAGCAGGGGCTCAGCTGCAAGAGCTGAGTGGTGTTGGAGAATAGCCCACACCTCTGCTCCTTGCAGGTGGAAAACATGCCAAGCCGCTACCTGAAGATGCCTGGCAACTCGTAGCCACCAGGAGGCCGAAGTTCCAAAGCATGAAAACCAGCTATGGGCAGAGACTCGGGTGTGTCCGGGGTCCTTGCTTCCAGGGAGGGCCTGGCATCTCCCGGCCCAGCAGGTGCCTCCTGGCCAGCACCCACCCGGGAAGGAAGCTGTGGCCAAACGCCAAGCTCCAGCACCTGCTGAGCTGTTTGCTACGAGTCCCTATTGAGAGTGAGCACAGGATTCCCATGTCTGCAGATCCAGGGTAAACAGGCTACCGCATTTCCACCTGGTCTTCAAGGAATTACTGAAATAGTCCAAAGGTCTCAACTATCTAACCTTCAACCTAGGCCTGGAGCAATGCAGGACACCCCACACAGCCCCTCATTCGACGTCCATTCTCACCCGATAGGAGGTCTCTCCAGCACTCATCTTCTCTTATTCCCGTGACACCAAAATTGCGCTCAGGACTAGACATCACCATCAACAGTGACACTATCTCTGTAGGTTCACTCCACCTCCTCCTCCAACTGTTGCCACTTCCTGGCCCCTTGATGGGGTATCAATGTGTCCTCTCTGCTCACCCTCTTCCAAGACTCTGTCCCGACCACCTCAGCAAAACTGTTCTGTCACAGCCATGTGGCCTCCGCCATGGTTAAGCGAGCTGAGGATAGGAAGGCGCCATCAGCAGCAGCTGGCTCTCCACCTTCCTGGCGCCTGCCCTTCCCAGTCTCCTGCGCTGGTGCCATCCTGTTCCTGATCTCTTAGCATCAGAGGGCTCGGGCTCATCATCCCCCTTCTCTTTTCTCTCTCTAGCTCTTCCTTTGAGGTCTTAACCAGTCTTGTGACTTCCACAGCAACATTCTCAAGTAAGTGCCACTGCCTAGGTTCTCCCTAATGTCCAGACCTGTGTCCAGCAGCTCACTGACCGACTCCACTCAGATGTCTCCTCACCTCACAGATGTAATGTGTCCAAAGTAGAACCCTTAAATCCCCCCCAACAAAACTTGCTCTATCTATAGCTTTTTCCATCTCTATTAATGGAATCCATCTTCTAGTTGCTCAGGCCAAAACCCTGAGTCATTCTTGCTCCTTCTTTTTTCCTCATATCCCACAGCTGTCCTATTGGATCTACTCTGAGAATGTATCTAGACCCCACTGGCTTCTTCCTTCACTGCTGCCATCACCACCACCTCACACTTGGATTATTGCAATGGCCTCCCAACTGGGCTCCCTGTCTACACTGTAGTGTCTCCTCAACACAGCTGCTAAGGGGTCCTTCCAAATGTGAGATGGAGCTCATCACCCCTCCACTCATAATACTTAAAGGTTCCCAACCCTTTCAGATCACAGTTAAGGTCCTCATCAGGACCTGCAAGGCTTTACGTAACCTGGGTCTCCTCCACCCTGACATCATCTTCTCCTGCCATATCTTCCTATCACCTCACTCCAGACACACAAGCTCCACAGCTGTTTCTCAAACACCCCGGAAACACTCCTTCCCTGTAGAAAAGGAAAGGGTGGAAGGGGAAGGGAAGGACTCAAAACAGTGGAAGAGGAGAGCGTGGGTGGACAGATGGATCAACAGGTGGGGGGATGAATGTGTGAATGGATGGTGGACATATAGCTGGTGGACGAGTGGGCAGGTGGATGAATGGACGGATGGAGGATGGTAGACGGATGAGTGGATGGAAATAAGGTGGATGGATGGATAGATGGGTGGAAAGTGAGTCATCAGGCTGGTAAATGAGCAGATGAGAGGGTTGATGGTACAGACACAAATAAGAGCCACTGGCCTCTGCCCTCAAGGAGCTCACAGGAGGAATCAACACTGATAAATAAACACTGTGACTTCCTTTTGCCAGGAAAAGGTGGCTTGAGATGGAGTCAGGAGTCACCCAAAAAGCTTAGAAGAGAGTGGGCTTTAAGCACAGGCTCAGAGACAGCCATCCTAACCAGATGATTCCAGGTCCACAAGACAAGGAGTCCCAACTCAAGACCTGGGTCACCAAGTTGCACTTGGGTAGGGAGTTCCTCAAAAGCCAGTGGAGTTCTGCAGCCACAGGTCAAACCTCAGGGTAGCCTAGAGGCAGGAGGCATGCCATGAGTATGAGTAGCCCTGATGTGGATGAGGGGCAGCTGACCCTGAGGCTTTGGGTCTGCCTTGGGTGCCCAGACAATGGACATGGGGCTCCTGGGAGCACATAGAAGACCACCCAGGAGCTGAACTCTAGAAAAGAACATTGAACCTGCACAAGAGGAAATGGTGTCCCTGAGAGTGGGAACAGCACAACAAGAACACAGATCAATGAGAAAACACAAACCAGAGAGGAGCCAGGTCTCAGAACAGCCACACCACCATCTGTGTGTCCATACTGGCATGGCCAAGGTGATAAGAGAGGATGGGTTTTCAGAATGTTTGGAGCCACCCACCAGCACCCAACCAGTGAACCAAGAACCATCTGGGTCATCCCCTCCTCAGTCTACATCAGATATGTCCCCACCCCTCAGATCTCCGTCCCAAATGCTTGCCCCCAGTCTCACATTGCCACCACACCTTAATGTTCCCCTGATGATGCTGGAGTACCAGTCTGTCCCCAGACCAAGCTTAGAGCAATTTCTAAAATTCAGGTTCCTTTGGACATCACTCACTTCTCCCTCCAGACACAGGAAGCTTCCGGGTGGAGCTGTGAGTTCTGCCCACATTCAGATGCTGCTGGCCAGTCCCCAATGTCATTTGGTCTTCCTGCTGTGACCCCATCACATGGCACTGCAATGGTGCCTGCACCCTATTTGTGGTGAAGTTGGGCACAGACACATGTGGAGGTCATTGGGACGCTCTCAGGACCTACTGGTCATCTGTGCTCCCCTTCCAGCCTCAGCTTGAGTGTCACACTCCCTAGTGTCCCCAGCTGAGGTTGGAGTCCCCATGGCAACTTAGCCTTGTCAGTCTTGGTCACCTTCCACAGTCTGTCCTAATGGCCTACAAATCTGTCTCAAAGGGCAAGAGCTGACCTAATGTGTTTCTGGTGTCTCCCCCAGACCCAATCAGCACCTGGAACAGCAAGACACCAAAACATTTTATGAGATAGTGGAGAGTCCCATGCTCCATGGTTGCTGCTATGAGGACTGGAAGTACAGGCGAATAAACCAGTTTGAGAGAAGAGAGTTACATTTTTGACCTGTGGAATCTGAAATCCAACTGGACATTCCACCAGGTAGCTGGACAAGTAACTCCACAAGAAGGGACACTTGGGGACAATAGGTGAACAGAAAGAAGCTGAAAAACCACTAGGGTCAGTGGTAACACTTGAGGAGACAGGTCAGAAGATAAACCCTGCAATATAACTAGACCTCAGAGGCACAGTATGAACAGGCGAGGTATGTGTGGGTGCATACAAGGATTCATGCACCAGACAGGACCTGGATGGCCTCTCTCCTCACAAGGGCTTGTCCATCCCTGGGGGGCTCTCCAGGGGATGGAGAGATGAGGGACAGAATAAAGGGGACCCAGGCCTTGGGCAACATGACAACTCACCAGAAAAGCCTTTAGCTGTCTGTGTGGGCTCAGTGGGCATCCAAGATTGGCAGATCAGGGGAAGAGATTCTCCCCTGGGCTTGGCAGAGCTGCAAACAGCGGTGCACCAGGAAAGAGGCGAGGAGAAGCACCAAAGGGAAGGTTTCACTTTCCCCTGTGTTTTCAATTGTTTGAACTTTAACTAAGTTTGTTTGTTTTCTGGAGGAAGGAGGGATAGTAAGCTAGGTGATGAAGCCTCATGGGGAAGGTCTGGGTGCAACTTTGCAGACTGGCTGGCTGTGCTGGCCTCTGCCTGGTCTTACCTTGTGTGCAAAACAAGACGGTAAACTTGCCTGGCCTACTTTTCAGAGAAGCTGTGGGCACGAAATTATCTATAAAATGTAATGACCAGACCACACGTAAGGGGTAACTGCTGCTTACATTCACCAGGTCAGCAGCATAGGAAACAGACCTTCTTATACTGTGGGGTATAAACTGGCACAGCCTCCTGAGGCAACTAGGCAGTAATTTGTCAAAGAATCAAGCAGGAGTCCAAAGAGGCTCATTCAGGCACATTCTTTGCAGTATTGTCCATAAGGGGAAAATACTGAGATCCACTAAGTGCCAATTAGTAGGAAGTTGGTGAAACAAATGATGGTACTGATTTACTAGAAAGACAGCTAATTAAAAAATAAGACTTAGAACTGTTATTTGTTGATATGAAAATACATATATTCATATATTAAATGGAAATTAAGGTTTCAAACTTTGATATCCTGTGATAATATTTTTATAAGAGTGAGAATATACTTAGAAAAGCATTTCAAATGTGGTTATTTCTTAACTGCCCTTGAGCATATATGCTTTACTAATAAGGGAAAAAAGTAAGGTTATTTGTCCCCTTTAAAAAGTTCATATATCAAGGTGCCTGGGTGGCTCAGTGGATTCAGTCTCTGCCTTCAGCTCAGGTCATGATCTCAGAGTCCTGGGATCAAGCCCCGCATTGGGCTCTCTGCTCAGCAGGAAGCCTCTCTCTCTCTCTCTCTCTCTGCCTGCTTCTCTGCCTACTTATGATCTGTCAAATAAATAAATAAAATCTTTTTTTAAAAAGTTCATATATCTATTAAAGAAAGTGAACCACTAATTAATAACCTTCAAAAAGAAAAAGCTCCAGACCCAGATGGTTTCACTGTTAAGTTCTACCAAACATTTAAGAAGGAAAAGATACTAGCTCTCTAAAGCTCTTCCAGAAACTAGAAGCAGAGGGAGTACTTCCTAACTCATTCTATAAATCTAGCATTACCCTAATACCAAAACCAGACAAAGACATTACAGGAAAGAAAAACTATAGATTAAATCTCTTGTGAACACAGATATAAAAATCCTCAAAAATAAAATCCAATAAATCCAACAATTTCTTTCAAAAAATCATACACCACAATCAAGTGGGATTTGTTCCAGGTATATAAGATGAGACCTGTGAAAATCAATTAATGTAATCCATTGCATCTAAGGGCTAAGAAGAAAAATCACATGATCATATCAATAGATACAGAAAAATCATTTGAGAAAATCCAACACCCATTCATGATGAAAACTCAGCAAACTGGGAATGGATAAACTTGATTTTATTTATTTTCATATTCACTTATTTATTTATTACTTAAATATTCACAAAATATTCACAAGAAAATCTGAAATGGTATTAAAAATTAATAATTAAATTATATTTGTGTATATATAGCATTTATATGTATCATCAGTATTCCAATAACCCAGGAATATTTTTTACGAACTCAAGTCTACATACCCCTGAATTTTTATTCTATGTATACATATGCTTATATATGATATCAAAAAGGCATTTTAAAAATGCAGCCTATTTTAATATTTCTGATACTCACATTTGCTTATAGCTTTCAAGGTGTGAAACCTTTTATAAAAGTACTTTCAAACTTGATTTTTTAAAAAGTCTACAAAACTTGAGCACCTGCATGGCTCAGTGGGTTAAGCCACTGCCTTCGGCTCAGGCCATGATCTCAGGGTCCTGGGATGGAGCCCGCATCGGGCTCTCTGCTCAGCAGGGAGCCTGCTTCCTCCTCTCTCTCTGCCTGCCTCTCTGCCTACTTGTAATCTCTCTCTGTGTGTCAAATAAATAAATAAAATCTTTTTTTGAAAAAAGTCTACAAAACTTGATAAACTTGATAAAAAATAATTTATTTTTAAAAAGCCTACAGCTAATGTCTGATGAGAAACTAGATGCTTTCGCTCCTGAGACTGGGAGAAGGCCAGGGCAGCCCATCTTGCTGCTTACATTCAACATCTCACTGGAAGACTGAGCTAATGTGATAAGACAAGAAAAGGAAATAAAAGTATACACATTAAAAGGGAAGAAAGAAAATTCAAGTTCTCAGATGACATGATTGTCTATGTAGAAAATCCCCCCAAAAAAGACAAAGAAACTCCTGTAACATAAGTAATTCCAACAAGGGTGCAAAATGTAAGTTCAATGTACAAGTCAGTTGCTTTTATATATTACCAATATCTCAGCAATAAAAAAATAGAATTTAAAACACAATAGCATTTACATTGGCAAAAATTAAATATTAGGTATAAATCAAACAAAATACATGTAAGTTCTACATGAGAAAAGAATAGAAAACTCCAAAGAAAGAAATCAAAGAAAATCTAAATAAATGGAAAGATGTTCCATGCTGGTGCATAGGAAGACTCAGTATTGTTAAAATGTCAATTCATCCCAATTTTACTTATAAATTCAAAGCAATCCCAATCAAAATTCCACCAAGTTAACTTACAGATATCAACAAACTGATTCTAAAATTTAGCCCTTCACAAAAAGGACAAAGTGAGAAGACTGAGACTATGTTACGTCACTTACTGTAAAGTTACAGTTATCAAGCCAGCTTAGCACTGGTGACAGAACAGACTAATTGATCAGTGAAACAGAACAAACCCATGTGAGCACAGGCAACTAATTATTGACAAAGAAGCAAAGACAATACAATGGAGAAAGGAACACTTAAAACTCAACAGTAAGAAAACATCCAGTCAAAAAATGGGCAGAAGACATGAACAGAAACTTCTCCAAAGAAGACATACAAATGGCTAAAAGGCACATGATAAAATGTTCTTTCTTTTTCCCATTTTTTAAAAATTTAAGTTCAATTTAAATAGCATATCGTGTATTGCTCATTTCAGGGGTAGAATTTAGTGATTCATCAATTGCATAGAACACCCACTGCTCAGTCCATCACATGCTACTTAATGCCCATCCCCCAGTCACCCCATTCTCCCACCCCCCTCCTTCCAGCAACACTCAGTTTGTCCTTCGAGTCCCCTATGCTCCTTAAGAGTGTCTTATCCCTGTTTGCCTCCCTCTCTGACGTCTGTCTTAAATAAAATAAAAAAATCTTTAAGAGTGTCTTATTTTTCCTTCCCTTCCGCTATATTCATCTGGTTTGTTTCTTAAATTGAAAGGACATTCTCTTCATCAAATGCTGCTGGAACACCTGGATGTCCACATGCAAAAAAAAAAAAATATATGTAGATAGTGACCTTACAACTTTTATCCAAAAAATTAACCCAAAACAAATCCTAGAACTAAATGTAAAGTGCAAAACTACAGAACTTCCGGATGGTAACATAAGAGAAAATCAAGGTGGCCTTGGGTTTGATGATGACTTTTTTAGGTACAACACCAAAAACAAAACCCATGAGAGAAAAAGTCGGCAAGTTGGACTTCATTAAAATTAAAATTTCTGCAAAAGACACATATCAGATAAAAGACTTGTATCCAAACTATTAAAAGGACACTTAAAACTCAACAGTAAGAAAACATCCAGTCAAAAAATGGGCAGAAGACATGAACAGAAACTTCTCCAAAGAAGACATACAAATGGCTAAAAGGCACATGATAAAATGTTCAATGTCACCTGCCATTAGGGAGATACAAATCAAAACCACAATGAGATACCACCTTACGCCAGTTAGTACGGCCAAAATTAACAAAGCAGGAAACAACAAATGTTGGTGAGGATGTGGAGAAAGGGGAATCCTCTTGCCCTGTTGGTAGGAATGCAAGCTGGTAAAATCACTCTGGAAAACAGTGTGGAGATTCCTCAAGATGATAAAAATAGAGCTTCCCTATGACCCAGCAATTGCACTTCTAGGTTTGTACACCAAAGATACAGATGTAGTGAAAAGAAGGGTCACATGCACCCCAACGTTCATATCAACAACATCCACAATAGCCAAACTATGGAAAGAGTTGAGATGTCCATCGACAGATGTTGGATAAAGAAGATGTGGTCCAGGGTGCCTGGGGGGCTCAGTAGGTTAAAGCCTCTGCCTTTGGCTCAGGTCGTGATCCCAGGGTCTTGGGATTGAGCCGCGCATCGGGCTCTCTGCTCATCAGGGAGCCTGCTTCCCCCTCTCTCTATATCTGCCTCTCTGCCTATTTGTGATCTCTGTCTGTCAATAAATAAATAAAATCTTAAAAAAGAAGAAGAAGAAGAAGAAGAAGATGTGGTCCATATACACAATGGAATATTACTCCGCCATCAGAAAGGATGAATACCCAACTTTTGCATCAACATGGACGGGACTGGGGAAGATTCTGCTGAGTGAAATAAGTCAAGCAGAGAAAGACAATCATCATATGCTTTTATTCACATGTGGAGCATAAGGATTAGTGTGGAGGACTGCAGGAGAAGGGAGGGAACATTAAAGGGGGGGAAATCAGACAAACCGTGAAATACTCTGGACTCCGAGAAACTATCTGAAGGTTTCAGAGGGGAGGGGGGAGGGGAGGGGGTGACCGGGTGACAGGCATTAAAGAGAACACGTGATGTGAAGCACTGGATGTTATATGCAAGTAATGAAATACTGAACACTACAACAAAAAGTAATGAGGTACACACCATTAGCCACATCAGTGGCTAACTGAACACAATTTAAAAAATGAAAAAATAACAATAAAAATATAAATTGGCTATTAAAAAAATAAAACAAGAACCCAATTGAAAATGAGCAGACACCCCACCAAAGAAGAGACACAGATGGAAAATAAGCATATGAAAATGCTTATTAAGGACTGCTAATTAAAACAACTATGAGAGTACTGGCATAAAAACAGACACATAGACCAGTGGAACAGAATAGAGAGCCCAGATATGGACCCTCAACTCTATGGGCAAATAATCTTCAACAAAACAGGAAAAAATATACAGTGGAAAAAAGACAGTCTCTTCAATAAATGGTGCTGGGAAAACTGGGCAGGTATATGTAGAAGAAAAAACTGACCATTCTCTTACACCATACACAAAGATAAACTCAAAATGGATAAAAGACCTCAACATGAGACAGGAATCCATCAGAACCCTAGAGGAGAACATAGGCAGTAATCTCTTCGATATCAGCCACAGCAGCTTCTTTCAAGATATGTCTCCAAAGGCAAAGGAAACAAAAGTGAAAATGGACTTTTGGGACTTCATCAAGATCAAAAGCTTCTGCACAGCAAAGGAAACAGTCAAGAAAACAAAGAGGCAACCCACGGAATGGGAGAAGATATTTGCAAATGACAGTACAGACAAAAGGTTGATATCCAGGATCTATAAAGAACTCCTCAAACTCAACACACACAAAACAGATAATCATATCAAAAAATGGGCAGAAGATATGAACAGACACTTCTCCAATGAAGACATACAAATGGCTATCAGACACATGAAAAAATGTTCATCATCACTAGCTCTCAGGGAGATTCAAATTAAAACCACATTGAGATTTTGATGAAGTCCCCAAAGTTTATTTTCGCTTTTGTTTCCTTTGCCTTTGGGGCCATCTGTACCCCAATGTTTATAGCAGTGATGGCCACGGTCGCCAAACTACAGAAAAAACCAAGATGCCCTTCAATGGACGAATGGATAAGGAAGATGTGGTCCATATACACTATGGAGTATGATGCCTCCATCAGAAAGGACGAATACCCAACTTTTGTAGGAACATGGACGGGACTGGAAGAGATTATGCTGAGTGAAATAAGTCAAGTAGAGAGAGTCAATTATCATATGGTTTCACTTATTTGTGGAGCATAAGGAATAGCATGGAGGACATGGGGAGATGGAGAGGAGAAGGGAGTTGGGGTAAATTGGAAGGGGAGGTGAACCATGAGAGACTATGGACTCTGAAAAACAATCTGAGGGTTTTGAAGGGGCGGAGGGTGGGAGGTCGGAGTACCAGGTGGTGGGTATTATAGAGGGCACGGATTGCATGGAGCACTGGGTGTGGTGCAAAAGTAATGAATACTGTTATGCTGAAAATAAATAAAAAATAAATTAAAAAAAAAAAAAAACAACCATGAGCTACCATACACACCTCTTAGGATGGTTGACAACAGCAAACGCTGGCGAAGATGCGGGCCGGCAGAGCTCTCACTCACTGCTGGAAGGGACGCAAGACAGCACAGCCACTTTGGAAAACAGTTGGCCAGGCTCTTACATTATTAAACATGGTCTTACCCTACTATCCAGCAATCACACTCCTGGGTACTTACCCAAATAAGTTGAAAACATAAATACACACACAAAACCTACATTTGAATGTTTATAACGGCTTTATTCGTAATTGCTAAAATCTGAAAGCAGCCAAGATGTCCTTCAATAGATGAACAAGTAAATAAACGGTGATCCAACCAGACAATGGAACGTTACTCCGTGATAAAAAAGCAATGGGCTATCAAGTCACCAAAAAGAGCTGGAGGAAACTTACATGCATGTTGCTTAGGGAAAGAACTCAATCTGGACATGGTCCATACCACACAGCCCAATGATACTTCATAAAACTATAGAGAAGGCAAAAAGATCAGACGTCGCCAGGGTCAGGAAGGAGAGGAGGAGGGATGAGCATGTGGAACCCGGGATTTTTCGGGCAATAAAATGATTCCATAGGATACCGTAATGGTGGATATACTGCATACACGTTTGTCAAAACCCACAGAAGGCATACGAGTCAGAGCGGCCTCTGATGTGAACTACAGACTTTAGCTAATATTAATGTACTGACATCGGCTCATTAAGTGCAACAAAGGTAACCCCACTAATGCAACCCGGTCCTAAGGACAAACCGGGGGAGTGGCAAATGGGAACTCTCCTTTCTGCTCAGTTTTCTATAAGCCTAAAAGTGCTCTTAAAGTCTATCACCTTAAAAATCCTTTAAAATTTTTCCCTTGAAAGGAAAGGATGAAAGAGCAGGACGTGTTCAAAGCTGGTTCTTTACTGACTTATGGAGGACCCAGGAACCCTCAGAGCCAAGCCCGGCCAGGCTCAGGGGACCTGCAGCTCTGCCCCAGAGAGCCAGGAAGCCCGAGTGGGCCGGGTTCCCAGGTGAGCGTGGGACTCAGACCGAGGCTTACACACGAACATCATAATGCAAAGAGCACAATGTTCAAACAGAATGTTCCAAGAGCTGCTCTAACTTGTGCTCCCCATCTTTCTGGATGCCCATTTCGAAACCCAAACTTCCCTAAGGAAGGTCTGTCCAGACCAGGTCCGAGGCAGTCGGTGTGACTTGACGTGTCACAAAAGCAGCACAAGGAGGGAGTTGGGGGAAATCGGAGGGGAGACGAACCATGAGAGACTGTGGACTCTGAGGAACAAACTGAGGGTTTTGGAGGGGACGGGGGAGGGGGATGGGTGAGTCCGGTGGTGGGTATTGTGGAGGGCACGGACCGCATGGAGCCCGCATAAACAATGCATAAACATGCATAAACAATGAATTCTGGAACACTGAAAAGAAATTTAAAAAATAAATTTAAAAATTTTTTAAAAGGCTACACAAAGACCGTTTAACCCTTAATGCTCTAGAGCACCTTGCTGGTGTGAGTCCCACCCACCCAACAGCCAACGAGCCTCCCCACGACCACCACATTGCCTGGGAGGCCCAAAGTTTGACCGAGATGCCCCAGCCGGAGCCCCTCCCCGTCCCCGGTACGCATGCCACACCCTCTTCCCGTGGGAAAGCCCTGAAGGACCCCGCACCCTCCCAGGCAGAGGAAGGCAAAGAGCCCCCACCCGCCCCACCCTGCGACCAGCTACAGTGCGGCCCACACTCACAGTAAACGAAAGGAGGGGACAGGTGGCCTTTCCTGCTGGTGGGAACGCAAGCCGGTGCGGCCGCTCTGGAAAATAGCATGGAGGGTCCTCAAAAAGTTAAAAATAGAGTTACCCTAACCCAGCACTTGCACTACTGGGTATTTACCCTAACGATACAAAGGTAGTGATCCGAAGGGGCACGTGCACCCCAATGTTGATAGCAGCAACGTCCACAACAGCCAAACTATGGGAAGAGCCCAGATGTCCATCGACAGATGCTGGAGACAGAAGACATGGTTCGTATATACAATGAAACACTAGTCAGCCACCAAAAAGAATGAAATCTTGCCATTGGCAAGGACCTGGATGGAACTAGAGGGTGTTGTGCTGAGCAAAATAAGTCAGTCAGAGAAAGACGGTTATCATATGAGCACTCATATGTGGGGTTTAAGAAACAGAACGGAAGATCTTAGGGGAAGGGACGGAAAATAAAATAAGATGAAATCAGAAAGGGAGACAAACCATAAGAAACTCCTAACTCTGGGGGCACGTGGGTGGCTCAGTGGATTAAAGCCTTTGCCTTCGGCTCAGGTCCTGATCCCAGGGTGCTGGGATGGAGCCCCATGTCGGGCTCTCTGCTCGGTGGGGAGCCTGCTTCCTCCTCCCTCTCTGTCTGCTTGTGATCTCTATCTGTCAAATAAATAAATAAAATCTTTAAAAAAGAAAAAAAAAAAAACCTCCTAACTCTAGGGAACAGACTGAGGGTTGCTGGTGGGGGAGGGAGCGGGGGATGGGCATTAAGAGGGGTGCGGGGTGCGGTGAGCACTGGGTGTGATCTAAGACTGACCAGTCACTGACCACCACCCCTGAAACCAATAGTCCACTATGGTAATTGAGTTTAAATATTAAAATAAAAATTTTTTAATTTAGAATTTTCTGTATCACACTGATTGATCTGTGAATGCTGAACCATACTTGCATTCCAGGGATAAATCCCACCTGGTCAGGGTAGAGAATCTTTTTTCTTTTTTTTAAAGATTTATTTATTTGTTTGACAGACAGAGATCACAAGTAGGCACAGAGGCAGGCAGAGAGGAGGAAGCAGGCTCCCCGCCGAGCAGAGAGCCCGACGCGGGGGACTCGATCCCAGGACCCCGGGACCATGACCTGAGCCGAAGGCAGAGTCCCCAACCCACCGAGCCACCCAGGCACCCCGTGAATAATCTTTTTTTTTTTTATATTTTATTTATTTGAGAGAGAGACAGTGAGAGAGAGCATGAGCGAGGAGAAGGTCAGAGGGAGAAGCAGACTCCCCGTGGAGCCAGGAACCTGATGGGGGACTCGATCCAGGGACTCCAGGTGTGGGGCGTGTCGCCGGGCCGGCCGGAGACCCCCACTAGGGGCTGAGCGGGATGGCGAGTGTCGCGAGTCCAGGCGCATTAACGAACCACACCAGACTCAGGGGATCTGTCGAAGCAGGATCTCGCTTTATTGAGCAGGGCAGCGGCTTATATGGGCAGCGGCTTATATGGGGGGAGGGAAGGGAAGTGAGGTCAGCAAAGTGGGGGCCAATGGGGATGTGCCGTGCGGGCGGGACTTGGGAGAGACACGCCCTGCAGCGGTGGAGGCTCGCGGGAAACGGAACTGATGGGAAACCGAAACCGCCACTTTGGCACCTTTGTGGTCGGCCATGTGGGTTCCCGATCCGGAAGAGAAGGCCACCCGGCGCCATCTTCAGCTTCTTGGGGCCCAACATCCAGGGTCATAACCTGAGCTGAAGGCAGTCACCTAACCAACAGAGCCACCGAGGCACCCCCCGCGGATAATCTTTTTAATGTTCTGTTGGATCCTATCAGCTAAGATCTTGATAAGAATACTGGCACCCATACTCATCAGGGATATTGGTCTGAAATTCTCCTTTACTTAAGAAAGAAAGAGAGCATCCCCCTTTGGCCTTCAGAAGCTACCTAATTCCTCATCTTGAGCTGATGCCCCAGGGCCCTCACCTGGGCCAACGTGGGGACAGGGAAGGCCCATCCTCTACCACCCTGCACAGAGGGGCCCCTGGAGAACGATTAGCTGAGGACACAGGTGCCCGGGGGGGGGGGGGGGGGGGGGGGGGGGGGGGGGGGCGGGGCCCACGCAGGAGCAGGAAGCAGAAGAGTCCGGTGGATCCCCCCACTGGCACCCCTCAGGGTCACCCATCCTGGGACCCCCCCCCATGGCCTCAGTCTCCAAAGAGAGGCGTCTACACCGAAGGGTGGAGGAGACGGCCAGGTCACTTCCGAGTCGGCAGCTGGTGGCCCGCCGTGGTTTCTGGCCATGCTGATCCTCATCCACGTGGCCTTGAGGGGTCACGCAGGGTCTCTGGGCCCCGGTGCCACCGAATATAAAGTTACAGGGTCTTTGCCTCCCTCCCTCCCTCCCTGC
Organism: Mustela putorius furo; assembly: GCF_011764305.1. Taxonomy (NCBI): domain Eukaryota; kingdom Metazoa; phylum Chordata; class Mammalia; order Carnivora; family Mustelidae; genus Mustela; species Mustela putorius. The sequence goes on from NW_025422057.1 coordinate 247,147, forward strand.
CCTGCCCCAGGCCAGCTTCCCCCTGCAGGGGATACCCCAGGTCTATGTCGCTATGAGCTCCAGGGCGACTCGCCATACTGACATGAGGTATTTCTAATGTCCTCACCCCTCTAGCAAAGCCATGAGCAGATGTCACGTGGACACTTCAATTCACTATCTAGAAAATAACTTCACGAAAGCACAGACTTCAGAAGCGTCGTTAGCTATGGAGGATGGGGTGTACACGTCAGACAGAGAGTATACTGGCCAAGGGGGTCCCACTGGGGGGACATGGCCCCTCAGCCCACTGGGCAGGTGTTGGCCGGCACCTGTGGGCACAGCTCCGCTCTGGGTGCTGGGCTACCATGGAGAGCAAGCACTCACCAGAACCCCTGGGCACGGCATCTGTCGGTTCTGCCTGGCCCGTGTGTGCGGCGGAAAGGGGGCGACGGTCGTGTCTGCTGCATGTGGGCACGGCAGTAACAGCGGTATCTCCTGAGCACTCGCTCCCCGCAGACCCTGTGCGGAGCACTTTGGCCGCACCGAGTCATGCACCCTCATAGCTCACAACGTGGCAGTCACAGTCTCCATTCGTAGATGAAGACCCAGACGTCAGAGTCATTCCGTGACTTGCCCAAGCCCTGCTGGCAGAGGCTTGGAGCCCAAGTACCAATGGGCTGTGGGGCCAGACCAGGCCTCTCACAGAGGTTCTGGACCCAAAGGTGTCACGTGACTACACACTCAGAGGCCAAACCGAGCCCCCCTCCCTCCCTGTGACACCCGTGCTCCCCACAGTGCGGACCCCAGCAGGAGCCTTGGTGGGCATGCTCCGAGGCAAACCCACACACTGACCCCGGGTGGTCCTCAAAGGCTGCCAGGTTTCCTCAGCATTTATCTGAATACTCTCCATGGTCAAACCTCCCCTGCCACCAAGGAGGAAACACTCAGGACACCACAGGTGCTGGCAGTGGGGGGAAACTTCACCCCTCACTTAACAAGACAGCTATCAGCCCCCAAGACCCCGACCAGGCTGGGGGCCCTCGGGCTGGTCTGGTGCCCAGTTCTTGCTGGGTGGTGACTACTGGAAACTTCATGTGGTGCTTCTTCTGGGCGGTGCGTCCCCACTGCCCTTCCAGAATCTGGGTTTGGAACTCCAGGGGCTGAGGGCCCCCAGGCAAGGCCTGTGAGAGGGGTGGGAACCCCCTGAGGCCAGGATGGGATGGGGGGCCCTCCACACTGCCACGCACCCAGCCCAAAGCCCCCTGCCACCCCAGAGCCCCTGACCACCCTGTGATATCAGGGTGCTATTCGCAGTCCGGACAGAGACGATGATGCTGAGAACTGGCTCCCACACAGGGGACGGCCAGATGGCCCAGTCCTGCCCCTGGGTTTCCCAGGGGCTCACTTCCCCTGCACCCACCTCCGCAGAGCCTCCTTGACGTCCTTGTTCCTCAGGGTATAAATGAAGGGGTTCAGCACCGGGGTGACCACAGTGTTGAGCACGGTGACCGCCTTGGTCAGGTCCAGCGAGCTCTCCACCGAGGTCCTCACGTGCAGGAAGATGGTGGATCCGTACCAGAGGAGGACCACGGTCAGGTGGGAGGAGCAGGTGGAGAAGGCTCGGCGCCGCCCCGCCGCGGAGGGGATCCCGACGATGGTGACGATGATGCAGGCGTAGGAGACCAGCGTGATGAAGCAGGAGCCCAGGATGACGCAGAAGGCGATGCCGAAGGACACCAGCTCCACGACGCGCGTGTCGCCGCAGGCCAGCACGATCCAGGGCGCGATGTCGCAGAAGAAGTGGTTGATGACGCGGGAGCCGCAGAAGGAGAGGCGCGCGACGAGGGCGGCCGGCGCGCTGATGGCGGAGAAGCCGCCCAGCCAGGAGCCCAGGGCCAGGCGCGCGCAGCGGCCGGGCGTCATGAGGCTGCGGTAGCGCAGCGGCCGGCAGATGGCCAGCGCGCGGTCGTAGGCCATGGCGGCCAGCAGGAAGTACTCGGTGCAGCCCAGCGCGAAGACGAAGTACATCTGCGCCGCGCAGCTGCCCAGGGAGATGGCTGAGCCGCGCCGGGCCAGCGTGGCCAGGGTCTTGGGCGCGCAGGCCGTGGTGAACCAGATCTCCAGGAAGGAGAGGTTGCACAGGAAGAAGTACATGGGCGTCTGCAGGTGCCGGTGCGCGCCGACCAGCGCGATGATGGCCAGGTTCCCGGCCACCGTGAGCGCGTAGGCGACCAGGAAGAGCACGAAGAGTCCCGCGCGCAGGCCCTGCGGCCCCGGGAAGCCCAGCAGGATGAACGGCCCCTGCGCGGAGAGGTTCCGGCCGCCGCCCCAAGCCATCAGCCGCTGTTGGGACACAAGCCGCCATGGGCCAGTGAGAGGGACTTTCCCCGCCCCAGGCCCCCACCGGAGGCCCAGGAACAGAGGGGCCGCCCTGTCCCCCCTCTCCGGGTCTCCTCACCTTGTCTGTGTCCCGGGACTCCAGCCAGGCCTAGGGTCCCAGTGGGTGCCAGCGAGTAGACCAGGGACCTCGCCCTTTTGGGGGAAGTGGCTCAGGACACTGGACCCAGGTTATCAGTTGCTGGCCAGCTGGGGAGGGGGGACATCTCCTCATTCTAGACTCTGTTGCCTGGGGGTGGGGGGTGGTCCTTATTCTAGATTCTGTCATGGGGGACACTTCCTCATTCTAGACTCTGTCGCCTGGGGAGGGGGGGTCCTTACTCTAGACTCAAGAATTGTCAAGTTTTCACAAATGAAATTATGTATGGCCCAATTTTTAGCATTTTCTTCCAACAAACAGATTGATTCCTAGTGGAACATGGTTACCTACTCACTCCTCGCCACACACCCAACACAACTGACGCAGGAAGCCCATGGGGGCCCTGCTCCCCTTGCCTGGGGCTGTCACCCTGGATTGTGAGCTGGAAACCAGGCAGCCCGTTGGCCCTGAAGTGTGAAACTGCCAACAGTCACATGAGCAGTGCCCCCTCTTGGCTGGAAGCTGGGGATGGCACTGTTGCCGGGCGGGGGGGGGGGGACCTGCTGGAGGGGAAGGGTGCTGGAGGGTGGCTGTCTATAGAGGAGAGGGAGGGGCTGTGGCACCAGTGAGGATGCGGGTTAGTGGGAGCTGAGCTCGGTTCCCTAGAGCCCAGCCCCTCCCAACCAGGGCTGGATCCTGCCCGCTGGCCACTCTGGGCCAACAAGCACCCGAGGAGGGTCCGAGGGGTAGCTGGACAGAGGCCGGCAGTGACCCCACGAGCACGGAGCCCAGAGCTCGCAGCAAGACGGGAGGGGCCCAACCGGAGGCGGCTTCTCCCACAGTGTCCAGACACTGGACCCACTCCAGGAGGGTTGCCCTCAGGAGCCGCGGAACCCTGTGCACTTTTCTGCCTGCGCCCATCCTGCCCCCTGCCAAGCACAGGTGCACACACACACAGTCACACGCCACTCACACCACACACACACATACATATGCCTTCCACACCACACACACAGAGTTACACGCTGGTGCACACACCACACACATACATGGGCACAGCATGCACACTCGGCCTGGGCTCACCTGTGTGTGCGCACTCACTACCTGAACGAGCCCCAGGAACACTCATCCTGGTTCCTGATGGGCTGGGGGTCCCTGGGCCGAGCCCCTTCCCGCAGTGCAGTCAGCAAAGCGACCCTTAACAGCGCCGGCCGGTAACAAAGTAAGCCACGCTCTAGCCACACCTGCTCTGAGCCCTGGCCTTGTGTGGCCATGTGCCATGCAGTGGCCTTCAGGCAGAAAGCAAAGCCCCAGCAGGGGAGACAGACCAGTCCCCTGCCTGTCCCAGGTCCTAGGAGTGGGGCCGCTGTGAGCCACGGCTGGCCTGGAAGAAGCAGGCTTTCGAGCAGGGTCCCCATGACTCTGCTTCCGGGGGGGGCAGAATGCCCTTCAGCTGCAGCCTTCAGATTTACCAGGACCCAGACCACTGCCCGGGCTGCACTGGGTCCCGAGTCCACGGCACCGCCCATGAGCACTGGCCCCTGCCAGTCTAGCGCTCTGCCTGGGGTGTTGGGTCCTGACCCAGGGAACTGGGGCTCTTTTTCTTAGCCTTGACTCCAGGACGAGCCTCATTTAGAAAACCATTTTCACTATTGAAGATGACTGTTACGAAAACGAAAAAGATGCCTCCGCAAGCCCTGCCCTGTCAGCTTTCTCCCAGTTCTGCAGTCCTGAATGTCCCCTTCCTCCCATGTGCCTGGAGATGAAGACGGCTGGCCTGCTTCCCCTGTGCCTGGTGTGGAAGAACAGCAGAGCCCAGCTGTGCAGGGAGAGGACCGCCCAGATCCTACGGAATCCTGCACACCTTGCAAGGCGTCCCATAATGAGGTCATGTTGAGGCCCCCCCCCAGGTGGTCCAACTCCTCGTGGGGGACAACAGGGGTGGGGGAATCAACCTGTCTCAGGAGAATCCACTTACCCAGGTCAGCTTGGGGGACATAGCACGGTTGGGGTCACTCACCGAAGGGGTCTGAGCAGGTTCCAGGACGCCCCCCTAAAGCAGCCAGGAAAGTGGGAGGGTGAACGTGGGATGAGCCCAAGGACCCTCCAGGTGGGGCTGTGTCGCTGGGAGGGGGCACTCCCTGTGGCCAGCTGACCCTGTGACTTGCCAGTGAGGGACTCCTGTGGGCCAAACCGCTTGTTTCCCACTGCCGAGCTCCTGGAGACACAGCAACAGCAGGAGTGGGGGTCATGAGCCGCAGGGGGACCTGCTCGAGCACTGGCCAGGAGGCAGGTTTTGGCTGGCCCAGGAAGACGGCTTCGTCATCCACCAGCACTAGACCCGAATGCAATCCCCAGCCCCAAGTGCGCACGACTGCTCTGCCCAGGTGACCCGGACTCTGGTCATTCAGAGTGGCCAGCACTGGCCAGTCCAGCACAGACCCCAGAGCACAGGCATGGATGCTGCCCCAGCCCCCCTACCATGGGAAGGGGCTCAGCAGCACCTCTGCCATCGTCCTGTGCCTCTGGCTGCTGCCCTTGCCTCCGACTGTGGTCAGGCAGTGCCCTCTACCCCCTCTGTCCCAGGACAGTGTCCACCAAGCCCTGCTAGCCATCAGGTAGCATGCAGCCCCTGGCACTCCAGCTCACAACCCAGGCAGCAGGTGCCCCTGGTACAGGGCAGCGAGGGGGGTCCGGCACCCTGCATAGCTCCCCTCCCCCACCTGCCCACCCACCAGGGAGGAGAGCAGACGGTGAGCCCGTGGCCCCGCAGGCAGCCCTCTAACACGCAGGTTCCTTCTGCCCTCACACAGTCCCCCTCGGGCTCAGGCCTGCAAGGACCCTCTTGTTAATTATGCATCTGGCTCTAGGGGCTGGTGAGGGCCCCCAGGCTGGTCCTGGGCAGTGACCAGCACCCTAAGTGGGTCCTCTTGCCCTTACGCTGTGCCTGGCAGCTGTTTCTCACCCACAGCTCAAGGGCATCTTCTCCAGGGCCCAGCCCCCCCCCAGGCCCGTCTCCTGGGGCCATGCCTGACACAGAGTGCCCACCCCTCGAGAGCACCTGGGGCAGTGGCGCCCCGTGCACCCCAGGGCAGGTTCCGGCTACACACTGGGTTTTCTTGGCAGGCGCCCTGTGCCTCAGTTTCCCCCTCTGTAAATAGGGGGTTTGCTACAGGTCAATAGGCAAAGTGCAGGCTGTCCCACTCCCCGCCCCCACCAAGCTTTCTGGAAATAGCCCAGCTGCGGCCGTTTGCTGCTGCTGCTTCCCTAGCTGGGCCTCCAGCCGGTGAGGACAGGAGGAAGATGTGCCACGGGGGGAGGAGCAGCGGTCGGCAAGGCAGCTTTGAGCAGAACCCTAACCTCCGGACTCTGCCAGCATCAACCTCGGGGACCTTGAGACCTGTGGGGTGCATCCGGGGTTTGTGGAATTGGGCTCCTGGCCACGGGCCGGGCTGCACGCCGGTGGTCCCTCAGGGCCTGGGCCTCCGTGGCAGGGCCTCAGCTGCCCGGGGCTGGCATCCGGGAGGTGGAGGGAGTGTGCTCCCCATAAACCTCAGCCTGTTTCCCTCATCACATTGGCCAGAGCGGATCCTGCCAAGGCCCCAGGGACAAGGGGCACCGTGGCAGGCACACAGTGTGCGGACCCCTGCCGGCCTGCTCCAGCCTCGAGTGCTACCCTGCCCTGGGGCTCCAGCACCACTGTGGGGCCACTGCCACACGGGTGTCTGGGCTGTGCTGCCCCTAATTGGGAGCTTGTTAAAAGTTGGTGGAGGGTCTCCCCTGAGGCAGGACTGTTGCCTTGTCAATTAACTCCCCAATCAGGGGCTGCTGTGTATCTGGGAAAACACAGGCATCTGTTTCATTCCATAAACACTATTTTTCCAAATATAACTTCCAAATATAGGAATTTGGAAGATATAGAAGAAAAACTGTCAAAGCACAGATCCGCGCAGAGATCTGCTGTGCTCTCCGCTCTCGGCGGTGTGTCTCCCCTGGCACGCTTGTGAGCTTCTGTTTCTGCTTCATCACCAAGGTGTGGCTGAAATACAACACACACACAGTACGCACCTTCATGGGTCTCAAGACGTGCGTACAGCCCTGCCACAGTCACCAGAAATGCCACCGTCACCTCTGAAAGCTGCCCTCCCACAGGAGAGCCCCCTGGCGGGCACCACACACCAGTGTCGCACGGAGATGCAGGAGACACAGACCCCCCCGCTTCTCTTACAAACCTGTGCTGACCCACAGCTTTTTTCAAATTTCTGACGATTTCCTCACAGCAGAGGAAGGGCAGTTCAAATGTTACTCCTCATGGACAGGACCACTCTAGAGGAGACAAGGCCCAGGGGCTTGTGCCCAGAAAGGCAGAACCAGACCGCGAGCTGGGGACTCTCTTGGAACCCTTTCTCTGTGAAGGTGCGATGGGCTCCTCCAGCTTCCTCTGCCGGGATCAAATGGGATAATGGGCGCCACGGGCTCGTGAGAAGGGGTTGATTCTGGGTTCCTCAGGGGCAGACATGGATGCCCTCACAGACTGAAAACCTGAACATGGCATTAAAACGGGGCTTGTCCTGATTCCATTCCAACTGAGCCAATGCAGGGACAGAAATCAGATACCAGGCCGAAGCCCCAGAATGAATGCAGATTTCCAGCTGATGTGGGGAACCCAGTCTGCTAACGGGCCTTCTGCCCAGCTGCAGCGTCGGTCAAGGGGAAGAAAGAGACTCCAGGGTCGAGTTCGTGCAGACATTTCTTTGAAGACGGAGGGGTCAGCCTCCAGTTGCTTCCTTTAAGCCAAGAGCTGCCATGGGCATCCCGGAGTGGGGGCTTGGGGGGCGCTGTGCCTTCTCCTGCAGGCCCCCGAGCAGCCTCCGGGTCAGGAAAGGGAGGGTGGCTGTCCAGGGGTCTGGCGGCCCCAGGTTCCCAGGGGTCTGCCAGCCCCAGGTTCACCAGGGAGGGAGGATGGCAGCCCCACCGGGCAGAGTCAGCAGCGGGACCACAAGGACCGTCGGGGCGGACGGTGGCTGTAGTGAACGGGGGGCTCCCACCAGTCCCACAGCCTTCCCCGACACCCCGCCTGACCCCAGAGCTCAAGGGGCCGCAGCAGGTCCTGAGTGGAGCAGGAGGAAGTCAGGCAGCATAGGAGTCTGCTGCGGCTGCTGGAACAAATCTCCACAAATAGAGTGGGTGACAGAATGACACAAATGTATTATCTTCCATGTAGGTTAGAAGCTGGATATAGGGCTCTCTGAACTGAAGGCAAGGTGTGGGCAGGACTGGCTCCTCCCGGACGCTCTAGGAGACACTGTTTTCTTGCCTGTCCCCATCTCTGGGGGCACCTGCTGTCCCTGGCCCATGGGCCCTTCCTCCATCTCCAAAGCCAGCCATGCAGCAGCTCCAGGACACTGCTCTTGGGTCCCATCTCCTTTGAAAGACCTGCCTGCCTTCCTCTCCCACCTCCGAGGACCCTAGGATGACACTGGACCCGCCTGGGCAGCCTAGCTAGTCCCCCGACCTTGGCAGCCACCGGTCATGTAAATCCCCCTTCCCATGGAACACGGCACTTTCACAGGTCCCAAGGATTATGTCATGGATATATTCTGCGGAGGGGGTGTCCTTTTTTGCCTACTACAGACGGGAAGTAGGAAGAAAGCCCCCGCACCATGCGCCACGGGGAGAAGGGCCCACCTGGTGGGGGTCTCCTCCCAACATGCCGAGTCCCAAGACGGTCTGTGTTCTGTGGCTCGATTCTCTGAGAGTTGTCAGAAATGCCAACAACTTGAAAATAAGTCTCCTAGCCAAACACATTGTAAAGGAACAGTTAGAGACAAAACAGAGCCATGTTTCAACTACGGCAGGCAGTTGTGATGAAAACACTCTCTATTTTTAAGCAGTCATGCAAAAAATACTCTTCTCTCGCAATCAGGAGCATGTGCCCAGGTTCTGCCCCTGGACTGCCTCGACCCACAGCTGCTGCACCAAGACCACCCCTGGATCCCACGGCAGAGGCATGGGCTGCCTCCGACCTGTCTGTCTGCTCTGAGGATGCTGTGCCTGCCCCTTCAGGAAGCCACATGAGATGTGGAATTTGGGGGTCAGAATAATGATACCACCCCTTACCCTTTGAAAACTCTGCAACACAGTATTTCCTTCCAATTTTAACCTCTTAATAAGGTAGAGCAGTGAAGACCACACCCTTTTGTTCTCATGGTCAAATCCACAATCTTTCCAGAAGGACTAAGTACGGGGTGTGGGGAGCAGGCCAGGGTGTGCATCCGAAAGGCAAAGTCAGATGCAGCAGAACAGGGAGCGAGGTGAGGGGCTGTGTACCTGCAAACACTGCAGCCGCCCGTGAGAAGCACAGAGGTTGGCAGAGAGCGCCAAGTCCTCAAAGTACCGGAGAGCCTGCAAATCTGGAATAGCCACCAGTAAGACGCCGACCATCCCCAGCTCGCAGGCACCACTGACCCACAAGACACACACCCTTCAGGCAAATGTAAGTAGATTAACCCTTAAGATTCTCTGAAGCAGGCAAAATAGCAGGAGAACACTTAAGACACTTGTTGAAACTCCATCTCCACTGAAATGATGCGTAACTTGTGACAGTATCATTCCTAGGTTATCACTCGTGGGGTATGCTGATTGCAAGAATATCTTGTTTGGACAAATATAATTTAGGTGAGTTTGTTTGTGTATGTATGTATTTCAGCTTTAGTTTGTTATAGGGAAATTCTTTTATCTTTTTTCTTTTTTTTTTTTTTTTTTTTTTTTTTTTTTTTTTAAGAGAGAGAGTGTGCAAGCAGGGGAGGAGCAGAGGGAGAGACAGACCCCACCCTGAGCACAGAGCCTGACAAGGGCTGGCTTTCATGACCTTGAGATCACGGACTGAGCTGAAAAGTGGGACACTTAAGTCCCTGAGCCACCCAGGTGCCCCAGAAGGAGATTCATTTTAAGTGAAGTGATGTATGGCTAATGCAGCGCCGTCGGGGTTTGTGAGGTTGTGTCTCCATAACGGTGCCTTGACCCAGCCCATCATGGTTCTGTAGGTGGCTCTGTGTGTCTCTGTTTCCATGTCTGTACTTACAAGTCTCGGCATCAGACCCATGCATGTTAGTGAGTGACAGAGCGAGCAGGGTGCCCATCTTAAAGAATCAGTTCTTGCCGGCCCTGGCAGCCAGTGCCCTGTCAGGAGAAGCCATAGTCCTAGTGTGCGGTGACACTGTCCAGGGTGCTGGTGGTTCTGCTGACCAGACTCTGCAGAGCCCACCTTCAAGACCCACTTCCAGATCACTGAGGACTGGGCTCCTGTGGCCTGGCTCACACCAGGGCACCAGGATCAAGGGTGCCCCAAACCTTCCTTCTCATCTTCTGAGCCTGATCCTGACAGAACCCCCTTCTGGCCAAGCCCACCTTCTCTGTGAACCTCCTGCCTGAGAACCTCATCCTGTGTCACCCACTGCCTGCACCAAGATGTCCCCCCTGAGAAGCTGCGTGGTTTACAGAGTGACGCTGGGAGACCTGGTTCCTTCCAGGCTGGATGGTCCTGGGCCTCCCCACCCCAGCACCCATCAAAGAAGGACAGGAGTGCCCTGCTGCCAGCACATGTCCCCATCTTTGCGAACTACCATATAGTAAAGACAAAATCTGAGATCAGGCAGGGGTCTGACGGATGGAGAAGATGGGGAACCATATCATTGAGAAGCCTCAACCTGGGAAAACCACAAGTTTTACAAAGAAGTAAAAAGCTAAAGACAAAACCTGACTACAATTTGTGACAAAAAGTGTGCCTGGGAGTAAGGAGAGTCCATTCCTCACAAGCACCATCTCTAAAACACAATTTCTGGAAACAGCGAACTCTACGATGGATGACAGAGGGTCGCAGCAGACGCAGGAAGACCATTACACAAAGGGAAACATAAGTGTTCACACCTACATTTGTAAAGGAAGGAAAATCTCAAGCCAATAAAGCAAAAACACCTTTGGGAATTTGGAAAATAAGAGCAAACTCAACTCAAAGCCAGTGGAAAAGAGGAAGCATTGAAACTAGATACAGAAAAGAACTCCGTCAACATGATTAAAGGCAATTATGGAAAACTGACAGATGTCATCATTCTCCACAGTGAGGCACTGACAGCTTCCCTGCTGGGAACAGAACAAGCATAGCAGCTTTCAGGTGTTATTCAACATCACACTGGAAGTTCTAGCCAGAGTGATTAGGCAAGAAAAAAAAAAAAATAATGAAGGCATCCAGATGGAAAGGGTGAAGTAAAATTATCTCTATTTCCAGATGGCATGATCCTTTATACAGAAAATCCTGAAGAATCTATACCCAAAAAATAACTAGAATTAATAAGTGCCTTCAGCAAAGTTCCAGAGTACAAGGTCAACACACGAAATCAGTTGTGTTTCTGAACTGTGCTAGCAATGAACAATTCAAAATGTAAATTAAGAAAACAATTCCAGGGACGCCTGGGTGGCTCAGTTGGTTAGACAGCTGCCTTCGGCTCAGGTCATGATCCCAGCGTCTTGGGATCGAGTCCCACATCGGGCTCCTTGCTTGACAGGGAGCCTGCTTCTCATTCTGCCTCTGCCTGCCATTCTGTCTGCCTGTGCTCTCTCTCTCTCTAATAAATAAATAAAATCTTAAAAAAAAGAAAACAATTCCATTTACAAAAGTACCATAACAGAATAAAATATATAGGGATAAATTTAACCAAGGAAGTAAAAGACCTCTACACTAAGAACTACAAAACCCTGGGGCAAAAAATTAATAAAGGCCTAAATACAGGGGTGCCTGGGTAAAGCATTGGAGTTTTGGTTTCGGGTCAAGTTGTGCTCTCACGGTCCTGGGGTCAAGCCCCTCACAGGGCTCCATGCTCAGCATGGGCTTTGCTGGGCCTTCTCTAAGCCTCTCCTGCTCCTTCCCCTGCAAGCTCTCTCTATCTCTAAAATAAATAAATACATCTTTAAAAATTGCATGGAATACTAGGTGTGGTACATAAACAATGAATTCTGGTACACTGAAAAGAATTTTTTTTTTAAAAAGACATAAATACATGGAAAGAAAACCATATTCCTGGATCAGATGAGTTGAGACTGTCAACTGCATAATGCTGCCCAAGGACCTACTGACCCCGTGCAATCCCCTCACAAGAACATCTTCACTTTTATCCATTTCAAGTTTATCTTTGTGTATGGTGTAAGAGAATGGTCGAGTTTCATTACCTTGCCTCAACGTGAGACAGGAATCCATCAGAATCCTAGAGGAGAACATAGGCAGTAACCTCTTCAATATCAGCCACAGCAACTTCTTTCAAGATATATCTCCAAAGGCAAAGGAAACAAAAGGGAAAATGGACTTTTGGGACTTCATCAAGATCAAAAGCTTCTGCACAGCAAAGGAAATAGTCAAGAAAACAAAGAGGCAACCCACAGAATGGGAGAAGATATTTGCAAATGACAGTACAGACAAAGGTTGATATCCAGGATCTATGAAGAACCCCTCAAACTCAACACACACAAAACAGACAATCATATCAAAAAATGGGCAGAAGATATGAACAGATATGAAGACATACAAATGGCTATCAGACACATGAAAAAATGTTAATCATCACTAGCCCTCAGGGAGATTCAAATTAAAACCACATTGAGATACCACCTTACACCAGTTAGAATGGCCAAAATTAGCAAGATAGGAAACAATATGTGTTGGAGAGGATATGGAGAAAGGGGAACCGTCTTCCACTGTTGGTGGGAATGCAAGTTGGTGCAGCCTCTTTGGAGAACAGTGTGGAGGCTCCTCAAGAAATTAAAAATAGAGCTTCCCTATGACCCTGCAATTGCACTACTGGGTATTTATCCCAAAGACACAGATGTAGTGAAAAGAAGGGCCATCTGTACTCCAATGTTTATAGCAGCAATGGCCACAGTCGCCAAACTGTGGAAAGAACCAAGATGCCCTTCAACAGACGAATGGATAAGGAAGATGTGGTCCATATACACTATGGAGTATTATGCCTCCATCAGAAAGGACGAATACCCAACTTTTGTAGCAACATGGATGGGACTGGAAGAGATTATGCTGAGTGAAATAAGTCAAGCATAGAGAGTCAATTATCATACGGTTTCACTTATTTGTGGAGTATAACAAATAGCATGGAGGACAAGGGGAGATGGAGAGGAGAAGGGAGTTGAGGGAAATTGGAATGGGAGGTGAGCCATGAGAGACTATGGACTCTGAAAAACAACCTGAGCGTCTTGAAGGGGGGAGGGTGGGAGGTTGGTGGAACAAGGTGGTGGGTATTAGGGAGGGCACATTTTGCATGGAGCACTGGGTGTGGTGCAAAAACAATTAATACTGTTTCGCTGAAAAGAAATTTTAAAAAATTTTTAAAAAGGAACATCTTCACTTTTGTTTCCCTTGCCTTTGGAGACGTGTCTAACAAGAAGTTTCTGCAGCCTCGATCAAAAGTGTTGCTGCCTGTGCTGTCCTCTAGGGAAGATGTAAAATAGTAGCCCAAGGGCCGCTTGTTATCTGATTGCTGAGGCCAGGATTTCCAGTACTATGTTGAACAATGGTGGTGAGAGTGGCCATCCCTGCCATGTTCCTGACCTCAGAAGGAAAGCCCTCAGTGTTTCCCCATTTAGGATGATATTACTATGGGCTTTTTGTATATGACTTCTATGATACTGAGGTATGTTCTCTCTCTCCCTACACTGCAGAGAGTTTGATCAAGAAAGGATGCTGTACTTTGTCAAATGCTTTTCCTGCATCTATTGAGAGGATCCTATGGTTCTTGTCCTTTCTTTTATTAAGGTATTGAATCACACTGATTGATTTGTGGTTTTTGAACCAACCTTGCAGCCCAGGAATAAATCCGTCTTGATCATGGTGAATAATCCTTTTAATGGACTGTTGGATCCTATTGGCTAGTATCTTGTTGAGTATTTTGTTGTCCGTGTTCATCAGGGATGTTGGTCTATAACAGTCCTTTTTAGTGGAGTCTTTGTCTGGTTTTGGAACTTCATCAAGATAAACAGCTTTTAATCAATGAAACTAGGAGCTGGTTCTTTGAAAGAATTAATAAGATTGACAAACCCCTGGCCAGAATTATCAAAAAGAAAAGAGAAAGGACCCAAATAAACAAAACCATGAATGAAAGAGGAGAGATCACAACCAACACCAAAGAAATACACACAATTATAAGAACATACTATGAGCAAATCTACACCAACAAATTCAACAATCTGGAAGAAATGGATACATTTCTAGAGATATATAAACTACCACAACTGAACCAGGAAGAAATAGAAAATCTGAACAGACCCATAACCAGTGAGGAGATTGAAACAGTCATCAAAAATCTCCAAACAAACAAAAGTCCAGGGCCAGATGGCTTCCCAGGGGAATTCTACCAAACATTTAAAGAAAATTAATTCCAATTCTCCTGAAACTGTTCCAAAAAATAGAAATGGAAGGTAACCTTCCAAACTCATTTTATGAGGCCAGCATCACCTTGATCCCAAAACCAGACAAGGATCCCATCAAAAAAAATTACAGCCCAATATCCTTGTTGAACACAGATGTGAAAATTCTCACCAAAATACTGGCCAATAGGATCCAACAGTACATTAAAAGGATTATTTACCACGACCAAGTGGGATTTATTCCAGGGCTGCAAGGTTGGTTCAACATCCACAAATCAATCAATGTGATACAACACACATTCATAAAAGTAAGAACAAGAACCATATGATACTCTCAATAGATGCTGAAAAAGCATTTGACAAAGTGCAGCATCCCTTCCTGATTAAAACTCTTCAAAATGTAGGGATAAGGGCACATACCTCAATATTATCCAAGCCATCTGTGAAAAACCCACTGCAAATATCATTCTCAATGAAGAAAAACTGAAAGCTTTTCCGCTAAGGTCAGGAACATGGCAGGGATGTCCATTATCACCACTGCTATTCAACATAGTACTAGAAGTCCTAGCCTCAGCAATCAGACAACAAAAAGAAATTAAAGGCATCTAAATCAGCAAAGAAGAAGTCAAACTATCACTCTTCGCAGATGATATGATACTATATGTGGAAAACCCAAAAGGCTCCACTCCAAAACTGCTAGAACTTGTACAGGAATTCAGTAAAGTGTCAGGATATAAAGTCAATGCACAGAAATCAGTTGCATTTCTCTACACCAACAGCAAGACAGAAGAAAGAGAAATTAAGGAGTCAATCCCATTTACAATTGCACACAAAACCATAAGATACCTAGGAATAAACCTAACCAAAGAGGCAAAGAATCTATACTCAGAAAACTACAAAGTACTCATGAAAGAAACTGAGGAAGACACAAAGAAATGGAAAAATGTTCCATGCTCCTGGATTGGAAGAATAAATATTGTGAAAATGTCTATACTACCTAAAGCAATCTACACATTTAATGCAATCCCTATCAAAATCCCATCCATTTTTTTTTTCAAAGAAATAGAACAAATAATCCTAGAATTTATATGGAATCAGAAAAGACCTTGAATAGCCAAAGGAATGTTGAAAAAGAAAACCAAAGCTGGAGACATGACAATTCCAGACTTCAAGCTCTATTAAGAAGCTGTCATCATCAAGACAGCATGGTACTGGTACAAAAACAGACACATAGATCAATGGAACAGAATAGAGAGCCCAGAAATAGACCCTCAACTCTATGGTCAACTAATCTTTGACAAAGCAGGAAGGAATGTCCAATGGAAAAAAGACAGTTTCTTCAACAAATGGTGCTTGGGAAAATTGGATAGCCACATGCAGAAAAATGAAATTGGACTATTTCCTTATACCACACATGAAAATAGACTCAAAATGGATGAAAGACCTCAATGTGAGAAAGGAATCCATCAAAATCCTTGAGGAGAACACAGGCCTCAACCTCTTCGACTTCAGCCGCAGCAACATCTTCCTAGGAACAACGCCAAAGGCAAGGGAAGCAACGGCAAAAATGAACTATTGGGACTTCATCAAGATCAAAAGCTTTTGCACAGCAAAGGAAACAGTTCACAAAATCAAAAGGCAACTGACAGAATGGGAGAAGATATTTGCAAATGACATATCAGATAAAGGACTAGTGTCCAAAATCTATAAAGAGCTTAGCAAACTCAACACCCAAAGAACAAATAATCCAATCAGGAAATGGGCAGAGGACATGAACAGACATTTCTGCAAAGAAGACATCCAGATGGCCAACAGACACATGAAAAAGTGCTCCATATCACTCGGCATCAGGGAAATACAAATCAAAACCACAATGAGATATCACCTCACACCAGTCAGAATGGCTAATATTAACAAGTCAGGAAACGACAGATGCTGGCGAGGATGCGGAGAAAGGGGAACCCTCCTACACTGTTGGTGGGAATGCAAGCTGGTGCAGCCACTCTGGAAAACAGCATGGAGGTTCCTCAAAATGTTGAAAATAGAACTGCCCTATGACCCAGCAATCGCACTACTGGGTATTTACCCTAAAGATACAAACGTAGTGATCCAAAGGGGCACATGCAACCGAATGTTTATAGCAGCAATGTCCACAATAGCCAAACTATGGAAAGAACCTAGATGTCCATCAACAGATGAATGGATCAAGAAGATGTGGTATATATACACAATGGAATACTATGAAGCCATCAAAAGAAATGAAATCTTGCCATTTGCGACAACATGGATGGAACTAGAGCATATCATGCTTAGCGAAATAAGTCAAGCAGAGAAAGACAACTATCATATGATCTCCCTGATATGAGGAAGTGGTGATGCAATGTGGAGGGTTTAGGGGTAGGAGAAGAAAAAATGAAAGAAGATGGGATGGGGAGGGAGACAAACCATAAAAGACTCAATCTCAAAAAAAAGACTGAGGGTTGCTGGGGGGAGGGGGGATGGGAGAGGGTGGTGGGGTTATGGACATTGGGGAGGGCGTGTGAAATGTGTAAACCTGGTGATTCACTGGCGATTCATTGTACCCCTGGGGATAAAAATACATTATATGTTTATTAAAAATTTTTCAAATTAAATTTAAAAAAAGATAAGCAGCTTTTGCAAAGGAAAGGAAACATTCAACAAAACTAAATGCATCCTATGGAAAGGGAGATGATATTTACAAATCTCTTATCAGATGAAGTTAGTATCCAAAATCTATAAAGAACTTATCAAACTCAGCACTCAAATAATCCAGCCAAGGGGCACGTGGGTGGCTCAGCAGGTTAAGCCTCTGCCTTCATCTCAGGTCATGATCTCAGGGTCCTGGGATGGAGCCCCACATCGGGCTCCCCTCCCTGCTCAGCGGGGACCCTGCTTCCCCCCTCCATCTGCCTGCCTCTCTGCCTACTTGTGATCTCTGTCTGTCAAATAAATCAATAAAATCTTTTAAAAGAAGAAGACATGGGGTGTGTGTGTGTGAGAGAGAGAGAGATGTATATACATATATATATGATGGAATATTACCCAGCCATCAAAAAAATGAAATGTTGCCATTGCAATAAGGTGGCTAGAACTACAGAGAATTGTCTAAGTAAAATAAGTCAGAGAAAGACAAATGCCATACGATTTTACTCATGTGGAATTTAAGAAACAAAACAGATGAATAGGAAAGGAAGGAAAAATAAAATAGGATGAAAATAAAGAGGAAGACAAACCACAAGAGACTGAGGGTTGCTGGACGGGAGGGGTAGAGGGATGAGGTAACTGATGACGGGCATTTACGTGACGGAACGAGCTCGGGGTGTCACCTGCAACTGATGAATCCCTCAGTTCTACCCCTGAAACTAATAATACAGTATACGTGAACTAAACTGAATTTAAATAAAGAAGTTTTTAAAAGAATAACAATGTGTCTGTTAGCCATTTGTATGTCTTCTTTGGAAAAGTGTCTGTTCATGTCTTCTGTCCATTTTTTGACACAATTATCTGGTTTTTGGGTGTTGAGCTTGAGGAGTTCTTTATAGCTCTGAGAAACAAACTGAAGGTTTTGGAGGGGATGGGGTGGGTGGATGGGGGAGCCTGGTGGTGGGTACTAAGGAGGCACATATTGCATGGAGCACTGGGTGTGGTGCATAAGTAATGAATCTTGGAACACTCAAAAAATAAAATAAAATTTAAAAAAATAAATAAAGTAAATAAAAGAATAATGACATATCTCCTTTTCTTGCAAAATTGAGAAAAATGATTTTCAAATCAATATAGATTAGCAATGAACCCAGAATAACCAAAACAATCTTGAAAAAGAGCAATATTGTAGGACTCACACCTCTTGATTTCAAAACTTACTACAAAGCTATAGTAATCAAAAGAGTATGGTGCTGGCATAAGGGTAGACCTACAGACCATTGGAATAGATTCGAGAGTCAAGAAATGAGCCCATATCTAGGATGAACTTTTTGACCAAAGTACCAAGACCATTCCACAGGGAAAGAACAGTCTCTCCAACAAACAGGCTGGCACGACTGGACATCCATCTGCAGAAGACTGAGGCTGGGGCCCTACCTCATGCCATATGCCAAAATTAACTCAAAATGGATCAACAGTGAAAATATATTAGTTAAAACTATAAAACTCACTAAAGAAAATACAAGATCAAATCTTTATGACCTTGGACTTGGGAAAGGATCCTTGGATATGACACCAAGAGCTACAAAATGAAGAAGAGATGAATCAGCATTCATAAAAATTTAAAACTTTTGTGCATCAGAGAATAGTACTGAGAAATTAAAATGATAACTCACAAAATGGGGTAAAGTATTTGCAAATCTTGTGTTAAAAAGGGTCTAGTATACAGAACATATTTTTTTAAAAAACACATCTCAACAACTAAAGGACAAACAATCTAACTTTAAAATGGGCAAAGGACTCGAATAAATATTTCTCCAAAGAAGACATACAAATGGCCAACAAGAACATGAAAAGATGCTCAGTGTCATTAGTCATCAGGGAAATGTAAATCAAAACCATGAGATACCACTTCACACCCACCGTAATGCCTATAATTTCTGTAATGGAAAAGGACAAATGTTGGTGAGAATATACAGAAATTAAGATCTTTGTTTACTGCTGGTGGGAATGTAAAATGGTGCAGCCTCTGTGAAAAACTGCAATAATCCCTCAGAAAGTTAAACATAGAATTAGTATAGGACCCAGAAATCCCACTCATAGGTCTATATCCAAGAGAACTGAAAACCAATATGCAAACAAATACCTGTACATGAATGTTCAGAGCAGTACCACTCACCGTGGCCCACAGTAGAAACAGCCCTAACGCTCATCAACAGATGAGTGGAGAGGTAAAATGTGGTAAACCCTTACAATGGAATGTATTCAGTCATAAAAAGGAATGACGTCCTGGCCATGCTGCAACACGGACGAACCTTGAAAACATGGTTAATGGGAAGAAGCTGGACACAAAACCCTCCGAACTGCAGGATCCCGTTACAATAGGTATTTCCCAGACAGAAAGCAAGCCGGTGACTGCCGGTGCTGCAGGGGGAGGAATAAAGAATGCGGCAGAGCTTCCTCTTGGGGCGAAGAGAACACGCTGAGCCCAGACCAAGACCACAAGGGCACAACATCACTGAATCCCGCTGAAAAGCTCTCACTAGTGCATGTTATGTTGTGTGAATTTCACTTCAGGAAAAAAAAAAAAGGAAAATGAAAAAATGCCTAAAAGAAGGAAATCTTAAAGCACATCCATGAATAGTAGAGACGCATATTATTCTGACCTCAGAGTAGCCAAGAATTTCCTTTAGAAAATGTGAATCATAAAAGAAAATTTTTAAATTTCTGATAAATTGTTAAAATTAAGACCTTTAAGGGCGCCTGAGTGGCTCACTTAGCTAAGTGTCTGACTCTTGATATTGGCTCAGGTCATGGTCTCGGAGTCTTGAGACCAAGCCCCGTGTCAGGTTCTGTGCTGGGCACGGAGTCTGCTTAAGATTCCCTCCCCCTCCCCCTCCTCACCCGGCTCCCTCTGCCCCTCCCTCTGCCCCTCCCCCTGCCCCGGCCCCTCCTCTCCACGCCCTCACTCTCTTCCGTCCACTCCACCAAAAAGACACCGCTAACATCGGACCAAAGAAGATGTACAGATGGAAAATAAGCATACGAAATGAAAAGTTGTCAACAAAATATGTTACTAGAAAATTGCAAATTAACACGAGATACTACTACTTGCCTATAAGAATGGCTAAATCTCGAAAACCTGACAATGCAAAATGGTGGTTCGGGTGCGGAGCAACATTGCTAGTCAGAAAGTGAAACGATAAGTTCACTCTGGAGCATAGCTTGGCAGCTTCTGATACAACTAAACATACTCTTGCACGTGATCCAACCATCACACTCTTAGGTATTTACCCAACTGATCTGAATACTTATGACCACACAAGAAAAGTGCACAGGAATGTTGCTACCAGCTTTACCCAAAGAGACTCAAAACTAGAAGCAACCGATACATCCTTTAATAGATGAATGGATGGATGAAGTCTGGAAATCCTGCATACAGTATGATTCCAGTTATATGACATTCTGGGAACGTCAAAACTAAGGAGACAGTAAAATGATCAGTTCAGAGGAGAGGAGAGGGTTTAGAAGGTAAATCTCAGAGGACTTTTAGGGCAGGGAAACTATCCTGTAGGATCGTGTAATGATGGAGACATGATACTTGTTGAAACCCATTGAACTTTACCACACAAGACGTGAATTCCAATGTGTGCAAATTTTTAAAAAGTCACTCAGAACATTTGGGGATCCAGGATGGAATGCAGAAAGTGGCAAACAATCTGACCATAGGAGTGGGGTGTGAGGGTGCCGATCTGAATAACCCTGGAAATGAGTGGAGTCTGTAAGACCCACAGCAAGAGAAACCACGCGAGCATTGCACCCCAGCTGACAAGTCAACCATCCTGTTGCCACCAGGCATGTACACTGGAGTTGAAGAGTCAAGTAGGCAGATGTTGGGTGTACAGACCTGTAAGGGCAAGAGGCTGGAATGACCACACAGTGGTGGATTAGAGGTGGGTTAGAGGAGATGTAGGTAAGATCTTGTGCTCAACGTAACATGGGTACAGGCGGCTCCGTACAGAAGTGGCTGCAGATGTGTGCACTGACTGGACAAATATTCGCACATAACCCTCTCTTCTCTGTCTGCTGGGAGGGCCTGGAAGCCACAACACTCGGAAGCAACGGGTTACCTAGTGGGGGCCCAGGTGTCCGTGTCTAGTACAAAGCACCGGATATCCTTGGGGAAACAGCTGAATCTACAGCTGGGAAAGGAAGAATGCAGGATGAGCCTGGCACATCGCCTCGTGCCAGAAATGTAGTAAGTGTTCGGAAAGACAAAAACACAACGGTGGGGTATGTCAAAGGGGCCTGGGAAACAGCTGAGTGCTCTCGCCAGCCAAAGCTAGGCCAACAACAAAAGAAGCACAGTAGTACTGGAACATAACCCAAGGTATGAGACAGCTATCCATGAGTCTCTAATGATATAAACTGATATAAATGGAAAGAACAGATAAACGTCCCACAGGAAGAATTCCAAATAGTCTGTGTACATGTTCCTCTCTCCAGGAGGAAGAACACAACTTCCCACCCCTTCAACACGGGCTGTGCACAGCGACCTCCTTCCAAAGAGGGCAGGATAGAGGGGGTGTGAGTAACCTGACAGTGAAGAAACCCGACACATGGCCTCAGCCCGGGACCAGCCATGGCCATCCGTGCAGATAACATGCGCCCTTGATATGGTGTACTGGGAATGCCGCTTCTCGTCTATGGTCTTCCTCTGAAGATTCACAATCCTTATCTAGTCATGTGAAAAACATGAGACTCATCCCAGCTGAGGGACACTGTACAAAACAGATGACCAGAACGCCTCAAAATTGTCAAGTTCGGGGCGCCTGGGTGGCTCAGTCGTTGGGCAGCTGCCTTCGGCTCAGGTCATGATCTCGGGGTCCTGGGATCGAGCCCCGCATCGGGCTCTCTGCTCAGCAGGGAGCCTGCTTCCCCCTCTCTCTCTGCCTGCCTCTCTGCCTACTTGTGATCTCTCTGTGTGTCAAATAAATAAATAAAATATTTTTTTTAATTGTCAAGTTCATAAAAAATAAAAAATAAAAATAAGGGAAGTTTGAGAAACCCACAGCCAAGAGGAGCCTAACGAGATATGACAACTGAATGTAATCGCGGGATCCTCTATTGGATCCTGGGACCCAAAAAAAAGAACATTGGATAGAAACTAAGGCAATCCAAACAAAACGGAGGGCATCTGTGATGAGCCCCAGGTGTTGTATGTAAGTAATGAATCACTGAATTCTACTTCTGAAACCAACATTGCACTGTACGTCAAGTAACTAGAGCTTAAATAAAAAATTAAAATTAAAATGGGAAATGGAAATTAATACCTAACTGAAAAAGGAAATCCAAATAAAGTATAAATTTTAATTGATAAGAACATATCAATATCAGTTCATTAATTCAAGAAATGTACCATGCTAATTAATGTAAGTTACTAGCACTAGAGGAAACTGGTTGTTGCGTGTATGAGAACTGTCTGTAATACCTTTACAACTTTTTCATAAATCTAAAACTGTTCTAAAGTAATTTTGAAAACTGTTCATCAAAACACATCCTATGGGGCGCCTGGGTGGCTCAGTGGGTTAAAGCCTCTGCCTTCAGCTCAGGTCCTGATCCCAGGGTCCTGGGATCGAGCCCCGCATCGGGCTTTCTGCTTAGCGGGAAGCCTGCTTCCTCCTCTCTCTCTCTCTCTGTCTGCCTCTCTGCCTAATTGTGATCTCTGTCAAATAAATAAATAAAATCTTTTAAAAAACAAACAAACAAAAAAACCCACATCCTAAAGGAACTAAAAAAGAGTTCCTATAACCTGAAGAAAGATAGTTGCAAAAGATGCTAAAACTTATAAACCACTCATGAAAGGAATCAAAGATACCATAATTACATAGAGAAATGTACCATGTTCATGTTCCCACACGAAGATGAAAGGTAATTCAATTTTCAACACACAGTGCCAGGAAAAATCAGCTATCCATATGCAAAAAATGAACTTTGCTCTGGAACCCACACTCAAAATGGACCAATGACCTAAGTATGAAGCCTTAGACATATGGAGAAAATGTTCATACAGCAAAAACTTCTTCAGTACAACATTAAAAACACAATCCATAGAAGAAAAAAGTACAACTGATTTCATCAACTGCAGAACTTCTGATCTTTGAAAGACTATTGGTGGAGTCGAAAGACGAGCCATGATTGGGAGGGTGGCAGAGGGGGCGGATTTACAAATCAAATCCCTGATGGAATATCTGTGCTCAGAATTTAGAATTCTTGAACTTGAAAGGTAAAGAAACCGACAGAATAAGCGAGTGGGTGTAAGAGCTGAACGGGCATTTCACTGAAGACTGGGTAGTGAGCACACAGTGAACAGCAGGAGTCGGCGGGAAATGCTGGGAAAAACCGTTAGGAGCGGCACCTGGCTAGCTCAGTCCAGCGTGCGATCCTTGATCTCTGGGTTGTGAGTTTGAGCCCCACACTGTTTTCAAAAATCTTTTAAAAGATTTTTTTAATCTTTTTTAAAAACCCAACACCACAAGGAGATACCCCTACAAACTTTTTAGAGTGACAGTTTTTCAAACTCTATACCAAAGGCAAAGTGGCATAGCCACTCTGGGCAACAGGTCAGCAGCTCCTTCCACAGTGATACTGCATGTGTTTAACAGCTGTTTCTGGATGTTGGACAAGAGGCAGTGCAGGACCGTGTCCTTAGGGGGCGGGTAAAGGGACAGGAGTTCCGGGTGTCACGCGTGGTTTGGGAGCCACAGGGAGGAGACACACACCGGAGCCGGGGGACACTGAGGCAGGTGTCATGCAAGGGATGACTGCACTTGGACCCCCACTTCTAGCCAAGGTGGGATACAGAAACTGGATTTACCGTCCCACCTGGAAGGAAACAGACAAAATTGTGAAAGAAAAGGGAAAAAAGTGGTTTTCAAGACCCCGAACGTGAGGCAATGACAGATAGCGACCCTGAGAGGAGGGAAGCGAAGACACGGGCTCAGCTCTCCCGGCTCTCTGCGGCACTCTCCCGCCGGCAGACACGGACAGGGGCCAGGCAGAAGGAGCCAGAGCCCCCCAGCTGCCCAGACGGGCGGACCCCAGGCAAATGCAGCTGCCGAGAAGAGCAAGATCTCAGTGACAGGAAAAGGCAAGACCTGAAGGACGACATAGAGCAGGACACCCTTCCTGCAGGCCGAACACAGGCGGCACTAAAAGATCGTGTCCTAACCAGAGCACTTGAAGCAGCAGCGGAACCCAGAGCGTGGGCCCTGGGAGAGGGGAGCCCAGGGTCGGGGAGGAAAGGAGCTGAGGTTTACAGGTGGTTGGTTAGCTGCGTTACTTTGTAACCAGATGAGTAAAGGGCGCGCCTGAAAAAGAAGCAACTGAGCGTCCGCGGAAGGGCCCTGAGCCCGGGGCGGGTCTGCGGACCGGCCTCCCCCGCGCCTGGCCGCCTGGAGGGCAGGCGACCTGCAAAGACCTATTTGCCGCTGAGGAGAAAGGGGGCAGGTCGGACCCATCCCTCCGGGGACCCCGCCGCGCCCCTTCACAAACTGCTCGGAGAGTCCCGAGGGTCCCGCGCCCCTGGGACTTTGCAGTTCGGGTGCTCCCGACCTGGCGCCGCGCACCTGGGAGGGAGGCAGCGCCGCGAGCGAGCCCGATAAAAGCCACCTGGGTCCAGAGGCAGCGGGGCCGAGGGAGACGCGGCGAGCCTTCCCCAGACCCTCGGAGACCTGCGGAGACCCGGCGGAGGCCGCGCATCTTGTGCGGGGGCAAGGTTGTGCTTGAGGCAGGGGCCTGGGGGAGGCGAGGCGGCGGGTTCCGGGAGGGTCTCCAACACCCTCCGTCCGCCTGGGCGGCACAGAGCGCGGGGCAGGAGCTCCTGGACCCCGGACCCCGGCGGCCTCAGCCCGCGGGTCCAAGAGGGTCCCAGCGACCGAGGCCCCACCCTCTGTCCTGCAGACGCTTCGCCGAGAATTTGGGGGGCGGTCCTCATCGCTCCGCACCGGGGCCTGTGCCCCCACCCGCTCAGAGCGGCCTGCGCAGCCCACCCTCCGTCAGCCAGCTCCCCGCAGGGCTGAGCGGGTCGCGGGGGGCGGGGGTGAACCAGCGCGGTCCCTCCCGGGGTGAGCAGGAGCTGCCGGCTCCCCCTCCCCCCGGAGCGGCGGGAAAGCCTGGAGGAGCCCCTGGGCCGCAGGTGACCGGTGGGGACGGTCACCCTCTCCCTGAGATACGGCTGTCCTTCAGACACCTAACTTCAGTCCCAAACACCACAACCCCTTAGCGGCTCTGAGAGGACCGCTCTGTCGACCCCCTAAATAGCCATTTTGCTCCTCAGAAAACACAGGTTAAAGGCCTCAGGCTGGCTCAGGCATGGTCTACTTGAGGACATTAGAGCTGGGGATGACCCCCCCCCTTCCGCAACCCCCCTGGCAGCTTGGTTCAGCCCTAGAGAGCTCACTGGTGGTCAGACGGAAGTGGTGTCCTTCCCCAGGAAGGAGCATTCTTCTGGAAGGAGACCTGGGTGAGGCCAGGAAAGTGCCTGGGGACACAGCCCGAAAAGACACAGTGGGCAGAATGGGTCTTGTCTCTTGCTGTGTGTGTTGTGCACACCTAGGGGTGTGTGTGTGGAAGTATGTATGCACCTGCAGAGGAGATGTGGAAGGGGGTGCACACCTGGGAGTGTGTAAGAAGTGCACACCCGGGGGGTGTGGGTGCGCCTGCGCCTGGAAGGATGGGCATTTGTGCATACATGTGCACGTGCATGCACACACACCTGGCCCTGCACTGGCGGGGGGGGGGGGGGGGGCAGGTGCAGGAAGAGCTTACGCCTGCGGCTTCTATAGGAAATAGGAGTAAGAGTGTTTGCACCCAAGGCCCCTCTGCCGGTGCTAGATCTGGGAAACTGCATGTTGGACTGGGGGTTGGGGTGACAGGTCAGTAGGGCAACCTTGGAGAGCGGACATAGCACACCTGCCTCTCTCTGCTGTTCCAGGGTGCTCAGAAGAGACCTCCCCACCAGGGAGGGCGATGAACGACTCCACTGAGACCCTGGTAACAGAATTCATCTTGCTGGGCTTCCCAGAGCTGTGCCATCTTCGGGGACTGCTTTCCGGGTTATTCCTCACAATCTACCTGGTGACCATCCTGGAGAACCTGGTCATCGTGCTGACCATCCGAGCCAGCCAGCAACTGCACACACCCATGTACTTCTTCTTGGCCAACCTGTCCGTGCTGGAGACCCTCTACACCTCAGTCACCGTCCCCAAGCTGCTGGCTGGCCTCCTGGCACGGGTGAGGACCATCTCCTTCTCAGGATGCCTCAGCCAACTGTTTCTCTTCCTCTCGCTCGGCTCCTCCGAGTGCTTCCTCCTAGCCACCATGGCCTGTGACCGGTACCTGGCCATCTGTCGCCCACTGCACTACCCAGCCACCATGAACTGGCAGCTCTGTCTGCGCCTGGCCCTCAGCGCCTGGCTGGGTGGCTTCCTGGCCTCTTTCGTGTCCATGGCTCTCATCTCCCGCCTCAGGTTCTGTGGCCCCAATGTCCTCAACCACTTCTTCTGCGACATCTCACCCCTGCTGCAGCTCTCCTGCTCTGACACCACTACCATCGAAATTCTGGACTTCGTGGCAGCCCTGGCTGTGCTCGCAACCTCCCTGCTGGTGACCATGGTCTCCTATGCACACATCCTGGTCACAGTGCTGAGGATCCCTGGCTGGGCCGGCCGCCGGAAAGCCTTCTCCACCTGTGCCTCCCACCTGGTGGTGGTGGCCACCTTCTACACCACCACCATTTTCATGTATGCCCGGCCTCACGCTGCCAGCTCCTTCGACATCAACAAGCTGGTGTCCGTGATCTACTCAGTTGTGACGCCACTGCTCAACCCCATCATCTACTGCCTGCGGAATCGAGACATCAGGGAGGCTCTGACCAAACTCCTCTGAGCCCCTGGTCCCTCCTGAGCACCATCTGCAGGAGGCCAGCCCCACTTCCCGGCCCTCCTGGGTCCTACCTGCCCTGTTCCTGAGCCCATGTGGATGGCCTCCATTGCCTAAGCAACCAACCTCAGCTGGCCAGACTGTGAATGAAGTGTGTGGGCAAGGCCAGACGGTGCCACAGGCCACACACTTGCCGCTTTTCCTCAGAAACAGGACTGTCATTTGACTTAAAACTTGATGGGTCTAGTGAGTAGACAGCATGCCCATACTTGGCTTTTCTGCCTTTTCTTTGTTCTCTGGCACTTAGTGGCAGAAATTGGGTTGATCCAACACCTTCCTTCTTACTGGGCTGCTGTCCCTGGTCAGGGCGAGTGGTTCTGACTCGAACCCATTGCTTCCCACACCCCAAGCCCTCCCCTGCCCTGGCCCTGGGCGTGATGTGTTTGGTGTGCGCCCTGGGACAGTACGCGTGTATCTGCAGGCGTGCCGGCTTGCTTGGCGTTGAGAGTTTTGAATTCATGGGAATGGTTTGGTGCTGTAAATATTCTCTTACTGTGCTGCTTGATTATTTTGAGGTTATGTCATTAAGTACATGAAATTTAGAACTGTGTTGTCATCTTCCTAAATTTAACCTCTTGTCATTAAGAAGTATTACTCTTTGTCTTCAGTGACACTTCTGCCTTCCTCCGTCAAGCTTCAAGTCCACTCAGTCTGATGGCAGCAGAACTGTCAGCCTCCCTTCCGTTCGTGGCTGCTTGTGTGACACTTTCTGCGCCTCTTGGCTTCGGACCACTGCTGTCCTCGGCTCTGTAAACCACACTTCTGGGTTGTCAGCTGCTCCCTACATCTGTGGAGAAGTCAGTTTGTTTTTACTCCTTTTAGGTAATTGGGTTTCCCCTACTTCTGGAAGCTTTCAAGGTCTTCCGACAAGAAGTGTGGTGCCTGGTCCCCAGGGTGTGCTTTTCTCTGTCTTTATCATGTCTGGAGTGTGTGATGTTTCCAGAATTGCGCCTTGCCTCATCAGTTTTGAAAATGTCCAGCATGTGCCCCTCAACACTGCCTCTGCCCCAGCCCTTCGCTGCTCTCCTTTGGTTCCCCACGTCCACATGGGGTCCCCATGGGGTCCTCATGGCGGGCCTGCGGCAGCCTCCCCTGTGCGCCGCAGCCTGTTGTTTTGCTTTCTCCCCGGGCTTTCTTCTGGGCATCTCCTCATCTTCCAGGTCACTAACCCTCCCTGGCCAAATCTAACCTGCGCTTTTAAGTGTATCTTTTCAGTTCTAGAATTTCCACTTGGTTCTTTCCATTTCCCACTCTCTGTCCCCTCCTCCGTGTTGTTCTATTCCTGTAGGTACGTGTGCATTCCTCCGTGAGTCTGTTAGCGATCCTGGTTTGCCTGCGCGGCTGTTTCTTGCCCAGACTAGTAGTCTTATTGCCCTGACCTTTTATAGCGTCTTAATATCTGACAGGGTGCCTTCTTCTTTGATCTTGTTTTTCAAAATGACTTCTATGAGTACTTCTTTCACTTTTCCATATGGACTTTAGAAACCCTCAGGTTCTCTATGACTTTCCTCAGGCCGCCGTAACAGAGTGCCATAGTTGGGATGGCTTAACACTAGAAACTCATTTTCTCATGGTTCCGGAGGCTGGAAGTCTGGGACAGCGTGTGCGCAGGGCTGGTTCCTTCTGAGGCCTCTCACCTTGGCTCACAGATGACTGCCTTCTCCCTGTGTCCTCACGTAGCTGTCCCTGTGCTTGTCTGATGTCCTCTTCTTGTAAGGACAGCAGTCAGATTTGATCAGGGCCTGCCCTCCTAATCTCATTCTACCTTAATTACCTCTGTAAAAACCCTGTGTCCAAATACAGTCCCATTCTGAGGTCCTAGGGGTCAGGCCTTCAATACAGGAATTGGGTGGCCAAGACTGTGCGTGGAGCAGCAGTTCAGAGCCTCTGGGAATCGAGGGGGTCTGATGGAAGCTAAGAGAGGTCACATCACACCAACAAACTAGTCCCGTCAGGTCACTGTTGAGGAGGTCCTGCAGTCCACCCCTAGAGCCATCAGGAGAGCTGGGTGTCCCCAGGCAGAGTGGCTGGGTGGGGCACCCACAAAGGTGGAGAGCAAGATGGCGCCATGTCAAGGAGTCCCAGGGTCCTATCCAGCTGGGACTGGGAAGGCTGGCTGGCTGGGGCACCTTGCTGGGCAGTGGCCACCGGGAGGGCTACCTGAGGGGTCTGAGCAGTGGCACTGCAGAATGGTTAGAAGGTCACCCATTTCCTCCTTTCTGGATACCAGAGGGATAACCTGGCACCTCCCAGTGAAGGGCACTGGACACCAGGATCTAGGGCTCTGGGGCTGCCCTAGCATTCTGTGGCCCGTGTCTGGGACACCGCCTGGGGCAGGGATGAAGATGGGGTGGGGAGGGTGGGAGAGGGGCGGGGTGTGCGAGGGAGGGGGGAGGAGGGGTGGCGTGAGGATGGGGGTTGCTGGGTGCAGGAGAATCGGGATGGGGTTTGTGCTCACTGGGTGGTGGGGACAGAGTGGCGCGGACGCGCGTGGAATCAGGAGGTGGGGTGGGGGCAGGAGTTGACGAGGATGAGGTGAGGCCGCGCGCTCCTCTCTGCCGGCCTCTTTCTCCGCCCTTCCCGTCTCCCGGGGGATGAGCCTCCGCGTCTGCCCGCCCCCATCCTAGGGCGGAGGCCTCGCGCACGGCCCAGACTCGGCGCTCGGGTGCGGGGTCTTCGCCGCCGCCCGCTCCCTCCCGCCCTGCCGCGGCCCCTGGGGCAGCCGCTCCGGCCCGCGGTTCCGACAGAAGCCCGCGGCGGGTAAGGCCGGGCGACGGGATCCGGGCGCACCGGAAGGCTGGGGCGGGCACCCGCGGGGGGGGGATGGAGGCGCCGCGTGATGATCGGAGGCCCCGGGAGGAGGGTCGAGCCGCTACCCGGGTCCCCCGCGCCGGGATTCGGCCCTGCGTCGCGTCCCGGTCCCCCGGCCCAGCGGCTCTGCCGAGCGGTCGGGGGTGGGGGGGTGGAGCGTGGTGCGGGGGCGGGGCGGGAGGGAACTGTGCCCTGGGTCCCGGCCTGCGGGGGCGGGGTCTGCCCTGTGTCGCGGCCGCGAGTCCCTGCGCCGGCCCGCGCCCGCGGTGAGGCCAGGACCCCCGCTCTGGGTCTGCGCGCTATGCGCGCTGCCCCCAAGGGCCGGAAGAGCCTGACAGAGGCTCACGCTTGGTCCTTTCTGCAGACGGTGATCTGGGTCCCTGGGGACCCTCGGTCCCTGAGACTGTGTCCTTCAAGTACATCCCCCACCTCAGTGTGGCCTCTTGTCCCAAGCCGTGGAGGTCGTCCCACGGCCTGGCCCCTCCCCCAGGCCTCAGCGCCCGACCGCAGGGAGTTCACCACCCTCCAGCCCCAGGCACAGAATAACCCCGAGGTGCTCAACCCTCTCACCCTCCGGGTCGCCCCTTCCTGGTTCCCGAACAAGACTCCCACCCTCGGTCGAGGCCTGAACGCCGCCCCTCCCAGCCCACCCTGGCCCTGAGCCAGTCGTCCGCCGGATGCTGAGGGCTCCCTGTACTGCCAAATGCCGAGTCTCCTGTCCCCAAGCCCTGGGCCCGCTGGTCCCCCAGCCCGTGTCCAGGCCCTGAGCCCTTGTCCCAAGCCCTGAGCCCGCTGGTCCCTAAGCCCCTGGGCCCAAGGCCCCTGGTTCCCTGATCCTCGCAGAAGCTGAGGTCCTTTCCCCGTTCTGCCGCAGGTTTGCTCCACAAAGATGAACTGGACGGCCGCGACGTGCTGGGCTCTGCTGCTAGCCGCCACCTTCCTCTGCGACAGCGGTGCGGCCAAGGGAGGCCGTGGAGGGGCTCGCGGCAGCGCCAGGGGAGGGTTGCGCGGAAGCGCGCGCGGGGCCCCGAGGGTGCGCGTGAGGCCGGTGCCCCGCTACGGAGGCTCCTCCCTGCGCGTGGCGGCAGCGGGGGCGGCGGCCGGGGCTGCCGGGGCGGCCGCGGGCCTGGCAGCGGGCTCCAGCTGGAGAAGAGCCCCGGGCCCGGGGGAACACGACCTGGAGGACGAGGACGCGGGACCAGGTGGCAACAGAACGGGCCAAGGCGTCTACAGCTACCGGGCATGGACTTCAGGCGCGGGGCCCACCAGCAGCCCCCACCTCTGCCTGCTGCTGGGCGGCGCTCTTGGCACCCTGGGGCTCCTGCGGCCCTAGGCCCTGCCGCGCTCCGGCAAGATCTGGCCCCCAACCAGTGCCCTCCGGCAGGCCTCTCCAACCTGCCCCAGAGACCTCCAGCTGCTGAGCACCCCCTTCCCACCGCTGCCCACTGCCTCTGAACCAGGGAGCCCAGTTCCACCTCTCACCCAGAGGCGGCCTCCTGCTCACAGCCCTCCACAGCCTCTGCAGCTTCCCCATTTCTCACCCTACCAGAGGCCCAGGGCCCATCAGCTCCAGGATGCCCCACCTACCACCAGGTCAGGGTCCTCCCCAGCCAGAAACGTGGTGCCTGTGCTGCCGTGACCAGCAGTCCAGCATCTCTCCCCAGCTGCCCAGAGAGATGTGCCAAACCAGGATGTTCAAGCCATCCCAGCTCCCCTGACCCCATCCTGGACCCTGGAGGGGTGTGGACAGTGCTGACCACCAAGCCAAGAGGTGGGCCCTGAGGACACTGTGGCCCTCCCCCACAGCAGCAGCCAGTACAGACTGAAGGCCTAGTGGCTCTGGGGAAGAAGAGGTTTCTCTCACAGGTTCTCGTGTGCCTACCACCTGTCCGCAAAAGGCAGTCTGGGGATTTCGGGGCCCACACGTGCCCATCATGGGTTTCTGGATAATGCCCAGGGCACCCCTGCCACAGCAGCTGCCCCAGAGCCTTGCCAGCCCACCCTTGGGCCCAGAGGCATGCTCCCTCCCTGGACACTCTCAAGACCATGGACCCATTGGGGCCACTGCTCCCACGTGGAACAAGTCACTCAACTCTTCTTGGGACCTATTTTAGGGGGAAAAAAACCACATTGTTTAACTTTCAAGAGCTTTTCCTTTTCTTTAAGGTTTAGGTTCACATTCTGGAATCAGTGCTCGCTGGTCCTCAGGGACCGCACGGCCGCTCCCACTGAAGAGCTCTCCCAGGACAGCCAGCCGTGTTTTGGGCAGATCAGCAGCAGGCAGCCCCCCCGGGGAAGGGGGGTGTGAATACGGCCGGCCCGATCTCATATCGGAACCAGCAACCAGCATGGCCACGAGGCAGGTCCCTGGAGGCGGACGGCGGCCAGGCCCAGCACCCGGCAGGCACAGCCAGTCGCGAGAGTGCTTGGGCTCAGCAAAGCAAGCCCCCCCCCGCCCGGAAGCCGAACCCCCGCCAACACCGAGCATCTGAGACCATGCTGGGGCCAGGACAGACTCCCCGAGAGGACTCTGAGGAAGCGCCAGGTGGGCCCAGCAAGGGTTTGCCTCTGGCGCCCCAGTACCCTCCGCAGAAAGCCGGTCCTTTGGTTCTCAGGCGCCCAGAGGCCCGTTTCCCTCAAGCCTCAGGCCTGGGTCCCGGTCCACAAGCCCTGGGGGTCTAGGCTCTTTACCACTTCCTCCACCCCATGTCCCACAGCAGGACAACCTCCCAGGCCTAGACCCTCTGGATCGCCCCGTCCTTCGGTGCTCACTGAAAGCCTCACCTGCCACTGGGCTGCCCCCCAGAATATGCCCTCACACCCGCCCCTGGACCATGGGGCCTTCGGACTCAGCTGACCGATGCCAGCACCTCCCATGGGGGAGGGGGCGGGAGGGCCTGCCCGCTCTGCTTTCCCGCAGCTGACACACAGGTCTGGTTAGGGTGAGGGTCTCCAAGCTACCAGCAGAACCCTGGACCAAGCATCGCTCTCCAAGGCCAGGACCCAGAGCTGCAGGACACAGCTCTGCCTGTACCCACAGCGCCAGCCTTCTGGGGGCACAGCAGGCCCCGACGCCACGCCATCCATTCTGGATCACACCTGCCGCGACCAAAGACCAGCACGGCGGAGCCCTGCCTGGGGCCTCAGGAGCCGTGCAACCAGCCTGCCGCCGCACCCTTTGGGCAGGACAGCCTTGCACAGGGACTCAGCTCTATCTGAGGGGCCAGGAGCGGGGGCCCAGTCAAGAGCTGGGACGCCGGAGTCAAGAGCTTCCACACCAGCCTGACTCCAGGAGTGTGTCTGGCATTCGGCACCGCCGCACACTGGCGTGCTTCCCGCGCTACTGGTCAGGGTTCCAGCGGGAAGCAGACAGTGCCCGGGGCCGGTCTCCTCAGGAGAGGCCAGTGTGTGCGCTCCGGGAGTGGACACCTGCAGGAGGGGAGGTGCCCCACAGACACTCTGGTGTTTCCAGGAAGGCCACACCCCCACGGGACACCAGGTCCGCCCGGCCCCCTCCTTCCTCTGCCCTTTGCTGGAATGCAGGCTGGTAGCTCCAGGTCCGTGGGGAAGAGTCCCACCGACCTGTTGGCTTGAAGGTGCTCGGAGGCAGCAGGAAAGCTCTCGAGTCTCCACCGACCACACCAGCGACCATCGCAGCCCGTACGCGGCTGGGGACAGACCGTCCGTGGGTTCTGCCACGGATCCTGGAACCTCTGTCCGTTTTGTGTGCACATTTTAGTCGTGTCGTGAAATAAACACTCTGTTGGCAAACAGACCCGTCTTTATTGCAGGACCCAGGGCGTTAGGAGGACCTAACACGAGAGCCCCGACAGCATGGCTCACATCCTGACTGCTCTGGCTGAGACACGGGCCTTAACGCGTGGGCCCACGGTGCTACTGCGCACAACAGACGCGCCGCCAGCAGAGACAGGCCTTCTAAAACATTTAACTGCAGACTGCACTTTCAGCTCCGGAGAAAACGTCAGCTTCTCCCTAAGAGATACTCAGCAGGTGTGCGCCGCACAGGGACAGCTCCGGCATGTCAGCAGTCCCAATGTCCAGACCCTGGGCACCGTGCCCTGTGACCAGCAGCTGGCCAGACTGTGCGGTGGCAGCAGGTACAGGCTCCTTCCTAGAGACAAGACCCGAGTACCGTACGGGGACCAGCATGGAGATTCTAGGAAAGGGAGTCCCAGCGTCAGCTTCTTGGGTGTGAGGGCCTGGGATATCCCAATCTCCGGTGTCGAGGGCCAGGCTGGGGTGAGGCCCCTGCCAGCTGGACCCACTCAGGGGGCTGCCAAGGGGAGGCTCTGCAGGACATCCCTGTCCAGCATCACTGGGCCGAGCAGCCCGCTGCGGAAGGTCCGGAGGAAGTCTCGGGCTGCCGCGGGGTAGTTGGGCTGGATGACGTTCACGTCCCCTGGGGGAAACAAGACGGTCTGGGAAGGAAGGCCCCTCTGTGCAGGGCAGGCCCGGGATTCAGACGCACCCCTCCCTGCCCATCCTCAGGGACTGGCGGTGGGAACCGGTGGAGCTTGGGCCCCAGGGCATATTCAGAAAGAAACCGGAGTCCGGGCCATGGCACCCGGACCTCAGAGGCTCCCAAGGGGTAGGACACAGGATGTACCCAGCACGAGGCAGGGCCACTCTGCCCTCCTCTCCAGGCTGGACCCCGAGCCCCACCCTTGCAGCACCTCGGTTTCCAAAACAGCCACGTGTGCCCGCCATGCCCTCCCCAAGAGCCGCAGCCGCTCCACAGGCTGGTTGTCCACGCCCAGCCTGGGGCTGAGGCCTCCACATCTCACCTGTGCCTGTGAACACCTTCACCTTCTGCGTCTTTCCCAGCCTCACAGCCACCCGCTTCAGCACACTGGTGATGTCATCACAGGCCCCGTCCAGGCCGTAGTGCTGCACGTACCTACACACACACCCACAGTCAGGGAGGGACGGCCAGAGCTGATCTGTGCTGGGCCATGCCCAGCTCTAGCAAAGACCCCTCCCACGGTCCCCACCCTTGGCCGGCCATGGCCAGGTGCCCTGAGGCCAGCTTCCCTGCAGGAGCCCGTGGCTGCAACATCCACCCCATTCCTAAGCAGGCCCGGGGCCTGGAGCCCTGGGTCAGCATGGCCAACCACCAGAGGCAGCCGCATGAGGTCAGGAGCACCAGGGTCACCAGCACTCTCTCCAGTCGAGAAGGAAGAGGTGTGCCTGGCGTTTTTGGCAGCCTGCGGACCAGCAGACAGCGCCCACCACTTCTGAGAACCGCCCAGTGGCCCCCGTGAGCTCCCTGTCCCACACAACTCCGGCTCTGGGCCCGATGCGGGAGGCCAGCATGGGGCCGGCACGGCCTACCCTGAAGGGCTGAAGGAGAAAAACCTCACCCACAGCCAAGCACCTGCCGAACCCCAGGGTCCGGGAAACTCTAGCCTGGACGGCCCCACAGGCAGAGGAGACAGTGGATCTGCCCCACGGTCCGCAGTGGGGAGCGGGGCTCAGGCACGAGCAAAGTAAGACACAGACCCAGCCCCCATGTGGGCATCAGAGTGTCCATCTCAGAGGGGGTCTGAACCCTGAGAACACAGGTCCCAAGTCCAGCTTCGGAGGGCGGCAGCCCCACAAGGCCTTCTGTCCTGACGATCTTGAGAGCCGTCCCCGGAAAGCTCTCTCACTAACACAGCCGGGCGTGGCCACCCGCAGGGACTCTGGAAATGCTCTAGAAACGCTGCAGGACTGCAGATGCCCAAACAGACTCCCACACAAATGAGGCAAAAAAATTAATTTGAAATTCTACCTCCATGCAAAAGAGAGTAACAGGAACTGGATTTACCTCCCCTGAAAACAACCAAAGACACACAAAACGGTTTTTCAAAAGCACCAGACATCAAGCTATGAACATAAACAGGGACCCGGCGCTGTCCTGCTTGGCACCTCAGGACCCCACGGGGCCCAGGGGGCTGCTGGAGCACAGACGCCACCAGCAGAACCAGAGAGAGCAGAGCTGCCCGCAGAGGGAGTGCCGAATTCCGCCAGCCTCCGTATTTAGCAGATGAGGGCTCAGCGCACGTGAGAAAGGGAATCCTCCGAAGCCAGAGGCCGGGCGAGACCCCCAGCAGGGCAGAGGGACACTGGCCCACGCTCACAGAGCCAGGAGCAGGTGGAGGGGACACAGGGCAGGGGAGGGCCCCGTCCCACGCAGGGCAATGGCTCCAGACCCACAGGCCTGGAAGGAACTGCTTCCGGACAATCGTCCCAAGCGAAACTCAAGGATTCGTGCAGAACTGGTAGACGCCCGTCACCCAAAGAGACCGAAGTCCAAACGCCCAGCAGCCAGGCGTCCACCACGACGCACGGACAGTGGGGAACAGACTCATCATGAGGAGAAAAGCCGAAACCGCCCCAGACGTCAGGGTTAGCAGAGACGGCAGAGCGGTTTGTGTGACCACGGTCCACGTGTCACGAACTCAAGAACACAAACCATGTGACACGCGCTGTGAGACACACACTGGGGGCGTGAGCAGTGGGTCAGACATGCAGGGGCACAGGCGCGTGGCCAACCCACGGGCACCAAGTCCTGACGACAGGAGAAGGCAGACGCTGAAATCACAGGAAGAAACGGTGGTCGAAAATCCGAGAAAAGCTACAAAGCCACAGATCCGAGAGCACCACAAACTCTCAGCTCAAGAAAGGAGAAGAAAGCCGCGGTCATAAGACCAGCTATTGGAACAGAGACAGACATGACCCGCTACTCATCAGAAACAGGGGTGAGAATGGGGTGGGCCAACCTCTTTCCAGTCCTGGAAACAGCTGTCCATCGAGCCTATCACGCTCAGTGCAAGTATCTTTCCAAAATGAATGTGAAAGAAAGACGTCTCTGAACAACCAAAATCTGACCGTTCAGCAGCAGCACAGGCGCTGCAAGAGGCTGACGGGAAACCCTCCGACCTACACCAGGCAGCGTGTGGCACCGCGAAACACCAAGCATCGGATCAACAGCTAAGGTCTGTTTCTTAGGCTTGAAGTCTCCGTAAAAGCCAGACGGTGCAGCTCAGGGTGACAAGACACATCCCAGTAGGACACAACAGCAAAAGCCCACAGATCCAGCGAGGAACGGAGACGCGCCGGCGTACGGAGCCTGCACTCGAGACACACTCTGGTGTCGCTCAGAGCTGCTCCTCAAACACCCGGGCAACCCCTCCAGGAGTTACAGGCGACAGGCTGACGGAGGGGACAGAGGGACATGGTAACGTCCAATGCATCCAAGAGAGGGCAGAGGGAGGGAGAGAGGCAGAGGATGCCCAGCAAGGGGACAGGCAAAGACGGACAGACGGAACAGACAGCGAGACAAGAGATTTGGGTTTTTTTAAGATTTTATTTATTTGAGGGGCACTTGGGTGGCTCAGTCATCAGGAGTCTGCCTTCATCTCAGGTCATGATCCCAGGATTCTGGGATCGAGCCCCGCATCAGGCTCCCTGCTTGGTGGGAGCCTGCTTCTCTCTCCCTCTGCCCGTTTGTATTCCCGCTCTCACTGTCTGTCATAAATAAATAAAATCTTTTTTTAAAAATAAAAGGTTTTATTTATTTGAGAGAGTGTGAAAGAGAGCAAAGCAGTGGGAGCAGCAGCAGAAACAGAGGCGGAAGCAGGCCTCCCGCCGAGCAGGGAGCCCCATGCAGGGCTCGATCCCAGGACCCCGGGATCATGATCTGAGCCAAAACCAGATGCTTAACAACTGAGCCACCAGGTGCCCCTATAAGATGACAAGTTTAACCCGACAACAATAATCACATTACATGTGAACAGTGCAAAGACTTAAAATGAAAAACAGGGGGCGCCTGGGTGGCTCAGTGGGTGAAGCCTCTGCCTTCGGCTCAGGTCATGATCCCAGGGTCCTGGGATCGAGCCCCACGTCGGGCTCTCGGCTCAGCAGGGAGCCTGCTTCCCCCTCTCTCTGCCTGCCTCTCTGCCTACTTGTGATCTCTGCCTGTCAAATAAATAAATAAAATCTTTAAAAAATAAATAAATAAATAAAATGAAAAACAGAAATGGTCAGACTGGAGAAGAAACTAGCCCTCACTGTACGCAACCTGCGAGAAACACGTTTTTAACATAAAGACACAATTAAAGCAAAAAGTGAGAGAAGAAAAGGCCACCACGTTGACACCAAGAGTGGCCACCGCGTCCTTGCCAGACGAGGCAGATGTCCGAGCAGCGAGAACTGCCAGGACCAAGGCGGCCCTTCTGAGCGACGAGGGCATCAAATCAGGGACACGAAGACCCGCAGACCGTCCCCTGCACCTCCCGGCACAGCCTCGGAGTGCGTGAAGCAAACACACAGATCCGCAAGGACAGACAGACCAGCCACAGGCAGAGACTTCAGTACCGTCTCGCAGCACCTGGTGGCAGAAACAGAAGAAAGCCGGCAAGGCAGAAAGAGGGAAACAGGAAAGACCGAACAGTAACCAATGAACTAGAAGACAGAAAGACAATGGAGAAAGTCACTGTGACCGAAAGCTCTTGGTAGAAATCAGTAGAACTGACAAGCGTCCGGGGCACTGAGGTCCTCAACGCGACACAGGACGTGCGGGAACTCCCCGCTCCCCGCACACTCCCCGCACACTCCCCGCAAGAACAAACGGGTGCGTCCGTCTGTACCACAGAACACGGTGTGGCGGCCGCCAGGAAGGAGTGACACGCCACACAACACGGAGCAGTCTGGGAGCTA
Source organism: Mustela putorius furo (assembly GCF_011764305.1). Taxonomy (NCBI): domain Eukaryota; kingdom Metazoa; phylum Chordata; class Mammalia; order Carnivora; family Mustelidae; genus Mustela; species Mustela putorius. The sequence goes on from NW_025422057.1 coordinate 285,230, forward strand.
TCTTGTCAAGCGCAGGGAACCACACCATGGGACTCTATTCCTAGGACATTCGAGGACAGTACAGAAGGCAGATGGCCGCCAGCTGTGGCACCGGGGTCAGGAGACCGTCTATAAAATGGGAGCAGGAGGGTAGGGAGGAGCCGTCCCCAAAGAGCGCAAGAAATTGGGGGTTTTCTTGACTGTGTAAGAGTCAAGCGTGTCACACTGCACAGAACGTGCGGAGTTTACCTAAGAACACGTGAATGCTGCTGTTTTCCTTAATGATGTCTGTCCAGGATGAGACAGGACGGCCCGCCCAGCCCCCGACCCCGCACTCACCCAAAGAGCCGGTGCCTGTTGAGGGTGTAGAGAAGGTAGTCGGCCAGGGTCTCCTCCCCCACCAGGTGGTCCAGCACGGTTCCTGGAACCAGGAGGCCAGGCTGAGCCCCACACATGCGCCCGGCATCGGCACTCAAGCGACCCCTCCCTGCTCAGCCTGAGACACTGCGGCTCCCAGCAGCCCTGCCTCGGCGGTAAGCTCTCCAGGCCTCGTTCTGCAGGGTGAGCGCAGGGGCTGGCCCGCCTCAGCTGGCCCACTTAGAGCAGGCCCAACCCATCAGGCCCGGCGGCAGGAGGGGGCGCTAAGGGGGCCCTGACTCACCGCACAGGGCCAGCTTCAGGCCCATCTCCACACTTTCAATCCGTGGGGACAGCACCCCAGGAGTGTCCAGCAGGAACATCAGTGGCCGGTCACACACCTGTAGACAGAGGGCAGTCAGGCCAGCCGCCCCCTCCAGGTGCTCTGCTGGGTGGCCCCCAGAGGCAGGCTGCTAGGTTCTGAGGCTCTGAGGAGGTTCTGGGGCCCCGTCCCAAAGGGTTCGTGCTCTTCAGGAAGCTCTCCGCTTCCCCACACCATCAGTTCCCACTGAGTTTGGGATATAAATCTGGGCCTCGGGTTCTCCTCCCAGGGCATAAAGGGCGCATGTGGACAGGCTGAGCTACCCGGGGAGAACAGGCCACCGAGTGACCTTGGGCAGGTGCTCAGCTCCCTCCTCCATGAAATGGGGGTGACAGCGTGCCCTCCCCCGGGTTTGATGTAAGGGCCCCCAGTGTGTGGCACATGGCGAGCACTCGGGGGGCACACAGTGGAGAAGACAGGCCACCCCACAGCCCTCGGGAAGCACCAGGCATGTGCGTGCGGCACTCGAGACCCTGCAGCCGAGCCCCCTACCTGAATTCTGGACATCACAGCTCTGGTGATCCCGGGCTCACCGCCGACCCTGGTAGCTTTTCCTGCAGGATGGAAACAGGCCGTCAAAGGTAGCCACACACAAGGCCTGGCACAGAGGCTACAGGGTAAGAAATGATACACACAGAACCCTACGAAGGCCCACAGGGACTTGGGCTCGAGTCAACTCCAAACCCGCTCACAGCAGTGACTCTTCCACCAAAACTTCTTCCCAACACCTGCCCAGGGACCAGCAGGCAAGCACCTGACCATGAAGGTCCCAAAAGAGCTCTCGTGGTAGCACGCCAGCTGCTGCCTCCAGGACCTGACCCCATGCCTGATACCAACCCTGCACCCTGCAAGTCCGTCCCCACAGTGCTGCCCGCAACAGGCCTGTGAGCTGAGTTCCTGTCCAAGGGGCCCAGACAGCTCCAGAGTAAAGAGATCCACCTGTCTGCCAGGCGTGCGTGGAAAAGCAATTGTGGTCCAGAAACCCAACAGAGTATGACTCAGCCTTGGAAAGAAGGCAGTCCTGCAGCAGCCGCAGGACGGACCCGAGGACATTACGCTGACCACTAGCGCTGACTGCACACATGTGAGGTCCAGAGAGAAAGAACATTACTGGTGCCCAGGGCTGGTTAGGGTTTGTTTAAAGCCGTCCAGCTGGAGACAATGGAAAAGCCTAGAATAGTGGGATGGACGGACAGCACTGAATATACTTCATGCCACAGCATTTTTAAAAAGCTGTAATTTTAAAAAAATAAACTTAAAAGAACAGACGGTTTGCCGAGTCTACAATGAGGACCAAAAATGCCACCTGCAGACTCGCAGTTCAGCTGCACCGGGCTGGGGTCTGCGTACGGCAGCCCGCTCATCACGGCTCTGGAGAACAAGGCTAGCACGGCTTTGGCGCGAACCCTGAAAACCCTGAGTGCCACAGAAGCACGGCGGGCAGGCGAGCGTAATGGGCGCGTCTGCGCAACCCTGACACCGGGCGAGCACAGTCGGGAGGTGCCCAGGAGCTCCCGGAGGCCATTCCCAAGCCGGGAGGAGGCAGATTTCCAGCTGGAGAGGGGGCCCTCACCAAATGTCTCCTGCCTGACATCAGGTCCCACGTGTGCAGTGGCGGCCTGAGACCTCGGTGAGGACAAGACCGCCGCAGAGCAGAGAAGTCATCCCCGCGTCAAACACCAACATCCCACGTTCAGGAAAGAAAATACATTCAGTATAAAACGGGTAAGGATGACTCTGTGTCACCCCTTAACCTCACATCGGACACTTCAGTGGGTCCTTTCAGGGCAGAGACAACCCCGAGGGGCCGTAAGGCTCCGGCTATGGCCGTGTTGTCTGTTGTCAGGACTGAGACAACTGCTCACGGGGAGATGAAGGGCCACAGCAGCAAAGAAAGGACCTTTCCCGAGGTGCTGTCTCCTGAGTGCGTTGATGAGTGAGGACTTGCCCACGTTGGGGATCCCAATCACCATGGCACAGTACTCCAGGTTCTGCCAAGGCACAAGAGCAGGGAGTCAGGGGTCTACCCAGACCACCCACGGCCTCCTGTGGCCCATGCTGGGGAACCCACAAGCCGAGGTTTGTGATCAGAGGGAGGAAGACCAGGGTGGAGGCCCCGCCTGGCTCAGCAGGGCCACCCCACCCTTCCTGCCTCGAGAAAAAGAACACGCAGGGCAGCTGCCCCTGACCCCCAGGCACCTGCAGCAGCAGAGAGAGAACGCCAAGGGGTCGTGGCCCAGCACAAGGACTGCTCAGCCGCTGCTAGCCACTGAGCCTTGACCCCTCAGCAGGAGGCACCAGCCCACGGCCAGCCCGGGCGCCACAAACCAACCTCTCCTCGATGATAGCGGTAGCTGCCCTCAACCAGTCCTCTGACCAGCGGTATGACCTGCAAAGCACAAACAGCAGACACTGGCCTTTTCTGGACTTCCGGGGTGGCGTCTGCCCAGGTCCAGCATCCAGGAAGCAGGGCTGTCCCCATCAGGATTTAGAGTGTGCTGGGGCCCGGAGATGGGGGGAGGCGGTGACCTGTGGCCCATCCTGTCCCTCCACCATCAGTGAGTGGGTCCGTCCCCCAGAGGGCGACAGCTCTGACTGCAGCCACTCCAGCCACGCCGCCTATCAGCCAGTGAAATGATCCTCCAAATACGGCTGCAGACACGAGGCCCCAGACCCTCCAGAAGCCTGTGGGAGCCACAGCCCCAAGTGCACGCAACAGCCCACTGCACTCCTCAGACCGTCACAGGCTGCCCAGAGCCCACTTGCTCTCACCCAGAGAGGAGCGTGCCCCTGGGCCCCCAGCAAACCCTGGACTGTCTCGAAATTCTGCTTCTTATAATAACATGAGCTGTGGGATTTCTTCAACGTATCTAAGCGAACGCACTGGGTGTGAAACAGTGTGTACCTGCTTGATGTTCTCCTCCTTCACGCAGTTGGTGAAAACAACATTTTTTAGGCCTTCTCCTTCTAAGTGTTGTATGATTTTCTGAAAGAGAATATTTCCATTTCATACAGTCAATGCAAAGACGGGTGGTATACTGTGCTAAAATCCAAGGATCTGAGACTGACCCCACCCCCACCCCCACCACAGGCCAGGCTGTTCCCTGGCTTGGAGCCACCCCAGCAGGGTCTGGAGATGAGGCAGGCTGCGGGGGGGCAGCGGTGCAGGCGCGGGGGCCCCTGGGAGGGGGAGTGAGGGTTAGGGTTAGGGTTCGGAGGCCCTGGGAGGGCAGGAGGGACGTGTCCCAGTCAGGGGCCTTGTACTCCAGGCTCCAGCGGGGACGAGGGTTCAGCACAGACGTCACCTGCCTCTCGGGACTCAGGACCTCCGTGTGCAAGGGGCCACTTCCAGCAGCAAATAGCCTGTTACACCCGAGTGTTCTACCCAGCCCCCCTGTAAACTGAGGCATGACCCAAATCCAATCACAGAACATATCTGATGTTCTAAAAGCCCAAAGGTAACCTAAGGTTAATACGAAGTTACCAGTCTCAGCATTAAGCAAAAGCAGTGTAGGAACCCTGGTTTTTAAACCAGTATGAGGACGTTCGATCAGCTACCGACCTAAACATATGGTTGATGCCTAAATGAACAAAAGGTCACTCACTTGTTCGGGTTTATATTTTAGTTATTTGTTGGGTGATGCAGGTTAAGAGACAGGCCACAGCAGACACATCTGAAGCCACGCTTTGAAGTACATAAATTCACAACGGTGCTGACCCAGCACTCAAGGTCGACACGAGGGGCGTCCACTCGGGGCTCCACCCCTCCTCTCCAGGACCTCTGCCATAGTAGCACCTAAGAACAGCTCCCAGCCTGGGGAGACCCACTGTGGTCTTACAGTAGGTCACATCAGTGCCCAGCACTCTACAAAAATTAGCATTTAAGGGCAGAAGCAATCACTGATTAAGACTCAAACCTCAACCAATAAAAGCAAAGCTTGTGATTAAATGACTACATGTGCACATGTACTGAGACCCACAGACACCCAGCTCCTGGAGGGCCTGAGCTGCCCGATCTGCACAGCGGGAAGGCTTGAAATGACCCCAGCTGCTTGCACCTGGCTGAGGGGTCGCTGCTGCTTGGATTTTCAACGAACAGAACTCTGGTGGCTTCCGTGTTGGATGTCTCCCTGGAAACCTTGACACAGAGTCTTGTGGCTGGGGCTTACGTGACTCAAACATGCCACGATCAACGAGGAAACCTGAACCAAGGGGCGCCTGGGGGTCTCGGTCTGTTGAGCGTCTGACTCTTGGTTTTGGCTCAGGTCATGATCTCAGGGTCCTGGGATCGAGTCCCTCATCGGCTTCTTCCTCAATGGGAAACCTGCTTCTCCCTCTGCTTCTCCACCCCCAATCCCGCTTGTGACCTCTGTCTCTCTCAAATAAGTAAACAAAAGGAAAGAAAAAAGAAACAATCCTTTTTAAAAACAAGAAAAGAAACCTAAATGACATTCTGGAAACAAAGAGCGAACTGCACCACTGACACCCTGACAGCAGCCGGGCTGCAACCCACAAGGCTTTGGTGCAGCCCTTTGGGCAGGAAGGGCAGAGGAGAGCGCTTGAAAACATGTCCAGACCTCCATGTTTCTGAACTTCTGCAACGCATGGAAAAGCCCTGTCCTCGGTCACCTGGTGCCTCGTGTCCCGATCCTGCCTTTGAAGAAGTTCCTTGGGGCCTCCCCACGCTTCTAGTTTCCAACTCAGTGGCTATGCGGGGCTGGCCGGCTGGTGCGGGTGCCTGGGTCAAGCGTGGCCGTCACGGGAGACCTCTAGGTCAGTACCTGTGGCCTGAGCCTGTGGCCACTGGCCTCACACAGCCACTGAAATGTAGCTCACCAAAACGATGTAAACTGTGAACGTCGCGGCTGCAACAGGAGCCACATGTCAAGTGCTCCCTGCCAGACGGGCCAGAGGCCACACGGTGGGCCGCGGGACTCCAGCCCCACAGCCTGGCCATGTCCCATGGGAGAGGCTCACCTTGGTCTTTTGGACCGTAGACATAGAGGGAGGCTCGTCATTCTGAGAAATCGCGTGCGAATACCTCTGCAAACAAAGTGCTGTTTGCCGAAGCAAGCCCGTCCGGGGGAACCAACCCCGCATGCGTCTGCAATCCCAGACGCGGGAGCCCTGACGCGGACCACGCCCTGACGGGCACCTTCACCTGCTGCTGCTTCAGATCTGCCAAGTCCATTTTGTTGAGGACCAGCACGTGCGGCTTAAGCCCAAGAGTCTCCTGAAACAGAGGATTGCGGCCTGAAAGTGGAATGTGCGGAAATTAAGGAGAAACCCCGTCAGTGCTGTCCCGGCCCGTGGACTGACCTCGTCCACCGCGCCACCCAACTGACGCCACCTTCAGAAGGAAATCTGTAGAAGGGACTGAGCAGAGCAGGAAGCCCGGTCTCAGCCCGGCCAGCCAGCCCAGCCCCACACTCCTCACACTCCCCGCCGGCTGGGGAGAAGGACACCTCGTCGCCGCCACGGTCCCACAGCAGACATGCAGGACAGCGGCTCCCGCGCACCTTCCCAAACAGGAACGACAGGGCAGACAGAAGGCAAAGCTCAGTGGGAGGCTTCAGAACTGGCTCTTTGTTCAGCTGCCAAGGTGCAGGAGTCCAGAATGAATGACGTGACCGCCCTACGGTGCGGCCAGTACTGCCCTAACCAGTCTATGTCCCACCACTGCCACCCTCTGGTGACCGCCAAGGAGATGAGGGTCCCCCGTGGAAACCATCCCTGAAGGTTCTGCCTCCTCGCCAGCACTGTCGGGCCCTTCCGCCCTCAGCCAGGGACCCTTAGGGAATCAGGACAGGTCCCACCTCATGGGACCCGAACACGGGCAGAAGGATGGCCCCTAGTTATCCTCTGAACACTAAGCCACTACCGCTGCTCCGTCTCCTACTGAGTCCCCAAGGCCTCCAGCACACCCTGGGTCTGGACACCTGTTAAGGGCTGTACCCTCACCCACACAAAAGGACTTTCCACAAATCTCACTTTTCGCTCAAGGGTTAAGCAATACCAAAAGCCCAGACTCCATCCCAGGATCCCTAACGCAGCCTAGGTCTCCTTACCATGTCCTGGGGAAAAAGACAGAGGTCTAGAAACCAAAAGGACAGATGTCCACTCACTGCACAATAACAACTATAGCTTTGCTGTTTTTGCTAATCAAACACAGGACTGCCCAGCATGGACTATCCTATAAACTGACATAGTTAGCCTACAGTAAATAAACTTGACATCTTGTTACACAAGTTCCAGAGTCTGAAATAGTGAACACGGTCCCTCATCTGACATCCCTGGGCTGGTAACAACTCTCACAGCAACACCTTCATCACATAAAGAGAATCCAGACACACTCAAATACAAGAAAAACAAGGTCTGAAAAGTACATTCGTTACTGAACAAGATCACTGGATCTTGCCAATGCACACCTCAGGCCCGGAGGAAAACCCCACTGGCCAGCACGCTTACGTGAAGCTTGCATACCTCACCTAGAGAACCCACTGCTGGACTGGACTGGAAGGTCTGGGTGTGCCAGGCAGAGGTCAGAGCAAAGATGCTGCCCTACACACCAATGCAGAGTGTCAAAAGACACAGGCCTGGACCCCACGCCAGAGACGCTGGTTAACTGGTCTGGAAAGGGGCCCAGACCAGGATTTTTTAAAGCCTGCTGGAGAAACCCTAGTGTGTAATAAGAGCGGAGAGCCACTGCTTCAAGTGCCAGTAACTGAGAGGCGAGGGCACCAGCCTGGTACAGCAGACCAGAGCAGAGACCAGAAGAGGAGGTAGACACAGACCAGGTAACATCAGGAATGCCTCCTGCTGCCTGAGCGCCACGCAACCCAGGACGAAGGGTCCTGGGTCCTCTTCCCACTAGGGTGCCGCACCCAGGTCTGGGAGAGTTGGGAGCAAGAGGGCTCACGACAGAAGCAACTCCGTGACACCAGCTGCATGTCCTATAATTCCACTCAACTCTAACACGATCTACATGGATAAAGAGTCAGATCCCACAGGCTAAGGGCTCAGTCCCCACATGCCCCCAAGGTACCTACCACAGTCCAGGCCATCACTTGTGCTTCTGACCCACGACCCCTCCTTGGATTCAGTGAGTTTGCCAGAGTGGCCCATGAAACTCAGAGAAAACTTTACATACGAGATTCCTGGCTCGTTATAAAATGACGACTCAGGAATAGCCAGATTCGGCCACATTCGTACAAGTGCTGTGTAGGATGGAGCACAGAGTCTCCGTGCTCTTCCTGTGCCCCTCGGGCTCAGTCAGTTAAGCATCCAACTCTCGATTTCAGCTCAGGTCCTGAGATCAAGCCCCCTATCAGGCTCAGCACTGAGTGCAGAGGCGGCTTGAAATTCCCTCTCCCTCTCCCGCTCCCAGCCCTGTACCTGCTTGTGTGCCACACCCCCCTTCTAAATAAAATCTTTTTTTTTTTTTTTTAATAATAAACATGCCCCTCTTCCTCTATATCCATGTTTGCCAACCCAGAAGATCTCCAAACCTTGTCTTTTTAGGTCTTAATTGAGGCTTCATTATACAGGGCTGATTAATTAAATCATTGGCCATCAAAATCAATCCAACCTCCAGCCCCACACCCTCCCAAAGGTCAGTGGGTCCAGGGGGTGGAACCAAAATCTCCACTCCTCCGACCGCAGGACTGTTCCACCGGCAACCAACCCTCAAACCTAGGTGACTTAGTGGCTTTCCAAGTCACCCCATCGACAGACACCTTTATCTGGCTCATCACCTGGGAAATACCCAGGGCTTTAAGAGCTCTGTGCCAGGAACAGGGACAAAGACCCAACATACACATATTTCTTTTTACACGTCACAGGATCACAACCACGGAAGGATATCCGGGCGTCATGGACCTCGATGATACAGTCCACCAGCTTCAGGCTGCTCTGCATCTTCTTCAGCCCTGGAAAACAGAAGAAACCTAATGGGTTTAAACAGGACAGGTTTACGGGGCACGTGGTGGCTCCGTGGGTTGAGCGACTGCCATCGGCTCAGGTCATGATCCCGGAGTCCCAGGATCGAGTCCCGCATCGGGCTCCCAGCCCCATGGGGAGTGTGCTTCTCCCTCGGACCTTCTCCCGCTCACGCTCTCTCTCACTCTCTCAAATAAATAAACAAAATCTTTAAAAAACAATAATAAACAGGATAGCTTTAATGACCCGCCACCACAAACCATCTGCGGGACCTGCCCGACAGGTGCCCGCTGAGCGCCTCCTTCCCGTTCACAGCGGGGCCTCCGGAAAGGGACAGGCCAGCCAGAGGGGCAGCAGCGCGTCCGGGCCCCACTCCCGGGGCAGTTAACCCCCGCGGGGCCGGTCTCAGCTACCGAAGCGGCGCCCCCGCCCCCGCGACGCGCTGGGCCCTCCACGCTGCACCGAGGAGCTGCTGCCCAGCGACCCCGCGGCCCCCCGCCCCCGCCCAGGGGCCCCCACGGAAAGCAGCAGCGACCGCACCGCTCACGGCTCAGGCCCCTCACGCCGCCTCGCCGGGGCCCCGAGGGCGCCCTGGAGCACCGCACAGCCCCACCCGCGCGCACCGCGGGAGCCGGAGCCGGAGCCGGAGCCCGCCGCGGGACACGGACGTGCGCGGCCCCGGCCCCGCGCCCCGCCGGCCCCGAGCGCGAAGGGAGCGGCGCAGGAGCGGCCACCGCGGCCGGACGCCGAGCGCTCCCCGACCGGCCGGTAGACCAGGAAGCGCCTCCTCGGGCGGTCTGGCGGGGCAGCGAGGCCCCTGCGCGGTACACGTGCTGCGGGGACCACGCGGCTCGGAGAGGACCCGCCGCGGCCACGGCGCCTCGTCCCCAACGTCCGAGCCGGGACGCGTCCCCGGGTGGCGGCGGGAAATACGGCGGCGAAGGGACCTGCGGGGACCCGGGCCACCCCAGGGCACCCTGCCGTGCCCCGCCGCCGCCCGCCCCACGCGCCGTCAGCCCGCCGAGCCAACGCGGCCGGGGACGCGGGGGCCGGACGCCGGGGCCGGACACGCCGGGGCCGGGGACGCCGGGGCCGGACACGCCGGGGCCGGGGACGCCGGGGCCGGACGCCGGGGGCGCACTCGCGGGCAGACGGACCCCGCGCCGCCCCGCCTCACCCTTGGCCATGTGTCCCGGGAACCAGCGCGCCACGTCCCGACCGCGCAGGGGGAAGCTCTCCCGCCAGGCGGCCCCCGCGGCGCCGCAGAGCGCGTGCAAGGCCACCCGCATGGCGCCGCGTCCCAGGCACAGCGCGGCGCGGGGGGACCGCTCCCGCGACGGACCGGCCCGCCCGCCCCGCGACCCGGCCCTGCAGTTCCGGCGCTTCAGGGGCGGCTCAGCGACTCGCGCCGGAGCACTACGGTGTGCTTGGGCGGCGCCTGGAGCGGGGGGCGGGCCGCGGGGCGGAGCGCGGGGGGCGGAGCCGCGGGGGCGGGGCGGCGGGGGCGGGGCGGGGCGGCGGGGGCGGGGGCGGGGCTACCAGCCAACCTGGGACCTTGTGCAGGCCAGGGACTTCCCAGGGGTTCTCAGTTCATGGAAACTTTTTTTTTTTTTTAAGATTTTATTTACTTGTTTGTTAGACAGAGATCACAAGCAGGCAGAGAGGCAGGCGGGGGCTGGGGGGGGGGTGGGGAGCAGGCTCCCCGCTGAGCAGAGAGCCCGATGCAGGGCTCGATCCCAGGACCCCGAGATCATGACCTGAGCCACCCACTGAGCCACCCAGGTGCCCCCATGGAATTTTTTTTTTTTTAAGGAATTCATAGATATATTAACGTTAACTACATTTTAAAATTTCTAGTTCCTCCTCGACTGTATTCGGAGCATAACTGTGATGCAACTCAGCAGCCCCTTTTTACAAATTGGTTACAATGTTCAAATACTACAAATAGTGTAGTTATATATGTAATATCCCCCTTTTCTTTTTCAAATACGCCACGTTTTAAACAAAGCCTTCGGAAACGCTGAGGCGGTCCCGCTCCGCGGTCAACACACGGAGACAGATCCCGCGGTCCCCTGCTCTGCGCAGCGTCAGGTTTTAGCTTTAGTTCTGGGTCCCAGCAACTCCGCCACACACGGTGAGTACAAGAGTGTTACTCTAATGGAGTTTCCGGGAAAAGCTGCTAAAATCCCAAACACGCTTGAATTCTCAGCACAAAAATGTCACTACAGTCCCGGGACTGCGGGAGGTGAGCCCTCCCAGGCGGCTCCCAGACCAAGATGATGGACTCAGGGGTGGAGTCAGACACCAGATGAGAATGAGGACGAGGTCGCAGCCCCCAGCCCGCCTCACATAGCAGCCGTCCCACCAAGAGGGCAGCAGGTGCCCTGCTCACCTTTGTCCCCTGGGGTACAAAAAATGTCTCCCCAAGGCACGCGGCTTGAAGAAACCTGAGAGGTCAACAACACAGAGGGAAGCAGCATCTCTCAGAGCCCTGGGACCACAAACCTGAAACAAAACCCTGTCGCATTCCGGTTTCCCACAGCTGACTGGCAGGTGTCCCACACAAAACACTCGAGTGACAGAGCAGTGGACACACATGCAGAACTCTGGGACAGCAGCAGGGAAGCCCCCTTGGAGGGGCCATCTGACCCAGGAGGGGAAGAAAGAGATGGGTCCGTGCAGGGCGTGCTGGGGCCAACTTGGGACTGGAGGAGAGCCCAGGCAGGCATGGCCCCAAGACCTCTCCCCCAAACACACATACACGCTTGCTCATGCCTGTAGCCAGGGTCCTCCCCGCCGCCCCCACCAGAGCCCATCACAGGCTGCAGACTGAGGCACAAGTGGAGGCAGGAGCCACTGGCTTCAGGGTGGGTGCAAGGCCACAAGCCCCACCACCTGCAGCTCCCGCACCTTCCTCCCAAGTGCCACTGACCACAGCACCAGCCTCCCTGGGCCTGTCCTGGGAAGAAGACCAAGCTCTGCGGGGGCAGCCCTGAGGCTGACCTTGACCTCCAGACTTTCTGTCCCCTCCTCAACTGGGAAGTGGCAGCGCTTTGACCCATTCCTGGGACACTTTGAGAATGCAGCAAGGTATGATGGGGTCAGCTGAGCCGAGCACCCCGGCATCCCGACACACTCACCCCAACACTGCCCACTGCACTGACATGCCCCCCACTCGCCCTGACTCCGCAACCACCCCACTCCTCTGCACTCTGGAGGGATTTTTTATTCACTTCCTCTGGAAAACCTCTGGCCCCAGGTCAGGATGGGGTGCCCTGTGTACTCCTGTGTCCGCACTCTCTGGCCCTTCCCCAGCGCCGCACACCTGGTGTCCACTAAGTATCTGTCACCATGGTCCTGGGACCAGCAGTGAGAGCTCGAGAATATCTGAAGGCGCCAGGGACAAGGGGCAACCACAGCACCCAATGTCCAGGGAACTCAAGGGAGGGGGCACCTGGCCCTGCAGTGGCCCAGGCCTGGGGCCTGGCGAGGACAGGTGTGACGGGCGCCGCAGGCCTGAGCTGCAAGAACGAGGAGACACGGAGGCGTTAACAGACTTTATGTGGCTGCCCCAGCAGCAGTGGCAGCCTCCCATGCCTCATTTCTCCAAGAAGACTTCGCACTCAGCTCTAGCTAGACCCTGGCCAGACTCAGGGACATGAGAGATGAGAGCTTCCTCCAGTCACCAGAAAAGGCAGGCTGTCATTAACATCCCCAAATCTCAAGCCAGGACAGACACTGTCTGTCCGAGGAAAGGACGTTGTCAGCCTCCCCGTGGCACTGGAGGGGCAGAGCTGGGCTCAGAGCCAGGGCCCGGGCAGCTGTGCCTGTGGGTCCCGCAGAGCGATGAGCCGGTCGGCCTCCCTCCAGCCAGACAGCAGAGCCCCGTGCGTGGTGGAGTAAAACGTGCGATGTGTGGCTTCCCCTGCAAACAGTATCTGGAGCTGCAAAGAAAAGCCGGGGTTAGCCGGGCGTCAGGCCGCAGCCTCTCGCCTCTCACTGTGGCTGCAGAGCTGATGGCAAGTGTGTGGCTTTATTGTTCATGAATCCCGCTGAGCTCTGCCGGTCAGGAAGCATGAGCAAGAATACAGACAGCAGCCATGCCCATGATCAAGAGAAAATGCAAAATGGAAACCCAACAGACGGTTTGGGATGCGATGTTAAGGACTTCACCCAAAACAAAGAGTGAAAACCCAGAGACATGGAAGTTAGGAGGGAAAAAGATTATTAAAAAAAAAAAAAAAAAAAATGACCAGTCCCCCATCCAAACAACAAAATCCCACAAAAGAGGGAAGCAGCAGAGGAGAAGAACAGGGAGCAGAGATGATTCCAGGCTTCCTACGAGGTAAGAAAGGAAGGATGCTGCATGGCTTCGGACTTCCCGAGCAGCACTGCAGAACGTGTTCAGAACACTGAGGGACGTGCCCCTCAAACCAGGCTTGGCTCCCCACACGCGGCTCCTATGGGGTTACGAGTTCCTGGACACGCCTCCCATAGAGAGGCAGCATCTGTGTCCTGACCTTGAATCTGGGCAGGCTTGTGACCACTGTGTGGTGGGGTGTGGCAGAGTGGCACTTTCTGACATCCTAGCTGGGCCACAGGAGGCGACACAGCTGCCTCCTCCACGGGAATGTCTGGGCCACCACGTGGGCAGCAGCAGCCGTGCTGTGAGGAAGCCCGAGCCACTCAGAAGCCACAGGCAGGGGGGCCCGTCAGTGTCCCAGCCCAGCGCAGCCACACAAGACAAGCAGCCTCAGACGACCCCCACCCCAACCCCGAGTGACCCTGGCATAGGTCAAGTCTTCCCCACTGAGTCCCCAGACATCATGGACAGAAAGAGATGGCCCCACGTGCCCACCTACAGAGCCTGTCAGCGTAACAAAGTGGTTGTTCCCACCCCTGGGTTTTAGGGTGGTTTGTTTCTTGCTGGCAGGACTGCAACATACAGTCTAAGGGGGGAAGGACATTTCCACACAGGCAAACTTTCTCTAAAACCTCACCTCCCCTGCACCCCCTCATCAGGGAGCTACTGGAGCAAATGTTCCAGAAAGTGCATGCACACGGGGCAGGCAGGACACGGGGCGCAGGACAGGCTAGGGCTGTGCGTCAGGAGCTGAAGCTGACTCAGGGGTAGGGGAGGACGTGAGAGAGGACGGAAGGAGTTAGCAGAGTCCAGGCAAGACGGGCACAGAAATCGGAGCCCTGCACACTCCCTCCCTCGTGCACGCAGTCACATGCACTTGCACATGCCACACCTCCACACACCGGCCCAGAGCCTCACAGACACACACGCATAAAGTCTCGCACAGTTGCACACTCGCATCTACAGACAGGGAAGGAACCACAGTGTCCTTGGGGCCTGGAGCAAAGCAGATGACGGAAACACTGAACAGTGGTCTTACAAAGAGCACTGCGCCACACGTGGGGAGGCTGGGGCAGAGGTAAGTGCTGAGTGGGCAGAGGAGGGCGAGAGACCTAAAACCCTGTCTGCCACAGGGAGACTCACCAGGGATGCCAAGAACTGAAAATCCAAGGAGCAACATTATGGAACAAGCAGGCCATGAAGAGATTATAAGGCACTTGGGAAACGGAGCCCTTAGTTTCAGATCATACAGAGGAATTATCATTCATTTTTAACTTGGACAGCTTTGCTATAGTTACACATCCTCCGAGGGCGTCCTGGTCTTTAGAGACCCACTCTGGGGTGTCTGCAGTAAAACGATGTTGTCATCCCATGGTGTGGGGGATGGGCCACGGCTGCCACTGCACAGCGTAAAAGCCACAGGCACAGCCCAAAAGTCTGGCTGGCTCATGCACATACCCGAAATTCTCCATGACTGAGTGTTTTGTAAAAAGAGGCAGATGCATGTGAGACTTAGAGATGCGGTATTTGGAGCTGAGCCTTGGCTCTGAGGGCCTGGGAAGGGGATGCTGGAGGCCCTTGGCAGCCGCCGTGGTTTGTTAAGTTTGGTATTCGTACCAGCACTGCAGGATTTTCTGATGCTTTAGGCTATGTGCGTATAAAATTCTGATAAAATAATGCATATTTCATGATTCCTAATTTCAGAAAGCACAGCGACCCAGTGCAGGGGTCCCAGCCCCGCCCACGCACGCCTCACCTGTGCCTCTGCGCCGTCCGTGGGCAGGGGCTGCGCCAGCTGGTCGATGTCGTCCCCGGTGCTGCCCACGGCCACGTAGCTGTAGGAGCCCCTGGTGTACGGGGCGCTGTGCCAGCGGGAGCGCAGCACGCTCCTGGGCGCAGGGAGCTGGGCGTTTCCTGCGCCCAGAGACACCCGTCAGTGCGGCCCCACTGCCCCTGGCCCCATTCCAGCTTCCCTTTAAGACCCCGCGGTTTAAACTGAAGGAAACTACCCAGGAAGAAAACCTCACCACGAGTGTACTCCTCAGAAGCTCTCCTGTCTTACCGCTTTGCTTAACTCAGGACACCCAGAAACAGAAAAAGGCAATGGAAAGTGTTTGCAAAGCCATTTCAGTTCCTCAGACATAAGAACTGAGTGACCCCACTCGCAGCAGGAGGACTGTCCCTGGAGGGTCAGAGCACCAAGCTCGTTCTTGCAAAGCTGGGCTACTGTCCAGAGATGGCCAGCGAGGAGCCCCCGCGGTGCCCGGCCATACACGCTCCATACCTGTCACCCTGCGAAGCACTTGGGTCAGAGACAGAAGCACGTCCTCGTCGGACAGCGACTCCATGAACTCAGACTCCAGCCCGGCGATGAAGCCACAGAGGACGTGGACAGACCTGCTGGGGAGACACACACTGAGACGACTTGCAGCTCACCTGTGCTCAGCCCCTGCGGTATCCCGACAGCAGGTGTGGCCCACAGCCCACCCTCCGGGGTTCCAGCCCCCAGGGACTGTGAGGCCACAACCCTTTCCACAATGCTGAGATAGTGTTTGCTTTTTCTACTCTGTCAACATCCACACTGGCGTGCAAGGCCCACAGGAGTGAACGGCTGTCCCTTCACAGAATTGGGACCAGCACATGGTGTCCTGCCATGACACATACCCCATGAAAAATAAATAAAGGAACAAAAACACCAAATTCACTTGAGAATGTCCTAGATGAAGCAGCGCACACCATTAACTGTATTAAACCTCGAGTTCTGCTACACGCTGGTGTGGCACCGTCTTCAGGACAGCCTTGGGCGGTGGCTGGAGTTGCCAACTGCGCAGCTCCTTTCACAAACACCATTTCTACTTAAGAGAACGCGACCGGTATTCAAGCTTGGGTGTGTGGCAGGCAGGTTCTCGAAAACGAGCAGTGTGTCCATCGCGAGGAAAGCAACTGCAAGCATCTACTGCCTATGAGGAAATTTAAGTGCTCAAGCAAAAATTACAATTTTAGAAAACTTGTATCTGCCACCAACAGCTCGATAGGTTCCCAATACCAAGAGACTTTCCTGAGATCCGTGGTGATATTAATAAACATAATTCTTCTGGGTGGCCTCAGTTGGTTAAGCGGCTGCCTTGAGGTCATGATCCCAGATCAGTGCTCCTTCTGGAATGCTCAAGCTCGGGACGGGTGCACTGTACCCATTCTTTTAAAAAAAAAATAAATAAATAAATAAATAACATAATTCTTGCGGTCGTACATGAAAGGCATGCCCAAGCTCGGGACGGGTGCACGACCCATTCAACGTGCGGCACAGGCAGAGTTCGGAGCACAGACGTCCACGACGAGCTTCCCGACTCCACACGGTGCCTAGCCCAGGAGGAGCGACTGCGTCTGCAGTTTCGGTGCCATTTCACAGAACACCCGCAACCATCTGAAGACTAAGCACAACCCCTTCTCCAGACTGCGTGTCTGAGTCAAGATGTGTCATCCGCTTCAAGTGGAATGAGGCACGGCCCCACCACCTTCCAACAGCCTTGAGAGCCAAGCTGTCCGGGGCCACCCCAGACAGTAGAGGGGAGGAGAAAGGCAAAACATCACTACTCTCCTCGCTAAACTTTGTTTAAGAAATATAGTTATTTTTATTTAATAAACGTTAACATGATTTCATTTAAAAGTATAATGGGGCCCTGAATGGCTCAGTCAGGTGACCGACTCTGGATTTCAGTTCCGGTCGTGATCTCAGGGTCTTGAGACCGGGCTGCATGCCAAGCTCTGCGCGGAGCGTGGAGTCTGCTTGGGATTCTCTCTCATCCTCTGCCCCTCCCCTCTCTCAAAAACGATGCTATCTATGCTAACATGGTATAGATTTACTCAGTTTAAAGAATAAGCATTTGGGGTGCCTGGGTGGTTCAGTCGTTAAGCATCTGCCTTTGATCCTGGGGTCCTGGGATCCAGCCCTGACTCGGGCTCCCTGCTCAGCAGGGAATGTGCTTCTCTCTCTCCCTCTGCTCCTCCCCTGCTGTGGGCTCTCTCTCTCTCTCTTTCTGTGTCTCAAATAAATAAATATAAAATCTTTAAAAAAATTTTTTTTAATTTAACCGTTTTCATTTCTAGTGTGGTAAATGTACAGACACAACCACCTAACGGACACTCTTTGGAACCCTCAGTATTTTTAGAGTATGAAACGGGGTCCAGAGACCACAAAGTGTGAAGGCCACCATCCTGGACCACAGAGCGTCCTGAGGGCTGTGGTCTCCACCAGTGTCCTGAGCACAGGCCACAGAGCCAGGCATGGGGCAGCTGGCCGAGCACGCCAGCCACCGCTCCACTACGCATCCGCAGCCCTGGGTACCTTTCCAAGCCCCTGGATGTCTGCCTTCTCTTCAGTGCAAAGGACACGTGTGGGTCCCCTCCTAGGTGGGAGGGCCCCACGCACCCAGCTCCTTTGGCTGTTGGGGATGAGCTTTGCTGGAAGGCATGCCTGCATTTTGTCCTCCAGGCCCAGAATATGGTCTCCAATCCTGCCACATCTGTGTGTGGAAACTTGGACTCTCATCTGCCAATCGACTACCACACACTGGCTACGTCTTTGGCTCTTACGGGAAAAATCGTCCCTCTGTCCCTAAATGATTCGTGCTCTTGTTTTCTGAGTTGACACCAAGCCCACGTAGACTGCTTGATCCATGCATCATAGCCAACCAACTTAGCCATGGATGGGTCTTTGATTCCTGAGTTATAAGGAAACACAAGGGTGTTTCCTCAATTACTGCATCAGGTTGAGATACTGTCTCCCAGTTACAGACCCTTCCATGTTTCAAATTCCTTCTGTAACCTACACACCCCAGCTTCCTGGGAATTTCAGTAAACACTTTCTTACTGATTGAACACGCCCTCCCGGCCACAAGCTCATTCTAGCACTTAAGACACACCAACAGGCTGCCTGCAAGAGGCTTCCATCCAGCCCTGCAGTGGTTAGAGCCCCAGTGTCCGTCATCAGTGCCCTTGGGTGCCCTTGGAAACCCACCCAGAAATGCCCCAGAAATGCCTCCCAGTGAATCAACAGCCAAACTAAGGCCAACGAACCAGCTCCTCAATGCTGGTTCTGAGCGGGTCCTCAGAGAGACTCAAGCAGCATACATACTCAAAGGAAGGCAGGACCAAAAAGCCAATGAGCTTCTTGAACCAGACGTGCCGCAGCTCAGACGTGACGTCCTCCAGGGGTGACGTGTCCTCCCATACCACCTGGATGTACTGGCAGTCTGGCTCCCAGAAGGGCTCCTCAAACTCCAGGAAGATTTTATTGTTGGTCCCAAAGCCCATCTTCCTGATCGCTTCTGCCTTCTCAGTGGGCAGTGGTGGTTCAAAGAAGGTGTCCAGATGTTCTTTAAGAAAACCTGGAATTCACAAGTGGACTCAACTTACACCACATAAATCTCATAAACTGGAACTGACAGCCACAGGAACCCATCCAGATGCCCATCAGAGGAGTCAGCAAAAGGAGGCATCCAGAGCCCATGTCTACTCGAGACCCACACCAGCCCCAGCTCAACTGGGCTCCCAGAAATCGGGCTGGCTCTGGCCACTGGGACTCGGCCTCAGTAATCAACACCGCAGTGGAGGGACGTGAAAGGCCCATGGCCACCTGCTCAGGCAGGGACAGTTGTCATGCCCCACCCAAACTGCTCTGTAGGACACTGTCTCACTTCGAAACCTATCTGCCTCTCAATGTCTGCAGACCCCGCTGCTCCAGGATAGTGTGGAGAAGCACCACAACACACAGGCTCTCTCCAGAAGCCACAGGAAAAATAATCTGCATGCCAAAAAAATTTAATTCTGGGCCAGAGTCAGACAACAAGATGGACTGTTTGCAGCACAAGCCAGTCTCCTTACAACACAGGTAACCTGCAAGCCGGTAAGTAAAGGACAAACAGCCCAGGAGGAAACAGACCCACAGAGGCTGCAAGGGCCCACAGACGGGTCCCACGCCCCCACCACAGTCCCATTTTCCCAGACCCTCAGCCTGGCAGCTCCTACCACTGTGATTTATGCCACAGATACAGTCACACAAGTGGTGTTTCCACCACACAGATGGAAAATGCTTTGTGAAACAAAAAAAGTGAAAATAGGCTGAATTTCCATCAACTAAGGAATATTCAGCAACGACCCTCACGTACAAGGAAATACTACGTGCCTATAAAGTGTGACCGGTGTCCCCGCTCCCGGTGAGCCACACCAGCAGACACAGTGACGCATCCACTGGTGAGAGCGGGGGCCCCCCGCAGGCAGCACTGCAACACAGACGCTGGCGGGGCGGGGGTGGGGAGCTGACTGGGGCGCACTGACAGACGTCGGATGAACCGAGAAAGCAGGGGGCGGCAAACAGAGCAGCAGAAGACGATGCTCGTACGTCCAGTGTGGTTGCACGTGCGGGAGACAGGAGCAGGGTGCTGAGCGAGCTAACCACAGCCGCATCCCGTCCCAAAGGAACCCCGGGAACCCACATCTTCCCTCAGCTCGGGCCCTGCCAGGTTGTGAACCTGCACAACTAACTGCTGTCATTCCATCCACCTCTGTCCAAGAGGACAGGGAGATACACGTCCCCAGCTGCCTGCGGGGTCAGTGAGACGGCACAGGCCCAGCTCGGCTCAGCCACCTCCACCTTTTGTCAAGTCGCCGAAAGAGCTTCTGTCTCGGGCGTCAGATCTAGAATCAAACAGAACTGTGTGCTCGAGCCATTCCTTGATTACACCAGGACGGAACCTGAGAGCTGGCTCTCACACCCACTTCCGTCTCCAAGAAAGCCCAGCAGGGGGAACCGGAGGCCGTCCGCCTTCCCATAACCGTCCCTGGAAGGAGCAAGACACACGTTTTCTCTCACTGTGAAACTCAATGCCAAAGCACGCAGCTGCTACAAACACGAGAGAATAATCCTGTTGGGAGCTAGACTGAAAACGGGAGCTACCACCGGACCCGGCCCTCCAGAGCCTGCTGCCGGGGCCCGGGGGTGGGGGACCAAAGGGAACCCCGACGGGGCAAACGGCTTTACCTAAGGGCACAGTGACGATGACGTGATGTGCAGGGAAGCAGGCTCCGTCCTCGCACTCCACCAACACTGGAAACGTCTCCCCGAGAGACGAGGCTTCCTTGAAGGACCCATTCCAGTGAACGGTCTTCACAGGCTTGTTAAAAACAATCACGTCCTCTGGCAAGGAGGCCATTATGTGGTTTGTGAGCCCCTGGTAGCCCCTAGGAGACACAGAGGTGTGGGCGTTTTCAGAGGAAGCTGCCATCGGAGGAGGCCCTGCAGGGAAGTGGGAGGAGGGCAGGGTCTCCTCGGGAACACAGACACCGCTGCCCAGGCTGACAAGGGGATCAGGTGAGCGTGAGCAAGTGGAGGTAACTGAGGGTTCCTCCCCACCCACCTGGAACCTGCTTCTGATCACAAATGCCCTCCCCTGCTGGGAGCCTTGGGGTGGTGATGCCAGAGAGCCCAGCGGGACAGTCCTGTGAGGGCCTCTTGAGTGCTCGGTGGGGGACAGCCACCCGCCACAGGGGTGGGCTATCTGTCCATCACAGAGGCTGGAGCCTTACGCAGCACTTAGCACATGAGAAGCCTCATAAACAGGGGAGGAAGAAAGCGTGATGAGAGGTACGGCCTTCTTTTAATTATCTTTTCTTGAAAATAATTCTTTTTCCCCAGTGAGCAAAACTAGAGAAACAAACAGGCAATCTCTCTGAAACGAGGAAGACCAATGGCCTCCTGGCCTCTCACCCTTCCCCTACTTCCCGAAGCTCAACCGGTAAATGGAAAGGGTCCCAGGGTGCATGGAGGGGAACCAGAGTACCTGGACAGGGACCAGGGTCCATAAAGGGGGGGAGGCTCAGAGGGGACCTGGGTACATGGAGAGGGTCCCAGGGTACATGAAGGTGGACAAGGGGGTATGGAGAGAAGCCTGGGTGCCTGGAGGCGGCGCACGGAGGGCTGACTCGGTGGGTGGGACATGCACATACCCAGGAAAGGTGCAGTCCAGCCCTGGCAGCACGGTGTACTCCCCGAAGGGCACGAGGGCCACCAGGTCCATGCTGTGGGTCCCGCTCACACAGCACTCCACGTTGAAGAAGCTGTTGAGGACGGCCAGCTTGAGCTTCCTGGTCTCCTCATCCTCAGGCCAGCTGGCCGCACGCTGACGGATCTCCTTCTTGAGGTACTCCCCAACACTGGGCACTGGGGCATCCGCCGAGTGTAGGAACTCCCGAGTCTGGTCTATGAGACCGTAGAACAGACTCGCCATCTCCACTACCAGCTCACGGCTCACACTTACCCCAGAGCTGCCATAGGACACGGAGGGCAGGCCCACATGACCCCCAGTTTCGGTCAGTTGGTTCTCCTCTGACAAGTCCTTCTCCCTCAGCAGCTGGTACTTGGCAGCCAGCTGAAAGACCGGGTTGCCCTGTGAGGGCCCGTGGATCCAGTGGGCACCCAGCTCTACCACACCACCTGGCAGGGGCAGCAGATGAGACTTGGAGGTTCTCTCCCCACAAAGGCCAACCCTGAGCCCTTCTCCTGGACCGCACCAGCCCCGCCCTCCCCAAACATGCTCTGAAAGCCCCAACAGAGGACACAAGGTCCCTGAAGACTACAGTCCTAGGGCCTGCTCAGACCTAGTTTTAGGGGAACATTTGGCCTGCGCCCGCCTTCAGAGGACATTTAGAGAGCCGCTACGGGGGCAGAAGGGGTGCCTGGGGGTGACCCGGAGGCTGGAGGAGGAGCTCCTCGAGGGACACAACCAGAAGGACTGCAGAGACACAGGCTACCCTCCCCGGCAGGGGCCGGCCCTGCCAACGGGACGGCTGAGTTTCGGGCACCAGTGAACTCGGCCTCATTCCTGGGCGGGGCGGGAGGGGGGAGAGCGGGCAGGCAAGGCTTCCGGGTCGGCCAACCCCGGGTGCAGGGCTGCCCGGGAGCGGCAGAGCCCGGGCCGCACCCGTTGGGCTCCGGAAATGGGCTCGGGGAAGGGGTTCCGGGAGAGGCCGTTACCGAAGCCGCGCTCCGAGCGGATGCGGCCGCCGGCGCGGGCAGTGGCCTCCAGGACCCGCAGCTGCGGGAAGGCCGGGTGGCGGCAGAGCCTCTGCGCAGCGCCCAGCCCCGCGATTCCGCCGCCCACCACCAGCACCCGCGGGCCGCGGCCCGAGCCCTCCGCGCGGCCTCCGCTCGACTCCATCGCGCCGTCCCGGGCAGTCCCCGTGCGCCCCCGCCGCCCCAAAGCGCGGAGAGCGCAGAGGATCCCCGGCAGGGGCGGGAGGTGGGGCGCGGGGCGGGGCTGGAGGCGGGGCGCGGGGCGGGGCTGGAGGCGCAGCAATGGGGATGGGTGGGACCGGGTGCGCGCACCCGGAGGCCGGCGACCGGACTGGGGGCGGGGGCGAGCCGGGACTCGAGCGATAGGGAGGGGCGGGGCGAGGGCTCGAGGCGGACGGGAGGGGAGGAGTTGGAGGCGGGGCTATGGGGCGGGGCGAGGGCTGAAGTTGGGAGAGGCGGGTCTGGAGGCGGGGCGATGGGGAGGGGCGGGGCGAGGGCTCGAGGTGGACGGAGGGGCGGGACGGAGCTGGAGGTGGACGAGCGGGGCGAGGAGGGGCGGAGCGATAGCGAGGGGCGGGGCGGGTAGGTGGAGCGAGGAGCACGGCGGAGGCCACGCCCGGGCTGCGCCCACACCACGTGACCGTATGGGCTGGGCCTGGGGCTTCCGCGAGAGACACCGCCCACGTTTGGGCCGCGGGGCGGAGTGTGGGCGAGCGCCGCTGGGTGGGAGTGTGCCCGCCGTCGGCCTGTGCGGGGCGCGGGCCTGCTGCTGGTCGGCGTGGGCGCGTGTCCCCTCGGAGGGCGGATGGCGCCGGCCGTGCGGGCGGCTCGTGTCTCCTTCCGAAGGAGACGTGGGGGAGGCGACCAGAAGGTGGAGGAGGCGCCTCTCTCCTGCCGCCGAAAAGCGCGGTGAGCGCCTTCGCCCGGGACCCCGGGGAGCCTTTGGATGCAAGTCCGAGGCGGGCAGTGGTGTCAGGGTGGGGCGGGGAGAGCTGAGCGCGTCCGAAGTGGGGCTCTTCTGAGTGTGTGTGGGCACAGGAGTTTATACACACGAGGTACAAAGTTCAAGAGAAAGGGGCCCCTTCCCCGCCACCCGCCCCAGGAGACATTTCGTGCGTATTCAAGCACGCAGGCCTTTCTAGAGAACTGCCCTAATTCAGGGAGGTCTGTTCTCTACTGTCTTGTGAGGGTTAGAAAGCTTCTGCCCTCTGCCCAAAGGCTTTCCTGTAACAGGGTGTTAGGGCACGTCATTCCTTCTTAGTCATGCGCTAGATCCTGCTGTCCTAACCCACTGGGAGGCTTCCGTGGACTTTGTGGCCCCGTGTTCCAGCCAGTGAGGGTGGCCGAGATGGGAGGCTCTGCAGCCTTCAGCTACCACTCCTAAGTCAGCTCCAGACTGGGTAGATGGTCTCTGTCTGGGTTTTCCCCTCTCCATGTCCCAGAGGATTCCCTCCTGTCCCCCTGTGCGGGCTCTCCTCGGCCATCTATTCTTGTTTCTTAATTCACTCACCTGTTTGGGTGAAACTGAGAAGAGGTGTCTGGGAGATCATTTTTTTTTAAATACTGCGAACTTGAAAATGTCTTGGTTTCGCCCTCACACTTGATTTGTAGTTTGCCTAAGCATAGAACTCTAGGTTAGAGACCTCCTCCTGCAGGCTGTGAAGGCATTGTCTCATCCCTTCTAGGAGTGCGGTTAGGAAACTCACAGGCAAGGGCACCTGGGTGGCTCAGTGGGTCAAGCATCTGACTTTCAGCTCAGGTCATGATCTCAGGGTCATGGAGTTGAGCCCTGCATTGGGCTCTCCGTTTAGTAGAGAGTCTGTTTGTCCCTCTTCCGCTCTCCATCCCCCCATTCGTGCGCGCTCCCTCTCTCTCTCTCAAATAAATAAAATCTTAAAAAAAAAAAAAAAGAAGATTCACAGGCACTCAAATTTATAATCCTTTACCACAGTGGCTTGTTCTGCCCTTCAAATATTTAGGATCATTTGCTGAAATTTCACAGTGTGGTGCCTCCATGTGCCTGGACTTTCAATATGTTGGGAACTCAAAGTCTGGAAACTCTGTCCATCAGTCCTGGGAACTTCTTTCATGGGTTATTTCACTAATCAGTTGTTTCCACCAATGATTTATCCCCCATGTGCTGTTAAGCTTTCTCAAATTCCTACTCTAGGGGCACCTGGAGGGCTTAGTCATTACGTGTCTGCCTTCGGCTCAGGTCATGATTCCAGGGTCCTGGGAACGAGCTCTGAGTAGGCTCCCTGCTCAGCAGGGAGTCTGCTTCTCTCTCTCCCACACCCCCTGCTTGTGCTTCCTCTCTCACTGACTGTGTATGTGTCAAATAAATGAATAAAATCTTAAAAAAATAAAATGAAATTCCTACTTTAGGACATCAGAGGTTCCAGACTGAACCCTGGATGCTCAGTGTATTCGCTCCTGTTTTCCATCTTTACCTGTTGCTCTGCTTTCTGCAGGATTTCTCCCCATGAGGCTTTTGTTTTTGCTGTCACAGAGTTTAATTTCCAAGAGTTCTTCCTCCACACGTCTGTTTTTAGAGAAATGTGCTGTTCTTCAAGGAAGCGATGTCTGAGGATATAAAAAGAAACTCTGAAGTGGCATTCTCCTGCTTTGGGAGGTTTGCTCCAAATTGTTTCTTCTGTTTCTATCCTCCAGGAAGACACTTTACACGCAGGCGAATAGTGTCTGTTTGCTCATGAGGAGGAATAGGCCAAAGGGATGTTTGGAAATAGGTTTGTAAGTGGGGCTCATTGAATTTGAGCTTGACTCTGCACTGCTCAGGGTGGGGAGCTGTTAAATGGGGAACCCCCCATCAGTATCTCTAAGTCCTTCCTTTGGGCTGGCCAGGCTCCCCAGTAAGGTCTTCCAGTGTTCTTCCTGCAGCATATAGGTCTGGCTGCTAGTATTTTTGAAGCCAAAGAATGGACAGGAGTGGGGAGGGTCAGCATTCTGGGTGCTGGAGACCCACCTCCAACTGTGCCTTCTTCCAGAATCCCTCTGTGCAAAGACAGATGTCCAAGCTGCTGCCAGAATGGCCTAGGGCCAGTACTGGTAATTGAACAGCTTCTTAAACATGAGGGAACCTGTTCAACAAATTCAAGGTGCTCAGAACTTGCCCCAGAATAAAGACAAATCCCCCTTATGGCATTCAGAAAATGGACATAGAAATATACATAAATATGTGATTCACAGTGAAACATACATGCAAGGGGTGCATGGGTTTTTGAAGAATGATGTTGGGAGAGGTGTTGCCATCGGCAGAAGGTGGTGTCTGAAAATCCTTGCAGAGTGCCCAGACCAAGGCTGCCCCCTCTCCTGATACTGAACGGTTTCTGTGGCTGGTCATATAAGAAACCAAGCAGGTCAAGGCGCCCATGAGTGACTGCCAGGAACGGCCTGCTGTCATTCTGCACCCATCCCAGCTCCCCAACACGGTCGTTGACAGCTGGCTGTGCACTGCCCCCTGACCCAGGGCTTGCGTCACTGTCGCACAGGGAAAGCTCCTAGGTGACAACACCCGTCAGACTGTGATCCTCCTGTGAGGTAAATCCTGAGTCCGATGGCTTGCACCTGGCTGCTGCACAGCCCCCAGGTGGGGACACAAAGCCCTGGGCAGAAACCGGAGGTCATGGGGACCCAGAAGTGGGCTGCAGCACTGGGCCTCGGACCATTTCACAGAGCTGACTGCCTGACCCCTGGCCTTGTCACTCAGCCCGACACCTCAGGCAGTCTGACTGAGTCCGCATATGTTTGGGTGCAGTCACCCTGCCCCCAGTGTCACCTGTTTGTTGAGAGGAACAGCTCTCTCTTTGGGGGAAAATTTACCCCCTGCCAGCTCCTGAAGCAAAGCTGCTGGCCCCTGGGGGCTTCCTTCTCAGAGGTTCTCCCACATGACTTCTGATTCTTCCCCCCAGGGTTCAACTCAACAGTGTCACTGTGCTGCGGCCAGTGTCCCAGACGTCTGGTCTACCACTGGGGATACTTCAGCCCACAGATTAAAGATTCTTTGAGGCCCCAAACTCAGCAAAGTGGCTGCTGTTGTCTGGGTTTCTCACAGGTATGCCTACGGTGAGGGCAGGTGGTGGAACCTGAGAGGCCCAACGGTTACCAAAGTGGCCTGTTCTTTTCCTACTCAAGACTGTTTGTGAAATAACCAAGCGGTATTTCACAGCAAGCTGGTAATTTATTCAATGACCAGAGAATGGAGAGGAGGAGCTCAAGCTCTGAAGGTATCTTCTTCCTGATTTGGTCTCATGGTCAGGGCTATATGGGGTTAGGGTAATTAAAGGGCTGGTAAGCAAGCTGACTAGGGGTTTTTTAGGGAAGAGGAAGAGGTGCTGTCTTGGATTCAGACTGCCACCTCTTTTTTTCCCTTAAATGGGTACAGGTGGATTTGTCAGTGCACTAATAGGTGTTTGGGGTTTTTTTTCAAGATTTTATGTATTTATTTGGGAGGGGGCAACACAGCAGACAGAGGCAGAGGGAGAAACAGACTCACTGCTGAGCAGGGAGCCCGATGGGCTCGATTCCAGGACCCTGAGATCATGACCTGAGCTGAAGGCAGAGGCTTAATCAACTGAGCCACCCAGGCTCAGTGTCTTTGTTATGACAATGACATGGTCATGATCCTGAGGTCACCTGCAAGGTTAGTGCAGTGTCTGAACTGAATCAGACTGGTCCAGAACTGGGTCAGTGGGGCTTCTTTGGAGTTACGGCTTCTGGCACCTTAGTTTCTGGTGGCAAGCAGCACCTGTAAGCAGGGCTGGAGACGTGGGTTTTTGTGGGCTGTTTGGAGCTTACTGGAGTCTCGAGTGAAATGCCCACTGCCCCTGACGAGGCAGCCCTATGCCACCTTCAGGGATTTGACCATGGGACCATGAGGGACATATCTGTATGCTCATCCTTGGGTGAAAGAAGCCTCCTAGCACGGGCCATGGCCACTTTCAGCAGACCAGCTGGCTAGACGCTGCCCTCTCCAGGTGACTGCAAGGACTCAAGGCTGCAGCCCCATTTTCAGGTTGCACCGTCACTGTCCTTGCCCTGTGAACTGGCTCTATCCCCCTGAAAATTACCCTGTGTTATGTTTTCTGCTATCCTGTCCCTTTATAGTCTGCCAGTGGTCACCCAGCAGTTGGCCCTAGTGCGGGTATTCCAACACTTGCTGACACACTGCCTGTCCGGTCATAGGGATTCTAGTACGTAGGAAGTGTGTCCACATTTCCCTAGTGAATAATGATATCGAGCACCTCTGTGTGTGGGCACTGGCCACTTGCATATCTTTTTTTTTTTTTTTAAGATTTTATTTATTTGTCAGAGACAGAGGGAGAAAGAGCGAGCGAGCACAGGCAGATAAAGAGGCAGGCAGAGGCAGAGGGCGAAGCAGACTCCCTGCCGAGCAAGGAGCCCAATGTGGGACTCGATCCCAGGACCCTGGGATCATGACCTGAGCCGAAGGCAGCTGCTTAACCAACTGAGCCACCCAGGCGTCCCCCACTTGCATATCTTTATTGGGGAAATTTCTGTCCGATCCTTTTTTAAAAGCTTACTTTTTTATAGTCATCTCTGCACCCAACATAGGGCTCAAACTCATGATGCCAAGAACAAGAGTCTCATGTCCTTCCAACTGAGCCAGCCAAGCACCCCTCCTTTGCCCAATTTTTTTTTTTTTAAGATTTTTTCTTTATTTATCTGACAGAGATCACAAGTAGGCAGAGAGGCAGGCAGAGAGAGAGGAGGAAGCAGGCTCCCTGCTAAGCAGAGAGCCCGATGTGGGGCTCGATCCCAGGACCCTGGGATCATGACCTGAGCCGAAGGCAGAGGCTTAACCCACTGAGCCACCCAGGCGTCCCTCCTTTGCCCAATTTTTAATGGTTTGTCTTTTCATTATTGATTTGAACATGTTCTTCAGATATTCTAGAAAGAAAACCCTTACCAGATATATGATTTGCAAAACGTTCTCCCATTCTGGGGATTGTCCTTTCACTTTCTTCAAGGTGTCCTTTGAAATACAAAAGTTTTTAATTTTGCTGAGGCCCACTTACAGATACATATATATGAAAATTAATGATGGGAAACCTCACAGAACGGAGTCTGGAGGCCAGAGGGGGAGCCATATGGCTCCATGGTGAGCACAGAACCAACTGTGAGTTACAGACCCCAACAGAAGAGCCCTCAGCAGGAGACAATCAACCACGGCCCCACCAGAAGAGGTGAATCTGCATCCGCCACCAAAACTGGCCCACCCCTGCGCCGAGGCGAGGAAGCCCTCGGAGGCTGAGCACCGACGCGCCGTAGCGGAAGTAACGCAGGTGCACGTACTGGTAACACTGTAACAGTCACTGAGTCACTGGTAACACTGTAACGAACTATGCGTGACGTCGAACTCAGAAGCCACCAAGCTGCTGGCGGGGAGCACCGGCTGGGCGCGTCCTTCCCGTACACGCGTCTCCCGGGTTTTGGTGGCTTCACGCGGCCACCGAGCGGAGCAGGACGGCCCCGCGAGCACCCCGGCGCGGAGACGCGGGCCGAGGCCGCACCGCGGGAAGCGCCGCTCGCTAAGGGCGGCGTCGGTACCCCCGCGGGGCTAAAGCTAGGGTCCTGGGGCCACGGTCCTTTTTTTTGGTTAGATTTTTATGTATTTCACGGAGGGAGTGAGAGAGGGCGCGCGCCCGCGCCGGGGGAGCGCAGGGGGAGGGGAGAGGCAGGCTCCCCGCGGAGCAGGGAGCCCGAGGCGGGGCTGGGGCACAATCCGGGACGCGATCCTAGGACCCGGGAACCAGGACCCGAGCGGAAAGCAGCCGCACCCCGGACTGAGTCGCCAGGCGCCCCTTGCTGCCCCCGCCTTCTCCCGTCCACGCGCTTCCTTCCGCCGCGGCCCGTTCGTGCCCCGCAAACCCGGCTTCCGCGGACTTCGCGGGGGTCCCGGCCCCGCGCCCGCGGGCTGCGGGGCGGGAAGCGCGTCCCCGGGGGCGTGAGGCGTACCGAGCCCGGGTTCCGCCAGCGACTCCCCCTCCTCCCCCGCCTTCGTCCCGGAAGTGGGGCAAGGGCCGAGGGCCAAAGGTCAAGAGGCGGCGCCGGCTCGCCCGGGGGTCTCTGCGGGCCGCAAAAGGCCGCCGGGCGTGCCCTCCGGGGTCCTCCGGGCTGCTGCCCCACGGCTCGGGGTCACCGACGGCCAGCACGGGGCTGCGGCACCCCACCAGGCCAACCCTGCGAACTCCGCTCCCGGACCCCGACCCCGCCCACCGCTTGCCACGCCCCTTCCGCCGCCCGCTGGTCTCGCGAGGCCGGCTCGGAGTCTGGCCGGGCCCGGACTGGTGCAGCCGGGGGCGGCTCCGCGGGGCGGGGCGAGCGGCGGGCGGAGCGGGGCGAGCGGCGGGCGGAGCGGGGCGAGCGGCGGGCGGAGCGGGGCGAGCCGTCCCCAGAGCGCCATGGCTGCCCTCCGCGCCCTGATGCCCCGCGTCCGCGGCCCGCTGCGCCCCCTCCCCGGCTCCGCGGCCTTGCGCCCCTTCTCCTCGGGTGAGTACGCGACTGAGAGCGCGTGGGGGTCCGGTACCGCGGCCGCACCCGGGACCTCCGGACCTCACTTCAGGGCCTGACGCCGGCCTCCCCCGGCACCCCCGTGCCTCGCCCTGGACCTCACCCCCTCCACCGGCCTGACCCCATCGGCCCTCCCCCTCCTCCCTGTGCACCCAGGGCCCGGCCCCCGCGGCTCTGCTGTTAGGCTGGGCCCCCCTTCCAGCACCTGCTGCCTCAGCGTGCTGACCTTTGCGGTTACAGGTCCCCCCCCCCGTTGGGGGACTCGGGATCACGTGCTAAGACCTCTAGCCTCTTCAGTTTGGTTGTTGGTGAAATTCCGCGGGGTTTGCAGGACTTGGAGAGAATGTGCAGCTGGGGCCTCCAGTTGGCAAAGTTGTGTCCCGCAGCGCCTGGGACGCAGGCCTGCCCACGGCCACTGGTTTTCCGACTCTTGTCTCCCCCAACTGGCCCGGCCTGTCCTCCCCTCGCTCAGCCCTCGAGTTAGGGCCGCAGTGTTCCTGAGGCGCTCTTGGCCCTGTGTCTGGGGGGACGTGCCTGCATCCTTCTCCCTCCCGGGTGTCCCTGTACCTGCCCGGCTACCAGAGCCTGTTGATTTTCCCCGGAGCTCTCTTTGCTGACGGGTGTCTGCGGGTGCTGACCTGCGGTCAGCAGTCCTGTCCTGGGTTGCATCAGGCTGCTGCCAAGCCTCTCACTTGCATCCCTCCCCACCAGACCCTAGCGTGAGTGCCCACAGGCACACAGACCTGTGGCTTCCGAGGTTGTCCTTCCTCCTCTCCAGGCCATGCTGGCCCCGAGTCAGCAGCCTGCCTGCCCCTCTGGCCTGTGAGGCACCTCTCCCCAGTGTGTGCCTCCCGCTCTGCTCCGTGCACACACAGCTCGTTGCCTCACCCAGCTGCAGTCTGTGGAGGGAGCCCATTTCCCAGCCCTCGCTTCTGCGGAATCCCAGGGTATCTGCAGAGTGGGTGCAGGGAGGTGTTCAGACTCCTATGAAGGTAGAGAGCGGTGCAGAGGCCACCGCGAGGCTGAGAGCTGTGGGCTGCTGCCCAAGGACTGGGCGGGGGACGTGTTGGGGTCACCCTGTCCACTGACCTGTCGGAGGCCTGCTCGAATTCCCTAGGTGCTGGCTTTCAGTACATCATCGCAGAAAAGAAGGGGAAGAACAGCAGCGTGGGCTTCATCCAGCTGAACCGCCCCAAAGCCCTGAATGCCCTCTGCAACGGCCTGATCACCGAGCTCAACCAGGCCCTGGAGGCCTTCGAGGAGGACCCAGCCGTGGGGGCCATCGTCGTCACGGGTGGGGAGAAGGCGTTTGCAGGTGCGCCAGGGGCTGACTGTGGCATGTGACATTGTGAACAGACTTACCCCTGCGTGGTGGTATCAGAAAAGTCAGGGCAACTCAGGGTTGACTTAAACATCGTGGAAACAGACACAGAGCTGCTCTGCCTGTTTAACGTCCTTGGCAATCAGGTTTTGTATGTGTCGGGGCTTAAGTGACTGATGAATTAGCCCTGCCTTCCGAGTCTAGCTTGCATCAGTTTCCTGTCCCGCAGTCCCTCT
Organism: Mustela putorius furo; assembly: GCF_011764305.1. Classification (NCBI taxonomy): domain Eukaryota; kingdom Metazoa; phylum Chordata; class Mammalia; order Carnivora; family Mustelidae; genus Mustela; species Mustela putorius. The sequence continues at coordinate 316,427 of NW_025422057.1, forward strand.
GTGTCCTCTTCGTCAACACATAGCATGGCGTGTCGCCGCAGTCTCTGCTGCCCAGCTCTGTCCAGGTGGCCAGCACTGCGCAGGGCCTGCGTCGTCCGCCATTCGCAGCAGCCCCCAGTGCCTACATGTGCTGCACACTCATAGCTCCCTGAGGGTTTGGGGGTGCAGCAGTCCTCGGGTCCCTGCTCTCTGGTAACTGGGACTTGTTTCCACCCCCAGCCGGAGCTGATATCAAAGAGATGCAGAACCAGACGTTCCAGGACTGTTACTCCAGGAAGTTCTTGAGCCACTGGGACCGGCTTGCACAAGTCAAGAAGCCCATCATAGCTGCTGTCAATGGCTACGCTGTGAGTGTCAGACCACGTCTCCTCTCAGTGCACCGGGAGGCGTGGGATAAGCTACCTTGATTTTGAAAAGGCCGGAGCGAAGTTACAGTTCCGCCGTTCCTGCTGAGGGACGTCACAGATCCAGGACGTGCAGAGCAGAGGCGCTGTAACACCAGCTTTCCTTAGCGGGTGTTTGCTGTGGGCTTTCGCATTCTCAGCCCTGCCCGTGGCCCCTGGGCCCCTGCGACTCCTAGGAATCTCCCCCTTCTGCTGGGCTGTAGGCCACACATTGCCTTCTCCGTGTGGTTTCAGTGGCTCCAGCCTGCTCTGCACTTGCCACGCTCGAGAGCGCACTGTCCTCTGTGTGGTGTCTGGGTCTCTGGGCACGAGGACACCCGATCATGGTGAAGCAGTGAGGGCATCTCAGCTCGTGACCAGCTGGTAAAGCTCCCTGTGGGTAAGGTAAGGCCAGCCAGTCAGGTTCATTGGGCCCCAGTCGAGCGTGCTGGTTTGCGAGCTCTCTGTGGCTGCCGTTGAGCCCCCACAGCAGAGCAGAGACTGGGGGCCCCAAAGCGGAGAGAGTTTGCCGCAAGGCCCTTCACAGAGGGGGTCACCAGCTCAGCCAGTTTTAAGTAACTTGTGGAAACACTTAAGTGACTTTGTGTATCTGGTAGTCTTTGCTGTGCCCTGGGCTGTGTTCGTTTTGATGGGAAATTCATATAAGCAAATGGAGTGACTCTGACCGGTGCCTGGTGGCCCCTGTGTTTTACAGCTTGGTGGAGGCTGCGAACTTGCTATGATGTGTGACATCATTTATGCTGGAGAAAAGGCCCAGTTTGCACAGCCGGAAATCCTGCTGGGAACCATCCCAGGTAGAGTGATAGCGTCTCCGGCATGAACGCTCCTCGCCATTCTCCAGAATCTGCCCATGTCTCAGGAGCTCGTGGCCTTTTCCAGTCACAGACCAAAGCATGCAGTTTGCTGGTGACGAGGGACCTCGGCTGTGGTCTGCGCGCGCTGGTGGTGGCCGCCTGTCTGTGCCCATTGCTCCCCCTGCCGACCAGCACACTAAGCCCGGGGGACACAGCAGAGCTCAGAGAGTGGCCCAGGGGGCCTTAGGTCCAAGCAGGCTCCACTGATGACTGCCAGATTGAGTGAGTGTCAGACACTATTAGGGAAGGCTGGCCACATCCCGCATTGTCACTGCAGTGACGCCTGCTTGTGACCCACGGTTCAGCAGAGCAGGGAATCTGATCCCCCACAAGTAGGGTGACGGGAGCCATGGTCAGACAGTGACTCCTCTGTACCCTGGGGGCTACCTGATGAGAGCTCTGGGCTTATGGCCCCACAGGGTCTCTGCCCTGCAGGTGGAGCCTGGAGCCCAGAGCATCTGCTGAGCAGCTGTCAGATCCGCAGAGGGTGTCTGAGTTGGCCAAGGATGAGCACAGCCTTGCATGATGCTGTGCTGGCCACTGGGCTGTCCCTGTCCCAGGGCCCAAGGTCTCCGCTTCACTGAGGCAGCGCCTGAGTCTTGGATTGTAGGTTTCTCCATCAGGTGGTCCCTTTGGCTCACCCGGGCAGCCCGGGGTTCTCTGTGGGGCAGACAGAAGACGGGGCCTCAGGTGGGACAGACAACAGGGCCCGGGTGTCCCTGTGGGGCAGGTGGACGATGGGGCCTCCGCGTCAGTGTAGCCAATGATGGGGCAGACCTCTCCTGCTCCAGGTGCAGTAGGTCGGGTGAGCAGGAGGGGGAGTGGGGCACGTGGAAACCAGCACTGGGCCAGAAGGCCACAGTCAGAGCAGCTTGGGAGGTAGAGCCCTTGCTCTTGCTTCAAACTCTGGGGGGAGCGGGCCATGATCAGAGGCCACCTCAGCTGCCCTCCAGGTTGGACTGGGCCAGGGCCTGAGCTACACGGACCCAGTGTGCCAGGCATGGGGCCCCAGTATGAAAAGGAGGCTCACCTGAAGTTTCTTGGGTGGTCTCCTTTCTGCCCACCTGCCCCACCCAAGGAGCCCATCTTCATCCCTCAGAATTTGCTGGACGTGTGTCCGTGCCATCTGGGCTTGTACTAGCCATGAGCCAACTATGACCGATAGCTCTCTGCCCCTGCAGGTGCAGGGGGCACCCAGAGACTGACCCGCGCTGTTGGAAAGTCATTGGCCATGGAGATGGTTCTCACTGGTGATCGGATCTCGGCCCAGGAAGCCAAGCAAGCAGGTGTGGGCCAGGGCCACCCCACGGAGCCAGCTGCCTGGGGAGCTGGGTGGAGAGGTTGGTGGGGGCTGCGTCCAGGTGTGCCCGTGGGTGACAAGCACCGTCATCTTGGGAGTCCTGAGAAGTCAGGGCACACGTGCCTTTGTTTTTCTTTGGAATGCCACCCACAAGAGAGTAACTAAAATATACATCAACTTCAGGAGTCAAAACATTCCTGTTTCCCTAGCCGGATGTCAGCAGTAAGGGATCTCCGAGACCTTTGCAGGCACACCCTGTCTCCGCCCCAGGGGACCTGCTTTCCCTCCCTGTTGGGGTGTCTGTGAGTGCGTCGACATGGCCCCACCTCAGGGACGGTGTGGAGCCTGGGTCCCCACAGCCCCCTGTTGGCCCCCAGAAGCCCCCAGCCCCAGGAGCAGCACCGTGACTGGGAGAAGCACAGTCAGGACCATTTGCACTCCTGTTTACCTGTTCGTGTTTTAGGTCTCGTAAGCAAAATATTTCCTGTGGAGAGACTGGTCGAGGAGGCCATCCAGTGTGCTGAGAAAATCGCCAGCAATTCTAAAATCGTACTGGCAATGGCCAAAGAATCCGTGAACGCAGGTAGGGGTTCCGCCAGGAGGAGGTGTTGTGCAGGCCGCCGGCAGGGGCCGGTCAGGAGCCGTGCTGCTCAGCCGGTCTTCCGAGGCCACCCTGGCCGGAAATCGGGAATATTGTTAACGTCGGGATCCCGGCTTTTTGTAGAGTTCCGGTCTTCGGGTGCTTGCTCATAGACTTCCTGAAATGTTCTGAATTATCCTTGGTATTAGGACCCAAGAGAGGAGCTAGCCTGAGGGACAGAGAGTGACAGGCACTGGGGTGCAGGGCGATGGCCGGGAAGGACAGGACGATCCCTCAAGTAAAGGCAGCTCTGGCTGCCGAGAAGCCCGGCTCACCTGCCGGGTCCCGGTGGAAAGTGTTCTCTCCTCAGCCGCTCTGCCCGCAGCCGGGTGGCCACACGCGCCCACAGGACACCAGTGTGAGCCGCAGCGGGAGACACGCTGCTCCCGTTGCTCTGGACTCACAGAGCCACCGCCTCTCTGAGCCTTGCCGAGAGCTTCTTGAATCTTAGCATAGCAGATTGTGCTCAGCATTGGGGGAGCGCTCCCCAGGGCCGCTTGTTGAGAAGGCCGCGAGCCTGGGCCGGCCGCTGAGTCACTCGGGTGTGGGTGCTCTTCTGCAGGGAGGCAGGCCCCTCCCGGTGGCCGCCAGCCTTTCGTTGGCTGAGCTGTTGTTCCTGACGCATCCACGGGATGAGCAGGTAGCATTTGCTTACACGGTGGACACTGCCATGCGTGGAGACGGCCAGCAAGGCCACAGTCAGAGGCCTCACCGCTCACCCCAGGTGCTCAACCAAGAAAGACCCTGCACCTTCGCTGGAAGGACGACCCACAGCAGTGGTGGTCTTACTGCCCCGGACTCTTCCGGCACACTGTTCCTGTTGCGGGTTCTCATCCTTAATTTTCATGTCTTTTAAAACGTACTTAGTTCTGGGGTGCTTGGGTATCTCTGTCCGTTGAGCACCTGACTCTTGGTTTGGGCTCAGGTGATGATCTCGGGGTCATGGGATCGAGCCCAGGTCCAGCTCTGCACTCAGCAGAGTGTCGGCTTGTGACTCTCCCTCTGCCCTCCCCCGTCTCATGCATACACGTGTTGTCTTTCTCTCTCAAAATAAAATATTTAAAAAATGAAATCCATGTAATTGTGCAGGCTCTCAGGTCCAGTTGTGATTACTGGACAGAGTTAGCCTCCGCACCCTTTACTCAGTTCCTCGTGCTGCTCCTCTTGGGGCTATGGGAGTCGCAGCCAGGACAGGGCCTTTGAGAAGGGGGTGCTTCCCAGGCTCCCATCCAGATCCCGGCGAAGTGAAGGTTCACGTGGGTCAGCGGGAAGTGTTTCCTGTCATCATAAAAAAGTTGCCTATACCCACATCTAACACCTGAGTTCCTGACTTCAAGCTTCTCTTTTTCAGCTTTTGAAATGACATTAACAGAAGGAAACAAGCTGGAGAAGAAGCTCTTCTATTCAACTTTCGCTACCGTGAGTAAACATTCGGTGGAGGTAACAGGTGGGCCAGCCATAGAAATCCCTGGAAATTTCCTTGCAGGTTTTTTCATTAAATGCTATTTCTCTTTGGTCAAACTGTTTGCTTTCCCTATAGCCAGATCAGATGTGTCCTGTCCGTGAGTACAGTGTGCAGAAGCTCACGCGTATTTGAGGTGACTTCCTGCTGTGTGGGGTCTGACGACTCGCACACTTAGGCAAAGAGTGCTTGTGTCCCGTGCAGGGCATCTGCGCCCGTGGTGTTGGTGTCCTGTGTCATGCCGCTTACCTGGAGTTCAGGTGTATCCTGACGCCATCTCTGAAGCTTCATGTCAGGGTTTTCTAGGATTTGCTAGTCACTGAAAGGGAGTCTTTGTGAGTCATTAAAACCCACCTCTCCGTATCAGAAAGTCACGTTTAGTTGTTTTGTGGAAGAGAGTAGAAGTGACTGCGGCTGTTGAAGTGAAGGTGTGTGCGTGTGCACACGCAGGTGGCGAACGCGTGAGTGGCCCCACCAGGTGCGGCTGAAGCTCTCTGCGGAATGAGAGTTTATCGGACACACAGTGTGGTGGTTCCTGGAGGCTCACACCGAGGGACGGGGAGGGGCATAGACAAATGGCACTTCTAGATGCCGTTTCCAGGGCAAGGTCAGGGAACCCAGGCGGTTCTCAGGTTCCCAGGCAGTCCTGATGCGGTACCTCCCGCCTGTGCTTCTCCACTCTGTGGAAGTCCAAGGTTCTGAGGACCCGGCCAGACTGATCAAACCCCACAGACGGCCAGAGCCCGGCGCCTTGACTCTCTAGGAAAACGTGACCGTCCATCTCCTGTTTCCCATTTCCCACCAGGAAGACCGGAAGGAAGGGATGACCGCGTTTGTGGAAAAGAGAAAAGCCAACTTCAAAGACCAGTGAGCATCACTGCCTCTGCCTTGAGCCCTCTACTTAAAGACAAGTTGCAGTCTGACCGTCTTAGAGCAGATAAATCCTTCTCTTGTAAAGGGCCTCACAGGTGACACCAGTTTCTCTTCCAGTCGGGCTCTTGCTCCCCGGGGTGGCGGGCCGTCTTCACCCAGCGGCCGTGAGAACCCAGGCGGGGGCGTGTTCACGCTCTGAGTCTGTTCTTCTTAATCAGAAGTTACGGAGGCGCCTGGGTGGTGCAGTGGGTTAAGTGACTGACACTCAGCTCAGGTCATGTCTCAGGGTTGTGGGATCGAGCCCCACGGAGGGCCCTGCTCAGCAGGGAGCCTGCTTTAGGTTCTCGCTCCCTCTGCCCCCCCCAACTTGGGTGTGTGTGCTCGCTTGCCTACTCGCTCAAATCAATAAAAATCTTTCTATCAGTTCTGCTCATGAGCCTTTGGTGGTGTGCTCAAGTTTTTACTTGATTTCAGGACCTGAGAGATAGTTCAGTGCCAGACACTCTGTTCAGTGAGCGGCGTTGGGCTGGAAGCGCGTCCCCCATGTGGTCACTGCAGACTCACAGCCGGTGAACGGGACCGCTCAGAGGGCGGGTGCTGCCGACAACGTGGCAGACGCTGGGCCTCTCTTCTCTGGAGGCCAACGCCACGTCACTCTTCAGACTTCTGTTTTGTCGTGCTAGACCACAAGCAGACACGTCTGTCAATCAGTCCCCTGGCACACTCCCAGGTTAACCGTCGTTAACAGTTGTGTAGCTTTCTAGATGCTTCTGTGCACACACATGCAGACACACACGGGATAGCTGCTTTCTTACAGAAAGGGCTGGTGCGTCCACACCCCTGCACAGTGCGGTGATCCGTTACCTTCCGCTCCAGGCCCACAAGTGCACCGTCCCGTTTGCCCATCATCCCGTCATCGTGGTGACGTCTGAAACATAAAGCTTACTGTCTAAGTGGTCTTTAAATGCCCCGCTCAGCGGCACCACGGCCATCCCCACCATCTGTCCCAGCACTGCTTCGTCCCCAGAGACACTGTCCCCACCACATGCTAACCCTCGGCCCCCCGCAAGCCCGGCGCGCCCTCTGTATCCGGGAATTCAGTGCTGCCGGTCAGCCCATCCAGCTTGCTTTCCGTTGCTCAGCATTGCCCCTGTGAGCATTCCATCGAGGGCCCACAAGTACTTTAGGGCACAGGAACGTCCCTAATTATTTATTTATTCCCGTGGTGTTGGACATTTAGGCTGCGTCCAGTTTCTCGTTACCAGCACTGTTGCGGATGACCCAGCAGTGGCCGTTCTGCGTGTGAATCCTTGCACCGAGGTGCAGACACGTCTGTAAGATTTGGAGCAGCGAGCCTGCTGCACAACAGGGCCACCCGCAGTGGGCACCTGCTCGCTTGGCCCCATCCGTGGCTGTCAGCAGGGCCCCTCCCCTGGTGCTTCTCGGTGCCCGGCTGGCCGAGTCTCCATGGGTGATGGGCAACGGCTTGCATCCAAACCTCAGGTGTTTGCTTAAATCACGTGCCCAGAGCTGGATCAGAGCTATGGGAGGCCCTGAAACTCGTGGTCTCCGAGGCATCTCGGTTCCCGAGAGCTGTGCTCTCGGCTGTCACGCTGAGTGCTGTTTGCTGTGGGGACAGAATTAACTCCACTGGCTTCAGACTCTGGTGGGCCAGCTGCATCCCCTGACCCCACCTCCCAGGGCATGGAGTGACCGGGGCAGGGGGTGCCCAGTTCCAGGAAGCCCTGTCCGCCTCACCAAACATCTGCTGCTCAATTTGTGGCTGAGCACAGCACCGTGCTCTGGACCGTCCGTCTCTCCAGGCCATGGAACAAAAGTCTGAGCACGGGTCAGAGACCATCCTCCTGCTTGGGAGGGCTTCATGGGTGCAGGGGCTGTCGCTCTCCCAGAGTGGGGCCCCATCCTCAGAGCATCCTCAGACCCTCTAAGGGGAGGTCAGGCCATGTGCATCTCTGCCGGCAGCCGCTGGGCACCAGGGGTCCCAGCTGGCTCTTGGCGCTGGTGCAGACAGGGCAGGTGCGGGCTAACTGATGGGCGCGAGTGAAGGGCGAGGCTGACTGCCATGGAACCCCCGTCCCTCACCCCATCGGTCCTGCTCTGTGGCGATGACCCCAGCTCTCAGGGAGAACCCAGGGCTCTGTCTAAGCAAGGGCTCCACAGTAAGACCCGGACCTGGCTGCTGCGGGGGCTGTGCCTCAGAACCCTCCTCCCCGGAGAGCCCGCTGTCCCTGAGCCCAGTGGTGCCCTGGGGCCTCCTGTTAGTGATCCCGCCCACTCTGTCCTGCAGGAAGGTCACCAAGTAGTCCAGTGACCGGAACGCAGCCGAGATCACAGGGCTGGGGTGGGGCCCCGACTGTGTTACCTTCCCCAGCCCCCAGGAACTGAGCTGAACGCACCTGCACTTGAGAAAGAACTGAAATCATCTTCTCCAAAGCTCTGGCTCTCTGAACACCTTCAACTACTCTCGTGTCATTCTCAACCCTCAAGGTCTTGAACTGTGGGACACTTACTACGGAAGTAGGTACAAGGGGGTTTGGGTGGCCTGGTTTGGGCTCTCCCTGTGGGTAGGTTTGTCAGAAGGCTGGGCGTTCTTCCTGGTGGCAGGTGTGGAAATACTCATTGACTAAAGCTGAATGCGGGGCGCCTGGGGGCTCAGTGGGGTAAGCGTCTGCCTTTCTTTGGCTGAGGTCATGATCTCGGGGTTGTGTGATCGATCGAGCCCCCTGCTCAGCGGGGAGCCTCCTCCCTCTCCCGCCACTCATGCTTGCTGTCTCTCTGTCTCAAATAACAAATATTTTTTTAAAAAAAGCACTGAATGCATACTCAGGGGTTTGTGCTGGGTGACATACAGCATATTCTAGATTCCAGTGCCAAAGGAGGACCTGAAAGGTGGCCTTCAGTTTTCACGTGCCTCGGGAAGTGGCCTCTATCGCTTGATTGCGCGACAGAGCCCCAGAGCTCCGCGGAGTTTTGATGAGCCCATGTGACACTTGCCTTCATACGCTTGACTTAGCCGTGCTCAGCCAGAAGCCAGGAAGTGGTTAAACCCTGAATCCGTACACGACAGTCTGTGTGCCTCAGAGGTCTGACTCCAGAGCTGGGCAGGGACAGGAGCCCACCCCCTCAGCCTGGACCTGGCATGGGGGCTCCGGGTTGGGTTGCTGACTGCCCTACGCAGGACAAGCCCAGGGCCCACAAACCCCACAGCGAGGCTCCCACCCGCTCTGAGTTTACGGACCTCTGGCCCCATGTTGTTTGGGATTTTGATTCGTTTTTAAAGGGGGAAACTTAGCTTCTCACCTGTGCCACTTGGGTGGCCCCTTGCAGGCTGGTTGCCCTTCCCCCTCCCCATCCCCTGGCCAGCTCCTGACTACTCTGCCCAGCGGGGCCAGCCCAAGGCCCTGCGTTCCTGGCCCTGCTGGATGCCAGGCTGCTTTCCAATGGACTCCCTTGGCCAGTCGGACTCCCAGGGCCCGGCAGTAAAACACAGAGACATCTTTACCTTCTTCTTCAGGTTTTTGCTGTAGTTTTGTTGTTTTTTGTGTACAAAGCCTTCCCAGGAGTGGCCTGGCCTCCCAGCATTTCCTGTCTCCAAAGGACTGGAGGCTGTGACAAAGCACTGACCACACAACCCTGAGTCCCTTTGGGAATGAAGTGGAAGAAGGTAGGCTCCACAGGGAGGGAGCCTGGCCTTGGCTCTGGGTCGGACTGTCTCCTGCTGGGCCGGTGTGCCAGGCAGCCCCGTGAGCTGAGGCCAGGGCCCGTTGGAGCTGAACAGGGTCCCATCTGCAGGGTGAACCATGAGGTTTGGTGCTGGGTCCGTAAGCGGGCCAGCACACGTGTGGGCAGCTGCGCCGCCGTCTGCCCTCCAGCCTGAGTGTGGGGGAGGGATTGGAAGAGAGCGACCAAGATCGAGAGCCAAGGACCTTGTCGGCAGGGCTTTTGGCGTCCATGTCGGCAGGGCCCAGGAGACTCCCAGACCCGTCAGCCATGTCTGCAGAATTGCTCCTGAACTCAGTAGCTCAAGGCAGCAGTCCTGGCTGTTCTCACAGTCTGTATGGGTGCCAGTGGGTCAGCCTGTCTTCACCTCACTGTGTCTGGGTCCTGAGTTGGAACCTTCTGACCAGTCACTCGTCTGTTGTTTGGTGCTGCCTCCCCTGGGCCTAGCTGGGGCTAAGGGCCAGAAGATCCACAGGGAGGCTCTCTGTGTGCCCTAGGCTTCCTGCCAAAACCGTGTCTGGGCTCCCTGGACAAGCGTCCTGACGAGAGAATCAGGAGGAAACCGTACTGCCTCTTATGACCTATCCTCAGAAACACCCTCTCCAGTACATTCTTTTGGTTGGAGCAATTACAAAGGTCCACCTGATTCAAGGGAAGGGAAGAAAACCGTCGCTCAGTGGAACTGTGCCCATGGCCCTCCAGGATGGCAGATGGAGTGTTGCCACCATTTTTGGAAAACAGCCTGCTCCACAGCCAACCAGGGTCTGGCCCTGGACACAGACAGCCTGTGGGGTGCACCTCGGGTTGGTGAGCATCTTCCCGCAGGGAAGTGGTGACATGGTGGACAGGAAGGCACGGTATGGTTAGTGGTCCCAGCATCCCAGATCCCAGGTCTCTAGGGACAAGGGTCCAGCAAGTGGGGGACTCTGGCCAGCTGAAGGCAAAGTGCCCCCTCCGTTCCAGGGAACGCGCTGTGGACCCAACCCCCACCCCACCCCCAATCTGGACACCCCATCTTGGTGGGGTGGGAGATGGGAAGGTCCAGTCCTGAGGAGGATGGGCAAGCTGGGGTCCCGTGGGAGGGGGGAGAAGAGGTCAGGTCACTGCTGTCCTGGGATGGAACACGGCACCCCACTCAGGTGAGGGGTGTCAGCAGGTTGGTGCCTGAGAGACAAGGTGGAGACCCCACAGTAAGGGGCTCCCCGCATACCAGCTTGGCCCAGGGGCGGCTCCTGCCTGCCCTCCAGGTTTCCCTCCAGGGCAGGCCCGTGGCTGTCCTTGCGAGGAGGAATGTTGGTGAAGAAGTCGGACGGGACCGGCCACCCGCTCCTGCTGGGGTGGGAGTTGGGGTGGGGGGTCAGCGAGGCCTGGGGGCGTAACTGAAGGGTGATGGGGAGGCCGCGAGGGGCGGCAGCGGGGAGCTCGGGTCTGGGACCAAGCGAGGGACCTGAGGCCCCGGAAGACGCCTGCTGGGTGGGCCGGGTGTCGCCCCCGCCCCCGGTCAGCCGAGCCGCAGTCCTCCGTGCGTCCCGCCCCTGAGCTGGCGCGAGGAGACGTTCCCCACTGCCCGCTCCTGCCCCCGCTCCTGCCCCCGCTCCTGCCACGCCCCTTCCGCCGGGTCACGCCCCCTTCCGTCGGGCCACGCCCCTCCGCTCCAGACCCGGCGATCATGGTGGTGCTAAAGGGCGTTCCGGCGCTGCTGTCCCCTGAGCTGCTCTACGCCCTGGCGCGGATGGGGCACGGCGACGAGATCGGTGAGGGGCGGGGACAGGGCCTCGGGACCCCCACCCTTGGGCGAGGCGCGAGCGGGACCCCCGCCACCCCAGGCCCTACAGGGGTCCCGACCCAGACTGTGCCCCAGCCCGGGGGCGACGACTCTCAAGCCCGGGAAGAGCCGGGTCCTGGGGTGGAGGCCTTGGTTTGGCCGCCCCGTCCCACTTCCCAATAGGACACGCCCCACCCTACCCTCCCAACTCCTACCCCCAACTTCTTTAGGAAACTGGGGCCAAGTTGGTTGGGGGCCAAGCCCCTGCCCAGACCTTGGTCGGCCCCAGGCGGTCACGAGGACTGTGGCCCTTGGTCCAGGCAGCGCCGCGTCCGGCAGGTCCGGCCCCTCCCCCAGCCCGGCTTTCTGGGGCCCCGGGCCCAAGTTCCCAGCCGCGGCCTCAGGCCCAGTGCGCTGCTCGTTCTCCAGACCCCTCCCAGACGGCCCCCAAGGGGCCACACCTCTTTCTCTGGCGGTTTGCCTTTCCTGGAGCCCTGGACCTCGGGCGGGGGCTGCACGGTCGGCGCCCCAGGGGGTAGAACGGGGCGGGGTCCCGAGTTCTCCCTAGTCCTCGCGGCGCCTGCAGCTTCTGCTCTAGGAAGCTTCCTCTCCCCGCCGCCACCTCTGACGAGAGGGGTCGGGGAGGGCAGGGGGCGTGGTCTACCGTGGGCGGCAGGTGCCCCGAGGTCTGTGCCCACCCACGCGGACCCACCAGGGGATGTCTGACCCGGTTGCGTGGCTGTTCAGTTTTCGCAGACGTGAACTTCCCCACCGCCTCCATATGCAGGTGTGGGCCGGAGGAGATCCGCGCTGACGGTGAGCCGCCGCTGGGCAGGGAGGGGTTAGGCTGGAGACCCAGTGCTCCAGCTCTGCGCTCCCCAAGCGTTGCCCTGTGCCCCCATCCCCACTTATGCCCCAGCCTCCACCGGTGACCCAGGGAGGCCCCCAGAAGTGACCCTGGGCCTCCTGCCCCATCTCAGGCACCTCTTGGTAGCTTCTTGCAAGTGGGGAAACTGAGGTCCAGTGACTTGTTGGCTGCCTGAGCACTGATGCACCCCTGCTCCCCACAGCCCAGGTCAGGTGTTCAGCTTTTACTCTGCTATAGAAATCCCAGTACTGACCTCGCAGGCTCCGGGTGCCCACATGCTCTGTCTCTGGGACCCTCTGACCCTCAGGGGTGGGTGGAAGGCGTGACTCGGAGGGGCCTGGAGCCAGGGCCCCGAGGTGACAGTAGTAGCAGTTAGTACCAAGAGCAAGGGGGTAGGGGGTGTGAGGACACCAGCGTCCTGCCCTGACCTGTCCCACCTGGGCTGGCACTGGGCTTGGCTGTCCCCCACCCTCAGCAGTGCTCTGAGGGGACACAACTCTCCCTGCAAAATCGAGGCCACTGAGGCACAAAGATGTGAGATGTAGGGTAAACCGGCCCTTCTGGACAGGGGGCCAGTGGTCTGAGGCCCGTTCAATGCGCTGCTGACTCCAGACCTTGGCTTCCGCCCTCTGCTGAGGGAGATGAGCCAGCCGTGCCTGGGTTTACACCATGGGCCAGAGGACCCAGCACACTCTCCTCTCCAAGGAGGACAGGACAAGGTGGGCCATGGGAAGGGCCCGAATGCTGGAAGGTAAGGAGGGGCCAAGCTTCCGAGTGTCCCGCACGCCCTGCGAGTTAGTGGAAACAGGCAATGAGGAGTGAAGGCCCGCGACGCAGACAGGTCTGACCATGGAGAACTGCAGAGAACACAGCAGAAGAGAATGCACTCAGGACAGCAGGGCTTCCCAGCCGCAGACTAATAAGATGACAGCCGATTTTTGTCTTGTCCCCAGCCCCGTATTTCCCCGTTCTGTGCAACCAGCACAAGTCCCTTTAACAATGAGAAACCAGCTCCACAGGATGACAAGGACCTCGGAAACCAGTGGGCAGCCTGGGGCAGCCTGGGACAGAACAGCCTCTTCCCAGACCCCACTATCCTCATAGGAGAAAGGTGGCCACCCAGGGGTCATGGGGGGGTGCTGCGGTCAGGGAAGTGGCCCGGGTGCCCCTCCTGGTGGATGAGTAGGGGAGGTCACCACCAGGGGCCTATGAAGTACGGACTGGAGGGCAGGGCGAGCCCAGGGCTGGGACGGTCACAGGTGCTGTGGCAGGGAGACGCTGGTGCGACCCCAGCAAGTGTCACCAGGCGGCCTGCGTCCTCCGCCCTGTCCCGGGCCCGAGGCCGTCCTAGCTGGCCAGCTTGGTGAGGCCCAGGGTAAAAGGCGTGGACAGGCCTGGAGAGCAGGCGGCCCTCTTGGTGGCCGGGTGGGACAGGGCTCCCGTCTGAAGCTGGCATTCCGCCCTAGGCCTGGGCATTCCACAGCTCCTGGAGGTTGTGCTGAAGCTGCTGCCACTGGACACCTACGTAGAGAGCCCGGTGAGCGCCTGTTGCAGTGCCGCCCCTCCCTGCTCTGGGCCTTGGTTTTTTCTTGGTCAGACCTCAGAGGACCCCTGAACTGTCATCCAGTGGGAGGGGAAGCTGGGACCAGGGCTGCTGGGTGCACAGGCCACAGAGCTGAGCCCCCTCTGTCCCTAGGCTGCTGTCATGGAGCTGGTGCCCGGTGACCGGAAGATTGGCCTTCAGACCCCGGTGTGGAAGAGCTACGAGTCCATCCTCCTGGAGGCTGGCTGCGTGGTTAGGCTGCTGCCCCACCCAGGGGGCTCCCGGGGACCCTCTGCACCTCTGTGGAGGCTGGTGGGAGTAACAGACAGGGCCCCCAAACCCCCCTACAGTTGTGGCTCATGTGCTCCACAGAAAAGTGACCCTGGGGGTGTGGCTGTTCCCACCCCCCAGCCTCTCACCTCTCAGGTCAGGGACCCTGTCATGGCCTGGGGTGTGTCACCCACCCCAGCCTGTGTGAGCGGAGCCAGGGGCAAGTGAGGCACCCCTGGCCCCTGTCTTATGGCCAGAAGCCTGGCCTAATGCTGTGTGTCACCCCTGCATTGTGGAAGGATGTACCTCTCCTCCCCAGGACCTTCCCCTCGACACGTCTTGGGCAGGACCCCTCGATGACAGGCTGCCCGGGACTCCTGTCCTGAGCAGGGGCCCTCCTGCCCTTAGACCAACTCCAAGAGACACAGGGCCCCTATGACCCTGCCTGCCCAGTTCTCACAGCTCAGAGGCTGAGCATCCTTGGGACCCCAGCCAGGAGAGCCAGTCGTGGAGCTCAGAGTGTCCGTGTCTCCTCATGCCGCTGGTGCCTGCTTGGGCCCTGAGGGTTTCTGAGCAAGGCCCCTCCACGGTGCCATTTTGCATTCCAGAGCGCCCTGGCGAAGATAGAGAGGTTTGAGTTTTATGAGCGGGCCAAGAAGGCTTTTGCTGTTGTAGCAACTGGGTGAGTTCTGGCCGAGTCCCTGGGGTCCCTTTGGGTCCTGCTGGTCAGGGTAGGTTTGGCTGGGACTGTCTGGGTCTGGGTCCCGGAGCCACTCCCTGTCCCCCTGCTCAGCCCCGGCCCCGCTGGGAATAGGACTGTCGGGATTCCCTGGAGGACTGGTCCCTGGGCTTGCCTAGTGGGCGGGACGGGGGGCGGAGCCGGGGACCTAGCCTGGTGCTCAGCTCAGCTCCTTACTCAGGGAGACGGCCCTTTACGGAAACCTCATCCTCAAGAAGGGGGTGCTGGCCCCCGAGGCACTGACCTAGGCCTGGCGAAGACCCCTGGGCCCAGAGAGGAATCTGCATCTCTGGGCCAGACCACGGACAAACCGGCCCTGTCCTGCTCAGCCCAGAGCGCCCCCAACTGGGGACCCTGGGGGGCCAGGCCGGTCTTTGGGGGGTAGGGGGAGGTGCTGCTGACGGGGGACTGGGACTCACCCAATTTACGACAATGATGTGAAGTGTGGTGACTCGTCTCTGAAGTCAGAGGTTTCAACAACAGCCCCGTCCTCACAAAGACTTGTTCGGTGCCGAACACGAGGGAGCCACTGGCTCCTCGGAGCGCCCCCCACCCCGTGCATCCTCAGGGAGGGAGGAAGGCCTCTCTCCTCCCTAAGGTCCGAGGCAGGTCCCTGGGTTCGGGACAAGAGCTCATAGGAGCAGAGGTCCTCTTGTGAGGAGCCCCCGCGGAGGGCTGGGCCGTGTGGCCGCGACTGCACTGCGAGAGCCTGGGGTGGACAGAGCAGCTGCCCAGGGGCCCTGAGTGGAGGGGGTTCTGCAGTCAGCCCCAGAGCTGGGGGTGGTGGGCAGGGGTCATTCTGGGTGCTGGGGAGGGTGTGGATCAGTCGTCTGTTCCCTCTCCCCAGTGGTTGAGTGCCTACTGAATACACGGGAGCCCGAGCTGTTCTGGGAAATGGGCTGGTTGGGGTGGGGAGGTGAAGGCCAGGAGGATGTCCTTGCGTTGCCAGCAGGCAGAGGGCCAGACTGCCCGAAGGCAGCCCGCGGAAGGGAGGCTGTGATGGCTTCGGCATGAGGCTTGGGCTGGAGTTCAGGGTGGGGGTAGCCTGCCATCACTGCTCTGGACCCCAGGGTCTCCCCAAACCTTCCCACTCCCCTCCAGACCTTCCTGTAGCCATGCGGCTGCTTTGCAGAAGCTGGTGTGCGGGGCGCCTGGGCCTCTAGGCCCCTCAGACCTCGGGGCTGGTGTCCCAGATGTCACAGAGAACCTGGGGGGACAGGCAGGCCCCCTGGGCAGGGGGACCAGGTCTCAGCCTGGCCGGGCCCAGTCATTGCCAGGGCTTAACCTCAGACCCCTGACCCCATGGCCACCTCTAGCCACACAAAGGCCTTGCTTTAAACAGCTTTATTGAGACTTAACTGACCTATAATAAGCTGCACACATTCCAAGTGTACAGTCAAATGCCTTTGGATATTGTCTACACGGGAGAGCTTCTGGCCACTGCCAGTGTCCTCCTGCTCACAAGGCTCGCACACCTCAACGGCCCACCCACGAAGCCCCAGCTCACCCCGCCTCCCCAGGCACTCTCAGCCCTGTGGCTGCACCCTCGGGCTGGAGGAAATGCCCTTGGGGAGTCCTGGCTCCAGAGAGAGACTGGGCTACAAACCACCCTGGTCTGCCCAGGGCCAAGGTCACCACTGACTGACCTTGGATCTGAGCTGGGCACCCCCAAATTGCTTAGAGATGGCCACCCTTGACCTGACGGGGCAGGGGGAATGACCTACGGGCCTGCTAACCCCCGTGCGTACCATGCGGGATGCAATCTGGGGCCTCCCCAGGCACCTGGCTCCCCGGATCTGGGGCAAGAGCGGGTGCCAGGTGCACGGTGAGGAGGCTGGGGCCCACCCTGCCGCTTTAGGGCAGGACCACGGACAGGTCACGACCTGGTCCAGTCTGGGGTCCCATCCACGGTGACATGAAGATGACCTGGCCTGCTGGCACAGTGCGAGGTGGTGAGCACATGAGCCACTAGGGAGAGCCCTGGGGCGTGGGCTGCCATCCAGGTGCTCAGAGGGGACCCACGACAGGACACGGAATTCCAGGGCGCGTGAGGTCACCCCAGACCAGCCCGCAATCCCCGGAGCAGCCGCGTGCCTCAAAATCGAGCCCTGGATGGCCTCTGCCTGGAGCTCTGTTTGTCCTAACCAGTGGAGGGGCTCAGGCCAGGGTGTCGGGGGCACTCCAGGCTTCCCTCTTGAGGCAGAGGCGAGATTGCCACAGGCAGCGTACTCGACACAGATTCAGTGCGTCAAATAGCCCCAGTGAGCCCATGCCTGCAGCCGCAAGGTTGGGCCATGCCCTGGGGTCCGGCCCCTCAGATAGCACTGGACAAGCACCCAGAGAATGGGGAGGACCAGGAGCCTGGGCCTGAGCCCTGCACCACCCCCCCAACCTGAGCCCCTGTGCACCTGAGCACCCAGCGACGCACCCTCCTGCTGTCTTTTTAGGGCCCATCTGTGGGAAGCTGACTGGTCCCAACCACTGACCTCTGCCATGCCCCGGGCCCCATCCCACCATCCAGGGAGGAGGCCTGAGGGGAGCCGATCATCCCAGGAGCTGGGGCGCTGGGTTAGGGGAGCTTTGGGGGCCCTTGGTCTTTGGAGACCAGCCTGTGCACCAGGATGACACAGGCCTTTCCTTGTCCCCGACAGAGCAGGCTAGGACCATGGTCACTGTTGCTGAGGACACATGTGGCCTCCACCCCTATGAGGTTTATTTTTCCAGTTGGGGAGGTGTCAGGGCCCCCCGGAATCCTCCCTGGGGTGGTAGATGTGGTCTCGGTCCTCCTCTGGCCCTTGAAGCGCCTGGGGAAGTGACAGTGCCCAGGGCCACAGCCCTGCCTCATCCTGGGCCTCCCTGGCCTCCTCGGCCTCCTCGGGCACTGGGTGGTACAGGTCATCACGGTCCAGCTCAGGATCCCACCTGGGGCTTGGAACATGGCCCAGGATGTCCTCCGTCCCTGCCTGGGCCTTGGAGCCTAAGGATAAGGAGATGGGATGGAGGCGAGGTTCTCCTGGAGGAAAGTCAGCGCCACCGGGGCTCCGCCGCTGTGACCTTGCCCCCCTTCACCTGGTGCCTGCCTGACCTTGCCGTTTCTCCCACGTGGCAGCGGCAAGGTTTGGCGCCGCTAGCAGCCCCAGGAGCTGGTTGTCCGTTTTCAGAATGTCCACCACACGGGCGTCCCAGGCCCTGTGAGCAGAGCTGGGTCAGGCCTACCTGTGCAGGAAGAGGAGCCAGGAGCCCCGCCAGTGAGGGCGACCACCGCCGTCTGAGCAGCCTCGAGGTGCTGGGCAGGAGACCTAGCGGGAGGTTGCTCCCCACCAGCATCCTTCGTGGCTCTATTCTGTCCCTTGCCAGTGGCCCCGGGGGACCGCCGGACAAGCACCACTGACCCCTCCACTGCCCAAGAGCTATGGCCAGGCAACCTCCATGGAACCCAGACCCGCCAGCCAGGCAACCGCCCCTGCTCCGCCGCATCCCTGAGCTATAGGGGCCCAGGAAGGTCGGAGAGTCTCTTGGGTGGCGTCCTAAAGGTGTCCCCTGAGGAAATATCTTGGCCCAGCCCTGCATCGTGGAGACCTGGAAAACTTGGGCAAGAGCTCCCTCCTGTCCCAGAGGCCAGGCCTGTGCAGGCTGGGGAGTGGCTGTCTGGCCTCTGGCCTCTGGCCTGGCGTGGCCCTGGGGGAGAAGCCAGCGGTGTTGCCTCATGGGAGTGCAGGGAAAGGGGCACGGCTTAGAAGCGCCTCTGTGGGGGGCGCCTGGGTGGCTCAGTGGGTTAAACTTCTGCCTTTGGCTCGGGTCATGATCTCTGGGTCCTGGGATCAAGTTCTGCTTCGGCCTCTCTGCTCAGCAGGGAGCCTGCTTCCCCCTCTCCTTTTGCCTGCCTCTCTGCCTGCTTGTGATCTCTCTGTGTCAAATAAATAAAATATATATTTTTCAAAAAGTGCCTCTGTGGGTAACTATAACCCTGGGTGTGGGGGTGGGGTAGCCGCCCTGGAGGCTGCTAGGAGAGCTAGGGGATCATTCTGGAGCACCACCCCCGCCTTGTAGGTCTCTGACAGATCCCACAGGATCCCATGCTGGTCGGAGCAGTGCCCCCTCCCCGAAGCTGCTGGGCAGGGCCTCCCCACATCCACAAACGCCCTTAGCCTAGAGGGTTCCCAGAAGGGGCAACAGCAGGGGAATGTGGCCAGGGCTGCTGGGGACACTCACTCCTTTGTGTCCCACTCAGGACCCCCGACTGGGCCTTTGGTCTTGATGAGGACCTGGAAGAGGGAGGTCACAGGTGTGGGGTCCATGGTCCGAGAACACCGGCTCCAAGGCCCCCCCGGACCATACTTGCTGACTCCACCCCACCCTCTGGGGACAGGATTGAGGCCCTGAGGTTCCTGGGGAGACAGGGCCACCCCTGGGGCTGTGTCTGCTCACGCTTCCCTGGCTGATGGCCTGAGGAAGGAGGGCCAGTTCCTCTGAGCCCAGCCCTCTGTGGAGCCAGGGGAGACAGGGCAGTGAGTCGAACATGACCCTCGGGGAAGGGTCGCTGTCTATTGCCAGGAGGGGGTGGGCCTTCCCCTTCCCTGCCCTCCCAGGTGTGCAAGTCTGAGTGGTCTGGACCCAAGGCAGGGTGGGCAGGAAGAGGGCTGGGGAGACAGGGCCCGACACCAGTTACATGCACAGGTCACACCTGAGCGGCATGCACGAGGACGAGGAGGGGCTCAGACTCACAGGGCACACACGAGTGTCATCAAGGGCCCCTCCCC
Organism: Mustela putorius furo; assembly: GCF_011764305.1. NCBI lineage: Eukaryota > Metazoa > Chordata > Mammalia > Carnivora > Mustelidae > Mustela > Mustela putorius. Next base: position 335,646 of record NW_025422057.1, read on the forward strand.
CATCTGGACCAGCAGGCGGCTGTGACAGGGGCCACTCCCGCTCAGCTTGAGGCCCTCGCTGGTGCCCACAGGGCCACCTGCTGCCCCGGGTGCCCTTTCTTCACTTTCCGGGCCGGTGGGGCGGGGCTCGCGGAGGAGCACACGTACCTGGGGCAGGGAAGCTGGGCCTGCCTCCCCCAGCAGCAAAGCCAGCAGGCCAGTGACCAGGAGGAGCCTGAGGGGACCAGAAGGGAGAGTGAGAGACAGGCCAGGGCTGCCCCTGCTCATCAGCCTCCGGACAGGACACCTGGGTGGGCAGCCCGGCGTGCTGGCAGCTTGGGTCCAAGCCAGGGAGGCCTGGGGCCAGGTCCACGGGTGGTTTCGTTGTGCCTCCATCCCACAGACCAAGGACACACGGGCACAGGGGTGGGACCGCCACAGGCCCACACTTGCTCCCGGGGCCCTCAGAGCAGGTGCCACTGCCCGCGGCACCCAGCACTCTTGGCAGACCCTCCGCGGCAAGCTCGGGCCGCCAGGTGGGTGTGATGGGCCGTGCGCCCCCCCAGCTCCCGGCATTGGGCTGGCAGCTGCACCTGGGCACACGCCCCCGGGGCACAGAGCAGTGAGGGCTCCCAGCACCCTAGGCTGAATGCTGACAGGCTAGGACCCGGGGCAAGATCTCAGAGCGCTCTGTGTCCGAGGCACCCGGAAACTGTGCACACGGTGCCCTCAGGGCCGGACGGCCCCTTGCTCCTCTCAGAGCTGTGGCTGGACAGTGGTGCCGGTGCCCGGGCAGGAAGCCCAGGAGGAGGCGGGCAGGATGGGGTGCTCTTTCCAGACACATTCAACTGGACCCTAGGGTAGCCAGGATGGCCGGCAGGGGAAGGGGGCCAAAGACCAAGCCCCAGGCTGGGAGTCTGAGGGGCCAGGGCCAGAGGGAGGTGACACAGAAACATAGGACAGGAGAAGGATGACCCAACTGTAAAGGTCCTGGACGCCTCATCCAAGACAGGGGAGGGGAGGGAGACAGACGGGCGCCTTGTGTGTGTGTGTGCGTGTGTGTCCGTGCGTGTCCATGCGCCTGTGTGCGCCTGATGTGTGTGTGTGTGAATGTGCCTGATGTGTGTGTGTGAATGTGTCTGTGCATGTCCGTGCGTGTCTGTGCATGTCCGTGCGTGTCTGTGTGCCTGTGTGTGCCTGATGTGTGTGTGTGTGAGTGTGTCTGTGCGCGTCCGTGTGTGTCTGTGCGTGTCCACGCATGTCTGTGCGCCTGATGTGTGTGTATGAGTGTGTCCGTGCATGTACGTGCGTGTCTGTGCGCCTGTGTGTGCCTTGTGTCTGTGCGTGTCCATGTGTGTCTGTGCGCCTGTGTGCGCCTGATGTGTGTGTGTGTGTGTCTGAGCATGTCCGTGCGTGTCCGTGCGCCTGTGTGCGTCTGATGTGTGTGTGTGTGAGTGTGTCTGTGCATGTCCGTGCGTGTCCGTGCGCCTGTGTGCGTCTGATGTGTGTGTGTGTGTCCGCACGCATGCCTGCATGTGTGTACGTGTGCACGTGCGCATGGTGTGTTCGTGATGCATACGGTGTGCAAGTGTGACAATGTGTATGTATCTTGTTAAAAAACAAGACAACACACCCAAAATGGAATCGCTCACCCCGAACCCCAGGTCACAACCCGAACCCAGAACCGGATCCGTAGAGCAGCGAGGCGGGAGCGGCCGGGTCGGCCCTGGGCGGGTCACCTGTCCCACAGGCCCCTGCGTCCGTCCCCTAAAGAAAAGTCGCCGCGCAGTGACCCATCCGCGTTGTGCTGCTGGGATGTCCTCGTCCTGCCCCTCCTGCCTGTAAGTCCACGTGCAGCACCTCCGAGGGCCTCCTGTCTGCTGGCTGGGACGCCCGACTCTAGCCGATTTTGCTCAAATGAACTCAGCATTTTTCGTATGCCTGTTTATCTTTTAGCAGTCTGGGCACACGGGCCTCTTCCTGGCTCTCCGGGGAAGGGTTCTTTCTGTCTCTGCAGCTGGCAGGGTGGCAGGCTGGGCAGGGCTGGGAGGGGCCGGGGAGCCCCGGGGAGCCCCGGAGGCCAGCAGGGGCCTCAGATGAAGACTTCCCACAAGCTGTCCCCTCACCCCACCGCCCCAGATTCCGGTCCCACAAAGACCTTGGCCTCTTGTCCAAGTGGCCCAGCACTTCAGGGTGAAGGTTCCTGTAGACACCATGGGAGCCAAAGGGCAGGGGCGTGCCCTGGACTTTGGGTCGTGGGCCTGGTCTCGTTCAGCTGCCCTGCCTCTCCAGAGCACCAACTCCCAGACAGAGGCTGGCTCCCGTGCCGGCAGGGGCCGACCCGCGGACTCGTGCCTGCGTGTCTGGACTCCACACCTCCACCACTCTGTCCAGCTCAGCCAGGGAAAGCACCTCATGGGAGGTGACGCTGCCAGGTCCAGGGACCTCAGATCCTGGCTGAGGGCCCTGTAGGCCTCTCTCCAGGAGGACAGCTCTGGGTTCCAAAGGGCTCCCAAGGCCCCCAGGCCACCCAGTGACCCACCTCTCTACAAAGGACCTATGGCCTCTGGTTCACACCAGGGTACCAAGGGGAAGCCCCAGAACTGGAGGACGAGGGGAGAGCCCTGGCTAGAGGAGGAGGGAAGGGGACTCCCACGGGATGAAGGAAAGAGGGGACCCCTGCTTCCTGGGTGGTGTTCCTTCGGGGGGCCACTGACCCCTGCCCTCAGCCCCTGACAGCCTCCAGCCTCTCTCGACCCAACCCTCTCTTTCCAGCAGTCACAGACCTGGTGCCTCCTCCCTCCCATGCGCAGGGGTGATTCCTTGCTGGGCCAAGGGACCCCAAGGGACAGCTGTGCTTTCTCTTTCTCATGGGAGACCCAGGGGTGGCCCTCAAAGCTGGTGCCCGGATGCAGACTACAGAAGGGCCACAGTCCCTGGTAGCTCCGTACAGAGAGCTCCGGCAGCCCTGGGTACAGCAGCCAGACACTGGACCGAGGACAGAGCCACCCCGCCTGCCCGCCTCCCCACCAACGCCCTCCTCTGCAGCCAGCCTGAGCCAGGAAGGAGGTGCCCCGGGGGCTGGGGGGGTCTGGCTTCAGGGGCATTAGGCATTACCTCCTCATGATGGAGCCCCCTTCTCGGTGTAGATGGTGCTCTCGGGGACCTGTAGTTCCAGACCCAAGCACACAGTGACTCAGACACCTGGCCCTGCTCCTCCCCACCCGGGTTTCTCGGGGTTTTATGGCTCCGTGTGGGTGTGTCCGGGCAGAGGTCAGAGACCAGGAATCCCAAATGCACCAGCGACTCATTCTATCCAACTGGCTCCCCGGCTACCGCCACTCCCACGGCCCAACCCACACCCATGACAGGACGGACCCGAGGCAGCGGTGCCTCCCACCTTGGCACCCATGCTGGACCCTACACGCCCCACGGCCCCTCCTCCTGGCCACCCACGTGCAAAGTGTTCTGACATTGCAGGCCCGAGCTCAGTGGCCCAGGGGTGCCGGACCCCAAACTGGGCTGCCTCGTTGGCTGGAAGCTGGAAAACCATCCCCTGCCCTTTGTGCTCTGGCATTCGGGGCACAGTCCCCCTCCTGGAGCTGGGTTTGCTCAGACACAGGCAAGGGACAGGGCTTCCCACAGGCCAGAGTGAGCAACGGGCTCTGGACCGAGGCCCGAGGCCCGAGGCTCAGGTGCAGCTGAGAAGTGGCTGCTCTGACAGGCAGCTGAGCCTTGGGTCAGGAGGGGGCGCAGGCAGCCTCCTGGAGGGCGGTGGGCAGAGGCTTTGCGGGGGCACGTCAGGGAGGCAGCCCTAAACATACCTGCGGGCTCGCAGCTGTCAGCAGAGGGCAGAGCCCCCGGATTGACCAAACCCGGCCTTGAGCAGTGTAGGCACAGGAGGGACCCCCAGGAAGCCAGGCAGCAGAACCAGGGAGGACAAGTGACTGTGTGAGGTCAGTGCGCACAGCACAGGGGAACAGTGCGCAGATCCGGTCTGAGGGCATCGCTGAACCCCCATGACCCCCAGGGGAGATGCCAGAATCCAAAGTGGCTACGATCTAGTTTGGTTTTTGTTTCTTTTTTTATTTTTATTTTTTTATTTTTTAAAGATTTATTATTTATTGGACAGACAGAGATCACGAGTAAGCAGAGAGCCAGGCAGAGAGAATAGGAAGCAGGCTCCCCGCTGAGCAGAGAGCCCGATGCGGGGCTCGATCCCAGGACCCTGGAATCATGACCTGAGCTGAAGGCAGAGGCTTTAACACACTGAGCCACCCAGGCGCCTCTTGTTTCTTTTTTTAAATGAAAAGAATCGACTTTTTGAGCAAATTGAGGTACAGAGAAAAATCTAGCAGAAAGTAGAGCCCTCACCCACCCCCTCCGGTTCACCATTTCCCACCAGGGACGTGTGGCACCAGCATTGCACCCCTGTTCCCCTGACAACACAATTCAAATGTGTATTTTTCAACTGAAAATTACAAGACAGGCAAAGAAACAAGAGAAGTGTGACCACAATTAGGGGGAAAGCAGGTGATGGAAAGTGTCTCTGAGCCGACCTGGATATTGGGCTTTGGGAACAACAGCTGAGCGGAGCCCGTGGTACAGAACTAAAGGGAAGGAGAAATGAAATGTCTGAAGTAATTTCAACAAACAGAATTTTTTAAAGAATCAAATAGAAATTCTGGAATTAAAAAACAATCACTAAAACTTAAAAATTCAGTAGAGGGTTCAGTAGAAGACACATCTAAGCACTTAATATCTTTAAGTTAGATCCACTCTTAAAGATGGGTCAGTAGAAATTGTCCAAGGAGGACGTCCTAGAGGCCAGTGTCACCCGGACGGCAGAGGCAAAGACACTACAAGGAAAAGAAAAGCATAGACTAGTATTCCTCATGAACACTGACAACAGATTCTTCATAAAATATTAAAACACATAAAAAGGAATTTATTTTAGGAAGGCAAAACTGATTTAATATTCAAAGATGAATTACTATGTTGCACTATACTGATAAAATGAAGGACAGAGGGGCACCTGGGTGGCTCAGTGGGTTAAGCCTCTGCCTTCGGCTCAGGTCATGATCTCAGGGTCCTAGGATCGAGCCCCCCCAAAAAATGAAGGACAGAGAACACATGAGCATTTTAATAGACGCAGAAAAGGAATCTGACAAAGTCCAGTTCCCACTTATGATAAAGCTGGAACTAGGAACTGTTCTAGGAACATGCCTGTACAAGACACCACAGCAAACCCGAATTCAGTGTAGGACTGACAGCTTTCTCCCTAAGTCTGGGTTGGATATGAAGACGCGGCTCTTCAGCGCCGTACAGTCGATGCCAAGCAGTGGGGCAAGAGAAGAAAACCGCTTGAACTGGAATGGAAAAGTAAAACCGTCTTTATTTGAGGAGGATGTGATCCCATATTTAGAAAAGTTCTAAGGAATCCAAAAAGAAGTTACTAAAAATAAATAAACGAGTATCAAGATCTCAGGCTATAGGATCAATATACAAAAATCAGTTGTCTTTATTCACTAGCAATGAAAAATTTTATTGAAATTATGGGAAAAGTTGATTCATAATAACACTGGAAACAATGAAATAATAAGAATAAATCTAATGAAAGAAGCACAAGACTAGCGCTGAGAGAAGTTACAGATCTAGGGGCGCCTGGGTGGCTCAGTGGGTTAAGCCTCTGCCTTCGGCTCCGGTCCTGATCCCAGGGTCCTGGGATCGAGTCCCACATCGGGCTCTCTGCTCAGCAGGGAGCCTGCTTCCTCCTCTCTCTCTGTCTGCCCCCCTGCCTACTTGTGATCTCTCTATGTCAAATAAATAAATAAAATCTTTAAAAAAAAAAAAAAAGAAGAAGAAGAAGTTACAGATCTAAACACATGTGTGGGACGCTCGGGGGGCTCCGTGGGGTAAGTGTCCGACTCTTGATCTCAGCTCAGATCTCGAGCTCAGGGTTGTGAGTTCAAACCCCACACTGGGCTCCATGCTGGGTGGAGCCTTTTTTTGAAAAAAAAAATCAAAATGCATCATTTTTAAATGTAAAACCTGAAATTATAAAACCCCTGGAAGAAAATAAACGAGAAAATTTTCATCACTTTGGGTTAGATAAAGAGTTCTTAAATACAACATCAAAAGCATGGTACATAAAAGAAAAAATGGATGTTGGACCTCATCAAAATGACCAACTTCTGCACTTCAGAAGACACCACCAAGAAAGTGAAAAGACACATCATAAACTGTGAGACACTGTTTGTGAATCATCTATTTGATAAAGGACTTGTATCCAGAATATATAAAGAGTTCTTACAACTCAATAATAAGACAAAAATACCCAACTGAAAAATATTTGGAACATTTGAACAGGTATTTCACCAAAAATATATAAGTGGCTAATAAAACCATAAGGAGATGCTCAGCTAGCTTCATTCGTTATTAATATCATTAGTTTGATAACTAATTCGTCATTAGAATCAGGTTCAAAACACAGTGCGATATCACTACATGCTCACAAGGTCGTTGTTAGGGCAGAATTGTTTCCCCCAAAATTCCTATGTTGAAGTTCTCATCTTCAGCACCTTCAAATGTGGTTGTATTTGGAAATGGGATCTTTAAAGAGATCATTAAGTTAAAATGGGGTTCTCTGGGGGGGCACCTGACTGGCTCGGTCAGGGGAGCATGCGGCTCTTGACCTTGGAGTCCTGAGTTCAAGCCCCAGCTTGGGTGTAGAGATTACTTATATGAATGAACTTGAAAAAAAAAAAATGAGGTCATATGGGTGGGCCAAATCCATTCTGATTAGCGTCCTTATAAGAAGAGGAGATGACCGCAGGCACACACAGCGGGGCGGCCGTCTGAAGACAAGCCAGAGAGAGAAGCCTCGGAGGAAACCAGCCCTGCCCTTGGCATCAAGCTTGAAGCCTCCAGCATCGCAGGGAACCCACGGCGTGGCCAACCCAGTCCGTGGCACTCGGCCATGGTGGCCCTAGCTGACGACCACAGATGGCCATCTGGCATTAGCAAAAAGACAGTAACAAGTATTAGCAGGAGGTGGAGAGAGTGGAACCCTCAGACATTTCCAGTGCCAGTGTAAAATGGTGCAGCCCCGTTGGGAAAAGGTTAGCATTTTCTTTTTTTTTTTTTTTTTTTTTTAAGATTTATTTTTATTTATTTATTTGACAGAGAGAGAGATCAGAAGTAGGCAGAGAGGCAGGAAGAGAGAGAGGAAGGGAAGCAGACTCCCTGCTGAGCAGAGAGCCCGATGCGGGACTCGATCCCAGGACCCTGAGATCATGACCTGAGCCGAAGGCAGCGGCTTAACCCACTGAGCCACCCAGGCGCCCCAAGGTTAGCATTTTCTTAAAAATTCAACCTAAGCTACCATCTGGCCTAGCAATTCCACTCTTAGGTACCTACCCAGAGAAGTGAGGCCAATGTCCACACAAACACACGGAGGACGTTCCCAGCAACACCGTCTACTGTAGACAAAGCTGGAGACTGTCCAGGTGCCCACCGGTGGATAAAAGGGGCCCAGCCAGACCGTGGCTTTATTTACATTTTATTCAGCAGCAGAAGGGGCCAGTCGCTGGTAACATGCTGTATTCCATCAGCTCGGAGCCGGGGATGTGGAGCCCGACCCCAGCCAGGCGGAGCGCCGCACTCCATGGCCTACCTAATGCCTAGAAATGCCTTCTCTAAGGGGGCGCGGCGCAGGGGCTCAGGCACAACGGTGCCCAAGAAGGCCAGGCTTGCCCCGGGAACGCGGACGGCCCCGGGGCTTCAGGCGCTGAGACATGAGGAGGAGGCCTTCCTCTCGGGGTGTGAAGGCCAAACCAAGGCGAGCAAGAAGTTAAGTCTGAGCACCTGACCAAGGCCGGGGGTGGAGGGTGGGCGGCAGCCCGGATACCTCCAGGCGGAGAAGCCGCCCAGGCTCGGCTGGCCAGGGTGTGCGCTCCCCTGCAGTGAGGTGGTGTGAGTGTGTGATGTGTGCGTAGTAGGCTTTGCCCCCCCCCCCCATCCCGCACAGCTCCAGTGGGAAGTGGGAAGGGGGGGCGCAGTGGGGGCGCAGCGGGGCGGCAGACGCAAATGCTCACGTCCCTCTGCCTGCGTCTCCAGGCAACAGCAGCCTCGGTCTCGGCTCGGCCCCTCCCCCGCCCCGCCCCGGCTGCGAAGCGTCTGGAACCGCATCCTTCCTCCGCATCCTCGTCCTGCGACCGCATCGTGCAGCAGCTGCCCGTTGGAGCCGCCTGTGAGCCATTTCCACCTTTCTCCTTGTGGAGCGGGGACAAGGGGGGCCGAGTGTGTGCAGGGGAGTGTGCACGGGTGTGTGAGCTACGTGTACAGGTGCGTGTGCGGTGCGTGTGCGAGATGCGTATGCAGGGATGGGGGGGGGGTCACTGCGGCTGACCCAATGGCGGCCAGGTCGAGCCGGGGTCCTCCCTTGGGGTCTCGGCTGACGGGAGCGGGGAAGCTGTCCCCAGGCCTCCCGGACGATCGGGGGCCTCCGCGGGGTGAGCCACTGCCCGGACCTTCCTGAAGAACCGTAGGTATCCAGCCTTGCACAGACCCGACGGCTGCCCGGATCTCCGCACAGTGGGGCAGCTCGGCGGGGCGCGGGGGGGTGGGGGGGTCGGACTGCTGAACATCAAGGCGCCCGCCACGGTCTGAGAGAGACACTGGGAGGGGGGCGTCCCCGAGGTGGGGAGGGGGTGCCGGTTCCAGAATCCGTTCAGCTCTGTCTGAGGGTGGGAGAGACCTGGGGCCGGGGGGAGTGGCGGGGGGTGGGCGGCGGGGCGCGGAGGCACAAGGCGGCGGAGGCACAGATCACGGAGAAGCTCTGCTGGCACCGACAGCGGGGTGGCCGTGGCGGGGGCGGCTGGTGGCGGTCAGGAGGCAGACAGAGGGGTCTTTCTCCAGAACCACCTGCCGCAGCCCCAGGACGCGGGGCCACAGGTGGCTGGTGTGTGGGAAGCCGAAGCTGGGGGCCGCCCCGCGCTTCTCCTCCCAGGAGCCCTCCTCCGTGGGCTGCGCTCGCAGTTCACCTACCCTTGAACCAAAAGCCGAACCCAGGACCGGCCCCAGGGCTGCGGCTGGGGCGGGGGGCGGGGTGTAGGGGCGCGGGGGCGGAGGCGCGTGCTCCGAGGGCTTTCAGCAAAGCACGCAGTGCCCTGCGCTCCGCAGTGACATGCACGCTCCCGACAGGCGCGGGACGCTCGCGCCCAGCCCGCACAAGCCCGCGCCCCTGCGCACGGGCGCGCGCCCTCCTGCGTGACGCAGCAGACGAGGGGGGCGGTGAACGCGAGTCCGCGCCCGCGGATCTGCCGCGGGGTTTCTGTAGTGCGCTCAGCTCAGGGCCCTCGTCCCGCCTCTCCCTGCGTGCGTCGGTCCGTCCGCACAGCCTCCCCACCTGTCCCTTGCCCCCTCCCCAAACATCGGAGAGGAGCCTACACCGCCCCCACCCACGAGTCCACGGGGTGGGGAGCAGATGAGCCGCTGGAGAAGACTATTACAGCGCAGGGCGGACGGGGGGCGGCGGGAGGAGAGGGGGCGAACCCCTAGTCCGCGGAGCTGTGTCTGTGGTGTGAATGAGCCCAGCCAGCCTCCCCGGAGGCCCCCATGACTCAGCAAGGGAGATGAATTCGGGGACAGGGGGGGTCGCACCCGCAGCCCAGCCCCTTCCCCGGCATTCTGCTTGGGGCACGAGGCCTGGAACCAGACGCGCAGAGTCCAGAAGGCCCCAAATGGCTCCTTTCCTTCATGAAGATGTGTCATCCCCGGCTCCGTTTCCATGGAAACCCGCGGTGACGTAACACAGACGTCACGCCTTGTCGGAGGAGTTGGAGCTTAGGTTTGGCTGTAGAGGACCCCAGAGGCTGAGCTCCTGGTAGGAGGAGGCCTCCTGTGGGGAGACTGGGCAGACCCGGGCCAGCCTTCCAGCGGGCGTGGCCACCAACCCGAGTGGCGGAGCTGCGGGGCTGCGGGGCTGCGAGGCTGCGGGGCAGGGGGGCTGGGGGCGGTCACGCACTCTGCCCCTCCGCGCTCTCCCCTGCGGATGGCAGGCTGGACTGGTGAGCCGCGGGGGCACTGACACCAGAAGGCCCCCGGCCCCCTCGCACTGGAGTGGCACACCCCTCCCGCCCCTGCGGAGCTCCTCCAGCCCTGGCCACTTGCCGCTCCCCCACCCCACCCCTCCCTGCCGTCCCTACCTCCGTGTCCCTACCTCCGTGGCACCTTGCCGGCGCTTCTGAGCCTTTTTCCTCCTCGCGCTGGAAAGCCCGACCTCTTCATATTTGTACTCCGATGGCCCCGGGTCCATCTCTGCCTCACAGAGAGGGGACCTTGTCGCGGGGTCCGCGTGAAGAATAACCCATCACCCGCCTGTCCGGCAGGTGCGGAGGCGTCCGTGAGTCCTCCCCAGGCCGCTCCCCTGCCAAGCCCCACACTCCTCAGGGAAAGTTCTCCAGCCAGGGAGTGGAGTTGGGGGCGCTTTGCTGACCTGTAAGGGCCCTGGGCCTGGCGCATAAATCCAAGGGAGGGCCCCAGCTCAGGGCCCCAAGGGGACATTCCTCCGTGGCGGGAAGCCCACGAGGGGGTGGCCCCTCTTGCCCAGCCGGCCGCATCTCGCAGGGCCCACAGTGCGGCTCCTGCTACCCGCCCCCCCGCCCACCCCCATCCTCCACAGCCCTCATCTCCCTGCCCAGCACTGGGCACACTCTCCATCCCGGCATCTCTCTGCTCTGGGTGGGAGCTCCCCCGTCCTGTAGCCCCACCCTGCTTGTCCTGGCGTCTGGGTTGTGAGAGGCTGGGTCACCTCTGGGCCTGGTGGGCACCTGTGCTGGGGGGGAGGGGGAGAGGTGTTTGGGGCTTCAGAGGCACAGCAGTCTTTGCAGGATGGGTGCAGGCGGTGGCCAGGGAGGGGAGCACAGCCCCTGGGGCTCTGCCCTTGAGTCCTCACAAGGAAGGTAGTCGAGGGACAACCAGGCCACCATGGCCAAGGGGCTCACTTTCTCTGTTCAGGCGAAAGTCAGGGTCCAAATCCTGGACTTGGAGGGTATGGGGTAGCTGGGCCTCCGCCACCAACCTGCTGTCCTTTGGTTGTTGGTTTCAATCATTTGGAACACTTTTTGTTGTGAAATACAATGACTATTCAGAAGAGGACATAAAAAAGACGTGCAGCCTGATGATTGAAGGTAAGTGCTCCCCAGTCATCCACCATCGAAGTGAAGACTAGAAATCCCACCTCTCCCCGAAGCTGCTCCCTCCCCCAAAGACCCCCCCCCCCCCCCAGACTCTCCAGACTCAGAAGCAATGAATTCCTCTGGACCTCCAGAGTGCATGTCCCTAATTGCCCGTGATTGGTTCCTAAAGGTTATGGTTAGAGATGGCTTGTTCTTGAAGCTGCCTTTGTGCCTGGCTTCTGTTGGCCTCATCTGGTGGGCTTTGGGGCTGTGCCTGCCCGCAGCTGTGACCCTTCACTGGGTAGGAATGCCTCATCCATTTACTTGCTTTCCTCTGGATGTTGTGCGGTGGTGAGTACTTCTGGGAACAGCGCTGCTCTCCACGCTCGTGCGTGCTGGGTGTCCGCCTGGAGTGAGGGCTGGTCACAGTTGGACACGTGTGGATTATGTGGGTCCACGCCACCTGCATGGCATCCTTTGCTCCTTGAGCTCTCCTGGACTTGGATGGGCTTTGGTGTATCTTAAGCTGGTTCTAATTTGTCTCCCTCATGGACGAATGAGGGGGCAGCTTGTTAGTATCCATGGACATTTGAAATCCTTCGCTGTCCATTTTCCAATTAGGTTTCTCTTTCTTTCTCTTTATCAGCTCGAGCCGTTCTTCACACTCTTTAGACAGACATCTGCCTGTCCTGGCTTCCTTGGGTGGCTGTAATGCATGAGCAGAAGTGGGTGGCTTGAAACAACAGACATTTCTTCTTTGACAGGCGCTGGAGGCAAGAAGCTGGAAATCAAGGGCTGAGAAGGGCTGTGTTCCCTTTGAGGCTCCAGGGAAGGATCCTTTCTGCCTCTGCCAGCTCTGGCAACCCCAGGCATCCCTTCGCTTGTGAATGCTTCCCTCCAACCCCTGCCTCCTTCTGGACATGACCACCTCCCTGTGTGTGTCCAAATTTCCCCCTTCTGTAAGGACACCAGTCAATGGGCTAGGGCCCCGTAATCCAGTATGACGTCATCTTCACTTGGTCTCATCAGCAAGGTCCCTGTTTCCTAGTGAGGTTACACTCACAAGTAGTGGGGGTTAGGACCTGAGCATTTCTGGTGGATGAGCCTCAGGTCCTTTGCCATGACATGTTCCAAATATCTTCTCCACTCTTGCTTTCTGTTTCCATTTTTGAAGGCTATGTTTGGATAAGTGGGAGTTCTTAATTTTAATGTAGTCTTTTTATGGTTGATACTTAATTTTCATATTGAGGAACTCTTCCCTCCCCCAGACCAGGAAAATATTCTCCTGTGTTACTTTCAAGATGCCTTCCCAACTGAGGCATACCCACCTGGAGTAGATTTCTGTGTGTGCAGAGAGGCAGGGCTTAGGTGCCCTGTTTTCCGTGTGGACATCAGTTTATCCACAGGCGGCCATGCCCCCTGCTTTGCACAGCAAGTCTGTCACAAGCCCGTGGTCCATGCACGTGTGTGTCACCTGGGGCTTTGTGCCTCCACATCAGGACCGCACAGCCGTGTAAGCTGGACGCCTGCGGATGAGTCCCCTCCTGCTCATTCACAAGATGTCACACGTGCTCTTGTCCCCAAAATTACGATGTTTGGCGAGTTCACACACACAGAAATTCTGCTGGGCTGTCCACTGGCATTTATTCGTCCTACAGATACAGTTTGGGGGAAAAGGAACATGTTTAAACTTGGAACCTCCCAAAATCCATGACCGTTTTGTTCCCCACTTATTAAGGAAGTTGGGTTTCCCTTCGTCTTAGTCAATGATGTCTTGCCTGAGGTCTTCCATGATTTTCCATGTGGGATTCCCCCATTGCCCTGAAGTCTTCTCCTGAGCATTTGACATTTCCAATACCATTTAAATGGAGTCTTTCAAAAGCTTATTTTCTAATTTTTTGTCACCGCTACATAGAAATATAAAAGCCTTGGACGGACCCTGCTGGACTCTCCCTCCAGGCTTGGTCATGGGTCCACAGATTCACGTGGATTTTCTACACACACGACGTCCAGTCCGTGAGCAGTGACTGTATCGCCTGATCTCCAGGCCTTTCCCGTCCGCTTCTCCTCCCCTACAGCCTGGCTCAGACTTCCAGCACCATGGTTTATAGAACTGATAATAAAAGGCCTTTTTATCTCCTTCCTCATCTTGAAGACAAAGCTTTCACTGTTCACAAGCAGTAAGGGTTGGCGTAGGGAATTTTGTGGCTGGCCGTTATCAATCAGATTAAGGACGCCCCTAGAGTGCTAATAGACTTTCAAAATAATAAATGGATGTTGAATCTTGTCAAATACTTTTCCAGATATTATTTTTTTTTAGATTTTATTTATTTATTTGACAGACAGAGATCACAAGTAGGCAGAGAGGCAGGCAGAGAGAGAGAGGAGGAAGCAGGCTCCCTGCTGAGCAGAGAGCCCAATGCAGGACTCGATCCCAGGACCCTGAGATCACGACCCGAGCCGAAGGCAGTGGCCTAACCCACTGAGCCACCCAGATATTATTGAAATTAATCAAATGACTTTTTAAAAAGATCTTACTTCTTTAAGAGAAAGAGAGGTGGGGGAGGGACAGGGAGAGAGAGAATCTCAAGCAGGTGGTTCCCCACTAAGCAGGGAACCAGATGTGGGCCTCGATCCTGCGACCCTGAGATCATGACCTGAGCTGAAATCCAGAGTCGGACCATGAACCAACGGAGCCCCCAGGCTCCCTGGGGTCATTGTCGTTGAGCAAGGTAGCTGCTCTCAGGGTATGCGCTAGAATCTGCTGGCCGGCGGACTGCGCCAGTGTTGAGTGTCTGGGCATTCACCGGTCAGAGACACCACCCGGTGCCCAACTCTGGGGCCCGTGGGGAGACCAGAAGTCAGGAAGGGACAGAGGCCCAATCTGGCCTCGGAGGAGGGCCTGTCTGCGCGTGGCCTCCCTGCTCTGGCATGATAACACAGAAACTTACCGAGAGAATGCAAGTTCTTCTGGGCATCCTCCCTTTAAGTGTCCACTGGGGCCAGCCTCGCAAGCTCGCGTGGACATCTGCTAGGTGGTGAGCGGGCAGTGACATGTGACTACCTCCAGACAGGACAAGGACCACCGCTCACCATGGTGAAGCTGGGTTGCAGCTTCTCGGGCAAGCCGGGCAAAGACCCCGGGGACCAGGACGGGGCGACCACGGACAGCGTCCCTCTGATCAGCCCCCTGGATGTGAGCCAGCTCCAGCCGCCTTTCCCTGACCAGGTGAGGGCCTCGGCTGGCATGAAGGGCCGTTCCAAGCCTGTCCTGGGAATAGAGGGCCGTGGGCTACGGGTTATTTAGATGTGGTCTCCCCTCAGCACACAGGAGAGCAAGCAGAGGAAGGGCTGGGCTGGGCCAGAACCCTCGTTGGCCACAGGCTCTCTGTGCGAACTGGTCAGCTCTCCAGCTGGTCACCCAGAGTCACCTGTGCACTGTGAGGGGGACTGGCTGCAGGCTGACCGTCAGGACTCACATGCCATCTTGCAGACAGTGCCCAACACATGGTGCCACCCGGCAGGGTCTCCGCAAGGAAGATGCCTTCCCTGCGGCCCGAGGCAGGGTCCTTGGGCCGTGACTGAGAGAGCGCAGCTTTTGGAGGAATCTGGAGGAAGCAGGCCCAGCTCTGGAGCGGCCCTGCCTCACCCCACCTGCGCTCTGGAGTGTGACCATCACCAGGAGTTGTCCCAGCAGGAGGGCAGGCGGCAGCCATCTGTACCCACATCAGTCAACTTTCGTCTGGGGACCACGGGGTGGGGACCTCAGGCGTTGACAGGTGTGCCCCACCCATTGGCCGAGGGCAGTTCTCCAGGGATCTAGGCAGGCTTCAGTGGTGTCTGCTCTAGTGCTGGACCCTGTTCTCGACAGACAGGTGGGCCCACTGTTTGCCCTTGGGAGCTCACACAGCACTTGCCTGGGCCACATCGTGGTAGGGGCCTCGAGACTCTGGGAGCCAGAGGGGGAGGTGTACTTCCTGGAGGAAGGAGCTGAGCTGTGGAACAGCTACGGGGCAGTCCTAGCAGGGAGAGCTGACACCCTTAGAACTGAAGGCAGCCAGCAGATTGAGGGGCTCCATCTGTGGGCCCCCAGGCCGCCATGGCCCAGCAGGCATCCAGCATCCCTCTTCCCCTAGTCTTGGCTTGAACCAGGGGAGCCTAGCCCACTAGACAGTCCTGGCGGCTGGGCAGCACCCACACCACTGCCGGGCAGCGGCCCCCTGCACCCCTCCTAGTCCTCCCCCTTTAGGGTCTTCCTGGGTCACCTCTCTCTGCAGGTGGTTATCAAGACGCAGACGGAATATCAGCTTTCCTCCCCGGACCAGCCAAAGAAGTTCCCTGACCTGGAGGCCCAGAAGCTGGCCTGTAACCACCCAGAGGAAGGGCGCAGGGTAACCCCCCCAACCCCGTCCCATGCTGCCCAGTGGTCACTTCCAGGGGGAGGCAGGGCAGGGGAGATGGGGAGGGTGGAGCAGCTGCAGGCACGGAGCCCAGACACCAGCCAGGTTGGCGGGGGCCCCTTGCTCACTCACCTGCTCTCAGCCCAGCCAGAAGCCTTCCTCCTGCTATAAAGGGGGTGAGGGCAGCAGCTGCCTTCAGACCCGCTGTGCAGAGCCAGTCTAGGCCGCCCCTGCTCCTGCGGGGGGCCCCGTTTTTCCCAGGGGTTCACGTGTCCTCTCGAAAGGATGGTGTTTGTTCTTTGTAGCATAGCATTTCTAAGGCGCTTGTTTTCCATCAGTGAAAGCTGCTCCCTCTCCTTTCCTCGCGGGCTTGGAGCTAGAAGCGCCCCTGCCCCCAGGGGCCAGTGAGCCCCTGACGCTGCCCTGGCCCTCGCCAGGCTTCACAACCCCCGCGACAGCGTCCTTGTCCTTTTGCCCGCCCCGCAGCTGCCCACGGCGCGGATGATCGCCTTTGCCATGGCGCTGCTGGGCTGTGTCCTGATCATGTACAAGGCCATCTGGTATGACCAGTTCACCTGCCCCGACGGCTTCCTGCTTCGGGTAAGGCCTGGCGAGCAGCGGGACCGCTTGGGGAGTGGGGCAGTCCAGGCCGACCGGGCGGAGTGTCCCCGCCCCGTGTCCCCGCTGCCTGCCCTCCCCCCGCCCCGAGGGAAGACCCCCTCCGGCGCCGCCCCTGACCCGCCCCCTCCCTCCCGCAGCACAAGATCTGCACCCCGCTGACCCTGGAGATGTACTACACCGAGATGGACCCCGAGCGCCACCGCAGCATCCTGGCGGCCATCGGGGCCTACCCGCTGAGCCGCAAGCACGGCACCGAGACGCCCTCGGCCTGGGGGGAGAGCTACCGCGCCGTCAAGGAAGGGCCCAAGGCGCCCACCCAGGCGGGCGCGGCGGGGGCGGCGGCGGCGGCGGCGGCGGCGGGGACGGGGGCGGGGGCGGGGGCGGGGCCGGCCACCGAGCCCCCCAGCAAGGTCGCCGCGCCGGGAGAGAAAGAGGCGGCGCGGAAGGCGGCCGGCAGCGCCCCGCCCCCGGCCCCGCAGTGATGGCCTCGGCGCCTGCAGCCCGGGTAGGTGTGCTGGGGGCCGGGCGGGGACTGATGGGTGGCGTAGTGTGTGTGCGGGGGGGGGGGGTGATGGAGGGGGGATGCCGGGTGAACTGGAAGCGGAGGTGGGGGGGTGTCCCGCGACCTGGAAGCGAAGGGGCGGGGGACTCAGCCACGCGCTCCTAACCACGCAGGTGGGCGGTGGGGGGGTCACCTGCCCGCCTCGCAGCGCGGCTCTCGCCCCTCCTCCCCTCTGTCTTGGCAGCGCCCCGCCGGCACCTGTGACCGCCCTCGCCCGACGCTCTCCCGCGCTGTGGTCGTGCTCCTGCTTCCAGAACTCGCTGATGCCCCTGCCCCCAGCCCGAGCTTGTAGCTCTGTTGCTTTTCTCTAAGTAAAGATTCACATCCGCCTGGGTCTCGTGTTTGTCCTGAGCATCCTCCGACCCGCGGGCCTCTTCCCTGCCCTCTTTCCTTTCCTGCCGTCCTGTCTCCCGCGACTGCCCAGAGGGACCCCTGAAGGATCCCGAAGAGCCGCGTGGACGGGCAGGGAGCCAGCCTGGGCGCCAGGACCCAGCGTGGACTGTGCTTTGTGTGGTCCATTGCTGGGCTCGCTGCAAAGAAATAAGCTGTTCAGGGAATCCTCTGGGACCTGAGCTCCAGCCCTGACTCCCCCAGCACCCCTGCAGCAGAGCTCCTCCTCCTGCTGTGCCTGCACACACACCCCCCCACCCCCCGGGATTTGACAGGAGCGGCTGAATCCCCCTGTTCTGAGCAAGCAGGCCCGGTTCCTGACCCCAACCCAACCGCCTCGCCCATAGCAGAGAGTCACTGAAGAAATGAGAGAATGCATGGGTCCAGAGGGCCCTGGGCCACTGAAGAGGGGACGTGACCCCCTTCCTGGGACATGAGAGGGCTCCCTGCTCCCAGGGCACCCCCACCGCCCACTCCCTTGGAGCTAGAGAGGAGGTGGGAGGTCGGAGGGTGTCGGAGTTAGCAGGAGTCCGTTTACCCAGCCCACAGCACCACCCCTCCCCCTCTGCTTCGGCCCTGTGAAGCCCAGGTCTGCTCCTGCCCGGCTAGGCCTGACCATGGCCCCTACTCCAGTACCTGTCCTCCTCTGAGGCTTTGATCCTAGGCCCCGATACCCCACCTGGTGAGAGGTGAGCTCAGGCCCTAGCACCAAGGGCTGGGATGGGGGTAGGGGGGACACCCTCGGGAGCTCAAGCAAAAGAACCAGACAGGAAAGAGACCGGCCTTTTCAATGGGGCCACCTAGTGTTGGGTGACCTGGGTCAGAGTCCTGGAGGAGGCCCCTCTTGGCCCTAGTGCTGTCCTGTGGGGGGACACAGGGCCCGGCACTCAGACAACGTGAGACCATCCAGCCTCCAGACCAAGGAGGCGAGGTGAGGGGTCTGAGCAGCTATGGAACAGGGGGCAGTGACCAGGAAGCGAGACGGGTGTTCAAGGTGTTCTGAGAAACCACGGACACACTGGAGGCCAGGTGGGGGGCATGGGGGTGGACAGGTCAGGGATGGGCTGTGAGTACTGTGTCCCTCATCACTGGGCTCCTGTCTGTCGAGCCAGCCCTCCATCCATCCATCCACTCACCTGCCAGTCATGACTGTCATCTGAAGATGACAGAGCAGGTACCGGCTCTGTGACTGTCACCTGACCGAAGTGCTTCTGAGCCTTGGGGAGAGAGTCGCCTCTCAACTCTTAAATAGCTCAGTGTGGATTGCCCAAGGAGGGCGTGTTCTTACGTCACTTTGTGCAATGGTCAAAATCAGGAACTTAACTTTGATGCAATACTCTTATTTAATTCATGTTCCTTAGTAATATTTTCCCAACTGTCTCAACAACCTCCTTCATAGCAAAAAAAAGAAAAAAAAAAAGAACCATCTGGCCTGGGATGCGGTCCAAGAGCCGGCCACACCGTCCTTAGTGGTTTCTCCCCGGGGGCAGCTCAGTCTGTGTGTGGTGACCTTCACGGCGTGAAGCACGCAGGCCGTGTCATCTGTGGCCTGGCCTCAGCTTGCGTGCGTGAAGCGTGTTGTCGCGAGCAGCCGGCGGCTGCGTCCCCAGGAGTGAGGCCGTGTCCCCTCAGTGTCACATGGGTGGGGCGTCAGGAGCCACGTGAGGTCCGCTTGTCCGCCCCGCGGTTGGCTTAGATCACTCTGCTAAGGTGGCTTTGGTGGGCCTCGTGACCTTACCATTTGCCCTTTGGAAATTAATACACGTTTTGTGGGAAGATACTCTCAGACGATGTGAGTATTTTGGTCCTCACCAACCCCCGTTTAGCATCCCCCGGCGATTCTTGTCTGGATCAGTCATGCTGCATTTTCCAAGAGGCGACTGTCTGAATTCAGCATTTTTTCTACTCGTAGCTAGCTGACGTAAAGACAAGCTCTCTCTTCTCCCCTTTCATTTTTGTACGTCAGCGCGGCCCACTGATTCCCATCTTCCGATCGGCTAAACCCATCGTCAGTGTTTGCTTTTGTGTTCACGTTGTTTCGTAGCTGGCTCAGGGCAGTCCGTCTCTGGGCACTTCCTAACTTTCTGGCACGAAGATGCTCCAGGCTTGACTGGTGCCACGGCGGTCTGGGAGCCGGTCGCGGGTGTTCCTCCGGCCCCTCGGTGCATCGGGCCGGCGCGGTCTGTGTGATACATGAGGCATGACGTTCACAGTCACACACGCACGACCTGCGTTTCCCTCCTCTCTGTGCATCTGGGTGTGCACATAGACACACGCACATGGGTGTGCGAGTGTGTGTGCGTGCACGGATCAGTCCCCACGAGTCCACACAGCACGCTCAGACACCTGTAGACTGTGCGCCAACCATGTGCACACATCTCCATGACTTCGGAGTGACGCCTCTAATCCCAACCCCAAAACATCCGGTTCATTCTAGTTCCCCCCTCCCTTACTGATAATGCCCCCCTCCAACACAGAAAAACCTGTTCTCGGTGTATTTGTTTGCTTAGGGTTAGAAAACACGGGCATCCTTTTCAAAACTGGTAAGCCCTAGCATGGGTCTCAGATGCGCAGGACTAGCGTTGGGGCCGCTCTGGAGTCTGTCTTCAGTTTGAGCGCAAAGCTGTAGTTAAACCTCTGTGCTCCTCGCGTCCCTGTGTCTGTGCTGCCCTGCGGACACCGAACGGACTCACTATGGCGGCTTGCACTGTTTCTGGGTCCTTCCCCATTTTATTGATTGTATCCTACTATTCAGTATGTAAAACATTAACAGGATTCCGACACGGGAGCGGCTCCCTCCCGCCCCTGAGGGAAATCAGTTTCCCATTTTATTTGTCCCGTTTGACATTTTTCACTGTAAGGATTTCCCCCACACAAGACAATCAATTCTCCGACACAGCCTGGGTGTCCTGCAATTCAGTCCTATGCCGACATCAACTCCCCAGAACTAGCACAGACCCCACAAGTGGAGGCCTTGGTCTCAGGAGCCCGCCTGATTCCAGCTCCGTCACAAGCGTCAGGTCTTCGGGCCACCCACGTTCCTGTCCCACTCGACCACCGAGTGGGGGGATCACGCCTTGTCTTACGACTTTGAGAACTCCGGAAAGCACTGAGCGGGGTACTCGTTTGTGACGAAGTACACAGCTCAGGGAGAGGCGCCGGCTGTGGGCACAGGCGCACCTCGGAAGCCCCGAGCTCCTTGCCCCAGAGCCTGTCGCCCCTGTTCGCACCCTCCGGCCCCCAGGCCAGGAGGGAGCAGCCTCCACACCACCCAGACCTGTGTCATTCGCGTCAACTCGGGCGTGGCTCTGAGTCATGAAAGTCACCCGGGCTCTCGCGAGATCCCGAGTTTTCGGAGCCCTGCCAAGGGCAAGGGGACAAGGGCCAAGAACATTTTTTATTTTTATTTTATTTTTCTCCAAGATTTTATTTATTTATTTGACGGACAGAGATCACAAGCAGGCAGAGAGGCGGAGAGGGGGGTGGGGAACAGGCTCCCCGCTGAGCAGAGAGCCCGATGCGGGACTCGACCCCAGGACCCTGAGATCATGACCTGAGCCGAAGGCAGTGGCTTAACCACTGAGCCACCCAGGTGCCCCCAAAGGCAGAGGCTTTAACCCACTGAGCCACCCAGGCGCCCCAAGAACATTTTTTATTGCCACGCGGTCCCTTACAGGCACTGAGAATCACCGGCCGCCGGTGTGAGCGCTCTCCTGGCTCCTGACCCGGCAGGACGGTCCCCCGCCCGTTCCCCGCCTGCAGTGAATAATTTTGCGTCTGTGCTCTGTGCTGCAGAGATTTACCTTCCGGGCAAATTCCCTGGAGCAGTCTTGCTGACTTAAAATCTTTTACTTTACAAATGTCATGATTTATACCTGAAAATTCAAACCAGGGCCAGGGAGCGACAATTCCCTCCCCTCAAAGGCCCGTCTGGCTTGAGCGAGAATCGCATGGACGTGAGACAGAGGCGCCGGACAAAGTCAAACCTAACGGCATCCGTCTGTGCGGTCCGGGGAATCAGCAGGCGTGGGGACTTCAAAGTCGTGCAGATGAGGTCCATCTGTCACCTCACAGAAAGGGGTGGCCTGGGACTTGAGAGGAAAGGGTGCTCTTCGCAGGGCGATAAGAAGGGCAGAGGTTTGCCGTGCAGATAGGTCACTCCGATGAGATCGATCTGCTTGTCACCCTTATTTGGGGAAAGACCCCAACTTAATTTCTTCTGTGTCGTTAAGGGGGAACAGGAGTGTGTCTTGGGCCTGCAGGATCTGAAGTGCCCTCAGCACCCAACGACCCCCAGCCTAGCCCGGGCTGAGGGGTCTGTCCTGAACCCCTCCCCCAGCGTCCCCAACCTTTCAAGCTCCGTTTAAAAGCTGACTTGTGGGGCGCCTGGGTGGCTCCGTGGGTTAAGCCGCTGCCTTCGGCTCAGGTCATTATCTCAGGGTCCTGGGATCGAGCCCCGCATCGGGCTCTCTGCTCAGCAGGGAGCCTGCTTCCTTCTCTCTCTCTCTGCCTGCCTCTCAGTGTACTTGTAATTTCTCTCTGTCAAATAAATAAATAAAAAATCTTTAAAAAAAAAAAAGATTTTATTTATTTATTTGACAGACAGAGATCACAAGCAGGCAGAGAAGCAGGCAGAGAGAGAGAGAAGGAAGCAGGCTCCCTGCTGAGCAGAGAGCCCGATGCGGGACTCGATCCCAGGACCCTGGGATCATGACCTGAGCCGAAGGCAGCGACTTAACCCACTGAGCCACCCAGGTGCCCCCCAATAAATAAAATCTTTAAAAAAAAAAAAAAAGCTGACTTGTGAACCCAGTTACGTTTCTGTTAGTGAGTCTTCTCGTGCTCTGTGATCAAAATGCCATTAACTTAATCATCTGTTATAGTCAGTCTCTAATTTTTAAAAGACCTTTCACAAACGTGTTGAACTTGATTAACTAGATGTCTTGGGTATTTCAGGCTCTAACCCTGAATGGGTACATCACATTCTCGGCGTTGTGAACGTCGTGTGGACCTGCTACCTGCCCAGCAAGCCTCCGTGAGCACTTGGGAGCTGCTCAGCATCACAGCGAAGTCAGAGCTAGTCAGACCTTGAATGAAACTCTCTCACACTTTATTGCAATAAAGTTTAACCCTTCAAATTTCGAGTTACTGATACTGCTCAGCAGGAGCCAGCAGGACTTCAGGGTGTTCCCAGGGCTCAGGGCAGACCTAGCCAGGCCTGCAGGAACCATGCCCGCAGGGCACCGGACAGGCCTCCTGCCCTTGGCCTGGCTCCTTTCTCAGGGTCCCTTGAGTTTTGCTCTCCCCCCAGTTTTACAGAAACCTGTCATAAAAACCCTTGCACAAACCAGAGCCCTGCCCTGCAACCCCGTGTTGTTGACGGCGTAAGATACAATGTCCCAACGCTACAACATTTCCTCCACAAACAGACTGTGTCCACGTTCACGGGCTCCCTGACACAGGACCCCCGGGATGAGGAGATTCAGGACAATGTGAGAAACTGCTCAGAGGGGGAAGAAATGCTGGGCTCTCGGTTCGAGGTCAAACGGGCAGTCACGCACAGGGCACTGTGGTCTTTGGGGCCAGCTGTCCTTCTCCTGGACACGCCGCAGGCACGGGGTGAGTCCTCTGTGAATTAATGCTGTGTCCAGGCTAGGCAGCCCTGGGTAATCAGACGCACGGTCAGCCCTGGTCCCCTGGCGCCCATCCCGGCGCGACCCACATGCGAGGGGGTAATTTAAGCAGGACGTGAGTTTGGCTGGTGTGGGTTCCCCTGTGACCCAGCGGGAAACAGAGCGCGGCATCCGGTCGAGGACGGTGTTCATGCATGTGCCCGCCAACCCCACGAGGTTCACTGGGGTGCACCTACCCCCACCACCCGCCAATGAGACTGTCCCCGGTTCCAGTCATCTCCTCCCGTCTCTTCAGGGCAGCTCGCACGTGCAGCCCTTGGACACCATCCTCAAGGTCGCTTCAAGGTTACATGCCTCCCCCTGTCAGGCAAACACTGAGGGCCAGGCCTGGGCATTCGGGGGTGGGATCCAGCAGGTGAGCCTTTGCTGGCCATCACCCTCCCAGAAACAGAGACACGGCAGCGTGTCCCCTCATCATCTGGGAGCACAGAGCCTTCTCCCCAGCAGGCACCTGCCAGCCACGGCCCAGCAGAAAGGTGAGCCCGTGCGGGGGTAGTCAGGAGGGCGACCCAGCTCACAGGGTTAGAGCACACTGCAGTCGGCTGCCACGGCTGGAACCTCTTAGAACTACAGGTTCCCGGGGGCCTTGCAGAGGGGCCCTGACGTGGGACCCAGTGGGACCCTGGGGGCTGCATCTTGAGGAAGACAGAGGAACAGAGGCTGGTCCTCCCTCAGAGTCCTGCGGTGTGGTGATGCTTCCAGGGCCCCCTGTGCACGCATGTGCCCCACGTGCACTCACACACATGCACCTGGGCCGGGCACACGCACACACACTCATAGGCCAGGCATGTGGACACGTACGTGCAAACGTGCGCGCATGTGTCCTCTCACTCCGGCCCCTCCCCCAGCACCCCAGTGACAGATCCCCAGGCACATTCTCTGCAGGAGACTCTGTCCCTCGGTGTGGCAGTGGAGGAGGCAGGTGTCCTGGGGGGTTGAGTAGGGCTCCTTGAACTGGCCAGAGTTAGACCTGATGCATTTTTTTTTAAAGATTCTATTTCTGTCTTTGAGAGAGGCGAGCACGGGCAGGGGTGATGAAGTCCCAGAACCTAAGTCAGGTTCGATGGGGTGAGGAGGTTCGGAGCCGACGACTAAAGAAAGAATTCTTAAGACGTTGTTGGTGCAAAAGGTGATTTATTAGAGCACGGGGACAGAGCCCGTGGGCAGTCGGAGATGCGGCTGCTGCCCGGCATTGTGAGGGTAGGCAGTTATATACCCTGCGGCTGGGGGAAGGTGAGGGGAAGGGAGCTTTCAGTGGAGTTTTCATATGCTAAAGATGCCTACAAGGTGCCAGGATGTCCCAGGCCTGCCGGAGGCCTTGCCCTAGCGGCTGGATCAATCTTGTCTTTAGACCAGCCATTAGCATTAAGATAGTTGGGAGACTTTTTGGTGGGGTGTCACAATCCTGTTATCAATCGTCTTTGTTAGTGAGATGTAGGACATTTGTAAGCCAAGGGAGACTCCTGTCTAGCAGGATTGTGAGCTCCCCGCAGGTTAACTATTTGCTTATTGTTCATGGCAGTCAGGGCTGCCTGAGGGATGCTACACGTATGGAGGGGAAAGGGTGAAGAGGGGGGGAGCAAGGTGCCAGCTTTTGCTTTGTCCTCAGCCAGCCTCCTGCTCCCTCATCAGGGGGAGGGGCAGAGGGAGAAGCAGACTCTCCGCTGAGTGGGGAACCTAACAAGGGCCTTGGTTCCTGACCTGAACCAAAGGCAGACGCTTCACCAACTGAGCCTCCAGGCGCCCCAGGTCGGACGAGTGTTCGGAGTAGACACCGCCCCGCCCCGCCCCCGCGTCTCGCAGGCCAGCGGGGCCATCCGCACAAGATCCCAGCAAGAGCGGACCAGACGCCTCCTGGGGAACTGGAAGAGGACTCGGGGCTGGAGGCCAAGGGCCCCCCAGGCTCAGCGGCCTTCCTGAGCCCACACAATCTGAAAGCGCTGGGATGTCCCGCAGCCAGAGTAAGAGACCAACAGTCCTACAAAATGGTTCCTTTAGGCGTTTTCTCTTTATTGTGTGCACAAGTGTGTTATTTCATGACCTTAAAAATCATGGCCTTTGAAGGGACAGGACTTCTTTGTCCTCTGTCTACTGTCTCTGGGACGCGCTGTAGGGTGGGGCGATCGCCATCTCCACGCAGCTTGCCCGAGGACGGGGGCGTCCCTGCCCGCAGCTAGGCCTTGGCTCGCAGGCCCCCAGGGACCGTCCCCAGACAGAGCCTAACCCTAACCCTAACCCTGTGAGAGCCGTGGGTGCCCTCTGGGGGTTTGGCCCTGGCCTAGAGTGGGTGTGGGTGGGGCTGTTGGGTCCTCATCCCGTGCCACTACTGTGGGGGCTGGAGGGTCCCCACTGTTCCTGGGAGGCTCTTTCTCAGCCTGGGGCCCAGACCAGGCGCCCTGCTTTGGACATCTCAGAGACCAGGTGCTGGCACCCCTTGGAGTGGATCCCAGTGCCAAGCACTGCCCCCAAGAAATCTCTGGCACCCAAAGTTCACCCAGTGAGCCCTGGGTTCGAGGGACCCTCCTGGGCAGCTACTCTTGTGACCTGGGGTCCTACCTTGTGCCTTTCCTCACACTGTCCTCTTGCCCAGAGCCCCTCCCTCCCTTCTCTGCCCCCCGACCAGCTGCCTCTGGCCAGGCTCCTCCCTGTGCTATCCTGGGCCCAGGAAAGACGAGAACAGTCCAGCCTCCATGTTCCATGAACACGTGTTAAGTGTATCCAGGCTGCTGGGTGGGGACTTTTGGTTTAGCAACAGACCACGGGATCTGCTGCGCTTCCACGAGAGAAGTTGAAATAGAGAAGTCTGCTGCTGGCGGGTCCTGGGGGTGGTGCGCGCCTGCCCGGAGAGGCCATGTCAAGGCAGTGTGGTCATGGCCTACGCAGACGAGGCAGGATCACAGCTCCCAGGGTCTCTGGGTGGCTTGCTCTGGGGCTCCTGAGCTAGGACCAGACGGGTCAGCTCAAACGACAAGAGCAGGGTTTGGTAAGCTCCGTGGGGTGGAGTGGGGTGAGGTCCTGTCTAAGGGGCCCGTGAGAAGGTCTCTGCAGGCAGGTACACGGTTGACCAGAAGGGCTGCTCGGGGGTCACTGAGGGACTTGCTGCCCCGTGGCTGTGGTCTGGGGCCCGAGCTTTCGCAAACCAGCCTGAGCCAAATACTTGCCAGAGCAGCACCTGGCCACGGGCCCAAGGGCACCAAGGGGCTGGGGACATGGGCCTGGCACTGACTTCAAATGTAGCGGGAGAGTCCCTGCCACCTGCACATTTAGAGACAGATGAGCCGAGGCTCTGGCAGCGCCCCAGCTACCCCCCATTTCCAAAGTCTGGCCCTAGCTCTCTGCTGGAGCCGAGGGACCTCTGTGGAGCCCAAATGACCCTTACATGGGCATGGGCATGGAGTGTGAGGGTCTCAACCCCACCCAGGGCACAGAGCAGAGGGGGCCGTGTCGTAGTGTCCCCTGCTCCGACCCCACAGCCAAAACCAGCTCACGTGTTTCATGTTCTCGTCTGCAGACCTCACTCTGTTCTCATGGGGAGAGCGTCTGCAGATGGCCAGAAACCCCAGGGTGGGGAGTGACGTCTGCACAGCCTTCTGGGTGAGGGGACAAGGTTGGAGAGCGTACCACCTGGCTATAGCCACCCTCCTCTGGGAAAGCGAGGCTGGGGACAGGCTGAGGCAGGGAAGGAGCAGACTCGGGTCTGACCGGGTGTCCATGCTGAGGACACACGCTGGCCTTCTCATTCCCAGCCACAGTGGGGCTGCAGGGGCCCCCCACGAGCTCCCAGAGTCAACGGCATGGGCAAAGGCATGAGTGTGTGTGTCGGCGCCCTGACGGCAGAGGGTGGCCTGGTGTCCCCACACACCGCCAGCGCCCCCACGTGTCCTGGGAGGAGGGGCAGGTGTCTGTAAACGCTGCTCAGGAAGAGGGCCACAGGGAGCCGGCGCGTCGGCCCTGGTCCCCCCAGGACGGTAACCTGCCGTGTCGACAGCAGCAGGCACGAGCTCTTCCCGAGGAGCGGGCTAGACCCTAAGAGGACCTGCTGCCTCCCCAGCCTGCTCTCAGGTAGTCTCGTCAAAGAGCCCCTTTCCAAACGGTTCGGGCCAGCTGGGCTGACATGGTCACTGTGCCTTCAGAGCAGCCCGTGGGGCCCTTGGGCCAGTGTGAGGGCTGCAGGGCGAGTGTCCTGACCAGACGTGAGGTCCTGTGTGCACCACCTGGGCCTCGGGGAGGCCATGTCCACAGCCACGGCCCGGCAGCCCCTCCTGCCGTCACACGGGGTCAACCCCAAGACCCTGGGGTGTCTTCAGCTGCAGAGACACGAACTGGCAGAAGCACAGGCCCAGCTCCAGGTGGCCCGGAGTCCCCTGGGCGTCCTCCCAGGCGGGGAAGTGCGCGTGGGCCACACAGCAAGTGTAGCTGGAAGAGAAGCGCAGCAGGGCCTCTCGGAACAGGGCCTCGCCGTCGGGGGCCCGCAGGAAGACCTGGCGGCAGTCCTCCAGCAGCACGTACACGAAGTAGAGCTTGTTCATGGTGTCGCAGCCCATCAGCAGCGAGTGGGGCGCCAGCAGCACGTTGGCCTCGCCCACCCGGAGCGCCAGCTCCCGCATCTTCTCCCGAGAGAACCTCCGGAACCAGCACAGGGCGTTCACGCCCAGGACGATGAGCAGAGGGCAGAAAAAACCCGTGGCGGACACTAGGTAGAAGCGCTCGGCCGGCGGGCTTCTCTGCAGCCCCAGAACGACGGTGAGAACGAACGCCATCAAGGAGAGGACGATCAGGAAGATGCCCAGCGGGACCCTGCAGCCCACGTAGCGGAGGCAGGACCTGGGGGACCGCACGCCGTTCAGGATGCCCAGGGCGTGCCTGTAGACCTCGGGGTCCTCTAGCACCTCCTTCAGGGGGTCTGGGATGACGAGGGTGCTGAAGGACCCCACCTTCCACGAGGGCAGGCTGTCCCTGTTGATGCAGCTTAGGCTCAGCAGGGCCTTCCCACTGTAGAGGGCGGGCGCCGGGCGCCGGGCGGGCAGGGCGCACTCCAGGCGGTGGCTGGCGTGGCACAGCAGCTGCCCCAGCTTGCGGTAGAAGCGACTGTCCGTGGCCTCCAGGTAGGTCAGGTGGCTGAGGTGCAGCGGGACCTGGCAGGGCCGCAGCAGGACGGGGATGACCGGCTTCCTCTCCAGGCAGTAGCCGAAGAGAGACAGGTCGGCCTCCAGGAGGCACCACCGGCTCCGCACGAAGTCCTGGCTCAGCACCAGCAGCACTTTCTGGCTCTGCTGGATGCACTCGGCCATGTTCTCCAGGACATTCCGGCCCGGGGTGAAGTCCCGCTCGTGCAGGCAGACCCGCAGCCCCGGGAGATCGTCCTCCAGCCGGCCGATGAGCCCGCGCGTCCACACAGCGTCCACGCTGCTGTAGCTCACAAACAGGTGGAACTTCTCGCCCGACCGCAGAGGGGAGATGGCCAGCGCCGCGCCCTCGTCCCCAGGGCCAGGATCCATGGAGGCCACCTGGGAATCCACCCCCGGGGAGCTGCCTCTGGTCTCCGGAGAAGGTCCGCCCTCGGACTGCAAGAGATGGAGACAGACTGACCCGGTGGGCGGACGACCGCAGGCCACCCGTCAAGACAGGACTTTGGTCCATGGTCTGCGGCCACCAGCTCAGCCACCGACCGCCCGAACCACTTGCCAAGCCTGCCAGGAAATGATCCGTACAGTGAGTTTTCCCACCCACTCAGGACCCACTGGAGAAAGCCAGCATGCTCCCTTGACCAACGTCAGGAGACCCGTCTTCCAGCTCCCTGTCCCACTTCTCCATCAGGGCACCTGAGCCCCCTTCCCACCAGGACGCCTCCCATCCCCTGCTTGCCCTCGGTCTCTGCTGCGCACACGCACACGCGCGCACACACACACACACACACACACACACACACGTGGCATGGGACCCCCAATCGGTAAACTCTGAGAACTCAGCCTTGTTCTCATCTGCGGGGGCTTCCTTGATGTCCACACGACATCGGCTTTGAAAGGTCTGGGGCGCACGGTGGCTGCACCGTCCCGTCCTTTCTGTCTCTTCAGCGGCGGCTCATGTGGTTACTGGTCGGGAGGGGCTGCTGTGGACTGGATGTTGGTGTCCCCGGACTCACGTGTGGAAGCCCCGACCCCCAGGTGATGTTATTGGTAGGTGATGAGGGCAGAAGGGTGGAGCCCCACGGATGGGGTGAGCGCCCTCACCCCTCACCCCTCCAGCAGTGAGGACGCAGGGGCAGGCCCTGGGCACAAGCCCGCAGGTGGCCGCCCCAGACCCAGCCCGCAGGTGGCCGCCCCAGACCCTGAGCGCAATGGCGCCCCGATCCCAGAGCCCCGGTCTCCAGACTGTGGGAAATGACCGTCTGTTCTCGAAGTCCCCAGACTGTGTGCTGTGTTCCAGAGCCCAAGCCGACCGAGTCAGTGCTCCTCCGTAATGTGTGCTGCACGGAAGGCTGTCCCACTCTCCGGAACACACTAGAACTCTCTCCTGTGGCTCCAGAGCCACACGTCACTTCCCGCTGCTCTGATTCGTGATCAGAGCTCTGAGCTGCTGCTCAGCCACTGGAGCTCTGCCTGCCGCGTCAGAGGAGGGTCACCGCGCGCCGTCTCCCCAGGACTCACGGCTGAGACGCTCCCCATGCCCGTGGCTAGCTAAGGTGACCCTGCCCAGAAGCTCTGCCCACTGCAGCCCTGCACACCCACGTGGTAGCTGGTTTGATGGACAGCGTCCCGGGCACGCTGGGCACACTGGGGGCTGCGATGCCGCTTGGCCAGGCCATCGCCAAGGGAGACCCCTCCCCTCCTGGTGAGCGGGAGCAGCAGAGTCAGGACCACCGGGGACCTGCTCCGGGAAGTGCAGAGGAAGGAGCCCGTCCGCCCACTCCCCGCTTCCACAGGGGCCCGGTCCCCACCTGCTCTATCTGGTCCCTGGGAGGGAGGCACCCACGTAGTGCTGATGGGGGGGACACATCCCCCAGCCCAGCCCAGCTCAGCATGGGGCTGGAGCCTTCGCACAAGGCCCCAGTGTCCACCTTCCTGCCGGCAAGCCCTGCTGCAGGCCATTCCCCCAAGCCACCCCCTTCCAGGTGGCACCAGCACCCAAGGACGGCAGCTCTGGAGCACACAAGTGGAAAGCTTGGCTTCCCCAGGCTCCCCCTAGGGAGGGCTGGCCCCCCCTTCTCTCACCGGCGCCCTGCAAATGGGTAGTAAGGACGGGCCCTTGTCCAGGAGAAGCCGGCACCTACTCCACGGCGGTCAAGCGCTGTGACAGACACTGTCCTGGGCCCCGGGCGCCTGAAGAGTGCGGACTCTGGGCCGGCTGGCTCCTCACCGCCCCGTCCTCTTCGTCCTCGTCCTCGGGGAGGCCTGGCAGACAGCCCGGGACCCTCCCTCAGCGCTCTCCCCAGACAGAAGGAAGTTTGTACCCAATGCTTTCTAGAGGCGTCTCCGATGAAGCCAAGTAGCGGGACACCGAAAACAGGAAGCAAATCGGGGAAGCCCCCCCTGTGGAAGCGGATGGGTGGGCGGGGCAAGAGGCACAGCCCTTGCCAGAGCAGATTTGGGCTGGGACTCCGGGGCCTGGAGATCCGGGGCTCTTGAATCTGTCTGAAAGCGACGCTGGGTGCCTACGACGTGACTTTGCCAGACCCACCGGGCTTGCGGCTGCTGGGCCGGGCCCTCCAGCTGGAAGACGGGATGGGAAAGACTGGCGGTGCTTCTGTGGCTCCGGGCTGGCGTCACTGGAACAGGTCTGGCCAGGGGCAGGGGTGGACCCGTGGGGCCGGCTGCACCCTCCAAGAGAAGGTCCCAGTTGCTGGGTGGCCTCCCCAAACAGCCACAGGAGGCTCAGGTCACCTCCCCGGCTCCTGCCCTCTCAGGCCAAGCAGCCTGGGAGCTGCACCCCGCAACACCATTTCCCAAAGCCCCCCCACACCCCGTCCCTGGCTCCTTCCCCAGTTCTACTCAGAACCCACGGGAGTAGCCGTCTGTGTCCGTCCGGGCCCTTTCCGCTTCCCAAGACCTCCTCCCCCTTGAGCCAAGGGTGTGTCCCCGAAGGCTGGGCTCCGGGCTCAGCTGTGGTCACTTCACAAACGGCTGTTCACACTCGCGGCTGAGGACACTCAAGTGAACAGACCCTGTCCTGCGATTCCTGGGAACCCAGGCAACCCAGGGCCCGCGGAGCTCTGGAAGCGGGCGGAGCTGGTGACACCGGCACTCGCTGCAGACCGCTCTGGAACACACCCCGGCCGCGGCCCCAGAAAAGCGTGGAGAGAGTGGTCTGCCCTGTGAGGACAGAGTCCTGTGGGACAAGGCCACATGCCCGGCTGACAGAATCCTGCCTGAAATGACAGGACTTCGAGGGACACACACGTCCAGAATTGTCCCTTTTTTGGAGGATAAAGATTTTCTTTTCTTTATTTTTTTTTTAAGTTTTTTTTTTTTTTTTAAGATTTCATTTATTCATTTGACAGGCAGAGATCACAAGCAGGCAGAGGCAGGCAGAGAGAGAGAGGAAGGGAAGCAGGCTCCCCGCAGAGCAGGGATCCCCATGTGGGGCTCGATCCCAGGACCCCAGGATCATGACCTGAGCTGAAGGCAGAGGCCTTAAACCCAGTGAGCACTCAGGGTGCCCCAAGATTTTTTTTTTTTTTAATTTGAGGGAGGCTGGGTGGCTCAGTGGGTTAAAGCCTCTGCCTTCTGCTCAGGTCATGATCTCAGGGCAGGGAGCCTGCTTCCTCCTCTCTCTCTGCCTGCCTCTCTGCCTACTTGTGATCTCTGCCTGTCAAATAAATCAAATCTTTAAATATATATATATTTTATTTGAGAGAGACAGAAAGAGCAATCACACAAGCAGGGGCTTGGGGAGAGCGACAGGGAGAAGCCAGACTCCCGGAGCCTCGGTGCTGGGGGCTTCAGGGCCCACTGGGCTGGGTGGGGGGAGTTCCTGGGCTCGGGGCTCCGTCCCAGGACCCTGAGACCATGACCCCGGCCCCGGAATCAGCTGAGCCGCCCAGGTGCGTATATTAGAGTTTCACAGCTAGTCCTTCGAGGGGCTCACCCCTCCCTGCTCGCCCTGCGGTCTCCCACCATCAGATGGACACCCAGCCCTCACCAACACCCAGTCTTCTGAAGCCAGTGTGGCCGGGGAGGAGAGGGGCAGAAGCCTCTGGCCTCCAGGCTTTGGCTCCTGCTTCTGGTGAGCAGCCGCTAACGGGGCTCAGGCGTGGCTTGCACTGGCAAGGTGCCAGGAGGGAGGACGGAGAGGCCAAAAGCGACTCCAAGGGAAGCCCCTCCGCTCAGCCCCTGGGAGACTCCGGGGCTCTTTGCTCCTGTGACCTGTGCCCAAGGGTGGGGTGGGGGGAGTCTCACTCCCATGCCCGGGGTGGGGGGGGCGTCACAGTCAGAGCCAGAGGGTGACCCTCCTGCCGGAGCTGGGTGGGAACCCCCTGACAGCTGGGGCCAAGGGCGCCGGAGGTCTGCGGCCCAGAGCTCTCCCAGCTGCATAGCCACTCGCACTCGGGTCCTGTAGCATTTGGGGACCCCCCCACTTCCTGCAGTCACACTTACCCGGGTCTGGGTGGGTGCGCTGGTCCTGGACCCAGACTTCATCCCACCGGGGCCAAAGGGAGACTGAGGACTTTTCACTGCCCCCCCCCCTCTCTCACACACACACTCACATCTGGCCTGGGGTGGGGGGACCCTGCTGAGCCCAGGCCCCGCTCAGACCGGCCTGGGGAGGTCCGGGGAGTGTGGGGAGTGTGGAGGTGGGGGCTCAAGCGGACCATCCCGTGTCGCACACTAACTCAGCTTCCCTAGCCCACAACTCTTCTCCAAGGCCTGTTTGCTCCTAACCCTTAAGTGCCACGGGCAGGGTTCCCGCAGATCCCTGGGGTCTCGGGTGAGCGTGACGCCCCGACCTCCCAGCCCCCAGGGTTCCGGTGTTTGCCCACCCAGTTCTGCAGGCCCCCTGCTCCTCTGGGCGTGGGAGTGGAGGGGGGGATCCTGGGGGCACCCCGGTCCCGCCCCGCCTTCCTTGGGCCTGGGCCCCCCCCCACTCCACCCTGACTCGGGGCAAGTCACTGGGTGTCCAGCACCAGGAAGAGGGGTCTGGACAGGGAGAGGGAGCTGGGGAGGCATTGGGGTCCACACAGCACAGCCACTGGCGGGGCGTGGGGGGTGGGGGAGCGAGATGCTTGCACCCCTCTCCAGGGAAGGTGACCCTCCCCGCCCTTGCCCTTCTGGGACACTCCCACCCCTCCCCTGTCACAGGTCAAGGGCCAAGGCTGCTCACTGAGCCCCCCCATCCGTAGTCAGGGACCCTCCGGGCAGTGCTCAGTTGTCCTTGGGGCCTTGTCAGTGACACAGGCAACATTGCACTCATAACCCAGCAACGGCCCAGGACAGGCATGTCGGCCTGAGCGACCCCCTGGCCTGCAACCGGCTCGGTTCAGGCCCCTCAGACCTCAGGGACCCCAGAGAGGGCGCAGCTTTCCTGGCCCACCTGGGCTGCTTCTTCCCAACTCTGTGCCCTGCCCTGGCGCTCTGGAAGCTTCCCAGGGACCATGAGGCTCACTTCCCTGTGGGCTGCTCAGCTCCCGACAGGGACCACCTCCTCACGGCAGCCCCTCTGCCCCGTGTTCCTGGTCCCCTCACAGCCCCTCACCATGGGACAGCGACTGTTTGCCGAAGCCGCTGGGAACAGGAGGAGTTAGGGGGAGAAGAGTGGAGAGGGGTGTGGGCGGCTGCCTTTGGGGCAAGTTCGCCCCTCCCACAGGCAGGGACTGACCCAGGCCCCGGGCGTCCTGGCCACTGCTGGTGGCTGGAAAGGAAAGCAGAGGGAGGGAGAGAGGAGAGAACCCTGAGCAGGGAAAGGAGGCAGGAAGGCAGGCAAGCGGCTGAGCAGGCGGTCACCAGGCTGCTAGCTGGTCTGGGTGGCTGCGGCCCCTCGGCTCCCCGGGCCCACCCAGGGACACTGAGGGCCTCTTGCCTGCCCTTCCAGCCAGACCTGGGTCTCCCCCAGTCCTGAAAGCATCTAAGTCCATCAGCCCTTGTGCACCCCTGAGCCCAGTCTGGTGGGAGAGCTGAGTATAGACATGACCCCACCCCGGGTTCTTGGATAACCTGGGGGCCCCCCACCCACGTGTGTTGCCGGGACAGAGTCTGGAAAGCAAGCCTTCGCCCCCAGCCCTTGAGACCAGAACGTGGAGGGCTGCGACACAAGAGGCAGGGTGCCGCCTCACCGGGATGGTTCCTCCCAGCGGCTGGCTGTCCTGTCCCTTGGTGGTGGCACCGTTTCCTAGCCCATGGCCATCAAGCGTCTGAGTTAGGGCTGGATCGGAAGAAGAGCAGAAGTCCTAAGGCTCCCTGCAACTCTAGCTCTGCCCTTACCATACACATGGCCCTCGGACAGAACCTTAAACTCGGGGGGCTCAGCTGGGAAGGGCAGATGCTGCCTCTCGGAGGTCAAAGGCAGGGCTTTGGCCAAGCAAGGTAGCAGGGCGCTTTGTTCGACCCCAAGTGTCTGGGGTTTTTGTGGTTGTTGTTCTATCCATATGTTGCCCACAATTTAAAAACAAGCATGTTGGCCCCAGCACAGGTCCAGGGAGCCCCTCCTTCCCAGGCACAGAGTCAGGTCGGCAGGCTGGGCCTGGCCAGAGGGCAGCTACGAAGCCGCCAGGGTGGGTCTGTGGTCTGTGTGAGTAGAGGACACAGATGATTCTGCTAGGACACAGCCTCCTGGGCCCCAAAATGTGTCATCCCGCAATGTTACTTATAACACAAGATGGCACATTCCCCACAATGGCCAGACAGGGGCATCAATCCAGCTGTCCAACACTGGAGGGAGGGACAAACCACACAGTGGAGAGTGGCCCAGCCTCGGATGAACAGCGTGCTGTCCTGCTGCAGCACGGCTGAGGCCCGGGAAGCCGCAGGCGGAGGGAAAGGGGTCAGACGCAAACACACAGCGTGTCTGCTTCCACTGACGGGTGGTCTGCGGAACAGCCCAGCCCACGGAGCTAGCAGTAGGTTAGCGGGGGCTGGAGGCTGGGGGCCAGGGACCGAGGGGGAAAGGGAATGACAGCTAACAGGGACGGGCCTTCTTACCAGGACGGGCCGGCAACAGTCTTCTGGAGTTCGAGGACCGGGACAGCAGCACAGCCCTGTGATACACTGAAATCCACTACGTGCACACTTTAAATGGTAAATTTGATGTTCTGTGTATTGTATTTCAACTAAGAGAAACTGAGACGGCTTCGGGAAAGAGAGAGCGGAGGCAGCCCACGTGAGAACTCAGGAGTGGCGGGCAGCCTTGGGGTGGCAGGACATGCCACCTGCCGGCCAAGCCCTCTGGAGCTTTGTGTGTTTGCTTCAAATGCAGCAAGCGGGCTCCTGCGTCCCAGCTTGGCACCTGGGCTGTCACTCCCCTCCGTTTCTGATCTGGAGAACCAGAGGGAGCCCACACCGTCCCCTGCCTCTCTCCCCGTTCCTGCCTCTCTCCGTCCCTCTCACTGCCCATCCCCCTTGACCGCTCCCTCCTGAGCTGGGTCCCCACCTCTCCTGGAGGAACAGGCGGTTCCCTCCTTCTTCCCCGTTAAGGCTGGACCAGAAGACCTCAGTCCTGCTGTCTGAGCCTCTCTGGACAGCGTCTGGACAGCCACGGGCCTCTCCTGGGTGTGCTGGGACCCTGCCGGCTCCAGCAGCGGTCTCCTCCCCTGCTCCTGCACTCCCAGGGCTCTGGCTGCGCCACGTGCTCCGTCCCCATGCCCACAGCTCTGACCAGCCTCCACTCCCTGGGCTGGGCCCCCTTCCCCTCGTTGCTTCCAGATCAGTCTCTGCGTCAGGCCCCCATGGGCATCTCACATCCTTCCCAGCAGCGCCCAGCTCCTGCCTCCCGGCTCACGGGCTCACCTGGCTGGGCCCCACCAGATGCGCGGCATCCGGGGCATCTGTGTGTCCAGCCCCAGTGCAACTGGCTGACCAGCAGCAGACGTGTTTGCGGAGGGAGGGAGAGAGGACCGAGCTCTGCTCAGCCCTGCCCACGACAGGCTCCTCCGCCGTGACTCGGCCACGGGTCCTGTGTCCGTCCCGGGACTCAGCCCGCTCCCAGGTGCGGCTCCAGGCCCAGGGAAGGCCTCGGGCCTCAGCCCTGCTCCAGCCACCCCAGGGTCCTTGCTTCAAAGGGCTCTGACCTGGGGATGGAAGGGGAGCCCCTGCCAGGTAAGGGCCTCTGAGGGACCAGGATCCGAGACTGCGCCGGGCACTTCACTCCGCGCCGAGCCGAGCCCCGGACACAGAGAGCCTTTGCTGGAGGGAGGGCCTCCTGTCTGCCCAGCAGGCTCTGGGGCCTGCCCCCCACCATGGCTCAGACAGAGCTACCTCTCACGTTGGGCGCACCCCAGCATTCACTTCCTCTCCTGGGTCAAGGCCGTGGCAAGAAGCTGCCCTCCGGCCCTGCGTCAGGTGTTTCTGTCCGGCAGCCGCCAGGCAAGGGCTCAAATTTCTGCACATGGGGGATCCTGGGCCCTGGGTTGCCTGGTGGCTGGTGGAAAACGTGCTGCCCATAGCCTGGCTAGTTTGGCCAAGGTCACTGGGGTCACTCAGAAGGCCAGGTGTCCTTGCCAGCCACAGTTACAGGAACAGAGAGGGCACCGTGTGGTCACAGCCCTGAGACCCCAACCACGGTCCTGGGGAACAGGGGAGGCCTGAGGCTGAGGGGTCTCTCTGGGCACTGGCCCCTAGTCCTTCCATTCAGGGAGTCCCCTCCAAGGACTCACTCTGAAGGTTCAAGGACATCTCTGGCCCCAATGAGGTGCCATGAGCGTGTGCGGCCCCGAGTCCAAGGAGAGGCCAAGAGGAGCGCTGGCGCATGTTCAAGGCCTTTTCGGGGGCCCCACGCAGCCCAGTGCACCCCTAGCTGCTTTTGTCCCAGCCAGACTGCTCAGGTCTGGGTGCGGGCTGAGTCCAAACAGCACCTTAGAAAAGCCAGAGACGAGGCTGGGAAGCCTGCTAGCCCGCCGCTGGGCCGAGCGAGGCAAAGCACATGGGCAGCTCCCAACGCCGCTGCTCCTGCCACACAGAGAGCGCCCCTCGCAGCCCAACCAAGGACCTGTGGTGTCAGCGCCCCGTGCGAGCCCCAGCGCCCACGGCCCGTGCTGGGTCTGCCCCTTCCCGCACCCCAGCAAGGGGGAAACACGCCTGCCTCGTCAGAAGCTGGGCCGTGCCCAAGAGGCAGGGCCTGCTCTAGGGGCGCCCCTCCCCGGGGACAGCACCCCTCCCCAGCGACCGCCTCCACTAACTGCCCGGCCTTGCCCCCCAGCCCAGATTCAGTCCCCACCCCTGCTGTGCCCACGGCTCCCCAGGTTGGGGTGGCCCTCCCGCCTGCGGAAGCCAGGTCCGGTCCTGTCCGCACTCCGGCTTGGCTGGCAGACCGCTCTGCCCTCTCTGGGCTCTGTGCCCCCACGCGTGGAGAGGTGTCCTCAGACTTGGGGCCTGCAGCCTGGTGCTGGCCAGATGGGGCTCCCGGGGCTCCCGTCCCCCGACTCCAGAGCAAAGCCACAGCCCGGTGTCCTCCCCTCATGGCTTCCTTTCCCCGCATGCCCTCAGGAGGTCAAAGGTCAGGGGCGTCTTCGGCTTACCCCAGTGACCGAGGTCAGGTGCTTCCCCGCCAGCCCGCAAAAAGTGTCCTGCTCTCCGGTCCCTTTGCTGAGCGGGGAGCCTGGAAGTCAGACCTGACCCTGTGCTCTGTCGCCAGACCCAGAGGAAAAGTTCACATCTGCTCCGCCCCAGCAGAATGTTTGCTTCGACCTTCCAGAGTCTGACGCGGAACAGCGCCACCGAGCTGGCCGGCGCAGAGTGCGGGCGGTGGGAGCCCATGGGCCGGGAGAACCCACGCGCCCGAACCTATGGGTCTCCAGCTCCCAGCTGCACAGGAGGGCCCCCCGAGGCCACAGCGGCTCGTAGGGTGCCGGGGAGACTGGCCGCCTTAGGGGACACACATGGTCTTCCTTTCTTCCCTGCTTGTTCCTGGGAGAGGGTTTGGAAACAGGCGCAGCTTGGCGCCGTCCCCACTGGCCCAGAGGGGAGAGGCAGAGCTGAAGGAACCTGCAGACTGCGCGGGGGTAGGGTGGCGGGGCAGAGCTGGGGCCCCAGGCCTCTCTGCGGGCTTCAGCTTCATACGCCCTGCTTGGTCGCGTTATTAAGATAGCAGCTTCGTTGCCCAACATACTTTCGACAGACGTGATAAAACTGGCTCCCGTGAGCAAACTCGGGGTGCTGGACGGCTGTGCCATGGGCTCAGCAGCCGCCACCACAGGACAGCAGTAGAGTGACCGGTGGAGACCACGCTGGAGAAGACCAGCCCCTTCAGCAGGATCTGCTGGGCAAGGTCCCCGCATCGACGTTCCCCTAAAGCAGGATGGCTCCGGCCCCTGAGCAGGGAGGGGCTCAGGTCCTGGGCAAGAGAGCCCAAAGCCCCTAGCCCAGCCCTCCATGGGGCCAGTGTGGGGAGGAGGGGCCTGACCTGAGAGCCCAGGAGCCCCTGAGCCCTCCCCATCTGAGGTCAGCACTTGGAGACAGTACTCTGCCATCAGAGCAGTGTCCCCCAGGAGCCAAGGAGCTGATGCCTCGCTACAGGGCATGGGTTCACCGAGCCCCTCCCATTGCCACCTGGCCTGGAGCTGGGCCGGGGGGTTGCTGAGAAGGGGGCTCCCTGGGAGAAAGGGCCTCTTGGTGCAGGAGATGGACAGTGTCAGTGTGAGAAGCACAGGGAAAAGGAACCAGGGGTGGCCAGGCAGCTGCCACGCCTCCCTGAGGGGGATGACAGGTCCCAAAGGGGTTAAAAGAGAGGGACACCCCCTCCCGACACCCAGGGAGACAGCTGGTCGGCCAGCCACTAGCCCAGGGACAGCCACAGCAGAGTGGAAGGGGGCTGCGTGGCACAGGGAGGCAGGTCAGAGCAGCTCCCAGTCACGGCTGTCCCCGAGAGATGCTCCAGCAAACCCTGGGCTAGGGGTGTCCCTGGGATGGGGAGCAGCAGGTTCCAGCCCTGCCCTGCTTATGAGCACCTGAGCACCCTTGGATCTCACCGGTGGGCCTCCGGCAGTTTCCCCGGGGTCTGGACAGAGAACAGGGCCCCCAGCCCAGCACATTTCCCGCTCCACACAACCTCAACATGTCCCTTCATCAGCAGACGGGTGCCGAGTGCTTCCTGGCTCCGTGCTGCGGAGCACAGGGCACACACACACACACACACATCCACGTTACAGGGAGACAGAGAAAAGAGACAGAGATGGTCCTATAAGTGGTCCTAAAGGCTGAGAGGGACCTGGTGGTCGGGGCGACCTCCCCGGGAAAGTGACATGGGGCAGGGTTGTGCACGTGAAGGGACCCAAGGGGACCGGTGTCGGGGGGCCTGGGTTCCAGGTGAGGGCCTGGCACGCAAGATGTGAGTGGATGGTCTCGCCCCCCTGGGGTGCGGTCACTGTTGGGGGAGCCAGGGGCCGGGAAACCAAGAATCAGAGACCCAGTGGAGGCCCGACGGGGACATGCCCCTGGTCACACGACACCCTTGCATTCAGGGTCCCAGATTTAGAGGTGTCTGCGGCCCCTCCTGGTACAGTACCTGGGCACAGACACGAGGTGGAGGCCAGTGCTAGACCTGAGAGCTACCTCCTGGGGACCTTGTCCAGGGTTCCCCCACTGGGCAGAGGAACAGCCATGGAGAGAGACCCCGAACCGCAAGTGGAACCAAGACCCCACACCACAAAGGCCTGAGGCTCACGGGTGTGGGTGTGGGCGGAGGACAGAGCCGCTGCCCGAGACGCCTTCCCGTGGCCGGAGCCCATGTTGTCCTGCGGTGCTCAGCAGCAGGAGAGAAAGGAAGGCAAGCAGGAGCCCCAGCTGCGGCAGGAGAACGAGGCCCGGGAAACCGAAGCGAGAAGCTCCTACAGGCGGACGTGTGGGTGTCCATGGGATGCAGCCTGCGCACCAGGCCCAGGGAGAAGGCTCCACTCTCCAGGGCCTCTCAAGAGCTCTCCGTCCCCCACCCAGCTCAGGGGGAGAAGGAGGCATCAGGCTGGCCTGTCCGTCCTCGTCCGCATGAGGCCAGCCAAGGGTGGGCCGCGGATGGAGGACAGCAGTGGGCATCGCCTGGGCCTCCTCAGCCTGGTGGCGGCCATGTGTCCCCAGACCCAAGTCCTCAAGACCAAGGCAAACAGGAGTGAGCTCAGGGAATCCGAGAGAGGCGTCCAGCAGCGCTGATGCAGAGCCAGGGCTCCAGGAACCTCACTCGGAATTTCAGGTGGAGCCCCGTGCCCACAGCTGCAGCCTCTAAACGGGAACACACTGAGACACAACCGCACCTGGGCGCCTCACCTCCCTCAGCACCTGCTCTGGCCCTGCCACCAGCGGCTGGCAGATGGTTCCAGGACCCAGGGGCTTCTGCTCCACTGGCCAGCCAGGCTGGCCCGACAGGCACATCAAGGTCAGTGGCTCTAAGGTCTGGAAAGACCGATCCCAGGTCTGGGGTGATGACTACAGGGCATGGGATGGAGATGCCTTTGTCCAGGTCAGCCTTTGCAGGGCCTGGATACCGGGAGTGGGGGCAGAACCAGGCCTCCCCCCGCCTGCCGCTCACCCCAGCACACAAGCCCACTCAGGGGCCACACGCCCAGAAGGTGGTTGGTCTGGAGTCCATGAAGGGAAAGTGGCTGCTCTTCCCAGGAAGATCAGGGCCGTCGCTGAGTGCAGTCGGCAGCTCCAAGGGGTCCGAGAAGGTAACAGAGCAAGGACCTGAAGCCCTGGTGTCTGGTGGCGGGGGGGGGGGGGGGGGGGGGTGGGGTCACTGGAGCCTGAGTGCTGTGGGGAGACACGGCCCCAGGTGGAGAGGCTACGGAGAGAGCGGGCAGGGGCACGTGATGCTCAAGACCAGTCTGGGCAGGGATTCAGGACTGACCTGAGGGAACCTTCATTCTTCGAGCTAACAAGAGGAGGCCATCTCCTGGGCTGGGGGGCAGCCGCTGCCGCAACGCCCCTGAGAGCTTCGAGGGGCTGGGCGTCTAGGAGCCTGGACATACCCAGTGCCGCCTGGTCCCGGGTCGGTGCAGCTCTGGCAAGTGGCCACTGGGCTTTCCACACCTGTGTCTGCAGGCTCACTCAGACCCCACCGGGAGGCGGCCCTGTGCTCTTTGCATGACCCAGTCCCTGGACAGTGTGGCTTGACCACCCAGAACCCCTGAAGGCTGGCCCCCAGCCCAGAATCCCAGGGCAGGCAAACCCTTTGTGCCGCCAGGGGCCATGGCCAAGCCCATCCCTTCCAGGGCCAGGGCCACACGTGACAGAGACCCCAGGGGTGTGTGTTCGATACGAATGGTGAGTGAATGACGCATTTTCCGAACGCACACTGCGCTCGTGCAAGAACGGGGCGTTCCAGGTGGAGAACGCGCTTCCCAGGGACAGGTGTGCAAACAGCAGGTGCTGCCCTCCCAACTGTCCCCAGCTCCATGTCTGCTGGCCCTGACCCCAGAGGGCCCAGCTGGGGGGCTGAGCAGGGAGGGGCTGGAGCCCAAGTGATGAAGTTCTAGAACACAGGTGAGGTCCGGTGGGCTGAGGTCTGGAGCCGATGACCAAGAAAGAATTCTTGAGACCTCTTTGGTGCAAAATGGTGGTTTATTAAAGCACAGGGACAGGACCCCTGGGCAGGAAGAGCTGCTGCCCCAGGTTATGTACCCAGCGGCTGGGGGAAGGTGAGGGGAAAGGAGCTTTCAGTGGAGTTTTCATATGCTAAAGATGCCTACAAGGTGCCAGGATGTCCCAGGCCTGCCGGAGGCCTTGCCCTCATGGCTGGATCAATGTTGTCTTTAGACCAGCCATTAGCATTAAGATAGTTGGGAGACTTTTTGGTGGGGTGTCACAATCCTGTTATCAATCGTCTTTGTTAGTGAGATTTAGGACATTTGTAAGCCAAGAGAGACTCCTGTCTAGCAGGATTGTGAGCTCTGCAAGTTAACCATTTGCTTACTGTTCTTGGCAGTCAGGGCTGCCTGAGGGATGCTACACGTATGACAGAGGGCGCCAGCTTTTGCTTTGTCTTCAGCCAGCCCCG
The DNA here is from genome assembly GCF_011764305.1 of Mustela putorius furo. Lineage (NCBI taxonomy): Eukaryota > Metazoa > Chordata > Mammalia > Carnivora > Mustelidae > Mustela > Mustela putorius. The sequence continues at coordinate 377,599 of NW_025422057.1, forward strand.
TGCTCCCTCATCGTGAGGACACTCCTGTCCCTAAGCCACTGCTGGAGCTCTCACACCCACCCCTCCAGGCCGGCCCAGCACAGCTTCTGAGGCCTGAGGTCCAACCAGGGCCATTGAGGAGGGGGGTCTCCGTGGCTCTATGCCCTAAAGCTTCCAGAATTCTCCCTCTCCTTCCAACAAACACTGAAAACAAAACAAAAGGCAGGGACGAGGACCAGAGCAGTGGGACCTCACGCTGCTGGTGGCAGTGGGTTCTCAGCGTCACCTGGTTGCCTTGGGGCCCTAGGACTGCTGGCCACACTTGACCTCCCACAGCCGGGGCGGGGCTGGTTTTAGTCAAGTGGAAAAGGAGCGGAAACCCCTTGGGCCAGAAGGCCTCTTGGGTCAGAGCGCTCAGGGCGACACCCTGCCAGCGGGTGGGGGGGGTCTCAAAGGAGCAATTACCTGAGGGGGAAGGAGGCGGGAGGTGGCCCCAGAGGCGAGGAGGGGGAGGGGGAGGCCTGCAGCTGGACCGAGAGCCCCGGCCCCGCCCCCACCAGTGCGGGGCGGGGCGATGCGGGTTCGAGGGTCAAGTGGCCCATTGTGCGGGCCCTGCAAGAGGCTCCAGGCTCCCAGCCGCTCCCGGGGACGTCTCAAAGAGCCTTTGGCGGGGAGCCCCTGGCAGGACAGCTCACCTGCAGAGACTCTCTATAGAGCCTTTGAAAGCATAGCAGCTGCCAGGGGCTGCCGGCCGGGCACCTCGAGGGACAAAGAATGGGGGAGCTGGCCCCTTCAATGAGAGGCCGCTTGGAAACAGCAGGCATGTGCCAAGCCTGCAGACGGGAAAGAAAAGGGCTCTTCATGGCGACTCAGTGTGGGAAGGAGACCCTTTCTCAGCCCCAGCGCCCTCGTGTGCATGACAGACGGCCTCGGCACGGGCCTGGAGGCCAGCAGTCCCAGCAGGGTGGCCGGGCACTCGAGTGTGGCCTGTCCAGCCGTCGGCTGAGCCTGGCCCCAGCCCAGCCGCAGCCCTCTCTGGGCGCGACTCCAAGTCCCATAAGGAAGGACGCTCCCGCAGGGAAGCCAAGGGTCACCGGCTCCCACCCCCCTTCCATGAAAAAGGTCCGGCACGGCAGCCAGAGCTGCCCCTGCCCAGTGCCTGCCCTGGGCCTGCACCCCCAGAATCGCCTTTTCCGGAACCGGGAAGGAGAACTCAAGGCAGGGGGGCCCCAGAGTGTCCCTGAAGCAGAGCCTGACTTTGCTTCACCACCCGCAGGAGCAAGGCACACGAAGCAGCCTCCAGACCCTCCTAACCAAAGCCCAGGGTCCAGACCTGCCTGGCAGCCTCCTTCCCCCAGGGCTGGGAACAGACGTTCCAGTCAAGACCTGCTGCCGTAGCTGCCCAGTCTTTAACGGTCTCCTAGACCAGGATTAAATTAGTCACTAGATTGTTAATCACTTTCTATTCCATGATCTTCTTTATTAGAGAGGAAGGACACGAACTGGGGGAGGGGCAGAGGGACAGAGAGACGCAGATTCCTCTGCCGAGCAGGGCCCCAGCCAAGCAGGACTCCATCCCAGCACCCAGGGATAAGCACCCAAGCTGAAGGCAGACGCTTAACCAACTGACCATCCAGGTGCCCAGCCCACCGTCTCGTTTAGATTGCTTTCAGACATCACAGTTCTTGGGCCACGACCCACCCAGACCCGTACAACTCCTTGCCTGCTGCCTTGATCAAGAGGGGAATCCTGCGGGCTCGGCCTCTCTGAGCAGAGTCCCAAATGCGGCGCCTCCTCCCCCGTCTACCCACACTGGAGGTGGGGAGTGGGGGCTCCCAGTACCATGCCACCCGCTTCGGCGGAATCTCTGAGGCCAGGAGTAGATAGCAACTACCCCGGAGTGGCCTTCCCGAGCGTCAGGCCCGGTCCTGCACACCCCGCCCCCTCGCTACTTTCCATGACCCCAGGATTCTCGTTCCCTTTCTGACCTCCTCCCGCAGTGCTGGCCTCGTCGGCCTGGCCTCTGTCCCCAAAATATTCCAGGCATTAGATCCTCTGCTCAGATTTCATGATTTGGGTTTCCCTAACCATGCCCCAATGTCCCGTTTGCCCCAGTGGCTTGAAGACTGTGGAGGGATGTGTTCCCTGCCCCTAGCATAAGGAGTGTCCCTCACTCTGTTCCTGGAGAGGTCAAGTCTTGCCCAGAGGCCAGTATGGAGGGTGGACAGAGCCCTACTTTCCCTGGACCAGGCTCGGCCTAGGCACCAAGGGAGGCTGGGCAGACCGTCACTTTCTGGGACCAGCCTGTTCGAGCCTCACACCAGGATGCTGCCTCCCACTTGGCATTTTCAGGAACGGAAGCAGTCAGCTTGGAGGCACCACTCCTTTTCATGTACTTCCTGAGGCGGGATCAGTGCTCAGTGTGAACCCAAATTCCAGAACGCCCACAAAGGACCCCAGTGTCTCCCGTCTGGTTCTGACCCAACCAAAGAGGTTGTGGAGGGCCCAGCTTCGGTTTGTTTCGGCCCTGGACCTCGGCTGGGCTGAGGGTAAGGCACAGAGGGGCAGGCAAGGCTGGCCCGGCTCCCTGTCAGCTTGTCCTGGACCCAGACCCCCAGGGCCCTTAGGGGCTCGGGGCTGGGAGGTGGCCACTCTCCTGGCCTGTCGCCATGGCAGGTCCCAGCTGGGACTGCTATGTGGCTGTCCCGCAAGCCTGCGGGGATCTGAGGTCCAGCAGGATTAGGCTGGATTACAAGCCCCAGAAGCTTCCCCTCGGTGGGCTCAGGCCTGGCCGGAGCATCCGTTCGCAGGGAGAACTCCCGCTTGTCAGTGGCCGGAGGGCCTGGCTCTGGAGCGGACAGAGGTTGGCTGGAAAATCACGGCCGAGGCTGCATTTATTCTGAGAACTCACGTACCTCAGGGAGGATCCAGCAAAGGAAGCCGTTAGTCCTCGAGGGTGTGGGGCTTCCTCCTCCCTTTCCACAGCTGAGAAGTTTTGAGGGGGTTGTGCTCGGGTCGTGCGCCCTACTGCAGGGGGGATCCAGCTGAGGCCAGGGCTGCTCACCCCGCCTCGCTGACCGGCGACCCTCTGCTGGGACTCACAGGCCTTCCGGCTTCCTGGGGCTCCTGGCAACCTCAGGAATGAGGTTTGGGAATCAGGGTTTCAGCTCCAAGTAGAAAATGGCTCACAGGTCCCTGGGACCTCACTGTTGGTGGCCCCTCTTTGGAGTCTCCGGGCATCAGACGACTCTGCAGCAGACAGTGGGGAAGCCCTGGGTCGGCCCCTGAGCACAGCCCTCCACCCCAGGGCACAGGCTGACCAGCATTGTCCCCACAGACGACCCGCAGGAACTCGACCATCCCTCAAAAGCTTCATCTCCTGTAATGGGAGTGTTGGGCCGGCCTGGAAAACAGGAGGAAATCATCACAGAAGCGTCAGGCCCTGTCTGCTCAGTTCAGAGATCTCTCCAGTGTTCGTGACCCTGTATCTGGGAAATGACCAAGAAACTCTCCACAATATCCCCAGAACAGCACGCCTTGCGGGCCCAAGACACCACCATACAGTGAGTATGGTGTTGGCCAAGCATGGGCAAGGTCTGGAGTGACCGTCATTCTCCTGGGGTCTCCCAGGTAGGGCTGACCTAACAGACCTTCCCAGTGTGGGGGCGCAGGGAGTGGCCACCGCTCAGCTCTGCCAGGCAAGGGGATGGGTGTGTTACTCTGGTCCAGAAGAGGGCGTGGGGCTCTGAAAAGTGGGAACAACAGACTCTGTTGTGGGTTTTTTTAAGACTCATAAAAAATATTAAATAAATCGGGGTGCCTGGGTGGCTCAGTGGGTTCAAGCCTCTGCCTTCGGCTCAAGTCACGATCCCAGGGTCCTGGGATGGAGCCCCACATCGGGCTCTCTGCTCAGCAGGGAGCCTGCTTCCTCCTCTCTCTCTGCCTGCTTCTCTGCCTACTTGTGATCTCTGTCAAATAAATAAATAAATAATCTTTTTAAAAATGTTAAATAAATAAAAATAAAAATAAAGCCTCATCATACCCTGGGTCCTGGCCCAGTTCAGGGTCTCTCTGAAGGCCGGTTGGCTTGGGGTCTTCCTGGGAGGAGGCCTAGCCCCTGGCCCAGGCCTCTGTAAGGATGCACTGGGCCCTCTGGACAAAGGAAGTCAATTCTGGGTTCTGTGGGCCGTTAAGTGACTCTGCTGGCCCCCAAGCGATTTTCTGCAGCCAGGGAAGAGCAATTGTATTTTCCAGCTCATTAAGCCGGCGCACAAAGCGCAGCCGTCCCCAGGCCCGAGCCCAGGCGTCCAGTGGCCAGACCTGGATTCCACAGGTCCCTCCCTGCCTGGAGACGCTGCCACCCATTGTCCCTGAAAGGTACCACCTGATTATTCAGGCGCGTTGAACTCTCATCCCGCATTGTGCGGCCACGCCTGGGAGACTGCGCCCAGACGAGCCCCTGACTCCCCGCAGTTACAGGGCCGGCGCCCAGGGCAGACACATGGGTGCAGCCTTCCCAGGTCAAGGTGCTCCGAGTGCCTGCAAGCGCCGCCCCCCGGCGGCACCCCGTGCTTGGGAGCGGGGCGGGGGCACTCTCGGGATGGCTGGGGGCTCCTCGAAGGCCTCTGGGCAGGGGTGCACGTGGCCCTAGCCCAACCCCACCCTCTAACTTCCCCATGGTGGGGGCCGGCCGAAGAGGACCCCTCTGTCTCTCCCTCAGGTGGGGTCTGGGAGGTCACCTTCTTCACCCAGGCTGCTGCGCAGCGACCACTGCGTGGCCGTCCCTTGAGCAGTGAGCGGACAGGGGTAGGGGGTGTGGGAGAACACCTGGCGGCCTGCGGTAGACCAGGGCGGCTGCCCCTGCACATCACCCCCTGCGCACGGGCGCCCCCACCCCTGTGGGTGAGCCAAGGTGCAGACTCCTGGGCAGCACCAAGGAAGCAGGGAGGCTCTGAACCTGGCCCGTTTGCCTTCTGCTTCCCTCACTTTGTCCGGGAGTGAGGGCTGTGGCTCAGGAGTCCCGGCCATGACCCCAAGCTCCAGACTGTCCCTTCCCCTGCAGCTCCGGAGTCCTCACAGTACACTCGCAGACCACACGGCGGCTGGAGGAGGCCCACAGCGTCCCACAGCCCCGCGCCCCGCTTGCCCATCGCTCCCCACACTGCACCCACAAAGGCCTCCCGCCCTTTCCAGGCCACCCCCACCAGCTCCTTCTCAGCCAGAGGGTCCTGATACTCAGGTCTGGGCAGCGCACCTGTTCCCACCAGTCAGCTGGAAAACCCCATGGTCCGTGGGGTCTAGGCAGGGGGACAGAGGGCCCTGCCTCAGTTGGGGGAGTAGTCCTGGGTGAGCACAGCTCCAGACCTGCCTGAGAAATCGAAAAGTACTCGAAAGGACCAACCATTTCCAGACAACTTACCACATCCCAGAGCAAAACTCAAGGGCATTTCCAGGAAATGACAGTGAAACTGTCCACTCGCCAACAAGGTAAATTCATAAAGTGTAACATCTAATAAAATACTACCAAGAAGCAAAAAGCAGTAAAATATGACCCTAGTGAAAAGAAATATCAAAACTGACCAAAACCTGAAACGGATGAAGCACTTGGCGTAGCAGTTACTGTAACAAGCTCTCACTGCTTGGAACAGTGGGTAGAGACGTGACACGTGTCAAAAGACCCAAGTAGAATGTCTTGAGATGAAAACTGCCACATCTGGGCTAAAACAAAACCAAAACAAGTAACAAAACACATCAATGGCAGAACAGACATCACAGAAGAAAAGGGTTAGTGAACTTGAAGACGGTACTAGGAAATAGCTCCCCCTCAAAAAGGAAAAAGGTAACTTTAAAAAAAAAATTTTTTTTAAAGATTATATTTATTTATTTGACAGAGAGAGATCACAAGTAGGCAGAGAGGCAGGCAGAGAGAGAGGAGGAAGCAGGCTTCCCGCTGAGCAGAGAGCCCGATGCGGGGCTCGATCCCAGGACCCTGAGACCATGACCTGAGCCCAAGGCAGAGGTTTAACCCACTGAGCCACCCAGACGCCCCAAAATAGGTAACTTTTTAAAGGATGGAGCCATAGAACGACTTCAAGAGGCTCAAGATGCGTGTGATCGATGCGTGCGGAGGACGTCAAGAAATATCACTGAATAATGGCTGACGATTTTCCTAATTTTTCCTAAACTTGCAGATCCAGGAAGATCAACAAAAACCAAGCAGAAGAAACATCAATAGAATCCCCCCAAAGTCCATCATAACCATATTGCTCAAAACTAATGATAAAGATAAAATCTTAAGAGTAGGGGCACGTGGGTGGCTCAGTGGGTTAAAGCCTCTGTCTTCGGCTCAGGTCATGATCTCAGGGTCCTGGGATCGAGGCCCGCATCGGGCTCCCTGCTCAGCGGGAAGCCTGCTTCCTCCTCTCTCTCTGTCTGCCTCTCTGCCTGCTTGTGATCTCTGTCTGTCAAATAAATAAATAAAATCTTTAAAAAAAAAATCTTAAAAGTAGCCAGAGAGGGGCACCTGGCTCCCACTCAGGTCATGATCCCAGGGTCCTGTGATCGAGCCCCACAACGGGCCCCCTGCTCAGCGGGAGCCTGCTTCTCCCTCTCCCACTCCCCCTGCTTGTGTTCCCTGTCTCGCTGTGTATCTCTCTGTCAGATAGATAAACAAAATCTTAAAAAAAAAAAAAAAAAAGTAGCCAGAGAGAAAAGACACCTTATGCATGCAGAAGCAAAGATGGCAAACGTCCATGACAGATGTCCCACTGGGGACAACTCAGACAGTAAAGAGGACAACATGTTCACTTTGACCTGTCAAGTCACAGTTCTGCTCCCAGGAAGATATCTTTCAAGATCGTAGGGGAAAGAAACATGTTTTCAGACATACAGAACCTGGAAGAAGAGTTTATCTGCAGACCTACACTACAAGAAACACTGAAGAAAGCCCTTACACGGGACAGCGGCGACAGAGGGAGTAGAAATGAACCCAAACAGGTGAAGAGCGCCGGAAGTCGTACCGGTGTGAAGGGTTAGAAGAGGTAGTTTTCTTTCTCTTCAAACCTCTTTAAAAGTTAACTGACCCTTTAAACAGAAATGATGTCAGTGTCTACGAGACATGGAAGTAAAAGGTGTGACAGCAGGAGCCCCAGGGCCTCGAAGGACAGATGAAGACACCCGACACTCCGGAAAAGTTCCCACACCAGACAGAAAAGGCCGATGCCACTAGCAGTCAAGTTGTCGTGATCGGAATACGCTACTGTCGCCCTTACAGCAACCCCTAAAGTGACAATCATAAAAGAGTCACAGCCAATAAACCGACACAGGAAATATGCTGGAGTCGTGAAGAAATTCAAATGACCCGGAAGGAAGGAAAAGTGGGACAGCAGCGAGCGGGGACTTGCGAGGTGACGGGGACTTGCGAGGTGACGGGGACTTGCGAGGTGATGGGGGGACAGACTTGGCGGAGGCGCAGCAGTGAGCGCAGGAGGGTGACCGTCTCCCCTCCCCGTAAAGAGGCACAGACAACGTGCAGAAGGGCCAGACCTGACGGCCCGCAGCCTACCCGAAGCACCACTTATTTTATGTTGTTAGTTCTTTTTACGGATTTTTTTTTACTTCTTTATTTCAGCAAGAGAAAGAAGGAGAGCAGGCGGGGGGAGCGGCAGGGCAGACCCCGAGGCCAGGAGCCTGACCTGGAGCTCCATCCCGGCACTCTGGGATCATGACTCGAGCAGAAGGCATGGGGTCAACCGTCTGAGCCACCCAGGTGCCCCCACAAGGCGTTTTTTAGGGACACCAGGTGGCTCAGTCTTTAAGCATCTGCCTTGGGCTCAGGTCATGATCCCCCATCAGGGTCCCTTCTCAGCAGGGAGGCTGCTTCTCCCTCTCCCACTCCCCCTGCTTGTGTCCCCTCTCCTGATGTGTCCCTCGCTGTCAAATAGATAAAATCTTTAAAACACACACACACATAACACTTTTTAAAGACACAACTATATTAAAAGTAAAAGCATAGAAAAGATATCCTGTACTAACACTGGTTAGAAGAAAGCCTGAGGGTCTATACTACAATCTTAAACACTTACGCAACGAACAAGACAGCTTCAAAATATACTAAGTAAAATGGTAGAACCAGGGGCGCCTGGGGGGCTCAGTCGGTTGAGCGTCTGCCTTCATCTCAGGTCATGATCCCAGGGGTCTGGGGTGCAGCCCCGTGTTGGGGGGGGGTCCCTGCTCAGCGGGGAGCCTGCTCCTCCCTCTCTCTGCCTACGTCTCTACCTGCTTGTGCTCTGTCTCATTCTCTCTCTCTCTCAAATAAGTAAATAAATATTTTTTTAAAGAAATGGTAGAACCGCAAAGAGAAATCAAACCCACAGTGACTGTTGCAGCCTTCAGTTTGCTCTCAGTAACTGATTAAACAAGCAGGCAGAACGCCTGCACGGCTGTCGTCATGCGTGCTGCATCCAAACGACCCAGCTGACGTTCTCTGGACGCCCTCCTCTGCCACAGACGAACCCACGGTCTTTTTGAGGCAACAGAACATTGGCCAGGATAGACCATATTTGGGGCCATAACACAAGTCTCTAAATGGAAAAGGACTCATGTCCCAGTGCGTCCCTGACCTCACCAGAAGCAAACTGAAAGTCCATTTAGAAACATCCCTGGAAAATGCCCCAAACGCTGAGGAGCTGAATGACACACTTGTAAGTGACCCTGGGTCAAAGAAGAAAGCGAAAGCAAAGTTAGTGTTTGGAACTGAGTGAAAACATTCCAATTGCAGGATGTCTCCACAGCTGTACTCCGGAAAGTCTGCAGCACGGGACGTTCTATTAGACAGGAAGACAGGTTTGAAGATCAATGACTCAGTATCCCCCTTAAGAAACCCAAAACGAGCAAACAGAACCCAAGCCCAGTAGAGGAAAGGAAACAGTAAGATTGGGGGGCCCCACGAAGCAGGAGCCTGGAAACCATGAAGCGGTTGGAACCGACAGCCAGTGCCTTGAGGGCCGCAGTGCTGCTGAGCCCAGGCTGCCCACACAGCCGGCGCCCACACACTCCTGCAGGGCTCAGGTCCCTGACATGCCACCGTCCAGCCCTGCCCAGCCTGGCTGAGAGCAGGAGCCCGAGGCCCTGGGTTTAACGACGGCTGCCTCTGGGGCCTTGGAGCTGAGCAGTGCCGAGCCTGGAGGGGCAGCCTGGCTCCCGTTTCCAAAACCGTCCTGCACTCATCCTCCTCTGGCTTGTCCCCGCTCTCCACGGACTTTTGGGGCACCTGGGTGGCTCAGTCGGTTGAGCGTCTCTGCCTTTGGTCAGGTTGCGATCTAGGGTTCCGGGATGGGGTCCTGCATCTGCTTCTCCCTTTCGGCCGCTCTGCCATTGTGCTCTCAGTATGCCCTGAGGCCCTGCCTTTGTGCCCAGGCCCCGTGGGTGAATGGGTCACATCTGTCCATCAGCCCAGCCAATGCCAGGGTGACGGGAGAGCCAGAGTACAGACAGAGAGACAGATGCAGAAAGACAGGGAGGCACAGAGAGGGAGATGTCAGAGAGAGAGAGAGAAGGTGCACAGAGGCAGCATCTGGGGCCTGGTGGAAGTGAGAAGAAGCCCCACTCCTGTCTGAGAAGCTCTCCTGGCCTGGAAGGAACCTCCTCTGTCCTCAGGAGCCCGGCCGCCGCCCCCAGCCCTGGCGTCCGGAGTCTCCGGCCAGCACAGTTAGGTCTCAGGGGGCTGACAGCAGGCAGACAGCCAGTCTCGGTGTGGACCGTTGCTAGTGCACGGGGTCCTGCACTGGGTGTGCTCAGCTGGCACTCTGCACCCAGTTTCTCAGGGTAGAGACACCTGAGAACACGTCCCACCTCAGGGGCGGTGCAGATGGGCTGAGCACCCGGAGCTAAGGAGCCTGGGAGGGAGGCCCGGGCTTGGGGGGGGCGGGCGGGGCCAGAGAATGGGCCCCAGCGTCTCTCCTGGTGGCCAGAGACAGTGTCTCGTCTTTCTTCACACACAAGACATGGGTTTCTAGCTCCAAAGTCACTACATTGGCAGCAACGGGGTCCCTTCTCAGCCCTCCCCACTTGTTCCTCTGCCGCCAGGCCCTGGGGGTCTGAGGACACACTGCCCTGCTGGAAACCTGTTTGTGCTGAGTGCCAGGGCCCGGATCTTCACGTCCAGACCTGGAGGCTCTCCCCAGCCCCCACATCTTCCCTCTCTTCTCTGCCACTTTGCTGGAACCCATGCCAGGCAGGGGCCTGGTCAGCACTGGCCCAGCCTTGCCCTGCCAGGACGAATACCAGTTTGGACACCCCAGGGAAGGAAAGATGTCCCAGAATCTTGGGGCTGCATCTGGCCCTGAGACCCCCTCCCCACCCCGGGCCCAGCCAAACCCCAGCACAGACTCCCACCTCACCCACCAGACCCCACCTTCGGAGGGAGCCGGGCAGACCTGGGGCAGCTGGCTGTTACCCTCCTTAAAGTTCTTCTTCGGGCAGCTGGGGGGCTCGGTTGGTTGGGCAACTGCCTTCGGCTCAGGTCACAGTCCCGGAGTCCCGGGATCGAGGCCCACATCAGGCTCCCAGCTCCGTGGGGAGTCTGTTTCTCCCTCTGACCTTCTCCCGCTCATGCTCTCTCTCACTGTCTCTGTCTCAAATAAATAAATAAATAAAATCTTTTTAAAAACTTAAAAAAAAAATTCTTCTTCAAACACAATTGTGATTGTGGCTTGCTGAAGACAAGCTACCAGGAGAGAGTCCTTCAAAGAAAGTGCTTTCGTGATGCAATTTACTCCATTCAACTCAGCACCCTTACTACATCGGAACGAGGCAGCCCGTCTCAGGTTGGAGAGCCGCCCTCGGCACAGACACCAGGCCTCACTGCCCAGCGGGTCCCAGGTCCTGTCAGCCGCACTTCTAAATTCGAATTAATGGAGAAAAAAATTCTAATTGTATTTCTCTGGCTGAGCCAGAGAGTTAACTGTCCCCAAAACTGGATTTCAGGAAATCAACTTTGGTTTTTCAAAAATAAATATATATCGATCCAGGTTGTTGCTCCTGTGTTCTGGGACAGTAATCAGACGTAAAGCCTCCTGCAAACCAATCTCGTGATTTGTTCTAAAACTTCAGGGAGAGACTGCAGAGGGAGGCCTACAGCACCCAAGAAGGTTTTTAAACCAAAGATTGGTCCAGTTTTGGAAAGGTGCTCTGAAGAAGCACAGGTGTCTGGCGGGCCCTGGGCTCACGGGGTTCGCGGGGCTCGCGGGGGGGGCGGGGGGGGGCCCAGAAGCATCTCCGGGGATGGGTGGGAAGCGGGGGAGGTCCCTCTCCGGGGACCTTTCCTTGGTGCCAGATCCCAGGTCCCGCGACCTGGGAGATAAGGGTGAACAAGTGCGGAACGGGGGCGGGGGGGGGGGGGGCTGCCTGTGTCTCAAGCCCGGCGCCCGAGGCGGGTAAGAGGGTGCCCCCCCCACCCTCCTGGCAGCCGCAGGCCCCGCCCAAGGACCTTGGACGCGCCTGGCAGGCGGCTCCTAGGGCGGGACCCTGGGACACTCGGGCAGTGCGACGGTTGACCCCCGCCCGGGAGGGTGCCGCGCAGTCACAGGTGACTGAAAAACCATCCAGGGCCAAGGCAACTTCAAGGGGAGGGAAGCAGAGTCGCCAGTTCAGGCCGCGGATCCATCATATGCGGCCCCAGGGTTGAGAGTGAGCGCTGGGGCCAAAGTAGCAGGCGCCGAGGGCTCCGGGTCCGGGCTGGGGCGCAGGAGAAGAGCGGGCGAGCCACAGGGGGACGGCATGGCCTCCGATGGTGCAGCCCTCTCCGCTCGCAGGATCTGCGCTGTCAAGGCCCGTGTTCCGCCGTCGAGTCCTCCCTTTGGGGAACCTGGGGCCAGCTCCCACCCAGGGCCAGTGCTCCCTGGGTGTCCCAGGCACTTCCTGGGCAGAAGGAGCGCGGGCCCGGCGGGCAGAGCTCCGGGAGAGGCCGGCGGGGACCTGGGGCTTAGGGTCCTAAGCGGCGGACCCTCCCCTCCCTGTCCATCCCGCCCCCCTCCCCCCAGGTCAACGAAGCCAATGGACACCCAGGCTCACGCTGCCGCGGCCGCAGCGATTGGATGGCGGCGCATGAAAGGGACACCGCCTCCGTAAAGGGTCCCGAGCGCGCGGGCGCCGCCAGGCCCTCGGCAACCTTGCCGCGCGCGACCCTCTCGTCCTGTCTGCCGGGCCCCGCCAGTCCTGCGCCCGCCGGCCTGCGCATGGCCCCGGCGTCGCTCGGCATGAACCCCGCTGGACTGCAGACGTGCGGCGGCGGGCGCGCGGGGCCCGGCCCGCTGCCCTTTAGCGTCGAGTCGCTGCTGGAGGCGGAGCGCGGGCTGGACTCGGAGCCCGAAGAGCTCCGGGAGGAGAGGCCACGGGGCACCGCGGAGCCCTGGGCCTGGTTCCCGACGGCTGCCCGCTCGTCCTCCCCACGTAAGTGCCCTGTCGCACGGTCAGGGCAGCGAGAGAAGCCCTCATCCGGCCCAGGCTCGGAGGACCAGCGCGGGAAGGGCGCCGTCGCTCTTAACTTCGCAACGTAGCGGCCAAGGCGCCTGGCTGGGGGCAAAGAGAAACGAGCCCACCCGAGGCCTCGCGCCCCGCCAGCCCGCAGCGGCTCCTGCGGCCCACGCCAGCCCCGAGGCAGAGTCCGAAACCCGTGAGCCCGCGGCTTTGGGGCTCAGAGCTTCCCGGCCCAAGCATCCCCCGACCCCGTCCGTCCCCGCGATGCTTAACTTCCGCTTGGCCGAATCCCCCCGAGAGCGCTCGGTTCTTGCGGCCGCCTCCCGCCCAAGCTTCTCGCTTCTCCAAATGGGCAGAGTTAACCTCCTCCCCGGCGTGCGGGGCAGCCGACTTGAGGAGCAGAGCTCGAGTCCAGTGCCCACCGCCCCGCCCGCGCGCACACGGTCCCCCTGATGCCTTGTTCTCTGGCCCCAGGGGCTTCTGGGGTGTCGACTTCCCTCAGGGCCGACACTTGCAGAGGTAACCAGCCTTTGCGGGGACTCGAAAGTGTCGGAAAGAGGCGCGCGCTGCTGGCGTCTGAGCGCCCGCTTTGTGCTTTTCTCTCCTCGCAGGCGCCCCCAGCCCTCCACCCTGCACCCTCCGAAAACACGAGACCAACCGCCAGCCGCGGACTCCCTTCACCGCCGCGCAGCTGCTGGCGCTGGAGCGCAAGTTCCGCCAGCAGCGGTCCCTGTCCGTCGCCCAGCGCGCCGAGTTTTCCAGCAGCCTGAGGCTCTCGGAGACGCAGGTCAAGATCTGGTTTCAGAACCGCCGCGCCAAGGCCAAGAGGCTGCAGGACTCGGAGCTGGAGAAGCTCAAGCTGGCGGCCGAGCCGCTGCTGCCTGCCTTCGCCCTGCCCGTCGCGCTGGGCGCGCCCCTGCCTGGCTCCCCAGCCAGGTCCGCGGGCGCAGCCGGCACCCTGCCTCGGGTGCCGGGACTCCTCGCCGCGCCGGTCGCTGCCTACCGCATGTATTACCTGTCCTAGGTCAAGCGGGGAGGGAGGGCGCGGGCAGGGAGCTGCTGGCTTCCCCGGAGGGGCCTGCGAGGTGGGTCCCCCGCGCCAGGGGCGCCGGCCCGCAGCGTGGTGTCCTCTCGCGGAACTGCTGCTCTGGGGAGCCCCCCCCCCCGCACTTCTTGTTCTGTTTGGTTTTTCAGTTTTTATGTTTCTGCTATTGTTAATACATGTATGACTGAGGCCTCGAGCTTACTTGGGGTATCTCACGGATCTTTCAAACAACCACATTCCTACAAACTTCTCTGCAGGGAACAGGGCAGCTTCATCCCGAGTCCTCGGAAGGGGCCACCGCAGAGCTTCCCATTTTGGGCAAAGCAGCTAGTGAGGCGTTCTGAGGTTTGCTCTGCGGAGTGTCTCCTGCACCCTTCCTACCTTAAACAGGACACCCAGAACTGGCTCCATGATTTGGGGCTTCGGCAAGAAACTGAGGCCGGAACAAGGAGGGGAGAATAGTTTGGTGCCAGGAGTGTTACATGGACTTACTAGTTACTTCCACTGACCAGGTTTGTTGCCATCCTGACCAAAGTTCACACTTATTTTAGGGATTTTGCCCACAAATTACTGTTTTCATGGAGAAGGCCCTGCAGCCTTGGACGAAATGCTGTCTGTAGGAGTGTGTGTGTGTGTGTGTGAATGTGTGTGCGTGTGTGTGTGAATGTGTGTGCGTGTGTGTGTGTGAGTGAATGCGTGCAGGTGAGCGCCTGTGGCAGGTGTAGCCCTGCGGGGGCGGCGCACTGGGCGGGGGGCGCGCAGGAATGGGGATGAAGCTGCCCCTGGCGCTGCCCTGGTCGCAGGACCTGCAGCTCCGAGTTTTGGTCCTGTTGGTCCACCTGCCTGCCCAGCAGGGGCAGAGGGGGTGATGGCCAGGGACCAGCGGCTCAGCCGCCACCGCCAGGAACTGGGTTAAGGAAGCCGATGGTGTCCCTCTCAGCGTCCCCAACACTCAGCCTCGGCCCAGGGGGCTGCTGAAGGGGCCCACAAAGACCCACAGGGCCCGTTTTTCCTGCCCTCGCTGTGGCTTGGGGCTGCAGCAGCTCCCTCTGGCCCCGCCCGCCCTGCGCACTGCCCACCCAGACCACAGGGTGGGGGGATTCCAAGCCTTTCCCTCCAGACAGGACGCAGGGTGGTTGCCCCGGACTGGGGTGCTGCCAGCCCCAGGAGGGGGAGGACCTGGTTTTACTGAGCAGGAGGCTCCCGAAAGTCCTCATAGTGCATGAACTTGCCTATTAGTAGCGATTACTCTCCCTATGTGTCAGGGAAATGAGAATTCACGATGGATTTTAAAGCCCAAAACACCTGCCTGGTCAACGGCCCACTAGCCTGGCACCCTTGTTGCTTGTCAAGACCAAGTCTGTCTGCTGTTCTGGAGAGGGCTACTGCCTTGGGCAGGGACTGTCCCTCCTCCTGAGACTTGCTGCCTGTTTGCCTTCTCTCTCAGAGGGCTCAGGTTCCTGCATGTCCTGGGCCAGATCCCCAAGCTGTGTGGACGTGCTGGTCTCTCTTCCAGCCAGTGTGTCTCTGATGGAAGTTCTCAGAGGCCCAGAGGGTGTCCCAAGCTTGCCAGAGCGAACATGGAAGGGTTGACCCATCAGGAACCTGCACGGAGGCCTGGGGCCTCTGCCACCCTCGTCTTGGGACAGACACCCTGATCTCCGAAGTCCTGCCCCACCCCGGTCTGTGCCTTCACATGTGTTCCATGCCCAGCTACTGCTGGTGGACTCAGAGATACCAGCCCTGCCCTTGGGAGACCAACCAGATGAGGGGGAGAGGAGCGCCGTTCAAGGCCAACCACACCTCTTTGCGGGGGCCAAGAATGGGTCGAGCTGTGCAATGGTGTGGATTGTGGGTGACTCCGGTAGGGGTGAAAGTAGGCGCTGGGACTGTGGAGACTGAGCCAGCCTGGGTGTCCCATCAATCTCATTAAACAAGTGGTGTAATCATAGGCCTGGCTGGTCTGGGTGGCCCAAAGGCCACTAAGCCTTGGGATTTGGCCCTGAGACTCCCAAGTCAGTGTCCTGCTGGTCCAGTGGCTGGGTTCGGGCCAGTCGGGCTCATTCACTCTGGTTCTCGGGCACCTCCCCAGCACAGGCAACTCTTGGAGCCCCTGCCACAACCCTGCTGCTCTCGGCCCGTCCCCGACGTGGACGCCCAGCCACAGGTCCCCTGTCTGTGAGTCCACAGAAGGAGGACAAGGACCATTCTGTTCCAGTATTTCTCTGGGAGGGATTCCCGCCGTTCTGACCGTGGGTCCCAATGATCACAAAGAAGCTGTTGCCTAGAGGGCAGAGGCTCCTCATGGGACTTCTGGAAATGGGACCCCAGGGTCCTTCTTAAGCTGGGCAGTGGGGTGGCATCTACCGTTCCCACCAGGACATGTGACTTCACAGTTGTGTTTGCACTACAAGGCGTCAGGTGACAAGGGCACACTACTTCCCATCAGGTGCAGTGATTGCTAAAGAACGCCACCATCTCTGCGTCCTGAGATGCAGGCACGTGCTCCGGGGGGCTCCCCCGCGGCTTCTTTGTGGCCCCAGGACCTGCCCAGGCCTCAGTGTCTGTGTGTTCAGGCGGCGTCTTTGGGCAGACGGGCTGCACTGTTTCTTCGGCCTGACGATACATGAAGCTGTCTGGATGGCCTCGAGAGCTCATGCTGTCATTCTCATGTCTACGGAAGTGGGGTCTCCCCCCTTGAAGGGACAGTTTTGCTGCTGCTGGTGCTCCGCACTGACGTCTTCCGCCGACGAGGCCGTTATGAACGAGCACTGTGCGGCGCTGAAGCGGACACAACGCGGGAAGCTCCGCGCTCGGCCGCAGAGGCGGCGCGGGTGGGGGGAAGGAGCTCGGCGTGTGCGGGGCGAGCATCTGAAACCCACACCCAGCGGCGACACTAGTCCTTTAAGCATCCAAGGGTGCTGGTTTTTTCCAGGTTGTACTTTGAAGATGGGCAGAACGCAGAATGACGTACAACCCCCT
Source organism: Mustela putorius furo (assembly GCF_011764305.1). NCBI lineage: Eukaryota > Metazoa > Chordata > Mammalia > Carnivora > Mustelidae > Mustela > Mustela putorius. Next base: position 394,082 of record NW_025422057.1, read on the forward strand.
GCTCTCTCGGGCCCCTTTACCGCTTGGGACTGTGAGCGCTGCCCGGAGGCCTGGGGCCCTGCGACCCTGCAGGAGGCGGGCGGCCACGGGCTGGAGAGACCTGCGTTCTTACTCTGTTGCAATTTAGTGTCGGCGTTTCCACGGACGGAGCTGAAAGCACGCACAATGGGACGTACCTTAGCTCTTTTCTGTCACTGGGCAGCTAGCGCCTCCGGCCTCGGTGTGCACGGAAGCTGCCAGAAGGGGCCTCTTGGTCGCATTCTTGATTTTTAAAGGAAGTACTTTTAACACTTCACTGTGAGCATAATATGCATGTGGTGGTTTTTTGAAACACCTTGTCCAGGTGACTGCGGTTCGCTTCTGCAACTGATGCAAACTTCTATCGTCAGTGAATGTGGTACTTTATTCAGATTCTTTTCCTGCATATATTGATGGAGATGATGTGTTTCCCTCAGTCTGTTAATGTGGTAAAGATTCTCCAATGTTGACCGTAGTGTGAATTCCTAGAATAAGCCTGGGAGAGGGGAGATTTGACACATTTACGCAAAAAAACAAAACAAAACAAATGGTAAAGATAACATATGACGGACGGACGCTGTAACTGTTCAAGTCCGGTCGGGCAAACAGCACCAAGCCCACGGCACAGCAGGAGAGCGGCGCCACGTGGTGTGCCCGCGAGACAAGGCAGACACGCCTGCCTCCCTGTGGACGTGTCCGCGAGCGTTTCTGGAGACGAAATCCTATCCTGTGGACCGCACGCGTGTTTGCGTGTGTGTCTGGCTTTGTCCGTTCAGAGTCATGTTTTCGAGGCCCTTCTGTGTCAGAGCAGGTAATTGCTTCATTCCTTTTTATGGCCAAAGAATATTTCATCATTTGAATACACCACATGTGTTTATCCATCGTCAGATGATGGACCTTGGGTTGTTTCCACCTTTCGACTACTAGAGTAGCGTGTGGAGTTCTGTGTGGACACGTACTTTCGTTTCTCGGGTGCCCCTTCTCTGGCATGTGCACGTGCAGCTCTCGTGGTACCACGTGTTGGGAAGATCATTCTGTCCCCACCAGTTGGCCACAGGTGTGCGTGTTTGTTTCCAGACTCTCAATTCTATCCCATTAATCCGTGTGTCTTTCTGCAGGTACCGCAGTGTCATGGTTACTGTTACTTTGTAGTAAGTTTTGAAACTGCGAAATTTTGTTATCTGTCAAGATTGTTTTGGCTGTTCTGGGTCCCTTGCAACTCCGTAGGAATTTTAGAATCGAGCACATTAATTTCCACGAAGAAACCCACAGGGATTCTGATGGGGACCGCTCTACCTCTGTAGATCGGGGAATATTGCCATTTTAACGACATCGAGTCTTCCAATCACAAGAACGAAATTTCCTCCAATTCTTTAGACCTTTCATTCTTTGAGCAACGTTGTACAGCTCTCAGAACGTGCATTTTATACTTGGGGGAAAATTTATTCCCAAGTATGTTATTTCTATTGATGCTATTGTAAATGAAATCATTTATTTCTACTTTTGGATTGTTCATTGCACGTGTGTAGAAATATAATTGATTTTGTATATTGATCCTTTACCCTGCAACCTTGTTGAGCTTGCTGCTTTTCATCATTTTTCAGTGGGTTCCTTAGGATCTTCTATATACAAGATCCTGTCTTCTGAGAATAGAAATACTTTTACTTCAAATCTGGATGCGTCTTCTTTTTCTTGCCTCGCTGCCCTGGCTAGAACCTCAGCACAATGTTGCACAGACGTGTCCTTATCTTGCCCCTGAAAGCATCCAGGCTTTCACATTACATATGACGCGAGCTGTGGGCTTTCACAGATGCCCATTATCAGACCAAGGAAGGTCCCTTCCAACCTTAGTTTTTTGAAGTCTTTTTATCATGAAAGGGTTTGGGTTCTTGTCAAATGATTTTTCTGTATCAGTGGAGATGAACCAGTGCTTTTCGTTTTTTATTGTATTGATACTATGCTATGAGGTAGTACGCCAGGTGATTTTCTGGTGTTAAAGCGACCTATCGTTCCTGGGTTAGATCCCACGTAGCTGTGCTGTGTGACTCTTTTTACATGTTGTTGATTTGGTCTGTTGATGTTTGCTGAGGATCTCTGCATCCGTATTCACAAGAGGTATTAGACTACGCTTTCCTTTTCTTGTGTGTCCTTGTCTGGTTCTGATGCCAAAGCAGTACTAGACTCACAAAAGGGAGTTGGGAAGTGTTTCCTCCTATGCTATGTTTTGGAAGACTTTTTAAAAAATTGCTATGAATTCTTTAGGTAACTGGTAGAACCAGAGAAACTGGTCCTGAGCTTCTCTGCTTTTCTTTACGGGCAGATTGTTGTTTACTAATTTAGTCTTTTTACTGGTTACAGGGCTATTCAGACTGCCCGTCACTCCTTGGGTCGGTTTCAGCCTGTCTTTCTGGGAACCTGTTTCATCTGAGTTCTCTGACTCTGGTAGCATAAAACTATTCATAACATTACTTCCTAGCTCTTCCTCTATCTATTAGGTATGTAATAACAACCCTATTTTCATTCTGATTGCTGGATATAGAATTCTCTTGAAGCACTTGGAATATGTTCTCCTCCTATCGTCTGGCCTCCATTACTTCTGCTGGGAACTCCTCTTACGTTTACCGAGGGTCCCTCGTGAGTAATGAGTCATTTGGTCTTGTTGCTTTTTAATTTTTAAAGTGGGCTCCACACCCAGGATGGCACGCCGAGATGAGAAGTCACCCAGGAGCTCTGATCTTGTTTTCAAGATTCTTCCTTGTCTTAGACTTTCAGCATTTTTACTATGATGTGCGCAGCTGCTCCCTATGTTTGTCCTCCTTGGTACTCACGGAGAGTCCTAGATGTTAGGTGACTTGTTTTTCTGAGTTTAGGAAGTCTTTAGCCATGATTTCTTCAGTTTTTGCTCCTTTCTCTCTTCCTCTAGTGTCCCATCACTGGTGTGCTGGTGTTCTTAATGGTGCCGCGGTTCTCCCTGAGGCGCCCTTCGTGTTTTTTCGTTTTTTTCCTTTCTGTTCTTCAGCATACACAATCGCAACTAAGCTATCTTCATGTTCACTTATTCTCTCTCCTGTTAGCTCAGCTCTACTGTGCAGCCCCTCCAGTGGGTTTTTAAAAAATTTCAGGTATTGTATTTTTCAACTCCAGAATTTTCCCTTAGTTCTTTTTGAAATCATTTCTATCTCATTGTTGATAGTCTTCATTTGATAAGACATTGTACTCATCCCTTCCTTAATCATTTTACCATAGTTTCCTTTAGTTCCGTGAAATGTTTATGATGGCTACTTTGAAGGCTTTTCTGATAAATCTGACACCCTGTCCTGCCCACAGTTTCTGTTCCTTGCTTTCTCAGATACAAGGGTTGTACATTCCTTTCTTTGCATGCCTCGTATTTTTTTGTTGGAAATTGCACATTATAGGTAACATATCACAAGAACTCTGGGTACCGGTCCCCCTTCTCTGGGGCCTATTATTATTTACTTGCTTATCTGTTTAGTGTGTGGCTGGATTATTTGAGTGAAGACTATTCCTTTCCACCTCCACACCCCCAACATGCTGAGCCTCTGATGTGTCCCCAGGACTGTGTAGCTTTGGGTAACCCTCAGACCCCTCGGAGAATAGTGCTTTCCTGGGACTCCCCTCCTCTTTCCCTGACCACTGCTTGCCAGCTGATTGCTCTACTGTTGTCAACAATGCCCTGAGCACAAATTCCTCTACAGACTAAGCCAATCAAGTTCTGACTTCCTGGGTTTCAGAGGTCAGTGTTTCATATTTATTTGACCCCAGGAGGTTCCTCCCAATTTCCTTATTTCTGGGTTCTCTCCTATGAACTGGCCTCTGATCCCACCAGTCTTCACCACTGTTTCACTGCTTTGAGAATGTCCTGGGGCTTGACATTTTTTGTTTTTAAAGAATCACTCTGAGGGGCACCTGGGTGGCACAGTCAGCTAAGCATCTGACTCGATTTCGGCTCGGGTCGTGATCTCAGGGTCATAGGACTGAGCCCCATGTTGGGTTCTGCACTCAGCACGGTATCTATTTAAGACTCTCTCTCCCTCCGCTTCTGCCCCTCCCTCCCAAAAATAAATAAATCTTAAAAAAAAAAAAAAAAAAGAACCACTATGAGCTCAAAGGCTTAAATATATTTGATCTGTTTCATTCAACTGCAATTGTGATTCTCACCGATGAGCAAGTCGCTGTGTCTCTGGACAGGGGCCCCTAGCTGAGCTGGCCCCTGAGTCTGACCTTAGCATCCTTTAATAACTTCCTTGACTCCTACAAATGCATCCAGTCTTTTCAGTAATAACACTGATTTAACAATATACCCATATTGGAACATGTTAAGTATATGTAATGAGCATATTGCAATGCTTCTAATTCAAATTTAGGACTACAAGGCATCTATTAAGTTCATTGATCTTAAATCTGTAACTTCATTTTACAATGCCAAAAAAAACTCAGTTCTCAATGCTATTTGAGCTGGTTTCAGTCTTTAGTCATTAAAAATTTTACTGAATAAAATGCCTTTTAAGGGTGCCTGTGTGGCTCAGTGGGTTAAAGCCTCTGCCTTTGACTCAAGTCATGGTTTCAGGGTCCTGGGATCAAGCCCCACATCAGGCCCCCTGGCCAGTGGGGAGACTGCTTCCCCCTCTCCCTCTCCCTGCTTGTATTCCCTCTCTCGCTGTGTCTCTGTCAAATAATTTAAATCTTTAAAAAAAAGAAAGAAAAAAATGTGATGGACAAAAAGCTATGAAAATACAAGAAATTAGAAAAACAAAAAAGAACAAAATCGAAGATGATAATTGTTGAAAATAAAATCTGAAAGAGTTTAACAGCAAATCTGATGTAACTGGTAAGAAAAATTGTGTACTGGAAAGTAGGTCTGAAGAAATCGTCCAGAACGAAGCAAAGACCACAGGGGAATGGAAAATACGGAAGAGCTGGTGACAAGCACTGATGACTGCGGGGGAGGTCTGACACATGCGTGGCTGGAGTTGAAGGATAAGAAACAGAGAATGTGGGAGAGGCAGCCTGTGAGGCAATAGGACCCCAGGCTCGCACAATGGAGGGAGGAGCCAGCAGCACACGGATGCAGTCCCTTCACCGTCGAGGGAGCCGCGGAAGAGCAAAGACAGAGACCAGGCTGAGCCCCTCTGAGGAATGGGGACAAAACTGGCTGCGGAACCCTCGGCAGCAGTGATGAGACCAACGCGACCCACACCCCACTTGCCTAGGGCAAAACCTGCCAACCGAGTGCTGTATTCCTGACCAAACCATCCTTTGAGAACAAGAACAGAACTTTCCCCGGCAAAGAGAATTGAGAACTTATGACTGTGACCTTCACTAAAGGAAATTCTAAAGAGATTCATTAGGCAAAGGACAACCAAACAGGGGTCTGAGGCAAGAGGAAACACCCGCAGAAGCAGGTGCGAACGACGGGGCCACGGCAGGACACTCCTGTGGGGACACAAGAGAGGACCCGGACGCCAGTGTGCACCTCTCATCACCTACGCCACACCAGACGGGGAGGTGAACTCCACACTCCCTGTACTGTTTGGGGGAAGGGAAACAACACTGATTAACCTTAGATCCCAAGTACTCACATATTAACATTTCTGAGATAAAACGAGTGCCTAACCTTCCAAATGTCAGAATGAGAATAGAAACCTACTCCATCTAAAGTAAGGCACAAAAAGAGAGGAGAAAAGGTGAGCCAAGGGGCACTGAGCTGACTCATGAGGTTCTTAGTAGGATTTTGAGGAACTCGGCAAAGGCTGAGGACATGGTGCCCCAGGACAGGAGCAAGGCCCAGTGCTCTGCTCCCGGCAGGCCTGAGCACCGCACACACTGATTAGGGACAAATGGGGTCACCCCAATGGGCTCCAGGCTCCCAAATAACGAAGTGTTGACTGTTTCATATAAACTAAGCATAATAATCCCGTTTCCCACCAAAAATAGACAAATGCAGGCTCAGCATCTCCAAATACTTGCTGACAGCCTGTCCTGACGTCTGGCTGCCACGCACCCTGCAAACGAGCTCGTCATCAACGGGTCCCATCGAGTTTTCCCTTGACACTGGACCTGGAAACCACGCCCAGGTTCGGCAGCAGAAACGCTCCACAGTGAAGTCGGACGTGCCCCACCTCTCAGAAAAGCCAGGACAGACTGAAGGCGTAGCTTTCTGGGTGGGGCTGAAGCAAGGAACCCAAGCCAGTCCCAAGACTACACAACAGCCTCACAGGGGCCGCCGTGGACAACGACCTTCCCCACAACGAGCCGCGGTGGAAAGGCCAGAGACGACCACATGCACGGAGCTGGGGAAGGAAAGGTCTCGGAGGGGAGGTGGATGGAGACAGAATGGGAGTTTTGTGTGTTTGCATTTTTCTCCATGTTGTGCTTTTCAAGAGCCAAAGAAGGGACTCTGGGGCAGCCCTGCCACATCGCCCCTAGCCACGGCTGGACACCGCCACCCCCCAACCCACAAAGTGTACACTAGGTCTCTTGCTGATGTTCCAGGACCTGTGCTTTAGGTTTTGGACTTTTCCCTTAAGTTAGAGCTTTTACTGAGTGAAACATCTGGTGTGACACGCCAGCCCTGACAGTCCCTTTGCCCCAGACTCCGGAGAGCGACGGGTGTGGCTCAGCAGAAGCTGGGGCAGCAGCCTCCAGGCCAGGAGAGCCACAGATGGCCACCAGCTGCCTCTGGCCGAGCCCAGAGCCTGGAAAGGACAGGCTGGAGGTGCGACAGGAAGGAGCCCCACCCTCCTGCTGCTGGCTGACCCGGAGCCAGCCAGCCGCCAGCCCAGGCGTGCCCCAGGTGCACGCACGATGGGGACGGGGCCGTGGAGAGACCCCGCTGTTGGGCCCCCGCTCGGCCAGGCCCTGAGAGCCCCGACGGATGCCGCTGCTTCTGTTTGGGTGCTTCCAGGGCCACTTTCCCGATGGCGACCTTAGCTTATCTGTGAGAGCGTTCAACAACTCCGCCCCATTGCTGCCGGGCCCGACTGGCCTGGCACTGGAGCTCCAGCCAAAGCCCCCTCCCTCCTCTGCACCATCACAGTCTTTCCTTGGAGAAACCACCCCGGCCGCACTGCCCTCTGCGGCACCAGGCGCCCCTGCTGAGGCACACAAGCCGTCCCTGGTTCTCACCAGACCCATCAGGTCCCATCACGGATGTGGTGGATGGGTGATCCAGGAGCCTCTCGCCAAGCCACGACCATCAGCAACTCAGTGCCACGTGCTGCCCTCACCCCCGGGGGGTCTGCCACTTCGTAAATCTTCCTGAGATGGAGCACGGAGAACAGATCAGCCTCGGGCAGCTCTCTCCTGTCCCCAGCCCAACAATACACAGGTGATGACCGGAGACTGTTAGAGGCAAGGGTTTACGAGTTTACAAAGCTCAGTGTCCCAGCCCTGCAGAGGGAAGCAGGATGGTGGCCCCCATTTCATTCCCCAGACCACGTGTTGGGGCCACTTCTGGAAACGGTGGGCCTGTCTGTGCTTCTGCGGTCACACGATGGTCCATCAAGGGACTGGCATCAAGGGTGGCAAAGGCCCAAGTTCTAGGGTGGCCGCACCAGAAGGCAAGAGAAGCCGCACCACGGACACTGCATCCTGCCAAAGGCAACTGCGCCCCGGGGTCTGCTGGGAGGCCTGTGGCTCTCTGTCCATATTGTCACTGGTGTTCCTTTCTTTTCTTGGTGCTTTTAAATCCTCGTGACGCACCTTGACCAAAACAGATGGTAGAAGGTATTCTGAAAAGGAAAAGAAGTCTTTGTACTAAACATCGCAGTTTTTGCCAACAAAACACCCCACTCGTAGAAGCAGCGTCATGAGGACAAGCTCTTTCTGTTCTGGGGGCTCCCCCTCTTTCCCTTGTGGGACACTCAGCACGTGGGCTCTCCTTTCCCTGGATGCCCTGTACCCTGGCCTGGGGCAGCTCCTTCCTGCGGCTGGCCAGCTGCCATGGACCTGCTTCCTGAGGGACACCCTCCCAGCCAGCAGGATGCCTGCCTGGGACACCTAGCCAAGAGGGCCCCTGCTGCCAAGTTTTCAGACCCAGGCTTCTCGAGATCCATCATCTGGAAGAAATCTGACCGCCGGGGGCCTCCGGGCCCCACCTGCAGGCCCAGGTCGGGGTGGCTGCGGGAGGGCAGCAGAGGGAGCCGAGCCCATCTTCCCGCCTGTTTGTGTTTGTTGGCTCTTTCCTTCTAACGTTGTCCCCAAAATGAGACTTGGAATCAAGTTTAAGCCCATAAGAGCACAATTACTATGAGGAAGACAGACGTGTAGATTGTAACTTAAGCAACTACGCCGGTGTTCCTTCTGTCCCAGGGCAGGCCACCATAGGAAGCAGAGGCGGCACCCTGCCTTCCTGACCTGACCTGACCCCGAGCGAGCACGAGAAGCAGGACGTTCAAGGAAGCACATCACCAGGCTCGCAGCTGCTGCAGAAGGCAGCGCCCGCCCAGCGTCCGCTCCCCAGTGCGACCCTGCCCAGGCCCAGCACCAAGGTCATAAAACACAGGCGCGGAGCTTGCTGCGGAGGGGCGCCAGGCGCTGACCTGTGGCTGGACGTCCGCCGCTGGCCCACAGGTTCGGGGCGGGGGGCTGCGCGCTCGGGGCAGACTTCCATGGCGTCCCCTCCGGACTGCTCCTCGCCCTCCCCCAGAGCTTCGGCCGAGTCCTGGACGGCGGCCCCGGGCGTGGCTGGGCTGTGGAGACGGCGACGTGAGGGGCGGCCCCTGTGGCCTCTTCTTCCCTCACGGGACCCTCGCCACCAAAGTGCTCCTTTTCCCGCAGACACAGTTTCCAGCTACCCTGGTGCGGCGCGACTCCACCGCGGGACCGACGAGGCGCGACACCCGCCGCCACGTCCACGAGCTCGGGGGCTGCCCTTCCTCTCCGGACAGGAGCTCCGGGCCCCGCGGCGCCTGCGCTCCGGGACGGGCCTCTCACGCCCTCGCGGGAGGAAGCCACTGACCTCAACTCCTGGGCTCGGAGCGCTCCTCCCTGACCCTCCCGGACGCCGCGCTGCGCGGCTCTCCGGACGCGGTCCCTCCCAAAGGGGAGCAACCGCACGCCCGAGGCTCCTCCGTGGCGCCCGCCCTCCCGCAATCCCCTTACTTTACGGAGCCAAGTCCTGCCGAGACACACTGGTCGGGGCAGACCTCAAGCGGCCCCGTCCCGGCGGCTCGGGAAGGAGGCAGCGGAGCAACGCGGCCCCGATCCCCGCGTGCGCCGGCGCGGGGGCCAGAGAGCTCTGCGGTCAAGTCAGCACCAGACCAAGAAAGTCGGGGTGTGCGGGGCCTCGCGGCCTGGGGCGCTGCCGGGAGGGGGAGGGCGGGTACGGCCGGAGCGGGAGACCACGGGAGACCACGGGCGGCGCCGCGGAGACCCCAGTCCCTCCCGGCAGGGCAGCAGAACCTTCCCCGCGCGGAAGCCCTCCGGACCCCCAGGGCAGCGCGCCCCCGCCCGCCCCGCGCACCCTCCGCTCCTCTTCGGCCTGTCGAACCGGAAGTCCGCCGGGTACAGGTGCCGCCGCACCAGGTGCTCCTTCCGGTCTCCGCCGCTCCGGAACCTCTCCGCGCAGCCCTCCACCAGGCACTGGTACTGAAAACAGACGCCGTCACCCCGCCCTGCCCTCGCCGTCCCCCCGCGGCCCCTCGCCTCGCCCCGGCCCCTCGCCGTCCCCCGCGGCCCCTCGCCTCGCCCCGGCCCCTCGCCGTCCCCCCGCGGCCCCTCGCCGTCCCCCGCGGCCCCTCGCCGTCCCCCCGCGGCCCCTCGCCTCGCCCCGGACCCCCGGGCCCTGGTCCCGAGGCAGACGGCCCGGCAGCAGCCGCCCCGCTCGCCCCGCCCCAGCTGCCGGCACTCGGGCCAGCGGACGCGGACGCGGCCCCCACCATGTCCTGCCGCTCCGACAGGATCTGGAACAGCGAGTCGTGCCACTCCAGGATGTGGACGTCCAGCAGGTGGACGGACGGGAAGGCCCGTCCGCAGAAGGAGCAGACGTTTCTGTGCAGGGTGTGGTAGTGGTGCTCGTAGTTCTCCAGCGAGTCGAACACCTGGCAGCACCCCGCCGCCTGGCAGGTGAACTCGGGCACCCTGGCGAAGGAAGCCCCGCTGGACGGCCGCTCTGCGCCTGGCTCAGGGCCTCCGGCTGCCGGGCCACACCCGCCCTCCACGGAGCCTGACAAAGCTTTGAGGGTTCTTCCCCGATCCCAGCTGGGAGGCGGCCAGGCCCGACCACAGGGCAGAGGGCGGGGTACCAGGGCACCCGGGAGGCGCGAGCGGGGTCTGGGGCGGCGGGGGCGGTACTGGGCCCAGAGCCGCTCACCTGGGCCTCTCGGGCGACTCTGACACCTGCGTGAGCACGTCCTGGAGGTAGAGGTGTCGCTGCACATCCCCGTCCTGCTGGACACACGTGTGGTGGCCGGGGCCGGGCGCGGCGGCACCGGGCCCCCTATGGGTCCCGTCCCGCAGGCCCACCCCTCCGGCTCCGCCCCGGCCGCAGGCTCCGCGCCCGCCCGTTGGTCCCGCCCCGTCCCGGCCGCAGACTCCGCCCCCGCCCGTTGGCCCCGCCCCTCCCCGACCGCAGACTCCGCCCCCGCCGACAACTGCCTTCTCTCTCCTTTGCTCACATACCTCGAAGAACTCGTGGTCCCGCGGGAAGCGCACCCGCCGCGCCGCGAAGTGGAAGGGCGGGGCCCCGGCCGCGGGGTCCCGCTCCACAGGCAGCGGCTTAGCCGCCCCGGGTGCCCCCAGCAGACGGGAGCGCAGCGCGGGTGGCAGCTGCATCGCTCTGCGCGCCGGCGGCCGCGCAGCCTGTCGGCCACCGTCCGCGAGCCGGGCGGGGCGGGGCCGGAAGTGACGCGCGGCCACTTCCGCTGTGGGCCTGCGCTGCGGGGCTTCGGCGGGCCGGGTCGGGACGCGCGGTACCCGCGGTGAGTCCGGCCGGGGGCGGCGGCGCCCGAGCCTGGGGCGCGGCGGGGCGGGCGCGGCCGTCGTTCCGTGCGCGTCCCTGGACCGCGCGCTGTCAGACCCGCAGCCCGCGCGCTGGCGCCGTCCGGGCCCGTAGCGTCCGCACGCGGGACCTCGGGGTTCCCTTCCCGGCCCCGCGCCCGCCGCCCGGGGACGCCCGCGCGGTCCCTCCAGCCTCCCTGGGCGCAGCGCGTCGGCCTCCCGCGGGCAAGGCTGGGGCGGCCCGTAGGCCGTTCGCTCCCGAGCCGCGCACCGGCCCCGGCCCCCTCGTGGCGCCTCTGGTTGGAAGAAGCCGCTCCGCTCCCTCGGCCCAGTGGCCCTCGCTCGGCCGGCCGGGCCCGCTCTGTGCGCCTGCCTTCCCGGCGTCCTGCGTCCGGCCCGCGCCCGAGACGAGCGGGGCTGTGCGCCGTGCGCCGTGTCCCCGGGGGACGTGAGGCGGGCGCGGCCCCTGGAGCCTCTGCCTGGCTGGGGAGACGCCGGTCCGGCCGTGAGACGCGCCCCCCTAGAGGGCTGGGGGCCGGGGGCCCTGGGCGGCGGGCGGGCGGCTCCGAGGCCGACCCCACGGCCCACCCGGATGGCCCCGCGTGCAGTGGGGCGCGCGTGCTGCGGGTGGGCCCGGAGACGGGTTCTGCGTCCTCGGCGCGGGAGCGCGTCGCTCTGAAGCGGAATTCTGCGGGGCGGTGACCTCGCTTCGTTCTGGACCGAAAGGCTTGTGCCTGTGCGCCCCGTGGGCCCCTTCGCGGCCGGGAAGAGCTCTGCACGCGCCGTTGCTCGTCTCCGGAAAGGCATTGAGAGTCCTGACTTGTTCTCACAAATGCTACAAAGGCCCCTTGTGCAGTTGGCTCTGCGCCTCCGCCGGGACCCGCCGCCGCTTCTCTCTGCCCCCGGCCGGCCCTCCTGCTCCGCGCTGCAGGTCACAGTGGGAGGGCGTTCCGCTCGTCCCCCGCGCCTGTTTGGCGCCCAGCAGAGGAGCTCGGAGCGGCAGAAAGAGTGGGCCGTGGTGACCAGGTGCTCCTGAGCCGTGCTCAGTGGGCGCCGTTGGCGTTTGCGGTGCGATGCTTCTCTGGATGGTGCCGATCTCTGGCCTCCCGCCCACTACATACCCAGAGCACCCTTCTGGTCCCTGTGATAACCAGAAGTGTCCCTTACGCACTTCCCGCCGTCCTCCTGGGAGCTCCTGCCCGCTGTCAGAAGCCGCAGATGGTGCCAGAGCCGTCCACATCCCCACGGAGACCCGGCTTCCTTACCATCTTGGTGACGAGGGCATGTCTGTGCTTGTATTTTTACCACAAACACAAGGTTTCCTGCAGAGAGTTCCTTCGGGTGGTCATTGTTCTGAAGGGCTCTCCCCCTGCTTGTACCTGCCGGACAGGTGTTTCTTTTTGGTGGGAAGCTGGTGTGCTTGCCATCTGGCGTGACGAAGGGTCTTCAGTCCAGCCAGTGCGGGACAACCCCCATTGCTGAGCGCCCCTCGTAGCGCTTGGATGAAACCCGATGCCCTTAGATTCGGAGAGGCCTCGGGGAAGTTGTGTGTCCTCTTTGCTGTCTGGCTTGTACGTTGCACTGCCTCGTTGGAGGTCCTCTGTGATTGCTAAGGTACCTGGTGGTTTGGGATGCTGTCAGTTCCCAAACTCGGATCCAGGGTTCCTTTTGTAAAACCAGCCGTTCTCCAGTAACATTTCCACGTGGTCAGCCCTTCATAATAAAAGCACGTTTGTTCCTGCTTCTCCAGTGACTGACGCCACTGGAACTTACTGGGTGTGGGCTCTTTGGTGCTTTCTAAGGGTGATTGTGTTGAAGCCCAGGGCACACAGCAGCTCTCTGGGTAGGAGTAATAGTCACCCCCTGTCAGAAGCCCAGAGAGGCCAAGTTCTTTGCCTGCAACCCCACAGCTCAGAGCTGGCCAAAGCAGGTTCAGACTGGCTGGGACTCCACACCCTGTGCCCTGCTGTGCCTCCTGTCGGTGGCTGTGGTTACCATGACCAGAGTTGTAAGCGTGCGTGTTCGTGCTTAACTCTCCTGCTCTTATGTTTGGAGACGGCCTGGCTCTGGCCCGTGCTCAGTGTCTGTGCCACCAGACTAGAGCTTCACACTCTCGGTGTGGAGCTGCAAATCAGTGCTCGCTAGTTAGTTCGCACACGTGGCGTGCGTGCCCACTCTCCTCTGCTAGATGCTCGGTGTTGAACTGGGGCCTCCTCGTCCTCACCAGACCTGTTAGCACAGTTTTGTTTTTATAAACAGCTTTCCTCTCACTTTTAGGAGAACGTGTTGTGATGTTTCAGAGCCAGAACTATGAGTGAATTTCGGATTCACCACGACGTCAATGAGCTGCTCAGCTTGCTGCGTGTCCATGGAGGGGACGGGGCTGAGGTCTATATCGACCTGCTACAGAAGAACAGGACACCCTATGTCACAACCACTGTGTCTGCACACAGTGCCAAGGTGGGTTACGTCCCTGGTGCTGCGCTGGGCACCGGGCAAGCTGGGCCCCGTCCCGGTGGAGCTTGTGCGCAGAGGTCACAGGTTCCCTGACGGAGCAGCCATAGCACCACCAGAGTCGACGGCCGACAGCCCTCGTGAAAGGCTTTTCTTGGACCTCGTCCTCTGCTCAACTCAGTGCTTCGATGATTCCTTGTACAAGCTCTTGTCACCTACTCTGTTGTACAGATGAGTAATTGGGGGCTCGGGGAGAGTGCTGGGATGTCAGCTTGACCTCAGAACCCAGGGTCAAGGTCCCTGAGGAAGGAGACTCCTCTTCCTCTGGACGGAAAGGAAGCTCCTGGTGGCACCTGGCTGGCTCAGTTTGTGGAGCAGCTGGATCTCGGGGTCACGAGTCCCACAGTGGGTGTAGAAATTACTTTAAAAAATTAAAAACTTGAAAAGAAGAGGAAGCTCCTGGTATTAACTGTATTGAAGTCCCTTTAAAGCAGATTTTTCTATTTTTATTTAAATAATATATAATTGAAAATTACGGATTTTCAGTAAAGAGAATTTTTAAATTTATTTTTAGAAACACTCTATGAAGCTTCAGTTACTTAAATAGGTTAATAATGGCACCAGGATCATTAGGAAAATTTACTGAGCAGGCAGTGTTTGGGAACACAGAAGTGAATATAATTTATTACAAAGGGAACACCATAAATCAGTGAGCAGACATAACCCAGAGCCCGTGCCTAATTCCAGAGGGAAGAGCACTGAACATATGAAGCAAGTGCATAAAAAAAAAAAAATCCACGTGGCTGTTTCCTGATCTCAGGCCGAGGAAGCAGGAGGGAGCTACAGAGGACTGTGGGGCTGACAGCTTGTTGGGTTTGAGTCTTATTTCAGAGGTATGGGATCATTTAGCCTACCTAGTTGCACGGTTTCAGTTTCTGTATTTAATTTTCTGGAAGTTTTTTTTTTTTTAAGATTTTATGTATTTATTTGACAAGTAGGCAGAGAGAGAGGAAGGGACGCAGGCTCCCCGATGAGCAGAGAGCCCGATCCAGGGCTCGATCCCAGGACCCTGAGATCACGACCTGAGCTGAAGGCAGTGGCTTAACCCACTAAGCCCCGCAGGTGCCCCTCAGGAAGATTTTTAAAAGTTGTTTGCTATTGTCACTGAATCTCTCGTGTTTATGCTTTTGAGGTTAAAATAGCAGAATTTTCTCGTACTCCAGAAGATTTTCTAAAGAAGTATGATGAATTGAAATCTAAAAACACAAGGAACCTTGACCCACTGGTGTACCTGTTGTCAAAACTCACGGAAGACAAAGAGGTAACGGCCGTGTGGGCTCGCGTGGGGAGTGTCGGGCAAAGCGACTGTACGGGTTTCTGACGGAGCTCGTCTGGTGGGGTTGCTCCGATGGACACTCAGGAGATTTGCTCCGTTGACACAACACCTCTGACGGCACATTTCTGCCCACGTGTAGCTTCTTTCCCTGCCTTGTGCCCTTGGACGTGACGTAGGAACGTGTCTGTGGAGCTTCAGAAGGGACAATGACTCACGCTGGCAATAAACTTGAGAAGTAGTACAGCTGTTACCTCCCAGGATGGGGACCTTTATTTTTCATCATGTCCGATGTGTTTTCGTGTGTTGTGCAGCGGGCGTGTGCTGCTTGACACTAAGAAAAGCACTTAGTGTCAAGGCCGGCGGAGCCACTGCACCCCCAAGCGTCCAGGCAGGGGATTGGCCCTCTCCCGCTGCAGGCCCTAGGGCCTGTTCAGGGGTGCAGGGTGTGGCTAGGCCCATTTGACAGTCCGCGCTGGGGATGGACAAAGGGATGCGGTCTTGCTGCGGCCTGGGAGACTGGCAGAGTGTAGTGAAAGGACCATGCCCTTGCGCGTGGAGTCGGGAAGGAAGGGAGCCGGGGCTGGCCCGTGCGACGCACCGTCTTGTGTGTTTCCAGACGCTGCAGTATCTACAGCAGAACGCGAAGGAGCGCGCGGAGCTCGCTGCCAGTGCTGCGGGCGGCGCCGCCGGCTTCTGCGCCCCGGCCGCAGCCTCCAGGCTCTCGGCGCAGGAGCTGGAGGAGCTGAGGAAGCAGCTTGGCAGTGTGGCCGCGGGCTCCACGCCGCAGCAGGTACGGAGCCCCCGCCGCCCTTGTGGGGGACAGTCCTGGACCACAGGACTAGACGACAGTGCAGGAAGGTTCTGACCCACCAGGCTGTCAGGCTTGCCTGCTGGGGACCCTCGCAGGACCCTTGTGGGGACCCTGCTGGGGACCCTCGCGTGGCTCTCAGCCTCCGTTAATTGTGATTCTTCCTTTCCTTCAGTTAGTTTTTGAGTTTGTTTTTCTAAGATTGTACTTCATAGATCATTTTCTCTACGCCGTTTTCTGTCTCTCCTGCTCTCTATTTCATGTCCTGCCCCAGCGCCTTGCTGTACGACCATGAGGGTCTGAGCAGGGTCTCTGCTTGTCCGGTTCAGTGGCTCCGACAGGCACGACGGCCAGGGCTAGGTTAGGAGTGTCTTACGTCAGCACCCCAGGTGTCCTCACTCTGCTACCCTGTATGACAGATGAGCAAGTAGTTTGCACCCACCCTCTCTCTGGCCACCCTGGACCTGGAACTTCTGAAAGCTGGGTCCCTAGAACTGCCCTGGTCAGCCTCCGGTGGCCCGTCCCACAGGAGGACCACTGCTCTGGGCATGTGCTGCAGGTGCTGGCCTCTCCCCCTGGCCCCGAGGTGGGGACCCCCTTCTCCAGTTGGCTGTGCCTGGGGCCTTGTCTCCACCCATCAGGTCAAGTCTAGACTCTGTGTCACCACGAAAAAGCCACCGAATCTATGTGTAGGTGTGCCCAGGAAGGGTGCTCCTGGTGTCCCTGGGGGTCTTGCAGACTGAGAGCCTGAGGAGGGGTGGGGTCTCTGTCTTACAGCCCGCGCTTTGCACCATGATGGGCCTGGAGGGGCTCGTTTCTTCACGTCTGCACTGAACCTTCACGTGCTGAGGATGGACTTCTCCCATGCCCTCGATGTCTGTTCTAAGTGTTGGTACTGAAAGTGTGTCTCTTTTTCTTTTTGAAAATATCCTCACCAGTCTCTGGAACTTACAAGAAAGCTGCTTCGAGATAAGCAGAACAAAAAAAATTCGGGCCAGCGCCTCCCGGTCTTTCCGCCGTGGGTATACGAGAGACCCACACTGGTTGGGGATTTCCTGACTGGCTCAGGCGTAAGCACAGACGCGGCTGTGCCTATAGGTACGTGATGTGCGTTTCCAATACCCAGGCTCCCTTGAGCAGCGCGGCACGCTGTCCTTCCGGAGTTCTCGTCCTTGGTAGCGGCAGCTCTTAGGTCCCCGCTGCCTCGGCGTGCCCCTTGCTCTCCTGCTCCCCCGCCCTACCTGCCAAGTGCCTCCTTGGGGCTTGCTCTCGGGTCTTCCTCACTAATTTCCCTTTGCAGGGTGACCTCGTTGGTCTGTTGCCTCCGTGGCAATCCCAGATCTCTACCCTCAGGACGTCTCCCTGAACTTTGGTCTCCCGTGGGCATCTCTCTGTCGTGTGTGCCTGCAGTGGGGCTCCCGACCTTCCCGCTAATGTCTCCACTTTCACGTGGTGACTGGTGTCACAGTTCCCCGGGCCCGGAGCTGGGGCGGCACCTGTGTTTGCTTCCGCCTGCGCCGACCTGGTCCCAGTCCCCCACCTCCCTCTGCTGCTCTTGCCCAGACGCGGGCCTCCTGCTCTCACTGGCTTGGGGCTCAGCACCGCTCCAGAGCTCCCTGTGGTAAAGGAAGGTCTGGATCTGCCCTGCCTGGTGCGGGGCCGTCTGCTGGATGTCGCTCCTGCGCGATGCGGTGCAGCTGGTGTGGCTGAGCAGTGGGTGTCTGGCTCCCTCTCACTTGGCCCAGGTAGCCGGCGGCGTGGGGCCTCACACCCAGCCCTGCTGAGTCATCACAGAGCTCACGGCTTTGAGCCTCCGGCCTGTGTCCCACAGGACCTGTCTGGTGACTCCCCTAGCGCTGGCGGACGGGCCTCCTGGCCACGCCTCACCGTGCAGTGTCCCTCATCCTGGCTCACTCCCTTGTCCCTTCAGAGCTCAGCCTCCAGGCTGACTGTGCCGCCCATGGCTGTTCCTTTCCTCGGCCTGTGACCTGGTCCTTTCTCATGTGCGGGCAGGGTGCTGGAGGGGCATGGTGGCATCTGCCCCCAAGGCCAGGGGCCCTACCCCAAGGCCAGCTGACCTGGTGCTGTACCCCTCACCCCCCACTGAGAGCATCCACTGGGGCTCTTAACTGGGGCGATATCAGATTTCAAGCAAGTGGTGGTGGGGCTTGGTGGCGATTCCTAGACAGCACCCCCGTGCTTGAGGAATAGGAAGCTGTACCTCACTACTTCATTCGGAGCCGTGAGTGAGCTTGTCCTGACAGCCGCCGGCGTCGGGAAGAGAGGACAGGGCTTGAAGTTCACGCGACCTGTGCCACGCACGGACAGGTGGCTGCTGGGCTCAGAGCCTGTGTCCTGCCGTCAGCAGGCTGGTGTGTGGGTGTGTGGGTGTGTGATGCCAGCGGAGCGGAACTTTTGTGAACTGACATGTGGGGCAGTGCCGTCCAGAGCCACCAGGCCTGGGTTCTGGGATGCTGTGGGGCTGACGGGGCCACCCACTGGGCCAGCTGCGCAAGGCTGGGCTGCAAGGCGAGGGCGCAGAGACACCCTTCTGTCCCTGCCTCCTCTGGCTCCCCACGCGTGGCGGTCTGTCCCGGCAGGTGCTCTGGAGGACGGCGAGTGTTGTCCTAGGGCTGTGAACCGAGAGGGGCAGGGAGCTGCTGGGGCCAGGAGGCCTTTGGCCAGCGGCCTTGGTTGATGGCATAGGACCGTCCTCAGTTAGATGGTGGTAAGGAAGCCGCCTCGTACAGCGCACACGTGCTGGAAATTGTCACTGCTTTAAAGTCTTTGAAGACAGTCTCATCCCATGGCAACCAAGACCTGTTAAGTTGTAACAAGTGTTGTAAGAACAGCTTACGTCAGAAATGCTTCTTAAATCCTTAACTTTATCCTCTTAAATGTCGAGCTTTTACTTGTGTCCGGAGGGTTTTATCTGCTTAGTGCAATGTGCCTAGTGGCAGATTGCCCAGGCCCCACCTGTCCTGTGCTCCTGGTGCTCTCCGGATCCCGGCCATTGTGCCTCCCTGGGATGAGTCAGATCCCAGTGAACAGCCAGATTCTCGTGGCCGTGAGTGTTTGAGGGAATCACAGGGAAATCAGCAGAAGGTACCGGAGTAGGTGAGGTCCGGAGAAAGGCCAGGGGGAGTGAGGGGCCCTGGAAGCAAGGCCGTGGCCCAGCTGGTGTTTGCGGTCCACAGGCGCGCTGCCCCTGGCCTCCCAGGAGTCGGCCGTGGTGGAGGACCTGCTGTATGTGCTGGTGGGTGTGGACGGCAGGTACATCACCGCCCAGCCCCTCACCGGGAGGCAGAGCCGCACCTTCCTCGTGGACCCCAACCTCGACTTGTCCATCAGGGAGCTGGTGAACAGGGTCCTCCCGGTGGCTGCCAGTTACTCCACAGTGACCAGGTAGGCGCCCGACGGGCCCTGAGGCTGGACGCAGGCCTTCCTGGGCGCTCTTCACCCCGTGGTGCACACTTTGTGTTCGTGAGGGTCATTTGAATCCTCTTCTAGAAAGCGTCCTCGTCTTGTTGTGACTGGTCTCGTGCCTGGGACGGTTCCGAAGGCCCTGGGGACGAGTGCGGGGCTGGTGTCTACGTGCTCGAGAGGGGAGGGGCTCAGAACACCTGACCTAATCGGAAAACGTAGCCTCCCCTGCTCATGGGTCCCGGGTGCTCTTTTTCCTCCTAGGTTCATTGAAGAAAAGTCTTCCTTCGAGTACGGACAGGTGAACCACGCCTTGGCGGCCGCCATGAGAACCCTCGTGAAGGAATACCTGATCCTGGTCACGCAGCTGGAGCAGCTGCAGAGGCAGGGCCTCCTGTCCCTCCAGAAGCTCTGGTTCTACATCCAGCCAGCCATGCGCACCGTCGACATCCTGGCCTCCCTCGGTACGTTCCTGCCCCCATCTGGCCGCACCGGCCAGCCCTGGGAGGGACTTGGGGCAGCGGGCAGGCAGCGGGCGGGCATGGGTGGGCACGTTCTGTGGTGGAGTGGGCCGTGGTGTGTGAAGGTGAAACCCCCGGGCCAGGCTCGAGGCATCCATTTCTTCACCAAGGACACCAGGGTGTGAGGCCAAAGCCTATATTGCTTCCTGTTTTAGTTTGTGGCAGGAAAACTCTGGAAGCTCTTCCTGATAAATGCTCATTAGTGATATCGAGCTTACGGTTTGAGTGTCTCCCACAGAAGGATCATCTGTTCCTAGAAGGAGGTCCTGGTCTGTTGTCACCTAGCTGGGGCAGCCCTGGGCAGCCCTTCTCAGCTGACTGCTGCCTCCCCTCCTGGCAGCCACCTCAGTGGATAAAGGCGAGTGTGTCGGGGGGTCCACCCTGAGCCTTCTCCACGACCGGAGCTTCAACTACACGGGCGACAGCCAGGCACAGGAGCTGTGCCTGTACCTCACCAAGGCTGCCAGTGTGCCGTACTTTGAGATTCTGGAAAAGTGGATCTATAGAGGGATAATCGATGACCCGTACAGGTAGGGCTCGCGGAGCCTGAGGGAGTCGGGTATGACAGCCACGTGCAGCCACGCAGCCCAGAGAGCCTTCAGCACGCCGAGGGGCGCTCCTGGCCTCCTGCCGTGGGCTTCTGTCCCGGCTGGTGAGGGCTCCTTCCCAGCCTGGGGGTTTCAGTACATTCACGGAGCCAGGCGGCTCGTGGACAACTCTGTCGCGTTGAGTACTGCTCAAGTACTTTCAGAGTCAGGGCTAGAAGTAGTGGTTTTCTGCTGCTGGTCCCAGTAACCGTCTGAGGGGAGGGCCTGACAGGGAACATGTTTTGTTGTGTCTTTTTTTAAGATTTTATTTATTTGTCAGAGAGAGAGAGGGAGAGAGAGCAAGCACAGGCCGGCAGAGGCAGAGGGAGAAGCAGGCTCCCCACCGAGCAAGGAGCCCCATGTGGGACTCGATCCCAGGACGCTGGGATCATGACCTGAGCCGAAGGCAGCTGCTTAACCAACTGCGCCACCCAGGCATCCCAGGGAATGTGTTTTAAAACGAGCCCCGCTCAGTAAAGTCTGAAACAGCCATGAAGGGGTCGCACCCCTGCTGTCGCGAGCGGCTCGCCTGGTTTCGCACGGGAGGGAAGTGCAGCGGGAACCACAGAGAGGTCAGCCTGCAGCCCAGGAGCCCTGAATTCCTCAGAGCCGGTGTGCAGCTGGGCACCGGCGGGTGACCCCGCTCATGGGCGTGGGACCTCCCAAGCCTGCTGGGCTGTCGCACTCGGCTTGCCGCCTGAGAGCGTCCTGTGCTCGGCAGCGAGTTCATGGTGGAGGAGCACGAGCTTCGGAAGGAGAAGATCCAGGAGGACTACAACGACAAGTACTGGGACCAGAGGTACACCGTGGTGCAGCGGCAGATTCCCTCCTTCCTGCAGAAGATGGCCGGCAAGGTGCTCAGCACAGGTGAGTCCCGTGCCCCAGCCCGGTGCACCCTGGCCCTCTGTCCTGTGGCTCTGTCATCATGTCCCCGGCTGCAGGGCGGGTGCCCTGCTGTGCTCAGGGCTGGAACAGCCTCCGCAGGGCCTTCCTGCGCCTCGCCGTTGTCCTGTCCAACCCCTGTGGCTCTGGGCGCCGTTGTTTTGTTCTCTGGCCCTGGGAGGTTGTCTCACAGATGACTTTTCTCCACTACCTTGTTTCTAGAACTCTGTTACCATTGACAGGAAAATGTCTTTCCTGTTCCCAGCCGGCCCCAGACATGCGGCTTTTAAAACAGCACTGACATCCAGCTCTCCTGCTGCCTGTGGACACCCGCTGGGTGTCCCGTGAATTCACCCAGTCCCGGCACGGACCACCCAGGGTCGGTGGGTGTGCGCTCCTCGGCCTCAGAGCTCAGGCTCTCAAGGCGGCCCCCGCGTCGACAGTGCCGGGTCCCTAGGCCACCTGCACGGCCATCTGATGTGGCTGCGCGTTGGAGGTTCCCGTGACGCCCCTGTGCAGGGTTACGATTTGCTAGGGCGGCTCACGGAACTCAGGGAAATACCGTGTTTTCTAGATCACCGCGTTGTTAGCAAGGACGCGAGCGAGCGAGCGGCCGGGTGAAGAGGTCCGCGGGTCGGGGTCTGGTGCCGAGTGCGGGAGCTCCTGCACGCCTGGCACCGGGGGGCACCGCCGCGTGTGGATGTGTTCACCCCCCGGACATGCGCCTCGCTGCTCCGGGTAGGGCTTTAGGGAGGTTCCGCGACGCAGGCGCGAGTGAGGGAATCTTTGGTGGCCGTTGGTGACTTGCTCCTCCTCCGGCCGCTCCCTGTCCCCGGCACCAGGGGGCGGGACCAGACCTCCAGCCTCTGGTCACAGGGTTGGGTCCCCGGCACGCAGTCCCCCTCCCCAGCTGTCCGGGGGCCGCCTGGAGTCACCTCACGGAGACAAACTTAGCTGCTCGGAATGCCTCCTGGGTCTCGAGGTCGCAAGGGTTGTTGGAGCTCGGTGCCAGCAGCGGGTCCGTGTCCTTGTGGGTCACTCATACACCACCACAGGAAAAGCGGTCAAGGACTTGGGCCTCAGTGGCCCAGCGGTGTTCCAGTCGCCATCACGTGGGCTGGGAACCGGAGTTAGAAGCACAGAAGGGCTGAGGTACTAGATAGGCTTAAGCCAGGGACTTGGCGGTCAAGGAAGCTGTTGAAAGACGACCAAGAATCTCACTCTCCGAAAGCTTCTTGGAATTATTTCTGTGCTCTTTGTCAGAAAAGCCTGGCTGAGAGAAAGCCCGGCCCGTTACGGCACTTAGCGCTTCTGTCCTTCATGGACATCAGCTGTGTTTCCCTGCCTTGTGTAAAGGGCTCTAGAACCGTGTTTCCAGGCCCCAGCTAGTATTGGGGTCACAGTATCCGAGGTTCAGGCCTGTGGGTTAGTGTCTGTATATAGTGAAATGTTTTATCTGTTTTCTCCTTGTCTTTTCAGGAAAATACCTGAACGTAGTCAGAGAGTGTGGCCACGATGTCACCTGCCCAGTGGCCAAGGAGATCATCTACACTTTGAAGGAGCGAGCATATGTTGAGCAGATTGAGAAGGCTTTTAACTACGCCAGCAAGGTCCTGCTGGCCTTCCTGATGGAGGAGAAGGAGCTCGTGGCACACCTGAGGTCAGCTTCTCGCTCAGCTCGTGGAGCCCTCCCAGCGTCTGACTGAGGCCAGACACTTAGTGTCCCCGTTCTGTCACTGGAAACACGAGCATGCTGCCAGGTTGTCTTCAGCCTAAGAACCTTGCACATTTGTGACCCTGCTGCCTTGTTCCTGCGTCCCAAGAGGCTCAGGGGGGCCGTGTCTGCCAGTGTTACCTTGTCAGCGGTGGTCCAGCTTGACAGCCTTGCCCCCATGCAGGGCCACTAGCCCCTCCTGGGCAGTGTTTCTTGCCGTAGTTGGACACAGAGGTCCTTCACCCATGCCTAAGAGCTGTTCATTTCTGCTCTTTAGAAGCTGACCGCCGGTCTCCCCTTGCTGATGTACTTCTCTGGTCTATGGCCTTAGCCCCCTGAACGCACCTGATCTTGTCTGATCCAAGAAGCTGAGCAGGGTTGGGCCAGTTAGTACGGTCTGTGTACTTCTCCGTGGGGAGTGCTGCGGGGCTGTGCGGCCCAAGCCCACCCGTGCCCACCACATCGTCCAAACCATGGGTGGTGGTGGGAGCCGTGTGTCTGCACTCAGCTCTTCCTTGTCGGCCGCCTGTCGGTTTTCCCGAGTCTGGGCCGCTCTGCGTGACCTCCGGGCCCCACCTGCTCTTCAGGTCCATCAAGCGCTACTTCCTGATGGACCAGGGGGACTTCTTTGTGCACTTCATGGACCTCACCGAGGACGAGCTCAAGAAACCGGTGGACGACATCACGCCCACCCGTCTGGAGGCGCTCCTGGAGCTGGCCCTGCGCATGAGCACGGCCAACACGGACCCCTTCAAGGATGATCTCAAGGTGGGCCGGGGGCCGGGGCCGGGGCAGCACCCTCAGACCCGCGGTCCTGTGTCCAGAGAGGTGGAGCGGCCACCTGTGCAGGACAGCCGACATCAAACCCCGGGGGGACCTGACTCCTGCCGGGGCTACCGCAGCTCCCCCTTGGGCAGCACGGGGTGAACCGAGCAGGCGTGCTCGCGTGCAGCCGTCTTTGTCGGTGTAGTGCAGTGACGTGAACGCGTTTCCTTTTCACTAACGTTTCCTCCTTTTTGTAGCTTGCGTTATCGCGAGGCACACCCCGTGCTACAGCGCGTGAGACACGTGCTTGTCACCCGCATCTGCGAGCCCTCCAGGCAGCCGTGGGCTGTTTGCCGTCGGGGTTGGGGAGGTCAGCAGACCCCCGCGGGTTTCCAGCTGAACCAGCACATTCAGTCAGCCACGACGTGCTGTGTAGTTCCTCGTTTACACCAGTGGGTAGCTTACAAATAACCTCTGCACTTCTCCTTTTTGGCTTTGGTGGAAGCAGCTGAGGCCTTCCTGGCAGACACTTGTTTCGTAAGCCGGCCTTCCAGAGGCAGGTCTGTACCAGAGGAAGCTGCGCCAGTCCTGGACTTGCTTCTCCAGCTCATGCGGCAGCTGGGCTGGGGCCACAGTCAGGACGCAGCACCTTTTTTTTTTTTTTTTTAAGATTTTATTTTTTTGTCTGACAGAGATCACAAGTGGGCAGAGGCAGGCAGAGAGGGGGAAGCAGGCTCCCCTCTGAGGAGAGAGCCTGATGTGGGGCTCGATCCCAGGACCCTGAGACCATGACCTGAGCCTAAGGCAGAGGCTTAACCCAGGTGGGTGGCGACGCTTTTTTCTTTCTTTCTTAAGATCGATCTGATGCCTCATGACCTCATCACTCAGCTGCTGCGGGTTCTGGCCATCGAGACCAAGCAGGAGAAGGCGATGGTCCATGCTGACCCCACCGAGCTCACGCTGAGCGGCCTAGAGGCCTTCTCCTTCGACTACGTCGTCAAGTGGCCCCTGTCGCTGATTATCAATAGGTGAGCATGAGTCCTTCGGGCGCTGGCTTCCGTGGACGTGCTTCCAGGCTTGCAGGGATGGCAGGGTTGTGTCCGCTCAGCAGCCCGCTGGGAGCGGCTGTGCATGGTCACTCCTGCGCAGGGTGGGCTGCCCGGCTCCTGGGGTACAGGACGGCATCAGTGGTGTCGGAGCCTTGGCCACCGTGTGCCGTAAGCATCACGATGTCCACGGCCAGCGGCGCCCGCCGACGCTCAGCATCCTGTGCCCCTCGTTTTGCAGGAAAGCGCTGACGCGCTACCAGATGCTCTTCCGGCACATGTTCTACTGCAAGCACGTGGAGCGGCAGCTCTGCACCGTCTGGATCAGCAACAAGGCCGCCAAGCAGTACTCGCCGCACGCCGCAAAGTGGTGCGTCCCTCGGCTCACCGGACGCCCTGCCCACAGCTTTCGAATGGCGGCTTGGCACCGCCTATAGCTTTTTGATCCGGGACAGGTTTCACACTGCAGTGCGGGGCCGTGGCCCCCACAGTGGACGCTGGCTTGGTCCCTCTGCTGTCGGTCACCGGCTGGTGACAGCAGGTGCCATGTGTGCCTGTGTGTGGGTGCTCGGAGGAGGGGCCCCAACCATGGAGCAGGGGGCACGCAGCGGCTGCAGCAGGAACCGCCCTTGTGCTCACGCAGGTTTGCGGGCGCCTTCACCTTGCGGCAGCGGATGCTCAACTTCGTCCAGAACATTCAGTACTACATGATGTTTGAGGTGATGGAGCCCACCTGGCACATCCTGGAGAAAAACCTGAAATCTGTGAGTCTGAGCTTAACACGTCCCTAACACTGTACAGGCACTGCACCGACCAGGTCGCACCAAGTCAGTTCTTGGAGGGACAGAGGGCCAGACGTTGGGGGGGTGAGCGCTGTGCCTGCCCCAGGCTGGCCACGAGAGAGCAAAACCTTCCGCACACAGAAGGCGTTTCCTTAGGAACATGGCCTGCGTGTGTATGAGCCCGGCTGCGAGTGTTGGGGGGCGGGAAACCTGGGGGCTGGGTTAGGGTTAGGGTTTCTGTGCCTCACCACACCCCTGCACATTCCGGGCCTGTCGGCACGTCCCAGAAGCGTGAAGGGACAGCAGCAGCGTTTCCTTCTTTCTGTGCTTAAGAGCCCAAACTCTGGGCTTTCGGCAGCATGTTGAGCACCCAAAGCCATTGGGTCATGTAAGGAAAGGAAACGACACAGAAGCGTGCAGAGCCTCAGCCTGGCCCGTGGAGGGCTGGTCTCCTCACAAAGTCATGCTGCGAGCGAAGGCAGGTGCTCTCTCTCCGCACAGGCGTCCAACATCGACGACGTCCTGGGCCACCACACGAGCTTCCTGGACAGCTGTCTGAAGGACTGCATGCTGACCAACCCCGAGCTGCTCCGCGTCTTCTCCAGACTCATGTCCGTCTGCGTCATGTTCACCAGCTGCATGCAGGTGTGCCACCCGCCGCGCGCAGGCCTGTGTCCCCGAGCGCTCCCCCACCGCCGGGGGCCGGGGCCAGCAGCTGCCGCGGCTCCGTCCTCAGCCCTGTGTGGGGCACCTGGTGTCTTCTTGTGCAGTTGCAGTTACTCGATTCAGTTACGAGTAGCTGCCTCAGAAAGTGTTGGGAGGTGGAGGGGGTGACGCGAGGCTCACCAGGGCTCTAGAGCCCGGGGGTCGAGCAAGAGCATGCGACATGGTAGCCAACCTCTGGGGCCAGGAGCCTGGGAAACCAGATCTGTCTGGGGCTCGCCGTCCTCAGAAGCCTGTTGGCGAGCTCCCGGCGGGCTCCCTCGGAAGCCATGTGGGCACACCACGGCTCCCTGAGTTCACATCTGCTGCCCCAGGTCTGTGGATGGTGCCTCGGCTGTGCGGCGGCACATACTTTACTCGGGCCGGGTTCCTTGAAACTAACTGCTGCATTTCTTCTGACCCCAAGAGATTTACGCAGAGCATGAAGTTGGACGGCGAGCTGGGCCGGCTGATGCTGGAGCACGGCACGATGCTGGGGCCGCCCACGGAGGCCGAGCGGGCGGAGGAGCGTGCCCGGAAGGAGCTCGCTAGGAAGGTGTGCAGGGTCCGGCTCCGCCGCTGGCCCGCACTCTGTGTTCCTTTTGGTTAAAATAGGCTCATCCCAATCAGGTATCGATCTCCAGACTTGTCCAAACCTCAGCTCGGCTGTGCGTGAGGGCGAGGCCACAGTTCCCCAGAGCAGGGCCCTGCCGGCGGCACAGTTGGAGCCCAGCCTTCACTAGAAGGGCCGGGTATGTCCGCCACCCCTGAGCAGATGCTGGGGATGCGGCCCTGCAGGGCCAGCGGCAGTTCCGGAGAGGTCCAGCCCCGTGCTCCCGGCCCACGCCCTTGTGCCGAGAGGGAGCCAGGAGACAGTGCTGCGGCCGCTGGAAAATCAGAGCCATGCAACGAACCCACAAGGGGCATGGACTTGCTGTTTCCATGTGATGGGAGCAGGGCAGGGCGCCCGCTGCCCGAACGGAGCGAGTCTCTGTCCCACGGCCTCAGGAAGTTTTATGTCCCCGTTAACTTTTATCACCTGAAAACTTGCCCAAATCCCTCCTATTTTCTTTGTTTTTTTAAGAAGGAGCGGGAGGGAAACCAAGCTGGAGGAGATAGGGCCAGGGTGGGACTAGGGCTCATGGTGTCGGACTGCGCCTTCCAGTACGTGGCTGAGCACGTGGACGCCCCCCAGCTGACCTCCAGCTTCGAGGCCACCATCAACAAGTTTGACAAGAACTTCTCAGCGCACCTGCTTGACCTTCTGGCCCGCCTGAGCCTCTACAGCACCAGCGACTGTGAGCACAGCATGGCCAGCGTCATCTCCAGGTGGGTGCAGGCGGCCTCCGCGCACCAACACGGACCGTCCTGTGTCCGCGCACTGCCACGGACCGTCCTGTGCCCGTCGGGCCGGGGGTCCCAGCCTCCCCCCACGCTGCCTGTGCTCCCCCACCGTTGCCTCAGGCCCCCTCGGGAAGGAGTGACTGAAGCGGGGTCTGCTTGGGCGCAGCTTTGCCCCTCGCCTCCGTGCCGCTGTGGGTCGCCTGCGGTCACAGAGGCCTGTGCGGCTGCCGGTGGCCTGCAGCGAGAGGTCCGTGCACGGCGGTTTGTGTTCAGGCGTGAGTGTGCACCGGCGTGCGCCGGGCTGCCCTATTAGTGCCCCAGCACCGGCCCCTGTCTGTGTGCTGGACTGGGTCAGCCTCACCCAACACTTGGCTCCCTGAGCCAGGACCCAGGGTGCTAGCCGGGCTCCCCCCAGCTCCCAGCCCTGGGCCGCGCACAGCAGCGGCATCACCCCGTTTTCAGAAGAGCGGCCCGGAGGTGGGCGAGGACGGGGCCTGCGGTGCCTTCCAGGCCAGGAGGTCACTGGGGGCACACAGTGGGGGTCATGGCAGTGCTTGTTACAGCCTGCAGGTTTGGGCTCTTTGGACTGGGTGGGTCTTGTCGCCACTCTCAGGAGCTGTAACAGAGCGTTCCTGTTGACCCTGGGAGGGGCCCATCGGGGAAGACCGTGTAGGAACGGTGGGGACAGGTGCAGGGGGCCAGCAAGCGGGTCAGCCAGTCTGTGGTTTTGGGGCCAGCAGGCTCCCATGGCCTGTGGAGCCTGGCAGTATCCTGGATGCCTCGCTCTGCAGATGCCCCGCTATGATTCCTAGGGGCCGGGGGCGTTGTCTGCCTGGGAAGTTGTCAGGCGTCATCTGATGTCCTAAGTACACGGCCTGGGAGGTGCCCACTGCCTGAGGCCCCCTCAGGCCCCTGTGCCAGGCAACGCCAGCCCCAACATCCAGGGCCGGGGGGGGGTGGGATGAGTACTCTGCTGGAAGTACTTCTGCCTGCACCTCTAACGAGGGGTTTCTGTTGTGCGGTTCTCGTGTTGCGTGTGTGTACGTTCTGATGTCAGTACTGCTTGAACCCGGAAGGCTGTGTGGGTGGGTGTCCCTCGCACCTGGTGCAGAGCCGACCCTCTGCCTGTGGGGGGGTTGGGTGGCCTGGCACGGCTCTGCAGGGCACCCAGCCGGCATGGCAGCCCCGCCCTCTCCCGCAGACTGGACTTCAATGGTTTCTACACGGAGCGTCTCGAGCGTCTGTCCGCAGAGAGAAGCCAGAAGGCAGCCCCCCAGGTGCCTGTCCCACGGGGCCCCCCGGCATCAGCACCCAGGGTCGCTGTCCCTGCACAGTGAGGCCTCCGGTGCTCTGAAGAAATGAGTTTGGAAGCTTTTACTTGAATATCGCCAAATCACCTGTTTCTGTTTAAACATAAAGTTTGAATGTTGTCCCTGCCGTGCTGGCCTCGGGTCCCATGGTCCTGGGTTCTGCTGGCAGCAGCTGCCCAGACCTGGGTGGGGGCGGGGGTCTCCACAGCTGTGCCCCTCTGTGAGCTGTGTCAGTTGAGCGGGGCCGCTTTTTAAAATGTTTTTCTTCTCAAATAAAGACAAAGTGAAAACATACGGTGTTTGAGCAACATGAAGATAATTAACCAAGGTGCCATGCAGGAGACAGGGTCCCGGTGTCCACACGAGGTCTGGTACACTGGCCTGGACCCCCAGAAGTCCACCATCGTGCTAGGATGGGCTCCTGGCACTAGGGGGCAGCATGGTCCTCTAGCTGTCTGGGTGAGTCCTGAGGACACCTGCCGCGGGGCTGGGGAACCTGACCCCGGCCTGCCCGACGGCTGGGGCCGCCCACCGCCAGAGGTCACGTGTCACTGTCCCAGTTCAGCTCTGAGCACCTGCTTCCGGAGAGGGGTGTCCTGGTGGGCAAGGAGGAATGAGAGCCAGAAGCAGGCTCCTGGAGGCAGCCTGGGTGCCCCCCTTGCAGCCGGGGTGTGGGCAGCCTCAGCCTGTCCACTGCCTTGCACAGGAGGGACTGTGGAGCCGGGGGCTCCCGTTCAAGCCACAGGCTGTTTCCTCTTCCAGTCTAAAGCCTGTCAGGAGTGGCCTGTGAGCCATCACGGCCAGCCCCGGCATTGTGCAGACCTTGCACTGTGAGCAGAGTAGCCCGCTGACTCTGCCTTGGGGCCCTCCTGCCCTGCCCTGAGGCCCAGAAACTGCGTGTCCCATCCTGGGCCCTGGGCAGGAGGTTTGCCAATGCACCTCAGGGATGCAGGGGGTGAGTGGGAGGGCCAAGGTGCATGTGGGGTCCTGGTCCTGGCTGCTCACAGCAGCTGCACGTGGCCGGTCAGCTGCCCACGGAGTGGAGAGTGGGCACCCACAGCAGCTTTGGTTTTTGCCTTTTAGTTTTTGTTCTCAAAGAATTGCCACATGCGAGGAAGGAAGAGATCACGATCGCCGCGGCATGCGGCTCCGTACCTCGTTTCATCACAGGAAGTGGTGTGACAGCAGGGGACAGGGCCCGTGTGTTCGGACCATTTCCACGGCCTCTGTCGCCTTTGCCTGAGGTGCCTCCACATCCACATCCACACCCATGAGCTGCTGCCTTTCGCTCTGGAGGACGTGATGGTCCAACTCTGCCCTCTGGCCTGGGACTGCCGGTGGGAGCACAGGTTCCCAGGCTGCCGTCTCAGGGAGCTTGTCCAGAAAGCAGCTGCGGAGCCACATGGTTCAGCGGCAGGCGGTCTGGGTCGGCAGGTGACAGGGACCCAGCGGAGGAGCCCGGGTGCCAGGCCAGAGCCCCACCCCCCCACCCCACCCCCCAGCAGGAAGAGGCACCCGGGCGCTGCGTGGGTAGCTCTTTGTTGCGCAAGAAGTCTGCGCCCCCAGCCCCCTGCCACGCCCCCGACAGAGCATGTCCACGCCACTGCCCGGCCAGCAGCCCCCTGGGCCAGGCCCCCTTGGGCTTCCTCACCTGCGCAGAGCAGAGGGCGACCTTCCAGGGAGGGGCTCAGATGGTCTGTGTGCCGCCCCTTCCCTTAATTCGATCCGCATCTGGGAAGCTTGTTCTCCTGCCGGACACCAGGCGCTGTTCAGGAGCCCGCAGGAGCCCAGGAGTAGACGCGGGAAATCCGCGGGGCGAGGCGCCCCTCCCCGGCGGGTGTCCAAGCACCGCCCCTCCTGGCGTCGGAGGGGCCGATAGGCTGCGGGCCGGGGGCTGGTCTCCGGGGCGGGGCGGCGGGGCCAGACCTCTACCCCGCGCGGAGCCGCCTCTGCCTGCGCGGCGTCGGTAGACCCTGGACCCCGGACCCCAGACCTCGGGCCCCGTGCGCGCCCCCTGTTCTTGGCCCCGACCCCAGTGTACGCCCCAGTGTACGCCCCGGCCATGCACCGCCTGGGGTTCCCGCTGCTCGCCCTGTGTCTGCTAGGTGAGTGCTGCGGGGAGGGACCGCCCTCCGGGGCGCCCGTGGGTCCCCTGGCCTAACGCACCCTGCCGAGCTCCGGGTCAGTCTCCGGGGTCGGTCGCGCCGAGGGGAGCCCTCACCGGGAAGGCCCAGGGTGGCAGACAGAAACTTCAAAAGGGAACTGGGGGGAGAAGCCACCTGGGGCGCTTCCCCAGCGCTGGTCCCTCTGGGGACTCACAGGGCACTGGGGAGAACCGCGCCTCTCCCCATCCACCTGGAGCCTTGGGATGACTGCCCACGCCTACCCAGGTCCCCCGGCCTGGCAGGGAACCTGGAGCTGAGGGTGGGCGCTGGGGGAGGAGGCCGGGAGGAGGTCATCTGGCCACTTGGGACACACACACACACACACCCCGCCGCTCTGGGGAGCTTTCTGGGCAGAATTCCGTGGTGGCCCAGACCCCAGCCTGGGGGGCCTCTGCTCGGAGCCTCTCTGCGGGTGCTCTGCTAGATGAGGGTCTCATCCACTGACGCTCTAGGACTGAAGAACCTTGCCGGGTGGCCGCTCTCTGGGCCTCACCCCACTCCCAGGGCCGTTTGTCGTTGGGTCCCTGGCAGCTGCTGGATCTGGGCTGGGACAGGCAGACCTATCCCCCACCCAGGCCTGTGCGCCCAGAGACCCGAGGGAGGGGCTGCAAGGGGACGGGAGATCAGGTCAGGTCTAGGTCAGCCCGGTGGGCTCCACCCAGGGCTCCGAATCCCTGGTGCTCACACTCTCTGGTGACCCCCCAGGGGAGGTGGTGCAGGCCCACCACCGGCCGGCTGACCCCCTTCTCCCCCACAGTGGCAGCCCCCAGCACCCCACTGCCCCACGTGGAGCAGTACGAGGTGGTGTGGCCCCGACGCCTGCCAGCACCCCGTGCCCGCCGAGCTCTGCCCTCCCACCTGGTAAGTCTGGGCGGGGAAGCCGGCCTGGGGGCCCCCCACGGGCTCCCCGGAGCCTGTCCTGTCTGTAGCTCCGAGTGTGCCCACTGCGGCCGGCAGGGCTGTCTCTGCCCGCACTTCCTCCACCCCCAGCCTCCACTCCCGGCATCCTGCCTCCGCCTGCCCCCGGCGGGTGGGGCGAGCTGAGTGGCTTCTGCTGAGTAGGGGCCCCTGGGGCGGCTCTGGCTGACTTTCAGCAGCCCTGATGGCTCAGGGCACGTCACAGTTTCACTCACTGGCAAGATAAGTCTGATCCCTTTCAGGCCGGAGGGGATGGCTCATCTGGGGCGTGTCGCCAGCCGGGTTTGTGGTGACTGTGATGACGCACCTTCAAGGGGCATTTGGAGCTGGGCTGGGGTTTCCCAAGGAAGGCTGCCTGGAGGCATTCCTGAAATCCCTGTGGGACCGCCTGTCCTGACCTTAGTATCTGGAGAAAGCCTTCTAGAGGTCGGCAGGCTGGAGACCCTCCCCTGGGGTGCTGGGTCATGAGCCCCCATCTCTGCTACCTTGGATCTAAGGGCTGCCGGTCAGGGCCCTGTCTCCCCATCCCCCTGCTTCCTGGGAAAGGGGATCCTAGTCATTTCGTGTGTGGACAGATGGGGAAATTGAGATCTAGAGCTCCAACCTGCCCAGCCCCAGCTTCCTAATACTAGCCTGACACTGAATGACCCCCAAGGTCCTCTGAGGGGGCTTTCAGATTTCAGGGTGCCCTGGCCTTGACTGCACCCCCAGCCCAGCCCCAGCACGCCAAGGTTGGAGGCGTGTGTGCCCTGGGTTAGGGCCCCTCACCCTGGACCCCTCCCTGTCCCCTGGTTCAGGACCTGTACCCTGAGAGCGTGAGC
Source organism: Mustela putorius furo (assembly GCF_011764305.1). NCBI lineage: Eukaryota > Metazoa > Chordata > Mammalia > Carnivora > Mustelidae > Mustela > Mustela putorius. The sequence continues at coordinate 426,637 of NW_025422057.1, forward strand.
TACATCCTTGGGACCCAGGGGCACAACTTCACCCTGCACTTGAGGAAGAACAGGTAAGTGGAGGCCCGGCCACTCTGCCAGGCCAGAGGCGGCTTTAGTGGGGGGCAGGCGGACCCTGGGAACCACAGTGGCTCTTTTCCAGGGACCTGGTGGGCTCGGGCTACACGGAGACCTACAGGGCTGCCAATGGCTCCCAGGTGGTGGAGCAGCGACAGAGGCAGGTAGGACCCAGGACAGCCCTGGAGAGGCCAGCGGCCAGCGGAGCCAGGGAGGGGGGGGCAGAGCCGCAGGCCCCTCATGCCTCCCCGCCCCTGCAGGGTCACTGCTTCTACCAAGGCCACGTTCAAGGACACCAGCACTCAGCTGCCAGCCTCAGCACGTGTTTGGGCCTCAGGTGCGGGTCGCAGACCTGGGGGGGGGGGGCGGAGGTGTCAGCTGTCCCGCACTTGCTCCAGAGAAGTCGTCGGAGGCCGAGAAGAGAGGGGCTCGGGGTGACGATCTTCCCACACGGGGACTGTGGCCTGTTAGAAGTCACAGATTCCCCGGGCTGTGGGGCTCCCCTCAGGCCCTGCAGCCTGTTCCGAATACCCCCCCACCCCTCCCCTGCCCTGCAGATGGGGCTGTCTGCAGCAGCAGCCCTGCCCCCACCCGCCGTCCTCCCCGATGTGTCCGTGGGGGGCGGGGGTGCACTAATTCAGAACCGCCTGGCTTCCCTCTGCCCTCAGGGGCTTTTTCCGGGCTGGCTCGGATGTCCACGTGATCGAGCCCCTGGACAGGGCTGGTGAAGAGGGGCGGCACGCGCTATACCGGGCGGAGCATCTGCAGCAGAAGCTTGGGACCTGTGGGGTCAGCGACACCAGCTTGGAGCAGGCCTTGGGGCCTCGGACCTTGGCAGCCTTCAGGCCCCGGGTGAGCAGGGGAGCCCGGACCAGCTGCATCACCCCCGTCCCCTGGGACTGCATCCCCCAGACCTGCCCTGTGCCCGGCCAGGGGTCCCCATGGCCAGTGGGCCTGGCTCTGCCAGTGGCTACTGAGACCGCTCCTTGGCCTGAGCTGGAACCTCCTGGGTGGCACCCTCAGTCCGAGCAGGGGCCTGGGTACTAGCTCTAAGACCTCGGGAGAGGGTCAGAGTGTGAAAACTGGGCCCGGGCCAGGACTGTGGCCGGGGTGGCTGACCACCGCCTTGTGCCCCCAGATCGGGCTGCTGCCCCGAGACACCCGCTATGTGGAGCTGTATGTGGTCACGGACAGCGCAGAGGTAGTGAGGCGGAGCGCGGGGGCAGGGCTGGGGCTGGCTGGTGGGCCACGTCCTCTGAGGGCCTGCCGTCCTGCAGTTCCAACGGCTAGGGAGCAGAGCAGCGGTGCGCAGCCGGGTGATGGAGGTGGTGAACCACGTGGACAAGGTGGGTAGAAATCTCAGTGGTCGAGGGGACAGGGCCAGCAGGAGCGGGGCTGTGTCTGCCCCTGTGTCCGCCCTCACTGTCCCCGAGCCTGACCTGGGGCCCCCCGCGTTCCCAGCTTTATCAGGAGCTCAATTTCCGTGTGGTCCTGGTGGGCCTGGAGATGTGGAACCAAGGGGACGAGATTCAGGTGAGCTCGAACCCCGACACCACGCTGGACGACTTCCTGCAGTGGCGGAAGCAGAACCTGGTGGGAAGGCACCCGCACGACAACGTGCAGCTCATCACGTATGTGGGCGCCGGGCACGGGGCCCTGCAGCGGGGGGCTGCGTGGGAGCGCTGGGGCGCGTGGGAGGGAGGCCGTTTCGGGGCATCCACCTTCGCCCACTGCTCTTGTTCCCAGCGGGGTTGAGTTCACCGGGACCACCGTGGGACTGGCCAAGGTGTCGACCATGTGCTCCCAGGACTCGGGGGCTGTGAACCAGGTTTGCTGGCCTCTGGACGGGGAGCCCTGAGGACTAGGTCCACATGCTTGTCCCCACGCTGTCCCCATGGGTTGGAACGCCTGGGGCCGCCACCCCTGGAGGGTGCAGGGATGCTTTCAGAAGTGTTACTGGTGGGACGGGGTGTGGCTTTAGCTGGCGTGGCCTCTCCCGGTAGGACCACAACCTAGAGAACCCTGTCGGTGTCGCATCCACCATGGCCCACGAGATGGGCCACAACCTGGGCATGGACCATGACGAGAACGTCCAGGGCTGTTACTGCCCCGTGCCACGGGAGGGTGGCGGCTGCATCATGGCGGCCAGCATAGGGTGAGGCCAGGGGCTGCCTGGGGAGCGGGGTGTCCTAGGTGACCCTGCACCCTGACCGAGGCTCCGTCCTGCGCCCCCAGCTCCAAGTTCCCCAGGATGTTCAGCCAGTGCAGCCGCGCCGACCTGGAGATGTTCGTGGAGGAGCCTCACACAGCCTGCCTGGTCAACGCCCCGGACCCCAGCCGGATAGTGGGCAACCCTGTGTGCGGGAACCAGTTTGTGGAGCGCGGAGAGCAGTGTGACTGTGGCCCGCCCCAGGTACAGGCCAGACGCCCACCGCCCTCTGCCCTCATGGACGCCCATTCGTGACCCACCAGCCACCCCGTGTGCCGTGGCCACAGAGCAGAACGCTTCTGCTCTGTGAGCCCCGAGGGGCCTCTAGGGAGGGGCCAGGGTCTGTGCTGGAGCCCACTCCTACTTCTGCCCTTCAGACCTGTCAGAACCCCTGCTGCAACGCCACCACCTGCCAGCTGGCTGCGGGGGCCCGTTGTGCCCAAGGGGCCTGCTGCCAGGACTGCAGGGTGAGTCCTGGGCCCCCAGGCCAGTTGGTGGGAAGGGGTCCCAAGGAGATGGCTTACAGAGCACATGAGCTCTGCTCTGCTGGGCAGGTGACGCCTGCCGGTGAGCTGTGCCGTCCCCCAAAGGATGCGTGTGACCTTGAGGAGTACTGTGATGGTCAGCAGCCAGTGTGCCCGGAGGACGTCTTCCAAGAGAACGGCACACCCTGCCCAGGGGGCTACTGCTACAATGGGGTCTGTCCTGCGCTGGCCCAGAGGTGCCAGGACCTGTGGGGGCCAGGTGAGGCATGTGCACTCTGGCTATGTGTTCACAGGCTTGCGGGGCGTTGCGGGGCCCAAGCCAGAGGACTGACCCCTTCCTGGCCCCCCGCAGGCTCACATGTTGCTGAGGAAACATGCTACACCTATAGCATCTCCCCAGGCTGCCAGGGCAGGCCCGCGCAGGGTTCCAGCAGGTGAGTGGTCATCTGTGGCCTGATTCCCCCGGGTCGCGGGCCACAGGATGTCCCTGGAAGTGGGACCGCCCAAGAGGGTCTTCTGCACAAAGGAGTCTCGGGTCTGAGTCAGAGGGTTCTCCAGGGGGTCCACCCTGCCCTCCAGCACCCCCAGGCCTGAGCATCTGTCTGCCCTCATGGGAGGGAGAGTGTGTCGCTGTCACTGGGGGTGGGGGAGGTGCCCACCAGAGGGCCCTACGGCCCATCCGAGGGCTGGGGCCCTGTTTCCTGCAGCTCCCCAGGTCCTCCTGAGGGAGGGCCCGCAGGCATCAGGCAGGAGACCCAGCAGAGCTGGTTGCACGGCTTCTTTGTCCATAGGGTTGACACGTGCGGCACCCTATACTGTGAGGGCGGACGGAAGCCGCTGGAGCGGAGTTCCTGTACCCTCACCTTGCGCACGGGCACTTGCCAGGCTCTTGCCCTGGAGGGAGGCGCCGCGTATGAGCCGGTGCCGGAAGGCACCAAGTGCGGCGAGGAGAGGGTGAGCGCCCGCGCCCGTCTGCTGCAGGGTCGACCACGGGCGGCAGCTGGCAGGGGCTTCCGAGGGCTGTGGCCCAGACGTGAGCCTGGACGCGCCCCATGTGGCGGTCCTAGACATGTGTCCCACGGAGGCGAGCCCACGCAGTCCCAGGGCTGTGCACACCGGGTCCTGTGTGGGCTCAGTCGAGGCACTGCCGGTGGACGGGAGGTGCTCAAGCAGCCAGTCCTCCGCTCACGGGGTGTGAAGACCATTCTGTTCTGCAAGCCCACACCTCCCTGGGCGTGGGGGACGCCAGCCCTCTGGCCCCGGTGGCCGCTGTGGCCCGGCTGGCCTGGGTGTGACGGCCCCGGCCTGCCTCCCCCAGGGCTCCCGATCAGGCCGAGGGTCTGCGTCAGCTGGTGTTAGAAGTGGGGACACGGCTCCAGGCAGTGTTCTAGAACGTCTGCCTGAGGACATGCCCTCTGCCCTCCAGGTTTGCTGGAAAGGAGTCTGCCGGCACCTGCACGTTTACAGATCCATAAACTGCTCTGCCCAGTGCAACAACCACGGGGTATGTGAGCCCATGGGGCGTCCCGCCACGCTTCCTCTGGGGCTGAAGGAGACCCGTAGGCCGCGCTCGAGATGAGCTCAGGCCCAGCAGGGGACGCTGCCGGAGGCTGGTGGGATCTGGGTGTCCCTTGTGAACACCGAGGCCCGGGGCAGTGGTGCCGTGGACGCATGGGCTGGGGCTAGGCAGACCCGAAAGCTCTCCGCTGTCAGTAACGTGTGTCACGATGTAGGGACAGCCAGCCGCTGAGAGCTTGAAACACCAGGGCTCTGGGTGCTCCCTTCTGACCCCAGTCTCAGGGAGGTTTGGGGGCGTGCCCCAAGGACAGCCCACAGGAAGCCGCCAGACGAGCTCACCTTGCCAGCCGCACGTCTGATGGGCGAGGCGGCAGACAGGTATAGGGTGGCCTGGTCCTCACCCCCAGTCACCCTCAGGTGTGCAACCACAAGGGAGCGTGCCGCTGCCACCCGGGCTGGGCCCCGCCCAACTGCACAGAGCTGCTGCCCCACGTGCACACAGGTAGGCCCGGCGACCCCGGGGCTTTCGTGCCTGCATGGCCTGATAGGGTCCCCTGCAGGTCCGGTCCTTCCTCAGACCACCTGGGCTGGGCCGAGAGGGCCACCACGTGCCCTAAGGTCCTTCAGGCATTGTCAACGATGCAGGTATGCGGCCTCAGCCCGGCTCTCTGACCCCACGGCTGCCACCTGGGCTCCCCGTGAGATAGGCAAGAGGCGTGTCCTAGAGGGAGAGCACAGTCGTGGTGACAGGACGCCAGCCAGTTTGCTGGGTCCTCGGCCACCTTCTGAGTGCGGGAGTCTGAGGGCCCCCCACGCCCACAAGCATCTTCTCCAGTAGCCCTGTGCCCATGGCCACCAACAGCAGCATGGCCCCCTGAGCCTGGCCAGACCCTGCTCACGTCACTGTGGCCAGGAGCCAGTCACCACCAGGCCCTCCAGCCTCTGCTCTGAGAGCCCACAGGGCTGGTGTAACAGACTCACTCTCAGTGCTGAGGCTGCTCACGTGGGCCCTGGGCTCCTGGGTCTCCGCCTGAGAAAACACTCCCCTCCTTGGTCCTGGGGCCCTCACTGCCCTATTGACACCTGGTCTCCTGCACCCCCACAGGGTCCAGGAGCCTCCTGGTGGGCCTGCTGGCATCTGTGGTGCTGCTGGTGGCTCTCCTGGCAGGTGTGGTCTTCTACCAAAAGGCCTGGAACCGAGGCTCTTGGAGGTGAGCGTGCTCTGGGGTTGCAAGAAGCACTTCCCGTGCATACACGATTAGGAAACGTCTTGCTGCTGTTTGAGGAAGAGGAACAGCCCTCCGCACAGAGAGCTTGGGGCCTCTGCCTCTTGAAGACGGGGCAGGTGACAGGCGAGGCCAACAGGTGGGGGGTGGTAATCCCAGACAGAGCCCCTCCATCCCCACCCTGATCAGTGCCAGAGCACTTGGGAGAATATGGGCTTTGCCCATCGTGGGCAGCTGCCCACGGAGTTGCCATGGGACCTCACCCCATCTTGCTGGTTGCAGGACACACCCAGGAGCCCGATTCCCTGGGCCAGACCCCAAGGCCAGGACACACTGACCAGTCTTGCTTTCTCCCCAGGAGCTCAGTGCCCAAGACTACCAAGGGGCTCTCCAACCCCCTGTTCCATGAGGGGCCCAGTGTGCCAGCCAAGCGTGGGGCTCCAGCCACCATCACCCACCCCAGCCAGCTCACCAGGCCCATGGCCTCCAGGATGACCCCTAAGCAGCCGCCCCGTGCTGTAAGCAGTGCATCCCACCACCCCTGGGCCATCCCCAATCCCTCCCAGCAGGGCTTGGAGCTGCCCCGCAGAGGCAGAAGCAGGCTTCAGGGTGGACAGTCTGAGAACCCGCATGAGCCAGTGACAGACCAGACCTGGGACTTGGACGTGAGGCTCTCGGCCTCTGCAGGGTGGACAGAGAGGTGTTAAGGCCCAGATGCCCTCTGTTCCTGCCCAGCATCTCTGGGCCCCTCCACAAGACTGGCAAAGGGGAGGGTGGGAGTTGCACCTGGGCTCAGCCTCGGGGACCCGTGGGGCAGGGCAGAGCCCTCCATGTGCACTTGACTCTCCCTCCTCTGGGAGGGGTGGGAACCTCGGGTTCTGGGCTGGGACCTCCAAAGGCTGGCTCCCTGGACATAGCCTCCCTGTGAGCCCCAGGCTCCCCGCCCTGTTCCCTGCAGCCTCCAGTCACCATGTCCAACCCACCCTTCACCATTCCTGTGTACACACGGCTGCCCCCAGACCAGGTGAGCGGCCAGGACGTCTGGGAGCACCAAGTGGGTCCTGGGCGAGGAGTGCAGGGGCTGGGGGCTGGATTTGGTGAGCTGGGGACCCCAGGGCAGCAGCCCCTACACTCGGGAGGCTGATGGCCCAGCCCCGAGAGGATGTTTACTAAACCCAGGGGGCTGAGGGGCCCTGACTGCTGCTCCTCCCTCCCACCAGCTCAGACCTCCTCCTCCTGCCAAGCGCCTCCCTGAGCTGAAGCCCAAGCAGGTGAGAAGCCTCCGCCCTTCTGGAGACCTCTCCAGCTGCACACGTGCCCTTCCCTGGCTGCCGGGCGCCTCCCAGCCAGACCCTGTGGTGTCCTTGGCTTCCTTGTGGAGCTCAAGTCTAGAGATGCTCTGAGATGCGTGGGGGACGGCTCCTTCCGCTGTGGTCCCTCACGGTCTGCAGTGTCCATCCGGACACCCCGCCAGGAGCCACCGTTACTGTGGTGTTTGCTTCATGGAAATTCTCTTGTTTAACTTTTTGAACTAATATTAAATTTACAGCAAAGCTGCAAAAATAGCCTGGGGGGGGGGTTGAAAGGAAAAATGGACAAAGGGGCAGAAATGGATCCAGCCAGGAGCGGCTGCAGGGGAGCTGCGCACACCAAGGGTCTTCCCTTGGAGGGGCGTGGCCGTGCCCACGCTGGGCCTTCCCTTCCTCCACCCAGACCCTGGGGGCACCTGCCCTGCCTGCCTAGAGGAAGCGGAACTGTAAACAGATGCCAACTTTAGTGGTGAATTCTCAGCATTTGAACTTCCAAAGACCCACATTCTGGCCATTTAAGAGCCTTTTTTGGGAAATGCTGAGGTGGGGTGGGGTGGGCTGGGGTGGGGACGTTGACGGAGAAGGCCAGAGTGCAGCTGATGGGCCCAGCAGGGGGTTCTGCCCCAGCCCGGGGGAGGGGGGGGGGAGTCGGGAGCAGAGCCAATGCTGGGAAAGATGGGGCCTTGGGTGGTGTCCAGAGTTCGCTGTCTGTCCCCCAGGGTGTGAAGCCGACCTTCCCACCTCCGATGCCTCCAGTCAAGCCTGGGGCGGGAAGAGCCACCCCCGGACCCGTGCAGGTGAGCCTGTCTCCCCCAGGGCGCTGGGCAGCAGGGTGGGCGGTCTCCCTGGCTGGCTGGGGCACTGCCCCGGGGTCACTGTCCACCGGGTTTGTCTCACACCCACTTGCCCCTGTCGGGACTTCCCGAGCCGCCCCTGCTGCCCGTGCGTCTGTTCCTCCTGTCAGTCAGGGGGCCAGGGTGGGGTCGCGGGGCTTAGGCCGGTGGCGGTGGCCGCCGGGTGTGGGCCGCGGTGACCTACGCACGAGGAAGCGTGAGTCATCGGGGCCCTCGGGCCGCGGTTCAGCTCCGGTTCTCCTTCCTCCTCCCAGGGCGCCGCGGGTGCGAAGGCGGCTCTGAGGCCCCCGGTGCAGTGGAGGTGACGCGGGGCTGCGGGCGTCGGCCCCGGTGGGGACGGCGGTGCCCTCCCCGCGGGGTTCGGGTCGGCCCGGCCCCCGCCCCCGCCCCCGGGGACCCGTCCGGCCCGAGGAGCGCGCGCAGAGGAGCCACGGCCGGCCGCCCCCCTCCCGGGACCCCCCCGCGCCCCCCTCCCGGAACACCCCCCCCCCCCCGGCGTCCCGCACCCCGAGGGGCCCCCGCGCCCGCAGCGGGGCCGGAGCTGCCGTGAAGTGTTTTCGTACCAGGTCACCGACCGGTCTGCACGGTCGGGACCGTCATTAAACCGACGTAGCACCGTGTGCGCGACCGTGGGCGGCGCTGGTCTCGACCCGCGAGCGGCCGGTTAACGCGCGGCGGCGCCGCCCCCCGCCCGCCCCCCGGCCTCGCGGCCCCTCCCCCGCCGGAAGTCCACCGCCCCTTCCGGCCGCCGCGGCCCTGCGCTGCCCCTCGGCGCCCTCCGCGGCCTCCGCGCCTGGCCGGACGGGCCTCCCTCCGCCGCCCCAAGCGCCGCCGGGCCCGGGACTCGGCGACGGCGGCGGAGCGGGGCGGGCGGGGAGACGCCGGGGACTGGCGGGCCGCGGAGGTGCAGGCGCCCTTGGGGGCACCGGGGCGGGGTGGGGGCCGCGGGGCGCGCGCTCCCTGCACGTGCGGGAGACCCGGGGCGGGGCGGGGCGTGAGGCTCCTCGCGCGGCCCCGCCGACCCCAGCCGCGCCGCCGAGGGGGGGGGGGCTGCAGCCTGACCCCTGGGGCCGCTCGCCCAGGACAGGGCCGGCCCCCGCCTGGGCGCCGCCGCCTCGGGGGTCCTGGGACGCTGACGTGTCGGAGGCCATCAGGCGGGGCCGACCTTGCGCCCCGGCCCGCGGCCGTGCGGGCGGAGACCGGGCACCAGCCCACCGCGGCTGCTGGGCGCGCACGCCTGCGCCGCGGACCCGGAGCTGGGCCGGCGCGTTCTCGGCAGCCTGGCCTCCCCCTTCCCGCCCCCTGTTCTCCGCGGGCGACCCTCCCCCTCTGGGCCTCTGGACCACGGTTCTCAGGCCGCTTCCCTGACGGTCTCTTCGGCGTCTGTGTCCCTGTCCACTGGACTCCCCTCATTCCGCCAAGAGGACAGCGCGGTCAACTTAAGACCAGCCCCACCAGGTCATCAGTCCTGCCCTCGGACCGCACCTCCTGCTCGCTGACTCCCCAGCAATTTCGGGCGGCGGGCTCGGCTCCAGGCCCTCGCCTTCATGGGGCTGACCGGCTGTAGTGGGAAGCGTCCGTCGTGATGGGCGATAGAAGCACGAGGACCCTAAGTGACAGCAGAACGAGGACTGGGTGACCCAGGGGTGCTGCAGTGGGGAGCAGGGTCCCTGCGCCACTGAAGCTGGGCAGGGGGGTAGCTCAAGTGCTGGGGGCCGGGAAGCCCTGGTCAGGCCCGCTCTGAGCCTGAGGGGATACAGGAGGGACTGTGGGGTTGACACCTGGGCAAGTTCTCGTAGGATAGAGAACCAAGAGGGAGAAGGGGACTTGGGGGGAGGTGGAGGCAGGAGGGCTGCTGCTCCGCCCCAGGGGTGGGAGGGGTAGGCTCCGGGGGTGGTGAAAGTCCCCATTGCCAGGCGGGGAGCCTGCGGGACTTTATAGCCAAAAGGTGAGCTCTCCCTCGGAGGTCCAGGTTGGGACAGGCCTGGCCTGAAGGCACAGGGCACTGAGCACTCTGGCCCCGGATGGCACTGCCGGGGACAGGACGGTTGCGGGGTTTCTGTGGGTGCAGGGCGAGAAGGCCCACGAGCCCCAGCCTGTCCTCCAAGGAAAGCCAGACCCACCTCCTGGCCCCACAAAGCTGCTGCTCTGAGGATCACCCTCACGTCCTTTGCAGGAAAGTCTTTCACAAGGTGCATTTGAGATGGAAATCCAAAGGGTAGTGGCCAGCACGCTCAGGGCCATCAAGCCCATCTTGTGTGCCCCGAAGGGAAGGGTGAGGGACGGCCCTGCACGGCCAGCCCTGCTCACAGCAGCCGTATTTGTTGGGGTCCTTGTTGTGTGGCCTCCACCCTGCTGTGTTGGTGGTGCTGGGATGTGGCCCGCTTATCGGGCTTATAATAGCACGGGTGATGAGGGCCCTGCCCACCCACAACCCGGGTGCAGACTGTGAAACTCCAGCCCTGGCCCTTTCCCGGCCTGACCCACCGGCCCCGGGGCAGTGAACACTCCTGTGCCCAGGCCAGCCCGGGGCCATGCTCGCTCCTCTCCAGCCCTCTCCCACTCGCCTGCGTGCCTAGAAACAGGGAGGTATGTCGGCCACAGGCCAATGAGCAGCACCTCCTGGGCTGGCCCTCACTGTTCAGCCTTTCAAGCCTTGGCAGGACCCAGGACCATCCAGTGCTAATGCAGACCCCAGGCAGAGCTCCCTAGCCTGGCACACAGTCGTGCCCAGTCCCTGGGTTGGGGAACTGAGCCCCATCGCAGCCCCCTCGGGCCTCCCACAGAGGGCAGTGTCAGACGAGGCCTGTGGCGCTCTTGACTTCACCCCTCCCAGAAAGACCAGTCCTTGCTCTGAGGGGGCGGCCAGGGATGTCCCGTCCAAAGCCACCCAGGCTGCAGCTTCCCGAGTGGGAGCCCGTGGCCCTGTCCACGGTCCACACGGGCCTTTCAGAGGCCTCCAGGGCTGTGCTGTGGGTGGATGTCAGGGCGGCGGCTGCGTGGTGCCTCCTCCACCCACACCCCGTGCTGCTGAGGGGGCCCAGCCTCTCCTCTGAGCTGCTGCGTCTGCTCACCTCACAGACCCTCCAGCGCGAAGACCCTTCGGAGTCAGAAGACTCCAGAGAAGGGCGCCTGGGTGGCTCCGTGGGTTGGGCCGCTGCCTTCGGCTTGGGCCGTGATCTCAGGGTCCTGGGATCGAGTCCCGCATCGGGCTCTCTCTCTCTCTCTGACTGCCTCTCTCTCCGTCTACTTGTGATCTCTCTATCAAATAAATAAATAAAATCTTTAAAAAAAAAAAAAAAAAAGACTCCAGAGAAGACGGGCCACTGTGTGTGCACAGGGAGGGCCCCTGACTCCTGACCTCAGTTGTTCTCCCCACACACCCCCGTGTTAAAGGCCAGGTGTTTGCCTTTCAGTCAGGACGCAGCCCGTGGGTCACGGGAGCGCCTCGAGGCAGAAGACAGTCAACGTGCAGCGACCTGGGGACCCCTCGATGCCCAGATGCCCCCCAGGAAGCAGATGGGTTGCATTCCTTTCTAGGAAGCTGGGCCTGGTGTGGCAGTGGCCGGGGCAGGCAAGGTCCCTGACCAGGGAGCACCATATTTAGTTTGGCTACTTAGCAAACCCCTTAACTGTGGAACATTCCAAGCAAGCCTGGAAACAGCAGAGTATGATGGGCTTACCGTCCCCTGTGACTCACCACCACGCAGCCTTGGCCATTCCTAAACCTCAGGCACATGGGGACTATGGACAGTCACAGGTGCCACCATCCAGAGGCCCACAGGCTGGGGGCTCAGCAAAAAACACCCCCCCCCCCGCCAGGGCACACACCAGGTTCCACGGGGGCACAGCTGTGCCTCTGCTCTTTCACTAAGGGTCTCCCGTGCTCCTGGGTTCAGGAAGAGCTCAAGTCCCTGAGTGCCTTCCCCCATGTCCACCCGCACCCCCACCCCCAGGGGAGCGCAGGCCACAGGTTTGGACCTGAGACCGTGCAGGGAGCTGCAAAGAATTGTGAAAACAGCCTGGTTCCCTAGCCGATACCCAAATTTTGATGAGCTGTTTTCCTGAGGAAGCAGGAAAGTGAGATCATCCTGTGGTTGGGATTTGCAGAGAGGAAGTGATAAGCAGCCTCGGGGCTGAGGTTACTGTCAGGCCCTCGCCAGTGGCGCTGGTCCTTGAGCCAGCAAAGTGCTTCATAACCGTTTGACTTCTCCAAACCGGGCGGGGAGCCCCGCCGCGTCTGCTATTTGAGTGCGGCGGCCGTGATGGTCACCAGTGGGAGATCCTCCCCGGGAGAAGAGAGACTTGCAGGGGAACGTGGGGGAACTCCTTGGTTCTGCCTGTTGGTGGAGCAGCTGCGTCGGGTCTGGGAGGGAGGCTGTGGGTCAGCGGGGTCGGGCGGTAGGAAAGTCCCCCCGCGGCGGATGGTGCTAGCTCTGCGTGTGGCCCCGGGTCCTCAGCTTGTGCCTGGGGACCGAGCATGGGGCCAGTGGCAGGAGGTAGGCACGTGCCAGGTCCCGCTGGCCCGTGCTGCCCGGGGCTCACGGAGGGGGTGTGTCTGCTGCGTCGCTGGCTCAACACCTCGACCTGGGAGCTGTCTGTCCATGGCGGGGCGAGGGCTGTGGCACCACCTCCTCCCGACAGCACCGCGTGCCTGGGAGCAGACACGCCTTTGCTCACTGCTGGGGTGAGCCTGGGTCTATGCTTCCAGGAAGGGGAGGTTTGTGATGTGCCCAGGAGCACCCACAGCCCGGCGGCTTGGGGGGTGGGGCCTGGCCGTTCCTCCCACGCAGACATCAGCATGGGGACGTTTTCTTGGCGGCTAACTTTTAGAAGAAAACTGCGCATGCTGCCCAAATGCCATGCGTGCATCCAGTCACCCGGCGTGTCCACAGGCAGGCCCCCAAACCTGCCAGAGGCTGCGTGAAGTCCCGGCGACGGAGACAGCCAGCATCTCCCGAAACCTCCCTCCCCGACTCTCTTCCTGCTGCAAGGACCCCCGGGGGGGTGTGGAGCTCAATTCTGACAGAGCCTTTCCCTGGGGCCCCACTTGAGGGCTTTTGACCGAAGCACCAGCCACGTGGCCCTCGCAGGGGTCTAGCTGGACACGCAGCCAGGGGTTGACCCTGCCCGGCCCCGCGCAGGTGGACAGGGCGCTGCCTCTCAGACACGTGTCGTCCTGCAGATTTCACAGATGAAGGTGGTCTGGCTGGCGCTCCTGGTGAGGCTGAAGGACCAGCAGATCAGAGAGCTGACGAGACCCAGTGACCGAGAGTGGCCGCGGAGAAAGGATCCAGCGAGAGGCCCGGGACACACCCCTCCCAAGGCCCCTAGACCTAGAACTTGAGGCTGCACGGAGCGCCCCCAGACCGGGCGTTCTGCACGTGGCCGCGCAGTGTTCAGCCGTGCAGAGCGGACATCGGTGTCCCAGTGCTCGGGGCCTCGGCGCGTGGGTGTTCAGGAGGCCGGAGCCGCTCGCCCACCACAGAGACCCGTCTGCGTGCGTAGACTCTGGTCCTGCTCCCTTGAGCCCCTGTGCTGCGTTGTGGTCATTGAGTCCGTGAACACAGAAAGTTCCTGTCTATGTAGACTGTTGCATTGGGGCAGTGGTGGTTGGGGGGCCAGCCACGCCCTTCATCAGCCACACAGGTCCTGTGCAGGATTCTGTGGAAACAGTGCCCTGGGAGGTGTGTCCCTGGGGTCACTCCACTGTGTGTGAAGGGAGCACGTGAGGAAGGGAAGGGCCATCGGGGCACGTGCATGGGGGCTGGCCGCCGGCCCTGCGTGGTCCTGGGTGCCCGCAGTGATCCCACAGGATGGCTTGGGGCCTCCTCTTGGCTCTGGAGACGTAGGACCTGGCGTTGCCATGGCCTCCTCTCTGCTGGCTAGGCCCCTTTCAGTCCACGGGGAGTCCCCCGTCCCTGGGTTGGGGACTTCAGGCCAGTACGCTGGTGTGGCAGGATGGCCTGAGACACTGTGGCTGCCCTGCAGCGTCCAGACACACCCCGGAGTTTTGGTTCTGCTCTCGCTGGGCCTGGGAGGGGCGGTCTGGGAGGTGGTCTACACCTCTCTCTCGAGGAGCCACCGGGTCTGTGGGGGGTCTGTGGAAATCGGGAGGACAAAGGGCACGTGCTTGTTCCTGGTGTCGGGAGCCCGCCCAGCCCCGGGGCCAGACCTGAGCAGACACCTGTGCTCTCCTGAGGCTGCTTGGCCTTGCAGAAATAGGAAGCTGCCCCGCGCGTGCGCACGTGTGTGTGTGTGTGTGTGTGTGTCCGTGCCAACCTGAGTGCAGGGTCATGCCACCAGCCCCCCGGTGGAGGTGACCCTGAGGGCTGGGTTTTGGGGTAGAGACAGAGGATGGAGCTTGGGGATTGTGGCCCGGGGAGTGATGGTGCCTGGAGACAGGGGCCACTTCCAAACGCAGGCCCGGCTTGCTGACCAGCAGGCCCACGGCATCCTCTTTGGGGAGGGAGGACGGGGAGGGCTGGGGGGACAGGCAGGGAGAGGGGTGTGAGCCCCACCCTGCGTGAAGGGACAGCTTGGTTTTGTGCCCCCAGCACAGGCTGGAATGAGCAGCAGCCCTTGGTGGGTGTCTGGGATTCGGGAGGAGACGGGGCCCATCAGACCCCATCTCTGGAGGGCCTGATTCAAGGGCCTGAAGACCCCTCTGACCAGCCCAGCTCCTGGAGGGACACTCCCCTCACCCCTGCCCTGGACAGCAGACCCGGTGGTTAGGTTAATGCGCAGTGGGTTCTGAGTTCTTGGCAGTGGGCAGAGCCATCGCAGCTGTCCCCACCCCCGGGGCAGTGATGGGGAAACCACCAAGCCACACCCCATAGGGGGCAGGACCGTGGGCTGGCACTCGCCCCTCCAGGCTCTGTAAAGGAAGCCCCACCCCAGCAAAGACCCCAAAACTGAAATCCCAATGATGGTTTCTTGGGGGTCTCCCTCTGGCCCAGCAGCACCCATGACCTTGGGTGGCCGACCTTGGGTGGCCAAAGTGTCACAGGACTTAGCTTCTGTGGGGCTGGGGACTGAGAGCCAAGCCTGGGTGCTGGCCAGGGTACTTCACATGGGACCCCCAGGTCAGGAGGTGGGGTGGGGTTGGAGCCCCCTGCAGAGATAAGGCTACGAGGGCCCCCTCAGGCCCTCCCCAGGGTGTTTGCATCTTGGGGTGCCACTCAGAAAAGGCTGGGGGTGCAGGTCTTGGAGGGCATGGTGTGTGCAGAGTTGGGGTTCCCTTGGGGCTAGGATGAAGTTGACAAGTGAGCCATGGGGGTGCTGCTGTGGGCCCTCCCCACCTCATTCTGTTTCCCTGGGCCCCTAGGGTAGCCTCATGGCCAGGCTGGCACAATCTCAGGCCCAAGTGGCTTCTGGATCCTTCTCCAGGAAGGCGGGGCACCAGCATAGTGCCACAAACTCGGAGGGTTTTCATCCTGGGTCTAGGGGCCCCCACCTCAGGTCACGGGGGCTCTCCAGGGGACCACCGACCCCTGCGCTCTCAGGACTCGGGTTCTCCTAGAACCTGGGGTGCAGCTGAGGGTGTGACGCCTCTCACGCCCTCCTCAGGGGCTCCCGCCAGTGGTCAGCAGGTTGGAAGGTGCGGTGCTCTGCACGCTCTGCACGGAGTGTGGGCTCGGGTGCCCCTCTCTCCCGGCCCCCGCCCCAGGAGGCAGATGTGGAAGAGTTGCCTCAGTGCCCGGTACTCATGGGGGCTCACGGTGGCTCACGGTGGTGGCGAGCTGGCTGCTGGCCAGGCCTCCTCCGGGAGGAAGCGGGAGGGACCCCAGCCAGTAACCCTACAAGGGACTTAGCCTGGGGTAAGTTTAGGACAAAATCAGAAGCCAGGCCAGCCCCGGCCTGCCGCGGCTCTTCCTCCAGGTCACGTCTAACTTTCTGTGGAAGCAGAGGACGGGCAGGTACAGGCCGGCAGACCTCAGCTCCTGCCCGTGACGTCTGTGCGCGGAAAGTGCTAGAAGCAAGTGAGTGCCTGCGGAAGGGCTTCCGTGTGACACACACCTTCACTCCTGTGTCCGAGATGGAGGCGGAGCACCGAGGGCCGACGGCGGGTCTGAGCGCAGACGCGCCGGCGGCTTCCCCGTCGGGGCCGAGGCCTTCCTCGCACAGCCTCGAGGCTCTGGGAGGCCCCGAGCAGCCCCGCGGACACGCTCCCGGCCGTGCGGGCGCCCGTGTTCCCGCACACGCAGCCCCTGCGCTCCGACCCGGGTTTCTGGCCGCTCAAATCCGTTGCGCGCGCCGCGTCAGCGACCTCGGGCTGTCCCCGAGCCGCGCGCAGGGGGCAGCATCCTCCCGCCTGCCCCGGCCCGACCGCAGGCGGTGGACGCGGGGAGCCCGTTCGGTGCGCGTTAGTTCGTCTCCTCGACGTGGTCAGGGGAGCCCTGGGAGGCACGGAGGTGTCGATGCGGACGCGGACTGGACCCCGCGGCCCAGGAACGCTGCGCGCCCGCGGCCTCGCCGCGCCTGCCGCCCCGCCCGCCCCCGCCCCCGCCCAGGGTCAGCCAAGATCTGGGGCGCCTCGGCCTCGAAAGCCCACTTCCTCGTTTGTAAAAGGAGGAAGCGAAGGTGGCAGGGGCGGGGCGGGCGGGGCCTCACTCCCAGCGCCCCCACCCCACCCCTGGGGGCCTGTGCGGGGGAGGGGGGGACCCCATGTGGCCTGTGCAGGAATCACGCTTTCTTGACTCCAAAATGGGCAACACGCCGCCGGGGCTTGTAAACACTGCTGCTTTGGACCTGAGTGACCAGCAGGCCGGCTTCCCCGTTCCCTTCCCGCCCCAAAGGCCTGGGGATTCCCACCTCAGCCGGAAACCTGTGAGGTCGCCGCCGCGGGATGGGGGCCTGGGGGAGCGGGCGGTGGGCCTGACCGCGAGGCCCAGCTTGGTCCGCGCTCCACGGGTAGCCCCGGCCTGCCCAGTGCCCCATCCTGCCGCAGAGTCTATGCTTTCATGAATTTTGAAACAACGGATCCAACTTTGTAGTTTTGCACCCACTTTTCCATTCCCAGTTGTGTTTTCCGGGGAGGGCCAGAGTCTGGGGAAGTACTGCGTGGGTCTGAGCTGGACACACCTGGGGGGGCAGAAATCTCACGGCCCCACAAGCTCCTGATGGCTTCCGTTCAGGCAAAAAAGTCATTTCACGCGGCGTGTGGTGCCAGGGGCAGTGGCTGGAAGCGAGGGAGGAAGACCCTCTCTCTGCGGGTTTCAGCCCCCAAGCACTCCTAGAGCAGAGAGACGGCATCTCCACACTCCTGGCAGGGCCGAGGGAGGGAACCACAGGCAGGGTAGGTGTGGGGTACCAACCAGAAATGGGGCAGGGGTGGAGAAATAAGAACAGGGCCTTGTAGAGGGGTGTAGTCAAGGAAGAAGAAATGACCGGAAGAAAATGAGGTTGATGGTTCAGGAACTGCAGCAGGTACAAAGGCCCTGGGGCAAAGAGCCAGGGTCAGAGGGCTCTTGTCCTATGGCCTGCGGGCTAGTGGGTTGCGACTTGGGGAGACTTTGCCCTGAGAAAGGTGGGAGCCATTGGCAGGTGCTGGGCAAGCCAGGGGCTCAGCATTCTATCAGGGCCTTGTGAGCCCAGTGGGTTGGGGCCTGTGGACAGGGAGGCCCCCCAGACAAGCCTGGTGGGCGAAACCCTGGAGACAGCCCCAGAGGTCTGAGAAGTCCTGCTCTTTGGAGGTGGAGCCAGCAGGACTGGCGGTGAAGGAAACCTTGTAACAAACGTCTTCAGCGTCACTGATGAAACACGGCCAGAATTCCAGAAAACAGGGAAAGGGAGGCTTTTGCTAAAAGTGCCGTCCATAAAACCGTTCCCAGGCAGAATGTAAACCCCAAGGTCCAGGCCTCCCGTGGGGCTCAGACACTGTGTGAGCTGCTTCGGTTGCACTCCTGGGCTGGGGACAGTTGGTATCAGCTTCGGGTTTGTGCGAAGGGTTCCTTCACAGCTTAGGACTTTGCATATCTTTTTGCAGGGTTAAATATTTTGTAACTTTATTTTTTTTTTTAAGAGAGAGGGAGGGGCAGGGGGAGAGGCAGAGGGAGAGGGAGAAGCAGGCTCCCCGCTAAGGAGGGACCCCTGACGTGGGGCTCGATCTGGGGACCCTGAGAGCATGACCTGAGCCGAAGGACTGAGCCACCCAGGTGCCCCTATTTTGTAGCTCAACATTTTTTAAGGGAAAAAACACTCAAGATTGCACAGAAGGTGTGAAAACGTGAACTGATGTTCTGTTGGACATCCTGCTTTTGTAAAACTTTAGAAATTTACTTAAAATACAAAATTTAGGGGCGCCTGGGGGGCTCAGTGGGTTAAAGCCTCTGCCTTCGGCTCAGGTCATGATCTCAGGGTCCTGGGATCGAGCCCCACATCGGGCTCTCTGCTTGGCGGGGAGCCTGCTTCCCCCTCTCTCTCTCTGCCTGCCTCTCTGCCTACTTGTGATCTCTGTCTGTCAAATAAATAAATAAAATAACAAAGTTTAGATCAAAGCTTGAATGCGCGGACGGGGAGTGGAGCCGCCGGGGACTACTCAGGAGGAGAACTCGCGGGGCGGCGAGCCTCCTGAGCCCGTTGTCCTCCGTGCGGGGTGCCTGCAGACCGCCCCAGGCCTGGGAATCGCCCCATGGCAGGGCCCCCCAAGGAGGTGAAGGGGTGCCTGGGAGCGAGGCTGGTCGGAAACCAGTGCAGGGACCAGTGATGGCTTCTGGGCCATGCACGGTCATCTCTTCTCCATTTCGCTCTCCATTTCCACAGTAACAGGGTCTGTCAATGGGAAGACATGGAAAATGCTGGTTCTTCCCAGTTTAAGGGGCAGATGCAGAGATCTGATCCCCTGCCTCCGGGCCCCACCTGACCAGGAAACACAGAACCTGGGTGGGGGGCGCTGCCCTCCTGCAGGGTGGCCCTGCCCCAGGGGAGGGGTGTGGACGGTCCAGGCCCTTCTGCCTACTCCCGCCCCCCGGTGGCAGGGGGAGGGAACGGCAGGTCCGAGTTGGGGAGCAGCGGCTGTGGGGATCAGGGCGGAGGTTGTGGCCATGGCCTGGCTGTGTCAGACCCACCCCTCGACTCCTGACCCTGCTGGGCGTGGTGCCAGCTTGCCCACCCTGCCCCCTGTGTGCGGCCCATGCTGGGCAGCTGGTTGGTGGGTGTTGAGCCCTCGGGGCTCCCAGAGGAAAGCCCACCCTTCCAGGCTTGGCCCCAGGAGTGACAAAGCAGGGCCGAGGGCTGGGATTCAGTGGGTCTCTCCTCAAAGACCACGACCACGCCTGCCTCCCACTCCTGGGACCTGGGGGGGCCAGTGTCTCAGGAAGGGCCCACCCTCCCCGCACATCGCCCCGAACCTTCCGATTCTCCCAGACCCCTTCTGCCCAGTGTCCTGGTTGGCCCCAGCCCGTCACTCTGTCTTCACTGTGTCCTCACTCCCCCGTGGGGAAGAAAGCAGGGGCTCTGCTCACACGCATTTCCAGGCCCGGAGGCCTCTGACCCCGTCCGTCCCCAACGCGCCCTTCACCAGCTTTCCCCACTCAGGGGCCCGGCCCCAGCGCTGCTCACGTTTACTCGCAGACACACTCCGGGTGCACACATGTGTGCAAGCCCACGTTCGGTCCCCCGGGCACCCTCCTCGGCTCCCCCTGCCCGTGGTCCCCCGCCCTGACCGCCGGGACTGGTCCTCTTCTCCGGGAGCCAGAATGGCACAGAGCCACAGGTCACGGAACTCCTCGCCCTGTGGCCTTCAGCCCTGCAGCCAGGACAGGCTGGCCCCAGCCCAGCCCCTTCTCCAGATCCAGGGTCCACTCAGCCTCCCCAGCTCCCACCCAGGGCAGGGGGCACCCTCCAGCTCCCACCGGCCCAGCGAGGCAGTTTCTCTGTTTATAAGGAGAGTGGGAAGGGGGCCTCCCGAGGAGGGCCTGGAGCAGGGACACTTGTTTCCGACCCAGCCTGGCCCATGTCCCTGGACGCTAGGCTCACCTTGCCAACCCGGGCCTCGGTTTCCCCCTCAACAAAGTGAGGCCAAGGCCCAGGGCCCCACACGCCCAGCTAGAGCTGACGGATGCAGGGACTGGCAGTCTGGCTCGCAGCATTCCCAGTTCCTAACTGGCCCGCAGACTCCTGCCAACGGGCCTGCACTACCCTTGGGCATCCCGAACCAGAGCCTGAGGAAGGGGGTCTCTCGGCAGGGCAGCTGGCCCGGGACTCAGAAGGCCCTGAAGGAATGGCAGTGGCCATTAGATGGGACGCTGGAAGGTGACAGGCCCCTCCCTACACCTGCGGGGCAGAGCCCTCTCCTCCGTGAGAACGAGACCCCAGGCTGCCAGGTCATGTTTGGTGGTAACTGAGCCGGGCTTAGGGTGAGTAGCCGGGGACAGGGGCTGAGCTGGGTGTCTAGACCCCAGGCGACTGGGTGGGAGAGGCGTGGGCCAAGTGTGTGCGGGCGAGACAGGAGCGTGAGTGTGGAGTGAGTGTGCACACGCACGTGCTTGTGTGAATGTGTGTGCACGTCTGTGGGACAAGCCCAAAGACCCAGGCTCCGGGCTAGGAGCTCGGAGGGGCTCCCAAGGGCTGGAGGCTGGAGGCTGCCTGGTCAGCAGTCCTAACAAAGGGCCACAGTTCCTCTGGGGGTGGGGGTTGGGGGTGGTCCTGGAAAGGCCAAGGGTGCCCTGGGAGGGGTTTGTGCACAGCGGCCTTGGAGGGCAGAGGAAAGATCCCGTGGCCGGGCCAGTGTTCTGATACGGTATGGGAGGGAGGCACAGGACACGGCCTTGAAACCCTGACGCAGAGAGAGGCAGGGCCTCCCGAGCCAGGCCTAACCCTTTGCCTCCCGCTCCCATCCGTTCCCAGAGGCCCGTCTGTCCTCCTGCACAGCCTTTGGGCACAGCCCCTCCTGGCCCGACCTGGAGCACATGTCCCGGGGACCTGGCACCCACACATGGCACCCCATGGGTGCCCAGAGCCACAGGACCTTCCGACTGAGGTTCCTCGGGGAAGCCCCAGGAGCGCAGGGATCTCTGCCTCTCCCAGCCCAGTGCGGAGGATGGAGGCCCAGACTGACTTCCTGTTAGTCCACTGCCTCAGCCCTGGTCCAGGTCATAGACGAGGGTGTCCGGACCCCAGATTTAGCAAATCGAAATTCAGGACACCCAGCTCAATTCCAAGCCAGATCAATGAGCAGTTTCTGTTGTGACTCTGACCTCTGCTCCCCACACCTCTGTGAAAGGATGTCCTCACTCTAGTCTGTTAGGGACCAAGGCCCTCAGTCCTCTGGGTAGGCACCCGGGGGTGGGCACATAACCTTTCATGTCTCCAGAGGGCTTGACCATGTCCAGCACATCCTTTGACAGGTGGGGAAACTGAGGCCAAGAGAGGCAGCCATGCAGTGGTGCTGTGACGAACCCTGATCTAGGCCTCGGCAGCTCCTCTGTGGAGGGCGGTCGACCCTGCCTGACCGGGACAGAGAGAGCCTGCGGAGCCTAGCCCAGAACTGCCATGAATCCAAGACAGCACAGGGCAGGCTGGGGGCTGCTGGCAGGCTGGGGTGAGGGTAGGCAAGACTGGAAGCTCTGTATCCGACAGACCAGTGGGGTACCCTCTCTGGGAACAGACAGGGAGAATCCAGCTAGAGTTAGCCGCAGGCTACCTTCTGGGGGTTGGAGAGTTAACAGCAGGCTACCTTCTGGGGGTTGGGAGCCCCCAGAGCTGAGCAGACAGCTGTGGGAGAGCCCCTCCCCACCCGGAATAGAGCACAGGGAGGGAGCGAGTCGTCTTGAAGGCCACCCCTTATCGCCCAGCAGCTCAGAGCCAAGCACTGCCAGGGCCAACAAAGGTATTTTCTGTCTCGTAGGCAAGGGAGGGCCAGGCCTAGGGCATTTGGAGCTGTAGGGGCTGCTCTTGGGGTCCACGGAGCCCAACGTTTAATTGGACCTGGCAGGGGGTTCCTGCCCCAGGTGACAGGGACCAAGGGACAGTGCCCAGGCCTACACGGACTCTGAGGGGCTGGCCAACAGGAAGGCTTCCTGGGGGTGAGGTCTGTCTAAAGGACCCAGGAGTGCTGCGAAGACCCCACAGGGCTCTGGCCTCCCTGGAATCCAGCCTCGGTGTCTCCCAACCAGAGCTGTCCTCACCACTTGAGGGGGGCAGCGTACTGGCATGCTGAAAAGTCTGGCCTGGAGTCTCTCTGGACAGGCGGGGTCTGGGCCGTGTGGCCCCGTGTGACTGGGGCCCGACCTTCCCGCTCCTGGTTTGGGTTTCGCTCAGAGCAGGGAGGGGCCGGCAGCAGCGCTGAGCAGGGTGGGCAGGCAGGGTGCACCTGCTGGGCAGCCCCAGTGTCCCCCTGCTTGGGGGCTCCCCCAACCTGCGAGGCTGACGCTGTCCCTCTGTCCATTCCTCTACCTCCGGGACCACCAAGCTCATAACTGCGGGAGCTGACGCGCCGAGTGTCGGGCTGTCCAGGGGCCACAGCCAGGTGGGCTCCTGGGATTGGACCCCCCACAGAGCACCCAGCTCCTCCCTCTGACCAGCAGCGGAGGGGACTCCTGGGCACAGAATCTGTGGTGTCGCCGCTGGCTCTCTGGGGATTTAGGGAAATGCAGGCAGTGGTCTGGTCCTCTCTCCTGGCTGGTGGGGGACTGGCCACCCCACCCAAGGGAAGCCCCTGGGCTCCTCCAGCTTGGAAAGGCAGGCCAGGGGGTCATGAGGTGACCCTAGGGGGCCAGAGACACCCAGCTGTGGGCAGGTTTGGGGCCTTGGGGGACACTGTCGCTTTAGACCCTTCGGACTCTGGAAGTGCTTTGTCCTGAGCAGGCATGGACTTACACTCAGGAAAACAAGTTTAAGGAAACCAAGTGCAGAAGTCCCAGCGCTCTGGGGCACAGTCTGTCCCCACCCCACTGCCCTCACCTCCCGGTCTCTGTCTGTCCCCTCCCTGACCTCTTGCCTCCTCCCCTCCTGAAGACCTCCAGGAGCTCAGGGTCAAGGGTGACAGTGTGTTTCGCAGAAGCTCCGGGGCAGGACTGAGGGGGAATCTGACCCCAGACCCAAGCGGGACCCCTGTGGAGTTACAGAGAACAGTGGCCAGAAGGGATGGCCCCTGAGCCACCCCTGGGCTGGAGGACTGGGGCGCAAGGGGCCCCCCCGTCAACCCGAAACTCAGCAGGCGGCTCCCTCTCCGGCCAGCAACTGTCCCTGCCGCCATAGCTGCTGGGCTCTGTGCCTCTGTGACCATCAGCCAGAGGCAGGGGCCTGAGGCCAGCGCCGGGGACTGTCCCCCACTGAGGCCCTGGGCCTGCAAATGCTCTGTTCCAAAGAGAGGCCCAGGCCACAGTGGTGCGTGTCAGGAGGGCCTCGGCCAGGCAGCAGGGCCCACGCGTGTTCCTGGGAGGCCGGTGGCCGTGCTCTCTCCCGGCTTCCCTCACGTGTCCACCTGTGCCCCTGAGGGTCTTGCCCCTGCCCACCTAGAGGCCAGCCTGGTGAGAGGCTGGGGTGGGGGCTCCCGCTGAGGGTCTGTGTGCACACGTGTGCTCGCACAAACACCACCCCTCTCCTAGGCAGGTGCTCCCAGGCCGCGGAGGGCATGCAGGGCAGCTCAGCTCCTGCCGTGTGGAAGCAGGTGCCTGGTCAGTGCCTGTCCAAGTTGGGGGACAACCCGGTCCCAATGGGGGAGTGTCCACAACTCTGTTCACAGAACCTTGTGACTGTGGGGAGCAACAGAGGTGGGGGCCAAGTCTGAACCAGGAGGGTCTCCAGGTCCCCACCTGTGTCCTGGGTTCCCTGGGGGTGTGTGGTCTGTCTGGCCCCTGGGCTGTCCCCTGGGCTCCTGTGGTATGTGTGTCACAGGTGTGTGTGTCTCTGTGTGGCAGTCTTGGGTCCCTGCTCAGCTGTCCCCTGGGTGTGTGAGGTCCAGGGAGAGCTGTCCCCTCCCCCATCCTCAGGACTCCTGGGGGGACTCTCCCCAGGATGGGGGTATGGGACTCAGTGCTCAGGGGCACCAGCAGGGAAGGGAGGGCAGGGTAGAGATGTGCATTTTCCGGGCCGGACGCAAGCAGAGTAGCACGTTGGTAGATAAGGCTGGCCAGGGCTGGCCTGGTCCCAGGTCCCAGGAGGCAGCCCCCAGGCCCCTTGGCCCCCCCGCCCCCCCGCTGGGCCCAGGCTCAGCGCTCTGCTCAGAGCAGGTCTTTGTGCCCCAATCTCACAGGCGCGGGAGTAGACGGGTTCCTTGGCACGGCTCAGCCTGGAATCCCATGTGACTGCCGCTGCTCTGTGGGCCCCAAGGTCGCGGCCTCCCATAAATGGGGCGGACCAGCCGGCAGAGGCAGAGCTCCAGCGGCAGCAGACGGGCTCTCCTCCGTGCTCCCAGGCTCCGCGTCGGCGCCGACCGCCGGGGACCCTCGCCAACCTCCGCGGCCTCTGCTCGCAGGAACCCTCGCCCAGGACCTGGACCGCGGAAGCTGCTCGCTGTTCCTTTTTCCTATGCATATACTTCTTTGCGGGTCTGGCCTGAAGAGGTGTAGGCATGGGAAAATGGGGCATCGAGGTCCTCCTCACCGCCCAGCCGCTCCCACGCCCTGCTCCGGGGGCCGCGTCTCTCCGCTCCCACGCCCTGCTCCGGGGCCCCGCGTCTCTCCGCAGGCCCACCGGCCAGAGCACAGGATTGTGTGTCTGCGAGGGGCCGCCGTGGCTGATCTTTGCCCCCAGGGCCTGGCGTGCCCCCGAGAGAGTCCCAGAAGCTGTAGGAGCAGGACGGGGGGCGGGAGGCCCACGAGGGTGGCTTCCGTGGGTGGGAGGCTGGGGCAGGCGGAGGGTGCCGTGGGGGCGGGTCATAGTGATTTCTGCTCCTTGTAATGGTGAGTTCGTTTTCTGATCAGAAATGTCAATAAAGGGGCGCCTGGGTGGCTCAGTGGGTTAAGCTGCTGCCTTCGGCTCAGGTCATGATCTCAGGGTCCTGGGATCGAGTCCCACGTCGGGCTCTCTGCTCAGAAGGGAGCCTGCTTCCCTCTCTCTCTCTCTCTCTCTCTGCCTGCCTCTCCATCTACTTGTGATTTCTCTCTGTCAAATAAATGAATAAAATCTTTAAAAAAAAAAAAAAAAAAAAAAAAAAAAAAAAAAAAAGAAATGTCAATAAAGCTAATGTCACATGAACTTAGGTGTGATCGTGTTCAAGCGCCAGAGCTCAGATTGCAGCTGCCCAGTCCGGCTGCCTCTCACTGCCAGTGCATGGGGGGCGGTCGCACAGGAATCATCTTGGTCTCAGAGGAACTTAGTAGGAAATATCAGGACATGGACGTGAGCGGCTGACCTGGTCCTGGGCGGGTGCGGGCCAGAGTGGCAGCAGGGCCCGGCCACTTCGGGCGGGCGTCCCCAGGGTGCCTGGGAGCAGGGGGTGGGCTGGGTGGGTGGGGAATCGGCCACAGCCCCGCGGGTCAGGGTGGGGGCCCCTTGGCCCAGGAGCCTGTGGTCTTAACTTCCTGGTGTAGAGAATTGGACCGAAGCCCTCGGGAACCGAGCGCTTCCACAACCATCGTGGGCCTTTGTCGGCTAATCGGCCCAGCAAAGGGAGCAATTACAGGCCCCCTTTATCAGCTGGCCTGTCCCCTAATCTCATCTGATCATTCCTTCCTCCAAGCCCACAGCCTCCCGGAGGAGGGGAAGGCATAGGCTGGGCCGCAGCAGGGTGGGGCAGTCCTCGGAGCCCCTCCTGGTGCTCCGTCCCCGCGGGGCGGCCGGGAGGGCTCCTGGCGCGACCCTTCACAGTGCCACAAGAAAGCAGGTACCCCAGCTGCGCTGGGTGTGGACATGGTGGACAGGGCCTGGCTCCAGGGTACCGGGAGGGCCATCCCTCAGCATGGCTGTGGCTTTCCCAGGGGTCTGGGCTGACTGGGGTCACAGGCCTCACGCCAGCACTGCAGAGTTGGGGGAAGGGGGCCCCTGTCGACCGACCACTTGGACCTGGGTGGGCTGCTGCCTTATGACCTGCAGAGCTGCCTGGGCTGGGACTGAGGGCCCTACGGGGCTAGGCCGCTGCCATGGAGGTCATCCTCTCACAACTGTGGCTGCTGGGCCATGACGGGGTCCCAGGGACAGCCCTCCTTCTCGCCCTGAAGACCCACAGAGTAGAACATGTGCAGAGAATAAGAGGTGTGCATTTTCACCATTGGGGGAGTGCAGGGTCCCCACAGACACCGCAGAGTGGGGTGGGGGGCAGCAGACAGCCTCTGCTAGCAGGGTGGTGGGGTGGGGGGGTCACTGCCTGGGGCCTGCTTCTAGTCCAGCCAGTGCCCCAGCGTCCCCAGCGGCCACTTGCTGTGGTTTTAGAGAAGAGCTTGAGGGCACAGGCTGCGTGTCCACGGACGGCCACCCGGCCCTTGGTGAGACCCTGCCGGGAATCCTGCTGTTTTCCCGTGGTTCAGCCAGAGGTCGCCACCGCTGCCTCGGCTCCCTGTCCCCAGACAAGTGACTTCAGAGGAGCCCCAGTTGGGGTCCATGGTGAAGTTCCTATTTTCTGTAAACTGGAATTTAGGTTTTTGGCGAGACTATTTCCACATGTGCTTCCATCTGTGCTGAGCCAGAGGGTGAAGCCAGCTCTCCTGTGCTGGTCACAGCTGAGGGGGGCCCGGTGTCCTCCAGTGGTCCAAGCAGCGTGGGGAGGGGCTTAGGAAGCCTGGTCCCACCAGTCAGTCCCACCCCTGAGCCCAAAGGTGACTGCTGGCTGTGAAGGGCAGACCAGGCGAAGGGGCGTCCACTGCCCAGAAGCGAGCTGATATTCCAGACACATGATGCCCCAATGCAGGGTGAGTGGGTCCTGGGAGCAGAGGAGACAGCACAGATGCCCCGGTCACACCGGACAGAGGACACAGGAAACCCAAGACACTGTGACTCTCAGCTTCCCTTGGAAACACTGGGCAACTTGGAAGTAGAAGGTAACCAGACGCTTGCGTTTTTAGGGGTGTAGAAAGGAAGAATCCAGTTAGGGGTTTTTGAACCAAAGAGGAAAACACACGAAGCTCAACAGTGTGTGTTGAAGAAAACCCTGACTCCCCACCTCAGTTAAGGGCCTGACAGGACGGCAAAGAGACCGCAAGTGATGGCATAGCGGCCGTCCCCACGAGGGCTGAGGCTGTGGTCTCTAACGGGCCTGTGGCTTTGCTGCCCCTGGACAGGTCTGTTCGGAGGCCCACACTCCTGCTGCTGGAGCTGGGCAGAGCAGCTCTGTGTCCCGTGGTAGCCGCCTTCCTGGCAGGCACCCAGGAGCCCAGGCCAGCCCAGCCAGAGGGACTGGTGAGAGGCTGAGCCCTCGAGCCAGGTCATACACAGGTTTGGATGCCGGCTCCCCCATGTTTTTCTGGCCAAAAGAAAAAGCAGAAGGGCCACGAGAGGAACCCAGCGTTGTGGCCAGCTTGCATGGGCTCTGACACACAGCAGAGGTTTTCAACCCCACTGACTTCCGCTGGGGCAGTGGGCAGACACACATTCTGCATTCCTCCCTGGTTCCAGCTTTGGGGTCACTGCTAACATGGGACTCAAACCCCAAAGTGATAAAAACAAACATTTCACTTCCTCTGATCCCTCATGGTTTCCACTCAAAGCTTGTAAGCACACAACACAAGAAAGTCTCCCTCTTAATTTTTTTTTTAGATTTTATTTTTAAGCTCTACGCCCAACGCAGGGCTTGAACTCACAGCCCCGAGATCAAGAGTTGCATGCTCCACCCAGCCAGGGACCCCTGAATCTTTACTTTTCCCAACACTTTATAATGAATAAATTACCCTTTGATCACGCACTAGAAGCACTCAAGTCCACTTGTCTTTTGATTTTGTTCACGAACCATCATTTCATTCTTAAACTAAGCCTGGAGCAGTATTCAGTGAATGTCTTCAACTGTAGCCCTCCGGAACCTTACGGTGGGTCAGGGTTCCAGGTCCAGCCCGTGGATGGGCGCGCAGCTCACACCCGGCGTCACTGTGAACGGTAATAGACCGCGAACAGCTCTCCACTGAGCTGCCGGGCGCCGCTCCACAGGCACCAGCTCCGGGTGGGACAGCTCCTGCTCCAGCCCAGGCCTCTGGCTTATCACACTTCCTCAAAAGGCATCCCCGGTCTGGGGCAGGGCACACTGGTTCCAGGGTCCCCTGGACAGGGCTGGACCCAGTGTGTGCGCCTGGCCCCCAGGGTCCGGGAGGCAGAATGTTGGAGGCAGCCTGTGGCCCGGGGCCCACGCCAAGGCCAGGGAGGCTTGATCCACTTGGCGGGGGTCCCACATGGAGGCAGGGGGCTGTGTCAGAGCAGGAGGCCCCAGTGGGGATGCCCAAGGGCACAGAAGCTGCAAGCCACTGCCGAGGGCAGAGGGGGGTGAGCAGAGCGGCACCGGCGGGCAGAGCGCTCCCGGGAAGGGGCTGCTCAGCCGGGAGTCCTGCAGCTGGCGCTTGTGTTTCATGCGGCGATTCTGAAACCAGGTTTTTATCTGCGGGAAAAACGCGATTAGAGCAGGGGCGACCGTCGCCACAGCTCCCGGACACCCGCCCAGCCCGGCGGGCCCCTCACCTGGACCTCTGAGAGCCGCATGTCCCGGGCCAGCCTCCGGCGCTCCGCGGGGCCCAGATAGCGGCGGCGCTGGAAGGCGCTCTCCAGGGTGCTGACCTGCTCTGCGGAGAAGGCCGTGCGCACGCGGGGAGCCCGCAGGGCGTCTGCCTCCCGGCTCCAGCCTGGGGAGGAACGGAAGGGCCCTGAGTCCCCGCAGGAGCAAGGCCTCCCGGCTCAGGTGGCTTTCTCTGCTCTGCCGTCCCACCGTGACTGGGCACAGCTGCGGACGGAGGTGGCAGCTCTGCCCTCCCCTGCCAGCTTGAGCATGGGTGGAGTCTGGGGACACCAACATTGAATGCGGCCTCCCAACAGCACAGCTCTGGTGCAGCCCGTCAGCCTTGGCCTGTGCACGTGGACCCCATCCTTACAGGGAGCAGTTTCTTTGGCCTGCACACAAGGAACCCAGGTTGCAGGGGCGGCCCTGAGGGCACAGAGCCTTCATCGTGAGGATCCCAGGCTCCCCTGCCACCAACTGAATCTGTGACTAATTTCTAATTTTACATTTATTTATTTTAGGGGCCGGGGCAGAGGTAGAATCTCACGCCCACTCCTCGTGCGGCCTGAGGTCAGGACCCGAGTCAGACACTTTACACAGCGCCTGTCCGATTTCTTAATCAGGAGGTGGTGGATGGCACCGCGCGGTGAGGTGCGCAACCCCTCTTTCTTCAAAGCACGACTTAACAAGATGCCAACAGGCTCTTTGCGGAGGAAGCAGATCTTACAAAACTAATTCTAACACTTAGCTGGAGTGTGCAGGAAGACACGTGGGGCTTTGCCTGGGGGGCGGGGGTGGGGTGACTCGTCAGCAGGAAGGATTTGGACGCAGGATGACTGGCTTTTTTTGAGAGGGGGACATACTGGTTGCAAAGGATAAGTTTAAAGTTTTACTTCATGAACGTATAAAATCCTTCTGTAAGATTAAACTTCTTCAAAAATGAAAACTTTAGAGGCGCCTGAGTGGCTCAGTCGTTAGGTGTCTGCCTTTGGCTCAGGTCCCGATTCCAGGGCCCTGGGCTTGAGCCCCGCATCAGGCTCCCTGCTCAGCACTCCCCTTGCTTGTGTTCCCTCTTTTGTTATGTGTCTCTTTCAAATAAATGAATAAATAATCTTAAAAAAAAAAAGATAATATCAACCCCACTTTGACTACATAGGACTTTAAAGCTAAAACCAATGATTACACCACAAAGACAAACAGACTGAGAAACCCCCATCAACAAAGTACAAGGCTAAGACAGTCTTTAGGAAGCTATCAGGAGGGGCGCCTGGGTGGTTCAGTAGGTTAAAGCCTCTGCCTTTGGCTCAGGTCATGATTCCAGGGTCCTGGGATTGAGCCCCGCATTGAGCCCCGCATCAGGCTCTCTGCTCGGCCGGGAGCCTGCTTCCTCTTCTCTCTCTCTGCCTGCCTCTCTGCCTACTTGTCATCTCTGTCAAATACATAAATAAAATCTTTTTTTTTTTTTAAATGGGGAGGGGCCCCTGGGTGGCTCAGTGGGTTAAAGCCTCTCCTCTGCCTTATGCTCAGGTCATGATCTCAGGGTCCTTGGATCGAGGTCTGCATCGGGCTCTCTGCTCCGCGGAGAGCCTGCTTCCTCTTCTCTGACTGCCTCCCTGCCTACTTGTGATCTCTGTCAAATAAATAAATAAAATCTAAAAAAAAAAAAAAATAAAAAGGAAGTCACCAGGAAGGACCTCGGAGCCAAGGCACAGAAGGTACTAGGAATTCCCAAACACAGGCAAGCAGGGCGGTCCCAGAGCCGTAAGGTTCCAGGTCCACTGTGAATAGGCAGGAATGTGGATGCCACGCCAAGGCGCCCAGCTTTGCGTCAAGATCCACAGCGACCCCTCTGAACAGGACAGCTTTCACAAGTGTTAAGACACGCATGTCCAGAGCCCTGGGACTCCTGCAGAAATGGGCCCCAAGGACATGCTGCAGACCTGGATCCAGCCGCAAGGGCGAATGTCGGGGGTCCCGGCTCCCAGTGGGGAGCCCCAGCCCCGCCCAGAGCCAGAAGAGGTGGGCAGGGAAGAGCCGCCCCCAAGGGACTTGAGGGGGGAAAAACTCCACTGTGGCTTCTGCTTCCCAGACCAAGTCATCTGCCGGCCAGAGGGGTTAGCTGGAACCTCCAACCCCAGCCCTTGTTAAGAATGTCCCCACTTGCAAAGGCCTCCCCCGGAAGCCTCCCTGGCTCCGTCCCAGTCCGGGAAGGCAGCAACCTCCCCGCCCAGCCCCACACCTACCAGCCGTGGGCGTCCCCCGTGAAGACACTTCTGAGGGCCTCTCCTCCGTGCCCCCAGTCTGAGGGAACTCCCCGCTGCTGGATACCCTCGCTGGAGCAGAGAGGCTTCTCCAAGAGACTTCAGCAGGCCTGGAGGTGTGTGACGGCCCCACACGGCTGCTCTGGGAAAGCCAGTCCACGGAGCCAAACCTGGATGGCTTGGGGCCCCTGGGTAGGGCAGTGGAGGGAGACATGGCTGTGGGGCTGGCCGCAACGTCCCCAGGACAAATGACGGGGTTAGACACAGGGTCCCCAGCAGGTTCAGCAGAGCGGAGGGGCGTTTATAAGCTCAGGAGGAGTGACTCGCGAGGCTGGTAGGCGTAGATGGCTTAAGTCCTCCCCCCACCCCCAGATAAGTAGCACCTAATTGCCTTCAATTCAGAGGCACAAAGGAGGCCATTCACACGTCCCCCGGCTCCAAGATGTCTGGAGAGGGGCTGGGCTGTGGCCACCAGTTAGGCGACCTGTGGAGGTTGAGAACTGGTCACATCCTTCCAACTCCCCCACCCCCCTCCTGGGCTAGCCCCTCCCAGCTGAGCACCCCAGCTGGAGCCGCCTGGTCTCCCACCCCGTCTGCAGGGCCAAAGATGACAGGTGTGCACACCTGCTTCAAGTCGGGGGAGTCCACATTAGTGTTCCTAGGATGGGGGTGGGGGTGGGGGTGGGGGTGGGGGTGGGGTGTGTGTCCCGGAGCAGATGTCCAGCAGGGTTGGAGGGCAGGTATTCCTGGATGAGGACTTCAACCAGACAGGGAGTCCCCTGCTGGCTCCAACTGGCCACTCCCTCTCAGATTATACCTAGTGGCCCCCCACAACCCTATTCCCTGCCCTCGACTTCACTCTGGTGCCATAGAGCTGGATTCCAGGGACAGAAGGGGGGTGTCTGCCCGCTGGGAGTATGGACTCCTCTGTGCTGCTCCAGAAGGACTCCAGCAGAAAGGACTGAAGAACTGTCTTCCGCCCTCCCAAAGGCTGTCCCCACTGTGGTCAGCACAGGCCCAGAGCCGCCAGGGTACGCTGGAGCCCCGAGCCCAAACGGTACAGCGTCTCATTCATGAATGGGCTGCGTGGGGCTCCAAGGAAGAGTCCCTCCGGGGTCATGCACCCCTTCCACGTCCTCAGGGGGCCACCACCTCTTTCTTCAGGACGCGACCCTAAGGACAGCAAGAGCGGCCTCCGGGGCGAGTGCCACCCGCCCCCCACCCCAGCGGGTGTGGTGGCCCCAGCCCACCCACGACTCCTGGGGGCGCCGGCGCCAGCCTGGGCGGGACCGCCAGCCTCTGAGCCCGCCCTGCCCTGCGGGATCAAAGGCCCCTCGGGCCGGGTTGGGATTAACACCCCCAACCCCGCCTTCCGAGCTTCTCAGGCCGGGCAGGGGGTGAAGTCGGAGTCCGGAGGGCGCGGCGGGATGGAGCAGGCGCTGACCCCGGCCCGTGAAAGGTCAGAGAAGGGGCCGCGATGCGTCTGCGCCAGCCAGTTGGTCCACCGGACCCCGCGGGTGCCCGCAGCGTGTGCCGGTGTGACCCACGCAGGTGGGGGCCGCGCCAGCCGGACGACGGTCAGTCACCCTCCCGGACCGCTCCGGCCGCCTGAGCACCTCCGCGGGCACGAGTGCGTCGCGCGCTCACACTCGCGGGGGCGACGCCGGGGGTCAGCGCAGACGCCGAGGCCCGGCGCCGTCCTGGCGCGTGCGGTTTCCTCCCTTCCCGTCCCGCTGCCTGCCGCGGGGGCCTCCGTCGGGGCGCCCTCCCGCCCATACCCCCAGCCGACCCCCACCGCGGCCGCCTGCACCGCCCTGGGCTCAGGGCACCCCGCCCCACCCGGGGGGTGGGACTCGTGTCCGCCGGGGTCTACCCTCCCCGCCGCCGTCTGGGTCGCTCCCGCCCAGCCCCGCGCCCGCCGCCTTCCGCGGGGTCGGGATCTCCCGCGGGGTGGCTTCGGCTCTGGCCGCTGACCTACCCCCGAAGCCCGCACGTGCTCGCCGCGGAGAGGGACGCCCCCGGCGGAGGCCCTCCCGGGTCCTGGCAGCCCCGCCCCCGACTCACGCCTAAGCCCCCGTTTCCGCGACGGGACCTTCCCGGACCCGAGCCGTCCGCCCGCGCTCCAGGGCCGGTGTCCGGCTGCCCCGACGCCTCCGTCCCGCCCCGCCCCGCGCGCCTCCAGGGCCAACCCGGACGCTCGGCCGACGGCGGCCCGCCCCGCCCAGGACACCTTCTCCACGCCCACCCCGTTAGGAGGGGCAGGCGGTTCCTCGGCCGCCCCGCCGCTGCCCTTCCGGCCCCGCGCGGTCGCCCCAAGCTCCGGGAGAAATGGAAGCCGCAGCCCCGCGGCCCGCCCGCCCCCACCGCCCGCCCCGCCCCCACCGCCCGCCGCTCGGCGACCTCCGATCGCCCGCCGGGCAGCCCCTCCCCTTCCTTCTCCACCCCTCCCCCGCTCTTTGTCCCGGAGCCTTCGCCCCGGAGCCCCCTGCTCCTGAGAGTCCCCCTCGGCCCTCCCACGCCCCTCCCTGGGCTTCCCCCGCCTCCCCGCCTCCGCTGGAGCCCCCCGACGTCCTGTTTGTGCTCCTGGTGGAAAGAACCTCGGTGCGCCTTTGGAACGGGGTGGACAGGACCCCACCTAGGTGGGTGGGGGGTCAGATTTCCGGGCTGCCGGTGTGATGAGGCAGAAGCACCCCCAACCCCTCCCTCGCGCCACAGCGGCAGGGCCAAGGGACACAGGACCCTCCGGCTCTGTGTACTGAGCCAGGCCTGGAGGACAGAACCAAAAGCAGGCGGGGCGAATCAGGTCTCCTCCGAACGGCAGGGAGTGCGACGTGCCGCTCATCCTTCTGCGATCTGACAGTTTGGGGGAGGCCAGAAGGGCCCGTGAAGGAACCGCTCAGAACCAGGGACTTGGCAGGGAAGGGAAGGAAGGCGAGGCCCAGTGGCCGCCGCGGAGGTGAGAGTCACACTCGCTGTCTGGCAGAACCGCTTGCCGCCGGCCAACAGCTCGATCCCAACAGAGTCCCCAGCTCCTGGTGACGGAGAGGAGGGCTGCCTCCAGGAACGAGGCCTGGCAAGCCCACCGGGACAGAGCCAGGCACTCTGGGGCTGGCGTCTGCACCAGGCCAGGAGGAGGACACCGACAGAGCCGTTGCCTATAAAATCGGAAGAACAAAAACCGTTAGGATTTCTCTAGAATTATCACAAGTGACTGTTCTGGGAGAGAGCAGCTGTGAATGAGCCCTGGTGGGGACCACGATAACAAAGTGAGGGGGTGGCTGGGAAGACCTCTGGAAGGTTAGAGTGGACTCCACCCTGAATCCCAAACCCACCAGTGTGGTTGACTTGACAAGTGCCCCGGGGCTTGGCTCTAACCGAGCACCAGAGGCTGGAGAATTAAACAGACACTTCTTTCTCCCAAATCTGGAGGCTGGAGGTCTGAGACCAGGGTTCCAGTGGGGGCCACCTCCCAGCCAGCAGCTGGTCGCTTCTCTGCTGTCCGGTCTCTCTTCAGAAAGCGCTAATCCCAGCGAGGAGGCTCCACCCTCACTGCTTGGGCCGTCCTAAAGGCTGCAGCTCCTAACACCATCGAAAGGGGGGTTAGGAGTCCAGCATGGGCATTTGGGGGACACAAACCTCCAGTCTGTAATAGAGAGCAACATAGTTTCTTAGGAGCAGAACTGGTGTGGGAGGTCAAGCAGGAACCAATCATGTAGTCAGAGGGGCTGGCCTCCAGAAGACATCACAGGAGGGAAAAACCACGGATACCTTGACACTGGAAAAGAGGGGGTAATCAGGCCGACCACCGGCCTCCGGCAAAACTGAAGGAATATAGAGCAGGCTGTCCTACCTCCTTATAAATCATATGAAAGATAAATTTACCAGAATTTTAGGGATGTGTTCTTTGCAAAAACGATAGGTCAAGAACAAGAGGGTGCCTGGGTGGATCGGGTGGGTTAAGCCGCTGCCTTCAGCTCAGGTCATGATCTGGGGGTCCTGGGATCGATTACCGCATGGGGGCGGGTCTCTGCTCAGCGGGGAGCCTGCTTTCCTCCCCCCCATCAAATAAATAATGATCTCTGTCGAATAAGTAAATAAAATCTTAAAAAAAAAACTAATAAAAAAAGAACACGAAGTTGGCTTTGAGTTGAAAAACACAAGGCTAGTTGGCTTTGGCTTGAAATGCAGATTTCAGAGCCTGCCCTGCCTCAGAGCAGAGTCGGAAAGCAGCAGTGGTTTGAGTGTTGCAAACACCGAAATGTTTATCTGTAGAGCAGTACACAGATGATGTAATTAGAAGAAGGAACGTGGAAGAGGCGGTAATTTGGACAGATAAACAACAGCGACTGAGAAGACAGCAATTTCAAACACGAAATCATGAAGGAAGTTTACTTTTGTTAGGGTTTTAGACTCAGCTGGGCACTGGAGAGCACAGGGGCCAGAGCTCACTCCAGACAGCAGGTGCGGCACAGGCGGGCGTAAAACAGCGGCACCCACACCGATAGGGTTCTTTGCCTATTTGGAGAATATTTAACATTGAGGTCTTCTCGTATCACCGCACTGATCACCAGAAGAAGGTCGCCTCACAAGGGCCGGGACAGGACTGGTCCCTGATGGAGCCGCATGATGTGAAAACACGCACACCTCACTCCTGAAGGGAAAGGTTCGGGGCTGGGCGGGCAGGCCCCGCGGGGAGACGGGGAGGAGAGGGACCCCGGGCCACAGAGCTTCCTAGGCCGAGCTGGTGAGGGACGCAGGTGACACGGACACTTCCTGGCCCTCAGGGCAGCAGTGAACTGAGCGTGCTTGAGGGTGAGCTCCAGGCGAGCTGGGGGGGGGGGGGGGGGGACTAGGGCACGGGGTTGCACCCCACCTGCAGCGCACAGTCAGGCAGACGGGTTTTCCTTGGTGACCCCAAGCATCTCAAACTGAGTGGCTTCCATAGATTTCCTGCAGTTACGAAACAGTCTTTCTCCAAGGCAGAGGGTCCCTGGGGACTGGAGTGAGGCCCACGCTTCCTGGCATTGTGCCTAGCCCCGGGGGTGGGGGGCATATTTGCTCCAGCCCGTGGCTCTGACCTTTTAGGAGTGGGGGCTGTGTGGGGGGGTAGGTCTGCAAGTGGGAATCACGCCACAGGAGCTTGGAGACTCAGGGACCACAGTGTGGACTTCATCATGAAGCAGAGGTAAGCGTGTCTCAAGTGAAGTGACATCGAGTCACTTCTGTGGTTTTGGTATCAGAGCCCCCCAGGACCTGACATCAGCGCACAGCTTCTGGGGTTGGGGACACCACTCCTGCTTCCATTTTTGGATCCCCGTTGACCAAGGGTCGAACTGGGTCTGTCCCTCTCCATCTCCAGAAAAGGCCTTGGGGGAGATGTCCCACCACCCACCCCAGAGGCCAGCAAGAACACCCAGACCTCTTTCAGCTTTGTGGCCGGAGTCTCTGAATGCGCCCCTACTCTATTGTGATGCCAGCCAGGTGCCCCGGGCTACTTCCTTATCTCCCTGGGGGTGGGAGCACCTCCCGGCCCACCCAGTTGTCCTTTCCGACTAGTGGAGGGTGGGGCCGCAATTACTATTTGAAAAATGCTCCCGGGGGCGGTTTGGGTCAAGTCCTCTCAGACGCCCTGGGACCTGGTCCTTGACCAAAGTCGAAAAAGCTGCAGAGCCCCCATCCGGCTGTCCCCGGCCCACCCACAGCAATCACCACCGCCCTGGGGACAAAAGGTGTCTTTCCATGGTGTGCTTCCTTAGCTCTCCTGCTCACTTCTGGTCGTTTCCCAGACCGAGCTCAGCAGTGAGGCTCAGGCCTGCCGAGGGCAGAGGTGGGACTCTGGGTACACCCCAAATGCAGCCCAGATCAGACCGGGCTGGGGCAGCACAGTGGAGGCAGCCCCTGACCACCACCCCGCCCCCACGCACCCCACATCCCCCACCTTCCGCTCAGGACTCCCAGGGGAGGCAGAGAACACTCACCCTCCCAGAGGGGTCCTACACAGTCCTGGGAGACTGAGAAAGCCAGTGTTACAAGGACCTCAACTTTGGGTTCTAGTGACCCTTGCAAACTAGCCTCCTAGGGGAGATCCTAACCAGCAACCCAGCACACGCCAGCCCCGGGGCAGCCCTGGCCGCCCAGGCCCTACCGGCAGGGCCCAGTCCTACCCAGCACAAGACCTGCACATGCCGCAGAATTAAATTAGAAATTAACAATGTTTTTATTGAACATACCTAGATTTGGAGTAGGGTGGGGTCACAGAGTGGGGTCAGGGCACAGGGAACACGGTGCTACAGAAGGGACGGGTGCAGGCCAGGCCTCACTCTCGGGGGTCCGTTAGGACCCCTCGCTCGGCCGCGGCGCTGCCTAAGATGAAGCCCACGGCCAGGGACACGGTCTGGTCGAAGGAGCCGCGCAGCTGCTCCACGTGCTGGTTCAGGGTCAGCAGCTGGTCGCGCAGGGGGCCCAGGATGGCCACGATGTCGCCCAGGTGCCCCAGGGTCTGCAGAAGGGCTGCGTTCAGCGACGGGGGCGCGGACTGCGGGGGCGCGTGGTCCTCGGGGCGGCTGGGCGGCGAGTCTGGGTCCTCCCGGGCGGGGTCCAGGACCGGCGGCGGCGGGGATCCCGGAACGCGGAAAGGCGCGCGGTCCTCGGGCCGGCCCGGCGCGGGGCCGGCCGTGGAGAGCGCCGTCGGGGAGCCGGGAGCTCGAGGGGCGTCCGCAGACTTGGGCGGGGTCGGGCTGAACCTGAGAGTCCAGGCCCGGTCCGCGTCGGGGCCGCGAGTGGCCGGCGGCGGCGGGACGTCTGGAACGCGGCGGGACCGTCGGGCCGGGGTCTGGAGGCGCGCCCGCCGCCGCCCTCACGCCCCGGGGCCGCCGACCCCCATTCCTCCCCTCCCCCTCTCCTCCCCGGCCGGCGCGCCAGGCACCCCCCACCCCGGCCCTCTCCGCTCTCGGGGCCCCGCCCCGCTTACCTGGCTCGGCGGGCGAGAAGGGCACGGCGGGGGCCGGGCGGCGTCCGCGCGGGGGGCGCCCGGGCCCCGGGGAGCGGCGGCGGCCGCCGCGCCGGTGTCCGTTGTCGCCCAGCAGCCCCATGAGCTCGCGGATCTGCGCGTCGAAGGGCCCGGGCGGCTGGCCCTGCGCGTCGCGGAGCTTGTCCTTGAGGAACTTGTAGCGGCGGCGGCACTGCGCGGGCGTGCGGCGCACCTGCTGGCGGGCCAGCGCGGCCGACACGCGGCGGTAGGTGGGCAGCGCCTGGCGGCGGTCCAGCAGCAGCGCGCGCCACACGGCCGGCTGCAGCAGCGTGCCCAGCAGCAGCTCCGTCTCGCGGGCGCTCCAGGGCGTGCGCTGCGCCGAGCCCGGGGACACGGGCGACCCGGGGAGGCCGGGGGACCCGGGGGACGCGGACGCCGCCAGCGCGCCGGGTGAGGCGGACCGCCCCGGCGGGGTTCCCGGCGCGCCCCCGACCGGCCGCGGCTCGGGGTCCGGGCTGGCTGGCGATGCCGGCGCGGGGGGCGCGGGCGGGGGCGGCCGCCGCGGCCGGAGCAACATCCCGGGGCCGGCGGAGCTCGCGGGGTCGCGGCGGCGGCCCGAGAGAAGCCGCCCACACGCGCTCCGAGGACGCGAGCTCGCTGGAGAGGGAGCAGGAGCCGGAGCCGGCGCGGGTCTACGCCGCCCGCCCCCGCGCGCCCCGCCCCGCCCCGCCCCCCCTGCCCGCCAACTTTAACTTGGGCCGGCCGGGGCCCTGACCGGGGACAGCCTGCGAAACCTCACGGCGGCCCTTTTCAAACTCTGGCGCCGAGGTGCAAACGGAGGCGGCCGCCGGCCTCAGGCGCGCAAGGGTCGACCCGGTTTTACGCATGTGCCGCGCCCTTTCAGCGCCCCGAGAGCGAGCCGTAGAACATTCCAGCTCCAGGAGGCGCCCCCGCGCCCCTCCCTTTTGCCTTAGGTGCGTCCGGGCCTGCGGTTCGCGGAGGCGGTGGTGTGCGGGCCCCGCCCCACGTGCGGGGTGCAGAGTGTGCGCGGGAGGTGTGGTCGCCGCCGCGAGCCTGAGAGCGCCGACGTAGGACCCGTGCTCAGGCCGGGGTCCTCACTCAGACGCACGCTTCAGAGGAAACACGGCTTTGTTCTGATGAAGAGCAGCGACGGCTCACGTCGTGACTCGCAGATGGTTGAGCCTTGCCCCCTGCGACCAGGGTTAGGGGTGCCCATCCTGGTTCCGTTCAGCGTTGTTCTAGAAGTCTAGCCAGAGCAATACGGCAAGAAAAAAGAGTCAGGTTTATAAAGATTGGAAAGGAGGAAGTGAAAGCATCATTATTTGCAGGTGATATGATTGTAAACATAGAAAATACAAAATAATCTGCAAGCACATTATTGGAATTAATGAATGAATTTAGCAAGCTCATTGAATGCAGCAATAAACAAAACTCAGTTCTATTTTGCATACTAGGTCTAGCAGTCTTAGTCTGGGACAAGTTTAGATTTACAGGTGGCAGAGGAGGCGCCGGCGTCCTTGTGCGTCCCTTGTGACCAGCGTCCCCTGGGACATGGCACCTTTGTCAAGCTGAGAAGCTCGTGGGCATGGCACCATCGGCAGAGCCGCAGACTGCATTTGGGTTTTTCCGGGGTTCCCCAGGTTTTGCACAGACATGTCCTTCCTGCCCTGCCTCGGTCTTGGGGACTGCTGTGCGTTCGGTCACCCTGCCTCCTTTGTCCCCTCCGGACCCTGGCAGCAGCACACGCTTCTTCCGCGTTCTTGACACTTGCAGGACACTGTTAGGTGCTTTGCGGGTGTCCCTCGAGTTGGGTCTGGCCTGTGCCTTCTCATGATTAGCCTGCGGGTGTGGGCTTTCGGGAAGAAGACCTAGGAGTCCAAGCAGTGCCCATCGCTCCGCTTCCCCCTCCTGCGCTGCAGCTGGGGCCGGTCACCAGGCTGCACTTCCGGGGGACACATACATGTGTTGTTCGGGAATCTCCTGGAATTCTTCCTGTTCAGGGGACTCGCGGGTGTTCTGTTCCCGGGGGCGGTCCCGTGCTGTCGCGTTAGGGGCTCCGATGGCCGCAGCTCTTTTCCCCTTTCCCTCTTGTTTTGTGTCCTTTTTTTTTTTTTAAAGATTTAATTTATTTTTGGGTCGCCTGGGTGGCTCAGTGGGTTAGGCCGCTGCCTTTGGCTCGGGTCATGATCTCAGGGTCCTGGGATCGAGTCCCGCGTCGGGCTCTCTGCTCAGCAGGGAGCCTGTTTCCTTCTCTCTCTCTCTGCCTGCCTCTCTGCCTACTTGTGATCTGTCTGTCAAATAAAAAAAAAAAAAGATTTAATTTATTTTTAAAATTTAAAATTTAAAATTTTAAAAATTTAAATTAAGTTAAATTAAAATTAAAAATTAAAAAAATAAAATTAAAAATTTTAAAAATTTAAAGATTTAATTTATTTATTTGACAGCGAGAGGGGGAGAAGCAGGCTTCCCACTGCTGAGCAGGGAGCCTGATGCGGGGCTCAATCCCGGGATCCTGGGATCCTGATCTGAGCCAAAGACAGATGCTTCATGACAGCCCCCCAGGCGCCCCGTCCTTGTCCTTTTGACATGCTCTACCCCTGCCCCGGCACATCTCTGCTTGGCGGCACGACCAGATTCTTCCATTCATCTTGGACTTTCCCCACTCCAG
Organism: Mustela putorius furo; assembly: GCF_011764305.1. Classification (NCBI taxonomy): domain Eukaryota; kingdom Metazoa; phylum Chordata; class Mammalia; order Carnivora; family Mustelidae; genus Mustela; species Mustela putorius. The sequence continues at coordinate 466,791 of NW_025422057.1, forward strand.
TCCTAGAATCAGCCCTTCCGCCACTTTTCCAAAAACCTCTGGTTCCTTTTGTTTGGAAAATGAGATCTGCAGTCCAGGATCCGGATACAAGGTGCACCTGATGCTTCTGGGGTGTCACTGCTTCCAGCCCACTGGTGCCGGGGGGAGTAGTTCCCTCCAGGGTCTATTTGGGCAGGTGCGGAGACGTTAGTTGACGCGACTTGGGGGTGCGGCTGGCATCTGGGGGTACAGACCAGAGGCGCTCCTTCTCTGACAGCAGGAGGCCGGCAACCTCATGCACGATGTTCTTACTTACTGATGAGCCCTTGTGTGCAGGCAAGGGAGCTTTGGGATTGCTCATCAGGATTCTAGCAAGAGGTCAGTCCACTGGCGGGAGTGTGGTCCTGTGTGGTCTTTGGCTGCACCCTTTCCCTTCAAACTGCTGTTTCCCACAGTGGCGCAGGTCAGCTCCCCAAAGGGTAAAGAGATGGGACAGCTCCTGGCACCATGTACCCCCGAGAACCCCCACTCCTGTAGAGCGGGCTTCAAAGCAGTAGCAGCCATAGGAAGCGACCCCAAACCGCCCGTCTGCAAGGGCACCCTGGTGGGCGGGCCCGCGGACGGGGTCCCCTTACACAGACCAGAAGCCCGTCAGGGAACAGATAGCCCATGCACCCCACAGTGCATAGCAGACGACTGAGGGTTAGCACGGAGTAAGCCGGACGCGGTGCGGTTATGCTGCTGGTGCTGTGCTGGGAGCTGGGACCCAGGTGCAGGTGCGCGGCTGGGCGTTCCCTCCTGCCTGGGTGCCATTTCCCAGGCCAGGGCCTGGGCTCCACAGGCGGCTCTTGGGCCGGCTGGCCACACATTTCTCTCCATCTCCTCTCAGCCCGTTAGGGTTACCTTGGGCTTGCACAGTGTGGCAGTCTTGGGGGTGGTCAGACGTCGCGCATAGTGGGGTCTGCCCCCAGAGCATCGGTGCACCGAGCCAGCCTCCATGTGGAGTAGGAGGGGCGACGTGGCCGTGGGACCTGGGAAGCCTGCCTCGTCGGGGTCCTAAGGGGTCACGAGCTGTCAAGTCACCTAAAGGAAAACCCATTGATTCGATTAGACCAGTGAAGTGGAGGGAGACCCTGGTCTGCGCGGCCTTCCTCAGTCCCAGGAAGGAAGCGACACGGGGGTTCTGTGACCTGAAGGTGGTGAGGACCGAAACCACCCACCCGCCCACAACGGGGACGCCAGAACCCCCTCACGGAGGCCGCTACTACGAAGGGCTTTTACTCTGCTGGGACGGCCCTGCCCCACAGAGGACTTCATCACTCACTGCAGGGACATCCCCAGATGATTCTGCCATGGGACACATCGGCCATTGAAGTCCCCAGAGTCTTTGCACCCGTGGTCTTCCACCCCGCCTTTTGCAGTGCCCCCCGGTCCTGAGCTTGTCTATCCGGACCCTTCACAATGCGGGCCTGGAGGGAACAGCCCTGCCTCACCCAGGGGAGGGAGGGGGCAGGTTGTCCTGCCCTTAGGCTCTGGTGAGGTTGGTGGCCCGCTGCAGCTTGGGGCCTGCCACGTGGGACTGGCTGGGGCTGGGCAGAGTCTGTGGCAGAGCAGCTCTGGAGCTGTGTGCCGTGAGGCCTTCGTGGCTCAGCTGTCTTGGGTGGTTTGCAGGTAACGTTTCTGGCAGCTTGCTCACAGGGGCTCCAGGGTTTGGTTGTGGCGGACCCTGAATTCAGTGAATAAGCAGATCTGGCCCTTGTCTGTGCCACCCAAGGACGCGGCTGTGGCTGGGACTCGTCCCCTGTGCCTTCGGGAGCACCCCTGCAGTTGTCTTTGGCCACGGAGGAGCCCACCCTGACCCCAAAAGCAAGGCTCACTTTGGAGACAGACAAAATGAGGCCCATGGAAGCCATCGGTAGAAATGATTTTATTTAGAAATCTGTGCCGGTGACATTCGGGCGACATGCAGACGGTCGTGCTTAAGCTGAAGGCCCGGTCACTTCCCCGTGAAGGAATCGTTAGGATCGGAATGTTTGTTTGCGCCAGACGCTGACTCAGTTTCAGGCTCAGTGACACTACCTGTGTTCAGGTCGGCGTCTGAGAACACAGGTGTTGTTCAGGACGACCCCAGACATCGCACGAAGGCAAACCCCGTCTGCACGGCTGGTGCACGTGTCCCTCCCCTGTTCTGGACGGTCTCTGGGAGACAGCTGGAGGCGACAGACTTGCAGTTCAAGCACAAGGAGCGGACTTCCAGAAACACCACCAGCTGCGTGTTCCAGAGAATCCCTGACTCCGAAACGAGAGAGCCACCTGGGGTCTCCCAGCAGTTTGCGAAGTGAGAGCACTGGTGCCCAGGGGGGTGCCCAGGGTCTGAGCTCCCAGGCGCGATGGATGCCACCGCGCCATCCTCCGCGCCATCTGCCACACCGTCCTGGCCCTGGTGCCTCCGGCCAAGGGTGCCTTTCACCCGCTGAGCAGACAGATGCCCAACGCCAGCTGCTGGGGAACGGAGCCCTGGGGGAAGAGCCTGGTACCGTCCAAGCGGCAAACGTCATTGCTGCCGCCGTGCCAACAAAGCGGGGTGAGGGTGAGCAGAGCCTAGGCGCGGGGCATGTGTGGCTGCTGAAGCAGATGGCGTGGGCCCTAGGCCTGAGCCCCCGGGCAACTGGGTGGGACTAGGGGTGCTCCCAGGGCCCCTGAGGCCCGAGTCTGTGTCCGGTGTGCTTGGCTAGGAGGCCCGAGTCTGTGTCCGGTGTGCTTGGCTAGGACGCAGAGCCTGGCAGGCCGTACCTGGAGCTGTTCTAAGTGGCGGGGGTTGGCAAGGCTGGAGGGTGCGCGGGGCCACGGGCACTGGGGGGCTGCCGGCGTGGAGCTGGGACAGGCTCGCCAGCAGCCAGAGGCTGGGTCAGGATGAGACCCCTTCAGGCCTGCTGGGACAGGGCCTGCGAAGCTCAGGTACCCCCATCCGGGCTGGTATGGGGAAGAGCTGAGCTGGGCCCCTAGAGTGGTCTGGAAGGAGGGGTCGGGGAAGTCTGGGGTGTGCAGAACGGTCTGAGAGAGGGTGGCGGGGGTTTGGGAGGGTCTGAGTGGAAGGGAGGGGGAGGCTGGAGTGTTGGGGGTAGGTCTGGGCATGGGAGTAGGAATGTGGACCCGGGTTGGCACTTGGGCCACTGAGAAGCCTCAGGGCCCCACTGGAAGGTTTTGGAAACCCCTGGAACCCTGTGGTTGGTGTGGGGGTCAGAGGTCATTTTGGTCCTTGGTTGCTGAGCAGACATAAGCCAGACTCGTGAAAATAGTGCTCTGACTCGGGGTGGGTGGCTGTGGAGTTTTGGGGGGCAGGATCCCTGGAGAGTTGAGTAAGAGTGGGTTTATAGTTAAGAAGTGTGAATGGTATGTGGCTCCTGGGGAGTCCACGTATTCTATTTCTGTTTAATTTTTAAATAGAGTTTTACACTAGCAGAAGCACCCCGACCTGCACTGGAGCCCGTCCTCTCCGGCTCAGCCGGGCCTTTGAGCCTCTGCCTCCCGGTGCCCCCCGGGCATGCACCCTGCCGCCCAGGCGGAGCCCCAGCTCCTGCGCCGCGGTCAGGCTCCCTCGTCTGCGGCGGCAGGAGCCGCGCTGCTGGGGCCTTCTGGGTCTGGGACAGCAAGCAGGCGCCTCTTTTCTACCCGGGTCGGTCCTCGCTTTGGAATCCACACCAGACCCGCTGTCCCCATTATTGAAACGTGGCCTTCATTCTCCGTAACTTGTCCTGGATTTTCCGGGAGTGCTTTTCGTTGCTGATCTGGTGGAAGGAGGCTCTGTTGTCTGCGGCTAAAATGGAGATGTCAGCCCCACTGAAGCGTGCGATTCTTTGCTTGAGGTAGGACTGCAGCTTGGGGTCGGGCGCGAACGTGTAGGGGTTCTCCTGGAACGCGTGCACCTGGCTCACCACCTTGGCTATGTTTCTGTGCAGGGAGAAGAAGTGAGCCGTCAGTCTGCACGAGCCTGTGCCGGTCAGTTCCCAGCGTGTCCCAGGAGTATCCAACCCACGCCTCTTCCGGTACAAACTCTGGGCTCAGTTTTCTATACTTATTCCCAAGGCCCGATCTCATTTCAGTACTCGGGCCCGCCTGCCCGCCTGCACCCCCGCCCGCCCTCTGTTCGTCCTTCTGCCCGTCGGTCCAGGCAGCCACTCTTCAGTCCGTAAACATGTACTGAAAAGCTGTGCTGGTCCTGGTTGGTGCTAAGGGTTCTGACGGGAGCACACCCCAGTGTCAGCGCCTGGGCCGCGACGGAGGAGCCAGACAGACGCAGGTCAGTCAGGATGTGCTTAGGGGTCCCTGGGCATGTGTTTCTCCCCAGCTCCGTGTTCAGGGACATCAAGAGCCTCCGTCACCCAAGTATTTACGCCCTGGGCATTGGCCAAGGCTGTGAGCTGGGGCTCGCTGGCCTGGAGAGCGGGAAGGGGACTGTGACCAGCACACCCTCGGGTGTCATCCAAGGGAACTGGGATCACGAAGCAGAAGTCGGTAATTCTGCCCGGGGGAGGCTGTGGACTGTGCAGACAGATGTTCTCACCCTGACTGTGGGTAAAGAGACAGCACCTCCCGTAGGAAGGACGGCACTTTGGTCATTAAAAGGCAAACATGTGGGGTGCCTGGGTGGCTCAGTCAGCGACGTGTCCGACTCTTAATTTCAGCTCAGGTTGCGATCTCCATCCAGGTCCTGAGAGTGAGCCCCGCGTGGGGCTCTGCGCCGGGCATGGAGCCTGCGCAGAATTCTCTCTCTTTCTGCCCCGCCCCACCCATCTCTCTCTCCCGCAGATAAATACAGACAGACATGAACATACATCCAGACCTAAAACAGAGTGAAGAGCTGGCAGTGGGCCTCTGCCCTTGCTCCTTCTGGGTCGTGGCCTTCTCTCCGATGGTTAGTTTCCATTTTGCTAACACGGACTAGTGTGCTCTGTGTTGTCTCCTAAAAAACTGAGTTGGTGGCCAGAAGGAGGTCGGAACCTCCGGGCTCCAAGTCCCCTGGGCTGTGCCTCCTGAGGTCTGCCCTGACCCTGAGGGGTGTGCAGCCGGACCGCGGCCTGACCGGCCTCCCCTGTCTGCATGCGTGGGTGGCGCAGGGGGTGGACGGGCAGGTGCGTCCAAGGCTGTGGGGCTGCCTGGGAGAGAGGCTGGCCCAGGCCGGTGAGATGTGGGGGGGCATCTCCACGGAGGCCTGGGACCCCAGGAGAGCAGGGCTGGAGGCAGCTTGTGGTTTCCGAGGCAGAGATGATCATGACCCTCTTTGCCTGGGGTCGCCATGGTGGTTTTCACAAGCAGCCCCCAGTCTGCACCTCCCAGGTGTCCTGGGCCCCCAGGGGTGCCAGGCAGGGGAACCGTGGCACCACCGGCCCGGGCAGAGGACTGGCCACGGGTGCTATGCAGCCGGTGCGAGGGTCCTGTGGGTCTGCTGGGAGCCCGGCCCCTCACCTGAGCTTGCTCCACCGGTGGGCGCCGTTGGTCATGGTGAAGCCCCCCGTCTCCAGCTGCTGCACGTGCATGGCCAGGAGGCGGGCCGAGGGCAGCGTGGGCTGTGCCCGGAAGCGCCGCCCCTCCATCAGACACAGGCTGTCGCTCTTCAGGAAGACCTGGGGGCCCAGTTGGGGGTGTGGGCAGGGGGAGACGGGGGAGGGGTCAGTCTGGGGTGCTCGGCTCAGGCAACCCCGGTTGGCACGGGGACAGCCCCTGCAGGGAGGCGACAGCCCTGATGCACACCCCGTCCACGCTGTACCGCGGAGGATGGGGTCCGGCTTGGACATCCGGACGTCTGCAGCTGGCAGATACCAAGGGAATGTGGACGCCCATGAGAAAGCCACACACTTCCCGCCATCAGAAATGGCAAACTTGTTTCCTAACTTACTCTCTCTGGGCTCCAGAAAATAGCCGGGCCACCCAGCTGCCCCGAGGAGGCTGTGACCCAGGCTGCCCGACTTGAAGGACCTGTTTGTGGTGTCGACTGAGGACACACACGGCCCACAGTCACGGCCCACCCGCCCTGCGGAGAGCGGTGTTTGGGGCGGCGGTCGGCTCCCAGGGCCGCCTCTGGGGAGATGCCCAGCCTTCCAGTGCCTCCTCAGTCGAGATCTCGGGAGGCTGCCTCTGCACTTGGAGAGAAGCAAGGAAGCCAGTGGGTCAGCCACGCTCGGTCGGTCCTCCGGGCGTCTGTACCTGCAGTCTTTGCCCCGCGGGGAGACGGGCAAGACCAGACCAACTCGGGACAGGGGTGGCGTGGGGCCGCCAAGCAAGCTCTGCCCAGTGACCGCCCAGGGCTGCACAGAGAACGTCCGTAGGGGAGCCCCGGGGCCCCAGGCGGCCAGAAGTGCGCACGCAGCGCCCCTACCTCCACCGCTTTCAGCTCTTCCATGACCTCCGCTATCTTCGCGGGGAGAATTCTCCAGGCCTGAAATGAAAGCACGGGTGAGCCCCCCACGGCCACGCCACTGCCCACGTGCCTGCCTGCAGCCCGTGGCTCTGGGGGGCGACTCACGGGGGACTGCCTCACGGCCACGTGCTCCAGGCCTCCCAGGATCTGCATGGCTGTGGCAAAGTTCCTCTGCTCGTAGCAAGACTTCGCGATCAGCAAGAACTTGGACAGCAGATTCACCTGCAGCTGGAACCAGAGGCCACACTCAGTCCTCCCGCGGGACACAAGCGGGGAGACAGCCCGGGGGCCCAGCAGAGTGACCCAGCGCCCGGCCGCGAGGGCAGTGAGGGGCGCCCCGTGGGGGAAGCAGGCCGGCGAGAGGAGTTGCCGGGAGACGCAGGAGGACAGGCATGACTTGAAAGCACAAAGATGTGAAAAGAAGTCACCCTCACTGCTCGAGGGCAGGTCACTCCCCAGACAAACCTCTAGCAGGCGGTCAGATGCGGGGGAGGGGCACAGCTTCGGCGTCTGGAGGGCGCATCTAGTGCGGGTGCATCTGGGGGCCCACGGGAGGTGAGCCGGCAGCTTCTTCTCATTTTCTGCCTGGGGGGGTCCACCCCTCACGGGGTTCCAGAGCCTGATGGGCGTGGGCGTGGGGTGGCTTTGTTCCCGCGGGTCCCCCCACTCCCCACTCCTCTGTGCTTAGCCAGTCAGCGGATCTGGCGGGAACAGCCCACGGGGTTCTCATTCCTAATGGGGCGCACCCTTTCAGAGCTGCCTCACGAACTGCCACCAGGGCTGGGATCTTCAGGTGGGGCATTGTCTGTAGGTGCCAACCACACGCCTCTTCCCCTTCCCCGGGCCTGGCCTTGCCTGTGTGGTCGCACAGATGGCCCCTGGCTCCCCATGGTGGCTTCCCAGCTGACCGGCTTACCAGGCTCTTAAAGGATCTTGAACGACATTTACCGGCTTATACTTTTTAAGTTGACATCCCAATTTTTTCTTCATACGTTTAAATAGATGCAAAATATACTTTCCAGCACTTTCAGAGAAAACTGTTCCGTCACATCTTTTCTTTTTTTTAAATGTGGTAAAAATGCGTAACATAAAATCTGCTGTTGAACGGTTTTTCGTACAGCTCAGTAGTAGCTGCTCGCCTGCTAGTGCCACAGTTTACATGTGTCTGCCTTGTGTGGCGGCCGTCAGAGCCCCGCTCCCCGTCCCTCGCCCCCAGCCCCGGCCCCAGCCTTCCACTTTCCGGGGTGTGACTTCGGCTACCCCAGGGGCCTCCTAGGCTGGCGCCACGTGGCGTGTGTTTTTCTGTGACTGGCCGCCCCCCGTCCTGTCCCCCAGGCTCATGCGCGCTCTAGCCTGTGTCAGGGCTTCACTCCTCGTTGAACCGGGGCTCGAGTCCGCAGGACAGACAGACCGTCTTGTTCACCCATTTGCCTGTGGACGGACATCTTTGGCAGCCGTGTTCCAGCCCACGTAAGACTGCCTGATGAGACTGAAGCCCACCATTTTTCATCTAAAAAGAGTCCGCGAGCTCTCCTTCAGGGCGACGAGCTTCAGCGTTTTCCTTCCGCACCGGGTCTCTCTGCGCTGCGCCGCCTGCACGGACCGCGCGGCGGCCACCGGGACCGTCATCACACAGTCGCAGTCTCTGGCTCAAAATTTGACTTTTAGCTCTTTTCTTGACCACAGTTCACAAATACAAAAGTCAGTCTTCTGGGTTGTTCTGACGTCACAGTAAGCAGCACACAGCCCGGGAGACGGCGGGCCAGCAGGCGGCAAGCAGGTCTGTGGAAGGGCCGCGGCCACTCGTCGGTCGTTCTGTCCTTGCTTACGGGGATGCGGGAAGCCTTCCACGACCGTGGATGGAGTTCTGCCCCCGCGTCCCCACGAGTCCTTCCTGCCCTTCTAAGCTGGGCGCCCACGACCACGTGTCCGTCCGCCGAAGGCCCCGTCGAGCACGCAGGCCAGCGCGTGTGTCCGCGCTCCGTGCTGCCCTGCTGGGCAGGGCGCCTGCAGGCTCGGGACCCAGAGCCCAGCTTCTCCCTCAGGCTGGGAGGGCACCCGGCCTCCCTCTTTCTGGGGGCTCCGGCGGAGGAAGACCCTGGGAAGCCGAGGTCAGGAAAGGACCGCAGATGGCCCCGTCTGCAGACCTGATTTCGGGAAGCTACATCCTGATGCCGCTAGGGACAATGCTAAGTCGTTAAGCTGTCCCCGCATCCTGGCACAAAGGAGGGTGGGTCAGTGTGCCGCCGACAAACCCCTAAAGCCTGGAAGCTCCCCCCAGAGGGGAAAAGCAGGAGCTGCGAGTGCTAATGGCTGCGCGTCCGGGTGAGCCGACACACGGGGGACGTTAGAAAAAGCAAAACCAGCTGCGGAGGCCGGTGATGCCGGAACAGACTCACCTGCGCTTTGCTGTCGGATGAGGGGGGCGGCCTCCGAGGGCCGGGGGCAGCCGGGGCGGAACAGAGGCGCCCCCACCCCTCCGTGTCCCCCCAACGCTCTGCCCGGGCCAGCCCTGGTGGGGATCGTGCTTGAGGGGACCTGGTGCTGGGGCCGGGGTCCGCCGTGTAGCCGCAGCGGCCCTCAGCGGGGTGGGGCCCCCGTGGGAAGGGGCTTCTGTTTCACAAGAGGAGCCCGAGGGGTCCCGACTGTCCTTCCTCATGTTCCACGTCACTGGGCAGGACTCCAGGGACCCGCCGTCCACTGCCAGCCTCGGGCGGCAGGAAGCTGGAGGCCTCAGGGACAGGGCGTCGGCGGGCCGGAGGCGCACACGCACCAGGGACCGGGGCCCTCTGTCCCCCCGGCCCTCTTGAGCGGCGGGAGCTTGGAGCGAGGTGCCGGCTCCGAGGCAGGGGACTGTCCCCCTTGGCCTGTGCAGCACCCGGCCTGAAGCAGGTGAGTGGCCGAGGCTGAGACACCCTCTGTCCTGGCCAAGGCCCCAAGGCCCTAGAAGAGGCCCCAGAGCAGCAAGCGCTTGGCCTCGACGGGCCGACCTGAGTCTCGCAGGCCGAGAACACACCCCGCACTGCCTGTGGTGGACGCCGCAGTGACCGAGCGGGTCCCCACCCTCGGATGGTCCGGGTTCGGGGGACACCTGGGAGTCACGGTTCCTAGCCCTGGGACCTGACTCGGGCGGGAGTGTGGACGGAGCCCCGAGGGCGACGCTCTGACTGAAGCCTGAGCGTGAGCCGGGAGGGTCCGTGTGCGTGGGTGTGGGGGAGGGGGCGCGTGTGTCAGGGACTGTGTGACGGAGCATGTGTCAGGGAGCCAGTAAGGAGATCTACGGGGCAGGAGGATCTCTGTGCGTCCGAGATGATGACCAGGAAAGCCACGGTGTGAGTGTGAGGGAACGTGTGTGAAGGGGTGTGTCTGTGGAAGACCATGGGTGTAGCAGAGAGTACACACGCGTGCAAGGCCCCTGGAGGAGAGGCTGGTCACGGTGACCAGAGCCAGTGTGCGTTTGTGAGACGGAAGAGTGGCGAGAAACCAGGGCGTGGCCGGCGGCACACACTGGACAGCTGGACAGCGTCTGGTGCCACCGACAGAAGCTGAGACGCCACTTTCCCCCTTGGCCTGGGGTCGGGCCTGTGGATTCCCGGTGCTTGGAGAACGTGCGACTGGGTTCCACGGGAGGCACTGTGTGCCCGAGCGGCGATGCCCCAACCCTCCTCTGAGGGGGCAGCTGCCGAGGCACCCACCTTGGACGTGTGGCTGGTCACGATTTCCGCCGCCACCCAGGTGCTGACATCATCTGCGCTGCGCAGGAGCTGCAGCAGGTACTTGTCCTGGACGTAGCTGGGCAGAAACAAGCTGCAGGTCTTGGCCGACAGGGAGTCGGAGGAGCCGGCTCTGGAAGAGACCCGGGTGCACATGGTGGCGAGGAGGACACGTGGAGGTGGCCCTGCCCGGCCCTGGGGCTGCAGGGTCTCTCTGGATCCACGGGGGTGGGGGTGGGCGCAGGATGGGCGCGGGGAGAGGGGAGGGCCCGGCTCCGGGGCCGTTCACGACACCGGTGTCTCCCTTTGGTCACGAGAGTCCACGAGACACTCCGATGAGGTCCCCAAGACCCTTCCACCAGCCACCTGTCCCAGGACTCTAGGGTGACGCCCCACAGGTGAACACTCACTTGGGGATGGCCACACTTTTGTCCATGACGCCCAGGGCCCGGGAGTTCAGGAAGTGGACAGGGTGGCACTTCTGAAATAATTCCTGTTGGAGACAACGACACAGACGCTCGGTCCTTTCCTCGCGGACCGGGCCGTGTCTCGGGGGGTCCTCGCTGCCCGGCTGCCATGACCCTAGGTAGGATCACTGGGGTCACCATCACTACTGTCTCCTGCCAAGTGACACAGGGCCCAGGATGGCGGGGGTTGGAGGGGGTGCCACAGGGTGGGGTGCCTGGGGGCGGGGCTGGGGGAGCTGAGGAGCCAGGAAGGAGGAGCCCGCAGGGCGCCTCCAGTGCCTGCAAGATGGGCGTGTCGGGACGGCGGGGCAGGTGGCAGGGGAGGGTCTGCTGCCGCCGCGGCCCTTCCGGGTGTCCTCCCCACAGCCCCTGCCTGTGCCTCTGGCCCCATTCCCTGCCCTCCACACGTCCCTCCCGCAAACCTCTCTCTAGCACCAGAGCATCCCTCCTCAGGACGCCCCTGCGGGGGAGCTGCGCACAGGCCCTCACCCTCCGCCCCGGGGGGCACCATCCCCCCTCCCCCGGGGCCGGCCGGCGGCCCCCAACACCTGTTGCAGCAATGTCAGCTGGCTGAAGAGCTGGTGGGTGCTGTACTCAGTCAGGAAGTAGGGCCCCTTCTCGTTGGCCTTGGCATAGGGGCCGTAGAAGTCCTCGAAGAAGCAGGGCTTGGGCAGGGCGGACGCGATGGTGTACTGGCGCTCCTTGTGCGGCAGGGCCAGCCCGTTGCCCCGGGCCAGCCTCCAGGGGAAGCTCTGCAGGGCAAGGGCAGGCTGTGCTGAAGGGCCGCTGGCACAGCTGGTCCTGCCTGGGGGCAGCCTCTGGGGGTGGAGCGCTGGAGGGGGTGCAGGCTGCCTCCGGGTCCGGGACCCTTCGGGCCATCTCAGGTAGAGCCACAGAGCAAACCCCTCCCGCTGGGGCCGTGCTGGCTCAAGGACACCTGTCCCAGCCACTTCAGCAGGTCCCCCAGGGACGGAGGCACTGGGATTTGGGGCCATCCCCTGACATCACGGACAGGTCCCCACAGACCCGGCTCACATCCCAGGCCATTTCCCGACAATGGTTTCTTCCACCCAGACCTCTGGCCCGAGGGTCAGAACGTTAGGTCATCTGAGCACCTGGTCTTGCACGGAGCGAGGTGGGAAGGGCAGTGCCACCCTCCTGGGCCAGTGCCCAGGACCAGCAACTTGGGGGGCCTGTGTGTGCTCACACGTGTGCGTGGGCGTGTGTGGGCGTGCACGCTCCCTGTTCTCTGAGCTCAGGCTGAGTGCCGGGAGCTGCCCTGCCTGGGAAAGGCCCCCACCTTCCGGGAGATGCCGTCTTCTGAGAGCCTCTTACAGAGGGCATTGAGAGGTCTGGCGTCGTCCTCGGCCTCCTTGGGGTCCTCCAGGTCGGTGCCGCGCAAGGAGCCCTCGGCCCGCCGGTCAGTGCCCACCTCCAGGAGGCCCAGCAGGTGCTCGGCGGAGCCGTCCAGGGGCAGGATCTGGGCAGGAGCACAAAGCGGTCACTTGCCCCCAGAGCGGGGTGGCGGCTCTGAGCGCCCGAGTGTGGCCCGTGGCGGTGCAGGGGCTGCTCGGGTGCTCTGCCCCGGGTCACCTTGGAGGAGATGAAGTCCTCCAGCCTGCTCAGGAGCCCGGAGTTCCGCGTGAAATCCACCGCGTAGCAGTCCTCCAGCCAGGCCTGCAGGAGGCAGAAGCTCCGCTTGTAGATCTTGGTGAAGGTCGAGGTGGGGTCCTGGTGGGCCCTGCAGGCAGAGGGGAGGAGGCCTGAGTCATGTGGGGGCCACCGGCTGGCCGTGGCAGGTCCGTCTGCTGCACTAGGCACATGGCAGGCGGCAGTCACCCCGCCGAGCACAGGGGCATGAGTGGGTTCTGAGCGTGGCTCTGCCTTCCAGGGCTAGTTCTGCACAACCCTCCTGTCTCAGGGGACAGGAGAGGCAGGAGCTGCACAGCTGGGCCACAGGCTCGGTGACTGGGCAGGAACCTGCTGCTTTCCTCCGCCCTTGCCTGGAGCCCAGTCCTGGAGCATTTGTCACCTCCTGCAGCCAGGGCCTGAGACGCCCGGGGTCTGGGAGGCAGTGTGCGGACACTCGAGCAAGAGGTGAGGTGGGAGCTGGGCTCCACAGGCCGGCGTCTCTCCTGTGAGTCCCTGCCCCCAGGGAGGGAGTGCAGGGGGAATCTGGCGGTGCCACGTCCCTGTAGCTCCCCGATCCCAGGATTCCAGCCCCCGGCTGAGGGCTGGCAGGGCCCTCCTCCCCCTGGGCTGCCCCCATCCAGTGGATGGGCGTGCCCCCCCCCAGCCACCTTGCTACCTGTCCTGCCCCTACCCTCAGCCTTCCCCGATCCTCAAGGCCTCCAGAGCCGAGGCCTCTCTCTGGCCATGCGCCCCTCCTGCTGCGGCTTCCCCTCCCTCAGGACCCCGTGGCCCTGTCCGTGTTCTCCCTTCTCCCACCCGGCTCTGCCCCCATCCTCGTCAGGGTCACTGGGGACCCCGTCGCCCTTCATGGTCACTAACGGGGCGCCACGGGGTCCACCCTGGGCTGTGTGGCCCTTGTGGGGCCCGGGGCCCGCGGCCGTACCTGGACAGGGTGCTGTTGATGCGGTCCAGGAGGAAGTGCAGGAAGTCCTGGGGTGTGCAGAAGTAGCGGAAAGTGTAGAGGAACTGCTGCACGTAGCCCTCCAGGAAGGCGTCGCTGGGGTGGAGAGGGGTGGTCAGGTCACAGGCCCGGCCGCGGCGCGTCCTCCGGCCCTGCCGACCCGGGGCCAGGCCCCCGGCTCGTGGGTTCTCCCTGTGCACGCGAGTAGCCAGTCCCCCCACCAGACCTTCCCTGTGCCACAGGAAAGCTGGGGGGGCCCGGCTCCCTGCAGCCTTCATTAGCGGTTCTGGGGCGAATGTGTGAGAGGGCACGCGTGTGAACGTGCGTGAATGTGAAGGCGTGAGTTGTGTGTGTGAGCGTGTGCACACGTGTGCCCATGCCGGCAGGATGGTGGGCAAGAGAACCCTTCGGGGAAGTAAAAGGTGCACGCGGGGTGCTGGTAACAGGAGCGACCCCCAACTGTTTCTGGTGAGAGGACCTTCTTCACCATTGATTTTGGAGGCACCCTCACTATCTGCTTCTAGAACCTACTCAGAAATCTCCTATGCGCATGCGGCGGCCCCAGCCCCCATACTGGAACTCACGGCGTTAGAAATGAGAGCAGCAATCTGTGCCCCGAGGTTCACAGTTTCCTCAGGACAAAACCAGGTAGTTGAGGGAATGAGGGTCCTTACCCTTCACTGAGTGTCCCCCACCCACAGGGGTGCCCCAGAGAGCCTGAGGTCAGGTGACACCATGCAGGTCAGTGACTGAGTTCCAGAAACAAGGAAGGCGTGTAGGTGCTGGCAAGGCCGCCTCCCTAGCCACTGGAAGATGTGCTGCAGAGCTGAGGCCTGGTGTCCGAAGAATGAGGGGGGCCAGCCACCTGGTCACCCTGGGGCTTCTGTGGGCTGGGGGTGCTGTGGCTGGGGTCAGGCCCAGCCTGTGAGGATAAACCACAGCCTTCGCGAGTGAAGACCCTCCTGTCATTGGAGATCCTATGCACACACACACAGCACACCACACAATAGGCCTCAACACACACTCCCATGCATGTGCGCACAAACCCAATTCACACCCCCACGCACACACCCGTGCACACACACACAACTCACTCACACCCCCCCACACCCATGCATGTACACACACCCCACTCACACCCTCCACGCACACACACTAACATACGTACGCACACACCCCACTCACCCCCATACCCTACTCATACCTTCACATGCACATACCCACCCCCATGCACATATGCACACACTCACACCCCCACATGTGCACATATACTCACACACACATACCTCACTCACACACCATAACACGCATACACGCACCCTACTCACACCCCCCACATGCACACAGCACCCATGCATGCACATATACACACATCCCATACCCTACTTACATGCTCCTACATGCACACAAATACTTCACTTACACCCCCACTCACACACCTAGCACACATGCACACAGCCCGCTCACACCCATACATGCATACATACCATGTACATACGTACACATGCATACACCACCCACATGCATAGCACACACATGTGCACCCCTCTCACACATCACACATGCACACAACACGCCCATGCACATATGCCATGTGCACACACACACCCATGCAAATACACACCCCCACTCACACTCTCTCACACACACACACACACTGCTCATACACATGCAGACACATGTACACACGTCTCCTGTAATCACACAGCCAGGCCTTGGTTTGTGTTTGCGTTGTATACCCATCTTGCAAAGGTCTACCTGGGCCATCCGCCAGTGGAAGGCTCCCAGCACAGCCAGGTGCAGCCCACCTTGGGAGTTCAGGTTGCGTGGGAAGAGACTGCTGTCCTCAGAGGACTGGCAGGCTCCTGCTTTCAGAGACTTCCCTGTTCCCCAATAGCCTCCAGTGTCTCCTGCTGACACCTGACCATCAGTTCTGGGTCTCCAGAGCCTCCAGCGCAAAGAAGGCCTTGGGGGTTCCTAAGTGTGTCATGGGTCTCCCAAAGCCAAGACTGGGTGAGCCCTCCCACCACCGCCTGGGAAGGTAGTCTGTACCCACCCCTGAGCTGCCAGGCTGTTGCGTCAAGGGAATCTCAGGTGGTCAGGAGGGGCCAAGGGTGGAGGGGTCTGGGGGGTGTGCTGGGGGTGCCTGTGACCCTGGGTGTGAGGGGCTGGTCTTCCCTGCTGCAGGGCGAGTACGTACGCCTTGCATATCTGTTCGGGGGTCTCATGACCACACACACTCATGCCTAGAGACAGTGGCTGCAAAAATAATTCAACACGCATGCTGAGACCAAGCTCCCTCGTGGGCCCTGGGGAGCTGGACAGTTAATTATGGGGTGTTTTAACCTAGCACAGTGGCTGTGATCCAGGCATGTCTCTGAGGCTCCTGTGTGTGTTTCGTTTTAGAAGCCTCCTGGGAGGTTGATTGTGCGTGGCTGCATTCCCCAGCACCTGCTTGGGTGCCCCTGCAACTCCAGGTGCAGGTCTGGCCAAGAGCTTGGTGAAGAAGGCAGATGGCAGCTGACATGGGCCGCTTAAAGTTCTGATGAAAATACTTTTTAAATGAAAAAAAGGATAAACCCATCTCAGATGAGGGAAGGCAGACTTTCCTCGCCTCATTCACCTCTTGGGGCCTGTTGCTTTTTTTCTGTCTCCCTTTTGCTTTCAAAAGGCATCAAGGGGTCCAGGGGATCTCACAGGCCCAACTGCCTGCTTGGGGCATGGGCAGCCGCACCTGGAGTAGAGGTATGCCATGAGCCCCAGAGGTGTGCCGGCCTGTAGGACGCGGGCCTTCCTCTGCTTGCCGCCTCGCGGGTGCTTGCTGACGTTGTAGAAGATGAGGGATGAGGACTCGTCTAGGGGGCTGAAATCCAGCGTGTCACAGTGGGCGGCCGAGATGTTCACGATCACAGGCAGGGCGCAGGGCTCCAGGCCCCACCGCTCGGCATACATGACCTGTGTGTTGTGGGGGGAAGCGAGCTGCCTTCATCTGGTTGGCCTGTGCTGCCAGGGTGCTGGGTCACCTGCTACTGACCCGGGGTGGGGGGCAGGGATTCGGGCAGACTTGCCTGCAGATACTTCTTGACCAGTCCCAGGAACTGCACTTTGCACTTCATTTCTTCCAGCTGCCCTCTCAGTTTGGACAGCATGGTCTTCACCTCGGAGCCTGGAGGTGGGCAGAGTTGCCACAAAGCAGGCCCCAGGCCCTTGCCCCCACACCCAGCCCCCCGGGAGCCGCCGCTACCTTTACTGCGCTTCTCCTTCTGCAGGAGCTTCTGGTAGAACTTCAGGGTCTTCCGGTGGTTCCTCTTCTCCATCAGCAGCTGCTGCTCCAGCTCCTGGCCAGGAAAGAGCCCGCGATGGCCCGGCGCGCTCGCGGAAGCCGGCCTCCCCTCGGGGCCCGCACAGAGCCAGAGCGCGGCCTCCCCTCGGGGCCCGCACAGAGCCAGAGCGCGGGACACGTCCCACGCGGGGACACCAGGGTTCCTAGGGACCTCGCAGGGATAGTCATGCAGCCACAGAAAGGTGTCTGTGTGCGCCCCGGGGGACGTGAGTTCGGACGAGGGGACCAGCCAACGGGAAGGGAAACCTCGCTGCAGTGCGGGGAGGAGGCTAGCGGGGGGCGGGGGGCGCTCGGCCGCGCCCGCGGGACCCTGCAGGGGGACCTGGGGCTCTAGCCGGCCGGGATGGACCGGGACGGTTTCCTCCTGCCCCGGCAACAGCCCAGCCAATGAGAGACGCTCACGGCCCAGCCAATGGGAGGCGGTCAGGGCCCAGCCAATGAGAGACGCTCACGGCCCAGCCAATGGGAGGCGGTCAGGGCCCAGCCAATGAGAGACGCTCACGGCCCAGCCAATGGGAGGCGGTCAGGGCCCAGCCAATGAGAGACGCTCACGGCCCAGCCAATGGGAGGCGGTCAGGGCCCAGCCAATGAGAAGCTACTGCTCTTGCAGCCCCCAGTTTAGGCCAATGGACTTTCGTTTGCAGCAGGCGCCCCCACGTCCTCTACAAACGCGCCCCCAGGCCCCGCCCCGCCCCGCCCCGCCCCGCCCCGCCCCGCCGAGCGGCTGCCCTTGGGCGGGGCGTCCAGGACCCCTTCTGGCTGGTTGGGGGGCGGGGCGGGTCACCCCCGACGGGTCCCCCCCGACCGGCCGGGGACCCCAGCTGCCCCGCGAGGCCCCTGCAGGACCCCCACGGGGCTGCCGCCGCCCTGCACGTGGGCCCCCGCGGGTGAGGACCCCACCCGAGGCCCGGCCGTCCGGCGCGCGTGGTCGAGCCCGAGGGACGCCGGTGCGGAGTCCCTGCCCCAGACTCTGGCTGACCCCCCCCCCCCCCCCCGCCCCCGTTCCCTCCGGGCCCCTCGGCTGTGCTGCACCGGGGTCAGCGGCCAGGACGCGTGGCCACTGCTGCCCGCGGGCAGTTCAGAGAGCTGGTGCCAGCGGGGCATCCTCGTGTCACGGCCGGGGCGCCCAGAAGCAGGGGTCCCAGCCCCTCCTGGAGAATGTGCATCTCGCAGGAAGGTCCACGAGTTTGCTTGGCGGGAGCAGTTTCTGTCCTCCCGTGAGGACGGTCTGGATTCTTCGCTCCCCCAGAGGGACCAGGGAAGCCTTGCTGGCAAGCCAGGCTCGGGCCGCGACTGTTAGAAATGACCAGAATCCAGACATGGTTCCTGCCTTCAGGAAGGAGGGGACAGATGTAGCCTGGCTCACTGCCCCAACCCTGTGGGGCCCAGGGCTGAGCATGGGTGTGGTTCTGGAGCGGAGAGGGTGCTGGAAGCCTGGCACGTCCCTGGGAGGGGGCCTTGAGCCACCGCGGGTCTCCAGCTGGGGGGTGAGGTTGCCTTTACCTGCAGGAGGACGACAGGGGTGTGGGGTGGATGCAGTGAGGGGGACCTGGCCAGGGCCAGGAACCAGAGGAAGGGGCAGAGGCCCAGGGATCTCTCAGACTCCCACCAAAATAACTTCCTGCTAACCGGGTTCACAGTGGCCCCAGGACCCTGAAACGGCCACACTGACAGGAACCTTAATCTGAAACCAAATACACAGTGGTCTTCATTTGGGCGCATCTAATCAGCTCAAACACACACAAGCTTCCCCCATTCTCCTCTGACGACAAGGGATTTGGCTTTGTCAGGAGCATTGATTTCTGTACAATGTTGTGAAATTAAAAATGCAGGTGGTGTTTTTATCTAAATATTTGAATCCCCTCTATCTAGTGATTTTACTGAAAAGGTGGTTCGTGTGGCTGTCGTCTTCCCCGTGCTGCTATCCCGACAGCCAGGTCACCGATGGCCGCACCAGGTGGTAGGAAGCACCAGGCCCCGGGCAGCTGTGGGGCAGGGGCTGTGTCTGCTGTTGGGGGACGTGCTGCAGACTGAATACCGATTCACCTCCTCCTCCGCGCCTCAGTGGTTAACTCAGGTCTCCCAAGGCCTCTGGGCCCTTCCAGCTGGGCCACATGCAAGCTGCAGGGGGAGGGGTCACACCCTGGGACAGCAGGCCATCTGTCTCCATGGAAACAGAACGCTGATTTGGACCACAGCGAGATCCCCGCAGGAGGCAGCTGCTTGGGGAGGAAGCCGGCGAGCGGCTGCTGAGGCATCTTTCGGCTGGGACTCTGTGTGAGGAGCCCGTGGGTCTGACATCACACAGCCTGGCTCCAAACCCGCCTCCCCGACTTATCGGCCCAAGGACCCAGTCGCTGGCTGCCAGCGTGGGGGACAGAATGAGCGCCCCCGGTGCATGGGGCAGAATTGCGTGTGCAGGACCTGCGTTCACCTCTGACATGGGAACCACGGGCATGTGAGGGGTGCCTGGGGGGCTCCGTGCATTAAAGCCTCTGCCTTCGGCTCGGGTCATGATCTCAGGGTCCTGGGATCGAGCCCCGCATCGGGCTCTCTGCTCCGCGGGGAGCCTGCTTCCTCCTCTCTCTCTCTCTGTCTGCCTCTCTGCCTACCTGTGATCTCTATATGTGAAATAAATAAATAAAATCTTTAAAAACAATAAAATAAATAACATGAAAGTGTCAACTCCTGTCTCGCAGGCCACACGGCTGCCGGCTACCCGGTGGGTGGCACAGGTCTGCAACATGTCATCCCTGAGGACAGTCCCGTGGGACGCCACAAAGCCTGGCAGCAGCACCCGCAAGTGGCCCCCACAGCTGTGCTCCAGACGGACTCATCTCCGTCCCCTGGAGGTCTGGTTCGCGCGAGGACCAGGGGCTCTGCCGTCCCATCACTGCGTGCTTCTCTGTGATCCTGGCTTGCTTTCTTTTTTTCTTTCTTTTTTTAAATTTAAAATTTTTGGTTTTTAAAAAATATTTTTATCCATTTATTTCACAGAGAGAGAGACCACAAGCAGGCAGAGAGACAGGCAGAGAGAGGGGGAAGCAGGCTCCCCGCTGAGCAGAGAGCCCCATGCAGGACTCGATCCCAAGACCCTGAGATCATGACCTGAGCCAAAGGCAGCGGCTTAACCACTGAGCCACCCAGGTGCCCCCTTTCTTTTTTTTAAAATAAAGATTTCATTTATTGATTGGAGAGAGAGAGCACACAGAGAGAGAGGGAGAAGCAGACTCCCCACTGAACAGAGAGCTGGACACGGGGCTCCATCCCAGCACGTTGGGGTCATGACCAAAGGCAGCTGCTTAACCGATGGAGCCACCAGGTGTCTCTGCCCCTGGCTTTCTGAAGACAGCTTGACCCTGGCTGACCTCCCTCAGAGCCTGAAGAGGGGAAGGGCGGCCCTGAACTCTCTGTCCCTGGGTTTTCCCTCTGTGCAGCTCAGGACCGCCGCAGCGAGGGCCCTTCTGCAGCGACTCCGCATAAGGCTCTGTCCGGCACCATCGCCCCCTCACACGCGGTCCGGATGCTGATCCAGACCCCTCCCGCCAGAGAGGGCCGATCGGAGGCACCTGCTTCCTTCTGGAACAGGGCTCATAGAGTCCAGGACCGTTCTGACTGACTTTAAAACTAAATCTATGTGAACTAAACTCCACACAAGAGGGGGTGATGGAGAAGACACACTCGAGTGGGGCGTCCCCATGGCCATTCCTGCAGGAGCCCAGCAAACCCGACCCCAGTGGACGCGGACTGGCGAGGTCTAAGGAAAACGTTCAGGGTCATTTGCGTTGAGGTGTTTCCCCACGGCCTCACCCAACAAGCGCCTTTCCCCGTAGAATTAGGAGGAGTCAGTGTCCGTGTGCTCTGAGGAACAGCCACACAGAGCAGCCCTCGACCGACCCAGGCCCGAGAGCTGCCCGCCCCGCGGGACGGAGGGAGCTGGAGAGCCGGAACTCGTAGACAGAGAGAGAGGAGGGATGAACAGAAATCAGCACCTAAATCCTGAGAGCAAGGGAGGGGGGCCTGTGGCGTGGGCGCGCGGAGACGCGGGCACCCAGCCGGCCCTCAGGGCAGGGGCACCTCGGCGCACGCTCGGGGACGGACACCGCACCCCCCAGCAGCTCTGCCCTCCCCAGCGCCGGGGCCTGCTTCGCACTCCCTCGGTTTGGGGAGGGAAGCGACAGTGGGTCCGAGGGCGGTTCCACCGGCGAGTTAGCCCGAGGCTCACGATTTGAAGCAGAAGCAGCGGGTTCTCAAAGAGAAGCGCGAACCTGTGGCCGCAGCCAGCCCGCCACGACGCAGACGAGCGCGCGGGAACTCACCTGTCTGCATTCTGGTTCCAGGAGAGACGTCTTCCCCAGGTGGGCAGGAACGAAAAGGAGAACCAGGTCACTCCGGGCCACTCCACAGTGTCCCTCAAACTGCCTCCCTCCTCCTGACGCCCCGCCGGTGCCACCACAGAGTGACTGTGGGGCCGAGCCAGTTTCCGAGGTGGGAGGCCCAGGACACCTCGTCCCAACCACAAGGCCACGGTCTGGGTTAGAGCGGTGCTGGCCGCCAGCACACGCCTGGCCTGAGCTGGTCTCTGAGCCCACCTTCAAGAACAATCTGAGTGTGGTGCAGGGGTGACTGGTGTCGCTCGTGAGTGCGGCTCCCTGCAAAGGGCCAGCGCCCTGAGGAGAGCGCGGGATGCAGCGAAGGGCCCCGTCAGCCTACACCGGGCTCTCGCACGCACGAGAGCCTCTCCCTGTGGCACTGAACACGAGGGGCTGGAAACCGGGCTGTCTGTCCATTGCCGCCCACCCCAAAGATGTGGCTGTAGTCAGCAGGCGTGACCTGTGAAGTCAGAGGATGACCTATGACATTGGAGGGCACACCTGGACCCTTAGCATACCCCCCCCAACTGCTGGGATTAAGCTGCTGGGGAAGGCGGTGTGGACACAGCGAGCTGCCCCGGGAAGGGCCCTGTCCTCTGTGACAGGGGCGTGAGCACCCCCCCGGCCTCCCTGTGCCCAGGTCAGCGGGGCTCTGGGTTCAGCTGAGGTCAGAGCGGCGAGCTGGTGGCGGGCCGTGTGCAGGGACTGGGGCAAAGGAGCCCGCGCGGGGACCCCGCCTCGCCTTCTCCGTTCACCGCCATTCAACTAGAAGGACATCCGCCGGCATCGGGTCAGAGAGTTATTTATTTACTCGAGGGAGAGAACGCGCAGGGAGCGAGAGTCCCAAGCAGACTCGCTGCGGAGCGCGGAGCCTGTGGTGGGGCTCGTCCTGGCGACCCTGAGACGCGACCCCGGCTGGGACCGAGCGTCGGACGCTGCACCGACGGCGCCACCTCCGTGTCCCGCTCTCAACTGTTCTCAAGGTTTTATTTGGATAAACTCCTTTGCGACAAAATATGTACAACATGAAATTCCCGACGGTAACATTTCTTGTCACGCCGCTGAGTGGCTTGAAGTACATTCACCCTGCGGGACGCCCTCCACGTCCGGCATCCACGGCTGAGGCTCTGTCCCCACGAAGGCCCCATCCCCGCCCCCGCGCGGTCTCTGCGCACGTGGCCACCCCGGGGACCCCACGAGGTTGGCAGCACACGGTGCTGGTCCCTCCGGGTCTGGCTGTCACTCAGCAGGCCTCGGGGCTCCTCCTCGTGGGCCGGGTGCTGGCCGGTCCCCCGCAAACGCACTCCCCAGCTCCGTCTCCGGCCGTCTGCTCCCATCTTGGGGCGGCCGTGGGCGCGGCGCAGGGGGCTCCCGGAGGCCTCCTCCGGCTCTCCGGGGTGGACACGCAGAGCTGGACTTGCCGGCTTACGCAGTGCGGCCACGCTTACTTTTTGGAGGCAACTCCGGAGTGGCCGCGCCGGTCCCCCTTCCCACCAGCCGTGCACAGGGCTCCCGTTTCTCTGCGACTCGCCAACACGGTCTTTTCTTTCTTTTTCAAATTTTGGTGGGAGCCGTCCTACTGGGTGTGAGGGGGCGTCTCGTTGCGGTTTAGTTTTCCACAGTGACCAGTGAAGTGGGACTACTTTCAGCTACTTGTGTCGGTCCTCGGGGGAGACGTCTACGCGGGTCCATCAGCCCTGGCTAGGCGGGGGCCCTGCGAGGCTGCTGCCGTGTTCCCTGGACATTCTGGACATTTCGCCTTTCTCAGAGGCGTCTGTGGGTGTTCCCGGCTGCTCTTGGCGTGCCCGTCCCCTCTGCGGGGGGCATCCTTGGACGCACCACGTTTCGATCGAGCGCAGTTTCTCTATTTTCACTTCTGTTGCCTGTGCTTTTGGTATCGTATCCGAGAAGTCGTTTCCGTGTCCAGTGCTGTGAAGAAATAATTTATAATTTAGCTCCAACGTTCAGGTCTCTGACGGCTCAGTTAACTTCTGGAAGTGGCGCACATACAGGCCCTTTCGCAGGTCACGCCGTTTTCCCAGCGCCGCGTGTCGTGAAGGCCGTCCTCTGCCCGCTGGCTGGTCTGGCGGTTGGTCAAAACCCATCTCCCGCGGGCTTGTTTCTGGCCTCTCCAATCTGTCCTGCGGGTCTGTCCGTCCGCCCTCGTGCCGGGCCACACTGCGTCGGCGACGGCAGCTCTGCAGCAGGTTTGGAATCAGAAGAGTGAGTCGTCACTTCTGCTCTTCTTTTCCAGGACTGTTTGGCTCTTGGAGGTCCCTTGAGAGTCTGTGTGAATTGTAGGTGGGATTTTCTATTTCCTGAAAACCCATCATTGAGCTGCTGCTCCTTTCAGCTCCGCGGCAGTGTGGACGTGTGCATGGGGCACACTCTGAGTTAGAGGCTCCGCGGCAGTGTGGACGTGTGCATGGGGCACACTCTGAGTTAGAGGCTCCGCGGCAGTGTGGACGTGTGCATGGGGCACACTCCGAGTTAGAAGCTCCGCGGCAGTGTGGACGTGTGCATGGGGCACACTCCGAGTTAGAAGCTCCGCGGCAGTGTGGACGTGTGCATGGGGCACACTCTGAGTTAGAAGCTCCGCGGCAGTGTGGACGTGTGCATGGGGCACACTCCGAGTTAGAGGCTCCGCGGCAGTGTGGACGTGTGGATGGGGCACACCCTGAGTTAGAGGCTCCGCGGCAGTGTGGACGTGTGCATGGGGCACACCCTGAGTTAGAAGCTCCGCGGCAGTGTGGACGTGTGCATGGGGCACACTCCGAGTTAGAGGCTCCGCGGCAGTGTGGACGTGTGCATGGGGCACACTCTGAGTTAGAGGCTCCGCGGCAGTGTGGACGTGTGGATGGGGCACACCCTGAGTTAGAGGCTCCGCGGCAGTGTGGACGTGTGGATGGGGCACACCCTGAGTTAGAGGCTCCGCGGCAGTGTGGACGTGTGCATGGGGCACACTCTGAGTTAGAGGCTCCGCGGCAGTGTGGACGTGTGCATGGGGCACACTCTGAGTTAGAGGCTCCGCGGCAGTGTGGACGTGTGCATGGGGCACACTCTGAGTTAGAGGCTCCGCGGCAGTGTGGACGTGTGCATGGGGCACACTCTGAGTTAGAGGCTCCGCGGCAGTGTGGACGTGTGCATGGGGCACACTCTGAGTTAGAGGCTCCGCGGCAGTGTGGACGTGTGCATGACGCACACCCTGAGTTAGAGGCTCCGCGGCAGTGTGGACGTGTGCATGGGGCACACTCTGAGTTAGAGGCTCCGCGGCAGTGTGGACGTGTGCATGGGGCACACTCTGAGTTAGAGGCTCCGCGGCAGTGTGGACGTGTGCACGGGGCACACTCCGAGTTAGAAGCTCCGCGGCAGTGTGGACGTGTGCATGACGCACACTCTGAGTTAGAAGCTGGTTCAGTGTTGCTTCTCTGGCTGCTCTGACTTGGGCTGCTGGTGGCCCCTCCACTGGTTCCTCTGACCTCCAACATGCCCCCGTCATGGGTTCCTAACCATTTCCTCACTCCCAGGAGCCCTGGTCCCTTTGACTGGAGGACGGGCCTGGAGCCAGAGGCTGTCAGACCTGCAGGCCCTCGGCCAGCACAGCCAGGAAACGCACGGTGTGTGCTCCGTGACTCTCCCCCTCGGAAGCCACGGGACGGCACTCACTGTCCACGGGCCCCTCTCACAGTGGTAGCTGGTCCCACGAGGGGCCGCTGATGTGGCTTTCTGCCTCTGGTAGTCTGTTCGTTTCCCACTTGTGGGTACGGCTGTCGCAGGTGGAAAGCCTGTGCTGCTGGGACAGGAACCTCCGGCAGCCCCGGGCAAGCGTCACTGTGTGGAAATCCCTGTCACAGGCAAGGAAGTGGGGGTGAGGTCCGCAGGCCCCTGAGGGCAGGTGACGAGACGGCCAGGGGCTGGGAGCCCCGGACTCTGCCGCAGTGGCACGGAGCTGCCGTGTGGCCGGACTCTGTGCTCCCTGCCCCGACGCCCTACGTGGGGGCCACCCTCTGTGCCAGGGCCCCCAGGGAGGCCCCCACCAGGCCCTGAAGTCCGGCACCCGCGATGGCTCCTGCGGGGGACCACAGCACAAAGCTCAGAGGAGCAGGCTGAGGCCATAGGGCATGGCCCCACCGTCACGTGTGCAGGCCGGGGACAGGGCCCTGCTCTCCGTCCCGCGTGCAACTGAGCAGAAGCGCGACGTTCAGGCAGTAGCAGGAGAACAAGGGGGAGCCCCGGGGAAGGTCCAGATGGGGGCAGGTCAGGGCCAGGGAGACATGGTGCTCCTGCGGCTTCGCTCGGAGCCTTGGAGGCCGGAGGAAGTGCATCGCACAGGCCAAGCAGAGGCGCCGGGAGCAGAGCGCGTGAGCCGAGGGGGTCCTTCCTGCCTGCTATCCTGGAAGGTCAGGCCTTGTGTGATAAGGCCTAGGTGGGAGCTGCTGGTCACAGGGGAAGGCTGCAGCCCAGGTCCCAGGTCCACGAGCTCTAGGTCACTTGGGAGTGGGGCCTGCAGCCCTGGTCAGAGCCACTGGGTATGGGAGGCAGGTGCCCAGTGGCGGGCGCAGTGACCAGAAGTCCAGAGCTCTGTGCACGACCCTCACCTAGGGCCTTGGCCTGGCCAACCTCAAACTTGCTGAGCGGGGAGACACGCAGACTGCCCTGGCTGGCTGGTGCAGGAGGGACGCGGCCCCCCAGAGAAGCCCAGGCCAGACGCACTCCAGGTCCAGCCTGAACCGACAGCCATGGGCAATGAGACTTCTTGTCTCAGTGCTGCTGCCTGAGGAACAGGAGGCCGCCTGGGACGAGGGCCTTGGCCTGCCTGCCCCCTCCAGAGACATGGCCCGCGGCCAGCTGTGATGGTACAAGGTGACCTCCTGCACCTGTCACGGCCACCCGTGTGCCCAGCTAAGAGAGAGAAAGGCCACGTCCTATCCCTGATGTGGAGGACACACACAGACGAGCACCGCAGTGCCCGGGGAGACGCACAGGAAGAGCGCCCAGACGAGTGCCGGGGTCACGGCGGGGGGGTGGGATTCTGTGCCCCCCCACCCCCGCCAGAGTGACTGGGAGCTCCCGCTGCTGCGACGCGGACTCCCTGCCCAGGGTGCCTCTGCGGCCACAGCACCCCCTTCCCTGGCAGCACGAGTAGCGGGCAGCCGCCCGGGACTCACCAGGCTCTGGGCGTCCGCGTCGGGGGCCCCGCCTGCCTTCTGCCTCGCCAGCTCCTTCACGTAGCTGTAGACGTCGGCGCCGAAGCAGTCGGCCTCGTAGAAGGCGCTGCACCAGCCGGGGCTGCAGCTCTGGAGCTCCGCCGGGCCCGGGTGCGCGGCCAGGCCCCCCTCCTTGGGCCGGGCCAGCCGGGCCACTGCCTCGGGGCTCGGGCCCCCACCCTGCTGCCCGTGCTCTCCGGCCTCCGGCTGCTGTTCCCGCTCCCCTTTGACTGACTTCTGAGGCCGGAATCCCACCTCAAAGTTGCCCCGCGAGAGCTCGTCTGCATCCACATCGGACATCGACGGGGACGGGCCGGGAGCTCGGCTGCCACGCGCCATGGCCGGTGTCTCCTTCCCTGCGCAGGAGAGGAGGGTCCACTCGACACTAGCTCGTGTGGCAGAGTCCGTCCCTCATTGTTTACAGAGAGGCCGCCCGTGCTGAGTCGGGGACAGGAGGCCCCTCGAGACGGCCGGGTGCCCCTCTGTTGCTCTAGGGGCCAGCAGGGTCCTTCGGATTCAGGGCGGTGGTCCCGCTTCCCAGGAGGGTCCCTCGGGTCCCCTCCCAAACACAGGTCATCCCGTGGGGCCGGAGTCTGGAGAGGACACCCCAGGGCTGGTGGACTGCTTGTGCGGAGACGGGCAGAGGGGCCGAGGGGCTCCCTGAGCACAGTCCCTTTGCTCTCAGACTTCCTGGGTGTGCGTGCGGCAGAGTTGGGACAAGGGGAGCCTCTCTTGAAAGAGGAGTTCTTGCGTTCGGGCCCGTGTCTCTTACCTGTTCTGTGCAGCGATGGCCTCTGGCTGGACAGCAAGCAGCCACTCGGAGTGCCGGCTGCGCTGCCCTCAGGCTCTGCCCCAGCCTCCTCTGAAGCACTGTCATCAGAAGGACGGACGTCGCAGGCCCCCCGTGGCCCCCCGCCCCCTCCCCACAGCACAGTGCCTTCCCTGCTCTGCCTTCCCGTAGGAAGCTTTAGGTGGATGAGGGGAACCCTGCTGAGGCTGAGGTGCGGGCCTGCCCGTGACCCCGTGCCAGCACCCTGGACGCACACCGTTTGACAGGGACGTTCCCCGTCCCATGCAAGCTTCCTGAGGACAACGTGACCCCCGGCCACAGGACGGCACAGGGCCTCTCTTTCCGCAGCGGTTAAGGGGGCCTAATAACGGGCACAGGGTGTTCTGGACATTCGTTTCGGGAGGTCCCTGCAAGGCCCTTCTCCCCGCCCAAGAGCACAGTGTGGGCGGCAGCCATCTGGGCGCTCTGTTGACCCGTTTGCCCGGGCAGGGAGTGCGGCAAGTGCCCCCGCAGCAACCACGGCAAATGTGAAGGGACCCTTGCCTACCCGCCTGGTGGGGCCCCTGGAGGCAGACGGGGCTGTGGGTGTGCCTGGAGCTCAGGGATGGGGTGTCACAGCACTGGGGTCCAGGCATGGTCCCAGCCCTCGGGGCCACCTCCACCCACACGGCTGTCCACAGTCCACGGCAGAGGAGCATGGGGCCCAGTCTGTGAAGGGGCGGGTCCTCCGGCGGCCATCACCCCCTTTGCGGCTGGCATGCAGTGCCCGCTGGATGGGGGTTGGGGGCAGATGCTGTTCCCTGGGGGGCCTCCTGCCCTCTGGGCTCCTGGTTGCTTGGCCTCCTCAAGCTGGTACCCGAGCAGGAATGTGCTTCCCGCCCCGTGAGCCCACAGTCCTCTCCTCTTGCCCGAAGGAGCCCGGTGCCCAGAGGGAAAGCTGGGGGCTAGGGTGGGCTTCAGGACAAGCGGGAGGGACCCGCGTGGCCGGCCAGCCAGGGGCGCTGGACTTTAGGGGACAGGAGCACGTGGGGAAAACAGCGGTGGGCCAGAGGAGGCAGAACCAGGGCCGTCCTGCCTGGCAGGGGACCCCAGGGTGGGGGAAGCCTGGGGCCTGGGGAGGGGGACTCACTTCTCGGAGGGGGACGTCCTCCCGTTCACCACTTTGAAAAGACTCTGCAGCAACTTCTCCCCCCAGTAGAGGTCACAGAACTTCTCCGATATGGCCCCGCAGAAAGTGGCATAGGTGAGGTCTTTCAAGGCGTAAATGTATTCACCTGGTTTGCAAAACGGCAGCGGCCAGTCACGATGGGGGAGCATCCCCTCCGGGTTCCTGCTCGCCGCACAGCTCGGGGAGACGCCCGGGCGGGGGGGCTGGGCTCTGAGACCCTCTTCCTGCCCGAGGCTCTGCTGCTGGACCCACGCCTGGGCGCGGCTCTGGCCCCCGAACTCTTCATGCAGACGGACGTGTGGGGGCCCCAGTTCCCCTACACACTGGCCCTCCCCCAGGGCACTGTGTCCCCCCACGGCCTCTCCCTGGTCCTGGGGCTTGTCTGGAGAACCCAGGGGGCCCTCTGCCTCGATACCCATGATCAGTGCTTCTAGTCCGTTGTCCAAGTAGCCGTCGAAGGCGAACTCCTCCTGGATGAGGCGTGTGGCCTCCTGCAGCGACGGGCAGGCCGTCCTCTTCGGGAGGGGCGAGGCGTCCACACTGGGCACACCAAGCTTGCAGTCTGCTGGCAGGGGCCGCTCGGGGTGACTGTCTGTGGCCTGGTCATCCTGCTCTGGGACAGAGGTGCCTTTGGGGCTGTCTGGACTCGCCTTGGCCAGGGACGGGTCCCATGGAGCCGAGGACCGACCCTCAGGCTCCTGGCCTGGGCCCTTAGTGGCCTTGCTCCTGGGTGGCTTGGCTGGGTGACTCGGGTCACGGCGGGTCACACTGGACCCCTCCTCCGTGGGGAGTGCCTGTGCCTTCAGGAGTCGGACATCAGCAGAAGACTCGGGCATCACTGGTGACGCCCCGTCTGGGCCCGGGGCTGGGACGCAGGGGATGCCCTGGGCCTTGTCTCTCGGCGTGGACTCTCTGGGAGGCTCCGGGGCCGCTCCCTGGGGTCCGGCACCTGGTGCCGGCTGGTCAGGCATCGTCCAGCTGGCAGCTCCAGGGGCCTCGGGAGCCTGCCGGCCATCGTCCTCCCTGTCCCTGAGAGCACAGAGAGAAGGAGAGAGCACTCGGGGCGGGCTCAGGGACCCCACCAGCCCCAGGGTCGGGTGCTCACCTGGCGTCCTCTGCATCTGGGGCCAGCACGATGGGCCTGAAGTGTGTGGCTGCGGCGGTGAAGGCGGCCGGCAGCAATGTGGCCCCTTCAGTGCCGGGGGGCTGCGTGGGCACAGGCCCCTGCACGGCCACCAGCCTGGGGTCACGGCTGACCCCAACAAAGCCTGGGGACAAACCCTGCCTGAGAGTGGGCAGTGCAGACGCCCCAAAGCTGTGGCGGCTCCTCCCTACCCCATGGCGACCTCCAGAGTCAAGGGTGAAGGAGCCGGGGGAGGGGCCGGGTGGTGGAGGGCGGGGGCCACAGACAGGACGAGGGGGTCTTCCTCCTGCTGCAGGCTGGGGTCACCACCCAGCCCGGACAGGAAGCGGTCGGCAGGGTGTGTGCGTGGACATGGGAGAGAGTGAGGGATGTCCGGCCGCACGGCCTGCTCTGGGGGCTGGCGAGGCGGCAGAATGACTGGGCCGTGGAGACAGAGGGTGTGAGTAAACGGCGTGACTGCCCTGATGCTCTGGGGCCCAGGGGTGCCTGCCTGTGGGTGTCCTCTCAGGGCTGGGGTCAGCTGCGGGGGCGGCCGTGGCATCGGGGGCAGGCGAGGTGGGCCCTGGTGACCCACCTGAGCTGGGCCCAGAGGCGGGAGTCATGCTGGGGCTCAGCTTGCCCACGGAGAGCGCGTTCTGGAGGCCGATGGTCTCTTCCTCCTGGTCAGCCTGAGGCAGAAGGCCACGGACGGTCCCAGTCAAGGTGACAGCAGGGCCCGCGGGTGCGGACCTCTCTGGCCCTTCAGTGGGGCCCACAGCCCACACTGACTCCCACTGCTGGGCTCTGGGGATACCGTTTCGCAGTTCGACAAGGTTTCGGTCGGTTTCTAGGGCCTGGGAAGACTTCGGCGCCGACAGGGACCCCGGGCTTCTCAGGGTGGCCTCTCTGCCCTCCAAGGGCCCCGCCCGGTCAGCTCAGGAGGCTGCAGGCACATTGACCAAGTGTGCCGGCCACCTGAGGGTCGTCCTGCAGGACACGCCCCCCGCCCCCCACGGCCGCAGAGAGGGCAGGGCATGGGGCCGCCCCAGGAGCTGCCCTGAGAGCGGAGGAGAAGCTACCACCTCAGCTCCCTCCACAGGGACAGCAAACAGCAAAATGCAAGGACTTTCATCTCCCCGGGGCGCAGACTGAGGGGTCTTCACCTGCTCTGGAAGTCCCCGTCCAGCCTTGTGGGTGGACGCCCTCAGGTGGGCTAGAATCCTCCTGCTGTCCATGCCTCGCTGACGGAGGTAGGTGCTGCATGTCTGTAGGAGGGATGAGCCCGTGAACAGGCGCTCTGAGACGCCGCAGGCCGGGTGGCGGCCCCATGTCCCTCCAAGCGCAGAGGGGCCTTCAGAGAGCGCATGGCGGCCTGTGGGCTTCCTGTACAGGGGGACTCCACGGGGGCCCCCTTGGGGAGAGTTGAGCAGGCCCAGCCTCCGGCAGCCTGGGGGGAAATCCAGCAGCCCCGTGTGGAAGGAATAAAGACCCAACAGAAAGGGCCACAGCCCTTCCTGGGACCGCTGCCCCGCTGACAGCCATCCGCAGGGAGGGGTGAGGGGCGAGGGGCAGGCTCCGGGAGAGGGGGCTACCCCAGTGCTGGACACGAGGGGCACGAGGGAACATGACCTTTTCCAGCTGGCCCCTCTAAGAGTGCTGAGGAAGGGAGACGTTAAGACCCATAGCGAGTCAGCTCCCACATGCACAGACAGGACAGCAACCCCCCACTGCAACCCAGACAAGCCCAAGTCCTCTGTGACCTTGACGACAGGCCAGTGGGGGCCTGCAGGGTGACTGTGGGTGGGCCCCAGAGCCTGTGCCTGGGCCGAGGCAGGTTTGAGGCCCACCCTTGGTGCACGTGGGCCCTGGACGGCTCTGGGGTGAGGACTGGTGCCGGAGCATGGAGCTGACCCCTGGGAACTGAGTCTCTGCCAGCTCAGACCTTCTGGTATTTGGGGACAGAATGTCACTGCTGAGAATCTGTATTTCTCATTTGGGTTATGGACGGTCCTGAACGTGAAGATAAAGATTCTTTCCTTAAGCTGCCGTTTAAGGCTCCCCCGCCACCCGCCTCATCTCATTTCCTAACCGCTGGCAAGAACCACAGAACACTCGGCAGAGAACGTCCCCATCCAGGCTCTGCACGGAGACTGCCCAGCCTAGCACGGCTTGGGGGGCCCAGAGCCCCCAGGGTTCCTGTCTGGAAAAGCTCAGTTTGCTCAGCCAACGCTGGGCAGAGGCTGTGATCTAACGCCCCCAGAGCGTTTATTGCCAAAGGTCCCGACTGCGAACTCTTCCCCGTCCTAGAGGCGTCTATGTCCCTCACAGCCCAGGACCTGAACCTGATGCTCAGAACGTCGATCCTCAGGAAGGCTGGGCCCGGCTCCCAGGGTCTGGGGATGGCGGACACGGCTGCTGCCACCCCCAGCCCCTCATCCTCCCTGAACACGCCTGGCTGCCTCCGTGCAGATCTGGAGTGGAGTGAAGCGCTTCCCCTGCCGTCCATCTGTCCGTCCATCCATCCGTCCATCCACCTGTAGCTACTGAGTGAACTGTCCCAGCATTGTAGCTGCCATCTGCTGGCTTCTCTGTGGCACGAGACCTCACCCTTCCTTGGCCGGGCAGGCCAGAGAGGCCCAGAGCGTCAGGGGCAGAGAAGACTGCAAGGAGCTTCTCCCCCGGGGGTGGCCTTCCGGTGGCCTCTTGGTCACGGAAACACTCACGGGGCCCCCCGTACTTGTCCAGCTCTTGGCAGATGGGGCAGGCTTGGGAGGGTGAAGGAAGGGGAGGCTGAGAGGACCCTCAGGGGACACGAGGGAAGTGGGGTGGCTGGGGGGACTCCCTGCCGTCAGAGGGACACGGTCAGGCTGGTCCCAGGACACCCCTGCCCACTGCGGCCGGGCGAACACACTGGAGGCAACCGGCTGGTCTGGGAGGGGCTTGCCAGGGTCACGGGCAGCAGACACTGTCCACCACCTGTCCACCACCTGTCCACAAATGAAGCCCGTGGCCCACCCTGTCCAATGTCCACTTTTCCTGAAAACAGGAACCTGGCTGCTTGGTCATCACCTGAGCCCTGGACGGTGAGTGGGGGTCCCAGCTACAGTGGGCTTACCTTGATGGCCTCTGCTGTGTGTGGCCGCTCCTGGGCACTGCGCCTGGCCATGTCCAAGAGGAAGGTCTTCAGCCTGCGTGGCAGGGCCAGCTTGTGGTTTTGGGGGACGCTGAACTTGGCCGCCGTCCACAGGACCGCAGCTACGGCGTACACGGAGGCCTGGGTGGAGAAAAGCCCAGCCCTGCTCAGTGGCCCCTCCTTCTTCTGTGCTCCCCAGGGGTGCACAAGCGGGACAGCAGCCCTGGGAGACCCTCCCCCTGTGCACCTGCTTGGAGCCTGGAGGCCCTGGCAAGACCCCGAGTCAGATCCCACAGGGGCCTGACCTGGGGACCTGCATGTTTACCAAACACCCGCGGGTCTTCACACTGACATGTGAGGCCTCGATGGGACCTGACCGCTCTCACAGTCCTCAGGCAGGTGGAGGTCGCAGCTCGGGGGTCTGAGGCTGGGGTCCCCCGAACCTGTGGGGCGTTGCTCAGTGGTAGACCGCAGGCTCTGAACAAGACCGGCCGCCTCTAGGCCTCCCAGCTGTTCACGTCCGGGGGAAGGATGGGCACGCGGCTCCAGAGCAAGGGAAGGTGTCACCCCCCCAGGAGAGACCAGCGAGCGTCTCGGATTCTTCTCAGCTCTTGGATCCGAAATCCGCCTGCGACAGACAGGCAGATGCTGTTGTGCCCAGAAGTTACTGCCACACGCTGGCCGGTGTCATTGAACTCCACGGCCCGATGGAGGCGCAGCGCGGAGGGCCCGGTGAGCGGGGCAGCAGGAGGCTCGGCTCTGTGGATGCGACACACCTGTGCATTCCGTCACACCACGAACACTTCCTCTGTCACTTTGTCAGGTTGGCACAGTGGACAGAACTGCAAGCCGGCGCTGGTGGCCACGCACACCTGTCTCTGCGGCTGGACGCTCCGCAGGCTGTCGCCGGGCAGCCAGGGTGGTGCGGGCGCCCGGGGTGGGGGCCTCCCACGGCCAGGAGCTCCCTGTGCAGGGAAGTCCCACGAGAGGGAATTATCGGCTCTAGATGGTTACTGACCTTCTGAGAACATTCAACCCTTTATTTTGAGGTCATTATAGATTCACGCACTGTTGTAAGCAGTGAGACAGAGGTCCGTGTGTCCTGGGCCCAGGTCCCCACAGAGGTGACATCTTGCCAAACTGCAGGGCAGCGGCCCCGCCCGGGTGACGGGCATCGCCACGATCCAGAGCATCTGGTCGTCAGGAGGGGTCCGGGGGCCCCAACATGTGTTCTCTGTCTCTGGCAACCACGGACCTGTTGTCCGATTCTAGGGTCGTGCCGTTTCTCATACATGGAACTATGCGGTCTGGGACCTTCAGGGTTGGCGTCTTGCTGTCGGCATAACCCAATGGAGATGCACCCAGGTCACCGCCGGTCAACGCTTTGCTCCTTTTACTGCTCAGTGGCGTTCGCGGTGCGAACGGACCCAGCGTGCTTAACCACTCACGCATCTGGGCTGTGTCCCGTTTGGGGCTGTTCTGAACACGGTTCCCCTGGGACGGGTGCTTGGGGACACGGTTTCCCCGGGATGGATGCCTGGGGATGTGGCTCCTGGGCTTTAAGGCAGGTACGTGTTTACTTTCTGACGAAACTGCCAGAAGGGCCGCGTCCTTTCCCATGCTCAGCAGCGGTGCCCGGGGGCTCCTGTTCCGCATCCTCGCCGGCCTCTGGTGTGGGCAGCATTTGGGGTGCCAGCCGCGTTCATGGACGTGGAGTGCTGTCTCCTTGTTTTAGTGGGCGATTCCTGAGTGCCCCATGCCGTCGGGCAGCTTTCATGCTCGTTTGCCGTATGACGTCGTTGGCGAGGGGCTCTGCAGGCCTTTTGCCCACTTTTAAAGTGGATTGGTTTTTAAATTAATTTGGTGGGACGCCTGAGTAGCTCAGTAGGTTGAGGCTCTGCCTTTGGCTTGGGTCATGATTTCAGGGTCCTGGGATCCAGCCCACCATCGGGGGGGGGGTCTCTGCTCAGCGGGGAGCCTGCTTCCTCCTCTCTCTCTGTCTGCCTCTCTGCCTACTTGTAATCTCTGTCAAATAAATAAAATCTTTAAAAAAATTTAATTTTTTTTAAAAAACGATTTTATGTATTTATTTGACAGAGATCACAAGGAGGCAGAGAGACAGGCAGAGAGAGAGAGCAGGAAGCAGGCTCCCCGCTGAGCAGAGAGCCCGATGTGGGGCTCGATCCCAGGACCCCGAGATCAGGACCCGAGCCGAAGGCAGAGGCTTAACCCACTGAGCCACCCAGGCGCCCAATTTGTTTTTTTTTTTTTTTTTTGTACTGCTGACTTTTAAGAGATCTTTGTATGTTCGGGATATAGATGCTTTATCAGATGTGTGTTTTCCTAGTATTTGCTGCCAGTCTGCACCAGTCGCTTCACTCTAAGTCTGAGGTTGTCACGGAGGCGTACATCGACTTTCTCTTTCACAGAACGTGCTTCTGCGTTGTGCCCAGAAGTTACTGCCAGATCCCTCCCAGGGGTCCCCTACTGACATGCACAGGGTTTGTCTTCTCCAGCCTACTGGCTCGACGCTCTACACGAAGGCCTTCCCGTGGCTGAGTCATCCTCCACACGCGGGATGAGCCCCAGTGGTCAGTTTCTGATTTTGATGAAGTTCATCTTGCCCACTTTTCCTTTTGTGGAAAAGTCTATGGACACGGCCTTTGGTGTCACGTCTAAGAACTCTTTGCCTAAGATTTGGTCTGATTTCTTTCATTAGGATTTTGTAGTTCTCAGCACATTCAGTCCAGTGCGTGCTTGGTTAGATCCGAATGTAAGTACTTCCTTTTTTTGCGTCATGGTCACTTACATTAAGTTTACGTTTTATAGTTTAATTCAATTCAAATTAATATTTATTTAAAATTTTTTTCTTCAGCTAAGACAACAGAAGAGACGATCTACCGTACACATCCCACTTGGCCACAGCTGAGAACAGACTTAGTCCCGAAAGTCACAGGTCCGGGGCAAAGGACCAAAAGGGACAGGTTTGGTCTGAACGAGGCTGGTCTCTCAAAAGTGGTCGTTGAGATCGGACGGCGAGGGAGGTTTAGATCTCCTGAAACAGATTCTAGAAAGTCGGTGTGTGTCCCACAGTCTGCACCAGCGTCCCCGGCCTCCGGCTTTCCCAGTGTGTGCTCCTGGGGCTTCCCGGGGGCGTCCGCGGGCGCGTTTCGTGGTCCTCCACCTCGCTGTCTTCCTTTTCCGCTCAGCCTGTGCCTTCGCCCCTTCCTCCACCGCGTGGAGGCTTCCGAGACGGTGCTGACGCGGAGAGAGCGCGCTGTTTTTTGGGGGGAGGGGACTGTAATTTAAGTCTGGTGTCTGTATGTTCATTGCTAACATGCAGAAATACAATGGATTTTTGAGCGTTTACCGTACATCCTGTGACCTTCAGAACTCACTCCTTAATCCCATGGGCTTCCTTGGAATTTTCTACAAAGACAGTTTGTCATGTGCAAATGGTGTTATTTCTTCTGGGTCTTCATGCTGTTTTCGCATTACTGCAGTGGCTCGAGCTTCAGCACTATGCTGGGTACAAGTAGTGACCGTGCACGTCCCTGCATTGGTCCCCGTCTTGGGGGAACGCATTGAGTCTTTTCCCATTTGGTATGATGTTAGCCACAGGTGTGCGTGTGTGTGTGTGTTTGTAGACACTCTTTATTCCGTTGAGCAACTTTCTGCTGTTTGTTTTTTTCTGAAACAGTTTTTTATTATGAACGGGTGTTGAATCTTGCCAAATGGCTTTTCTGTATCAATACGTGTGATTATGGGGTCTTTCTTTTTTACCTGATAATACGTTGGACTGATTGATTTTCAAATGCTAAACCAGCCCGGTATCCCTAGAATAACTTCCTGTGTCACGGTGCATAATTTTTATATATAGTTGAATTCTATTTGCATATTTTGGTAAGGACTTTGTGTTGATATTTGTGAGGGATGTTGCTGTATGTAAGCCTCTATCTATTCGTATACATTGACAGGAAATATATTGGCTTAATAAAACAGACAGGGAAGTGTTCTGTCTTCTGGACAAGATGGTGTAGAAGGGATATTAATTTTTCTTTAAGCGTTGAGTAGAATTCTCCAGCGAAATTCTGGACCAAGAGATTTACTTTTGTTAAAATTACAAATTCCGTTTCCTCAACAGTCAGGGCTGTTCAGAGATCTGTTTCGCATTGGGGGAGTTGTGGCACTTTATGCTTCCCGAGGAATTGGTCCATTTCACCAAAGTTGTCAGATTCATGTGTGTAGAGTCGTCTGCAGCCCGCCATTGTTCTTTTGACGTCTGAACGGTTTGTGGGCATCCCCCGTGTCACTCCTGGCGACGGCGATTCGTGTCTTTCTCTCCTTCCTCTTCTTTTCTCCCCCCCCTTTTTTTTGGCTTTGTCCGTTTTGCTGGAAGTTTCAAACTTTTATTGGTCTTTTCTAAGAACCAGCTCTTCACTGGTTTCCTCTGCTGTTCCCCGTTTTGTTGACTTCGGCTCTAGTCTTCGCGGCTTCTGTCCTTCTGCTTTGGGTCTACGTTGCTTCTTCGTTTTGTAGGTCCCCGAGGGGTAGCTTAGACTACGGACTTGAACTTTTACCTCTTTTCCCATGCATGTGCCTCATGCTACGAATTTCCCTCTTAGCCGCGCTATGGCTGTGTCCCACAGCGTCAATGCTGGCATCTGTTGATCTTTTCCTTCGGTTTGAAGTCTCCCTGGTTCTGGGTATGGGAAGTGGTTTTTTGGGAAACCTGGACATTTTCATGTTGTGACCTTCTACGTGGCTTTCTCTGACAGCACTGTTGGAAAGTGGGCACCGTCTCATTACTGCCAGGTGGTGGCAGAGCTCAGGGTCCGGACACCTGAGCCGAGGGCTCCTCCTCACTGCCGCATGGGGGGTGGGAGACCAGATCTCCACAGGGCCTCGAGTGATGCGCCTCTGGCTGGGAGCGGGAAGAGTGCATCCTTCCGGCGCCTCACCTGCCTCCTTTCCCAGCACGAGGCAGGGCTGGCCTCGCTGCTGCTGGTGACGGTCAGAGTGCCGGCTCTCCACAAGGCTTCCTCTCACAACACCTGGCTGGGAGGGCCGTTTGCTTCGGCCAGGGGTGGGGGATGTGACCCCATGGTGACCACATGGTCTCCACTGGCTTCAGGGCAGGGGCCATTACAGGCCGGTGGGGACCCTCGGCCTTCCCTGGCACCACCTGGTTGGGGTCTTTGCCGGCATGCGCGGGTCCACCCCTTCCCTAGCCACGGCCTCGGGCTTGAGAGTGTGGCTTCTGTCCCCATGTATGGGGCAGAGAGAGGGAGCAGGGCCCTCGCCACTGTGCCTCCCTCGGGCCTGGGGCGCCGCCAGGCTGCCTTTGTCTCTCTGCCCTTCAGACTTGTCATTCTTGTTTCAGGGACGGGTTTCTAGACGCACTGGGCGGGGCGGGAGGCGGGGTTCCACCACCGTTTCTAATATAATTTACCTAACTTTTAGTTTGTACAATTTGATTTTTTATTTTAGTATTATTGTTTAAAGTAAGCTCTATGCCCAGTGTGGGGCTTGAACTCATGACCCTGAGATCAAGAGTTGCACGCTGCACTGACTGAGGTAGCTAGGTGCCCCCAAGTTCGCAGTTTAATTTTGGATAATGGGTCTGTGTAGCAAGTGCCTCGTGAACACTGCTGACCGTTCAGCCCTTGGCTCTCTCAACCAGCACGTTTGGCCTGAACGGTCCCTGCCCAAGTCCCACCCTTCTTGGGGTGACGCTCCCAGAGCCATGCGCCTGTCACCCCTGGGGAGGCACTGGCTAGGTGGAGGCCACCCTGGCCAGGAGGGCCAGGCTCTGGAGGTGACCGCTGCACTGCGGGAGGGCCCTGCCTCTCCTGGGCCCTGTGCTGGGCCCACACCTCCTCCCCCACCCCCGGCTCTGGGCAGAAGGGGGTACCATGGGTGCTGTGGGTGTAGGGAGGGACAGGGGGCGCCCGCTTGCCTTCTCAGTCACCAGTTCTTGCTCTGCAACCTCAGGAGCCAGAAAGAACGAGTCGTAAGTGCCTAAGAGAGAAAAGCCCCAGTTCAGAGTTCTCTTTCCAGGCTTGGGTGTCCGCGGCAGAGCACAGCTCCTGAGGGCGACCCCGGTACACACCGTTGGCGGGGGGTGGGCTGAAGAGCACGGCCCCGTCCTCGGCCACCAGCACGGAGTCCAGGCACAGGCAGGCTGCAAGAGACGGTGAGGGTCAGGGTGGCTCACGTGGGAACACTGCTCTCCCAGGAACCCCGCAGAGGCAGGCGGGGGGGGCTCCCTCTGCGCCGCCCCCCACCCCAGGGAGCCCAGGGGCCGGGGCTGGTGCACTGCTTCTTCTCAGAGGCCCCAGCACACTGCCCGGTGGACGGAGCACGGGGGTCCTCTGCAACACCCCTCCTGCCACCGGAGCTGCCTCAGGGCCGCTCCTCGCACATCAAGCTGGAAATGGAGAGGAAGGAAGAAGTCGGGGCATGGAGGGTCACAGCCCAGCCCCGGGTGCTGCCCCTCTGAGGGGTCCCAGAGGAGGCTGCGCCCCAAAGGGCCTATGGGTCGTGGGCCTGTCACACTGTCCAGCAGGCTGCAAACCAGGGCAGTGTCTGAAATCCCCCCTCCCCCGGCCACTTCTGCCTCCTTGGGGACAATGGCGCCTGCTGAGGGGCTGTGGGCCACCCCTACAACTCCCACTCTACAGCAGGGTCGTCGGTCTCAAGGCCCACCTTCCATGCACTTGCCCCCTGCGGCCCCCAGACCCTTTTGGTCCTAAGACCAGAGCCAACACCTCCAGGACCCTGTGGGCTCACAGCCACCTGGCCCTAGGCGGTCCCCGGGGCCCACATGTGCCTGACTGAGGCCATGTGATGCCCTGGGATGCACGGGATGGGGGGCAGGCTGAGCACGGACCCGCAGGACAAACCAGCACCTGGGTGCTCGTGGTGAGCGCGCAGAGCAGTGAGACACGTGTGCGACAGAGCCCAGAGCTCGCACTCCTTGAAGGGCCGGCCCAGCTGGCGCAGGAGCTGCCGCAGGGAGATGACCTGGGGAGGGAGAAGTGGCACCTAGCAGGCGTGGTCCTGGGCCCGCGGGCAAGTGGCAGGGCAGGAACCACGTTGAATAAGGGTGGGGTGGGCCTCCCACATGGCCCACTCCTGGCCCTGTGGGGAGCGACGTCCCCACGTGGACACGACAGGGGCTGGGAATCCAGCGTGCCTGGCCAGAATGTGGGGACACCAGTGTGGACCCTCAGGAACTGAACAGAGAATCACCAGATGATCACGTGACCCCACCTGTGGGCGCGCACCCCCAAGGCCAGGAGCAGGGCCTCCAACAGGTGTCTGCACCCGTGTTCACAGCAGCGTGGGTCACGGCAGCCACGGGGGCAGGGACCGAGCGCCCAGCACGGATGAAGGGGTGAAGGGATGAGTGTCCCGCAGCCTCGAGAGGAGCGACGGGCCGGCACCTCTCCTGCGTGCAGGGGCCCCAGAGGCCTGATGCCGAGGGAGAGAGCCAGCACTGAAGGACCAGGAGTGTGTGCCGCTGCCGTCGTGAGGTGCCAGGAGCCGTCACAGTCCCAGAGACAGAGGGTGGATGCGGGGACCGGGACAGAGCTTCGTCGGGAGGGTGAAGAGAGGGCTGGCGGGGGAGGCTGGGGCTGGCTGCGGGACTCGGGGACTGGCCGCCACTGAGCTGTACGCTTGGTGGCGGAGATGGGCCGTCTTCCACGACCGTACTCTCCCCCACCCTCCCCACCACACACAGATTTCCCGGGAGTCTGAGGAACGCACTCAGCTGGCAGGAGGTCCTCGCCTCGGAGGCTGCAGAAAGAGCCAGGCCCCAGCCACCACACTTGGGACACACAAGCACATGCTTTAGGGAGGGTCCCCGAGGCACCCTTGACCCCCCCACGCCTGGGGTGCCGCTGCCTTGCTCTTTCTAGCTTGTTGCCACATGTCTGCAAGTGTGGCTGGCAGCCCATGCTCCGGCCCTCCCCATGCCCCTCGCCACATGTGGAGGCTGCGGCAGCTGGCTTTGAAACCAGGTCGAGCTCTGCTGCAGAGATCTGGGGCTCTGATGCCCAGCAGGCTGTGCCTGGGGTGGGGGTGAGGTCCGGACGGGCCCTGGTCCCATGAGGCCTCTGGGGCAGGGGAGCCTGGTGGTTGAGTAGCTGGCTTGGCTCTGCCCCTCAGCGGCTGCCCACCCTCCAACGGCATGGACGGCTGCTCCATGCCTCAGTTCAGCCATCTGACAAGTGGGCTGCTGTTGTCCCAGGCCAAGAAGCTGTTGGGCATGGGAAGGTGAGCCCAGTCCGGGATGTGGTGGGGTTTTCCTGCCTCAGTGGCTGGAGCTGTCTACACACAAGCCTGTGTGGGCCCAGGAGGCCAGTGGAGACCATGTGGGCTAAGGTGTGGACACAGGGGTGTGCAGGGGGATCTCCGCGACAGACATTTGTTTTAAACTAACTCGAGTGTTGGGGTGCCTGAGCGGCACAGTCCGTCAAGCGTCCGGCTGCTGATCTGGGCTCGGGTCATGATGTCAGGGTGACGGGATGGAGCCCCGCGTCGGGCTCCATGCTCAGCGGGGAGCAGGTATCATGCCTGCTGTGGGGCCCAGTGCAGAGACTGAACCTATGACCCTGAGATCAGATCAAGAGTAGGGTGCTCAACCAACCGGGCCATTCAGGAGCCTGCTCCTGACTTTGAGATACTTAGGAGAAAAAGGCACTGCCGCCGCTGGCCACCAGGCTGGGGAACAGAGCAGCAGAGGTAAGCCTGCCGGCCTGGGGCTGCTGCGCCTCCTCCTGGGAAGGCAGCTCCCTGCACACTCCTTTGGCAAGAACATTAACCCCAAAGCAGGGGTGTGTCTCCTTTGGTGAACGTGTGGGGTGTGGGGCAGCTCCCATGGACACCCCACCTCCAGGAAGGGCGCAGGAAGGGCCTGGCCTGGGACAACAGCAGGCTGTACCCAGAGCTTCCTTCAGAAATAGATAGCTTGCTTGAAACTGGTAAGTCATGGAGCAGGAGTGACGGAGTCACTCCTCTCCGTGCAGGAGACACCAGCACCGCATGTGAGCCATGGACTGAGTGCGTGCACGCATGCGGGCCCCTCCTGGCATGTGGTGGGAACCGCTGTCACCCACCTGCTCTGCCGTGGCGCTAGCCGGCTCCCCAGCTCGGCCCGCTGACCCCTCCTCAGCCCTGCATGTCTTGGGCTCTCGGCCTGCATCTCCAGGGTCTTCGCAACGGGGTGGGGCGCTTTGCTCCACCGGGCTCCAACCCAGTGCCCCACACGCCCTGTCCCCACTTTGGCTGGCGTCTCCGGGTTCCCCTTGCTGGAGCTCGGGCTCCCGCCCCGGCAGCAGTCTGGAATCGGGCTCTGATTTGTAGCTGGAAAGGCCATTTTTCCCATCTAGAGAGGCCTTGCTGAGGTCTGGAGGGAAGACTTGGGGTATGGGTGGCTGGTTCTTGGCGGGGGTCAGCGTCAGGCAGAGAGTGCTGGGCTCAGGGCCATCGGGCGGGAGCTTGGGGAAGGTCTGCACCTTCCGCAGGCACCTCCTCTCCATGTCGCCCGGGGGGTGCTGGGAGTCCAGGAGGAGACTGGCCAGTTGCTCTCCGTTTCTCACGGGGGCTGACAGCAGGGGCTTGGAGGGCTGGGCAGCAGGCTGCTTTGGGCTGCCCTGGGCTTCTTGGGCAGGGCGCTGGGGCACGCTCCCTGGGTCCACGGCTTGGCCCCCCGTCGGCCTCCTGGGCCCCATGCTTCCTGTGGCTGGCTTCCCACTCCAGGTGCTCTCGGTGACATCTGGACAAAAGCAAGGTGACTGCTGCAGGGGAGGCGGCCGGGGACCTGAGCCCAGGGTGGGCATCCCCAGTGACTGCACCTGGTACCAGAGGGACGTAGGCGCCTCCCCTGCTCTCCTGGGCCTCCCTCCCCCCACAGCACTGGCCTAGAGCCACCTTCATCTGCATGACCTGGCTGATTCCAACTACGGAGGCTCCAGGGGCCCCTGGGCTCCCTGTGCAGCATGCACACCTCCCCGGGGTCTTCATAAGGTCATCCAAGCAGCTTATCCAAAGAGCCTTTGCTTTCTAGTACGATCACAAGAATGCTGTCCCTGAAGGAAGACACGGAGTCGGGATGCAGCCACCATCCTCCGTGGACGCAGCTCAAGACACATGGGCCCTCCCCACCACCGCCCCTTGCACAGACGTC
Organism: Mustela putorius furo; assembly: GCF_011764305.1. Taxonomy (NCBI): domain Eukaryota; kingdom Metazoa; phylum Chordata; class Mammalia; order Carnivora; family Mustelidae; genus Mustela; species Mustela putorius. The sequence continues at coordinate 509,293 of NW_025422057.1, forward strand.
TGTGGTCTCCGTGGACGCAGCTCGAGACACACGCCCCTCCTTGTGGCCTGCAGCCTCTTCCGGGGGACTGCTCTCTGCTGCCCGGGGGAGCTAAGCCTCAGGCCACTGGGGCCTGCTGCCACCAGAGGCTCCGTGTGGCCGCCCTGAGGGCCCTCTAGGCTCCCTGCTGCAGGCACAGCACAGACACTGATGTTTGTTCAAAACGTGATGTGAGACCATGCAGGAGCCCCACGGGGGACAGGAAAGCCCAGAGGTTTCAGCAGCAGCTTCTCCTGTGGAGAAGTAACGGGTCCGTCAGGCACCGTGTGGTGCCGGCCAGTGGGAAGGAACGGCTCAGTGTCGCTGGGCCCTTGTCCCGACCTGCTCACGGACCTGCACGGAGAGGTGCAGGGCTGCTCACGTCTCAGCACGACCTGTGCTCCACCCCCAGGGGCCCAGCTGTCTGCAAAGCCTGTGCAAGGTGACTGCGAGCGAAGGGGTCTGTCTGTGAGCATGGCTACAAAATGGGTGTGCATGGGAGAGTGTTGTGCTCGTGCACAACTGTGTGTGTGGACAAGTGTGCACGTGCACCAGTAGGTGTGAAGGACTTTGCCCTTTCACATATGCTTCCGGGAGCAAGTGAGTGTGAACATGTGTGCCCGTGGGGCACGTGCACATGAGTGTGGGTGTTTACACGGTGAGCACGACGGCATGCACACATGTGCGTGTGCATGTGTGCGTGTGTGTGACTGTGTGTGCAAGCGCTTACCTTGAAATGTTCCGAAGGACTCGATGGAGAGCACTCTCCTCCCGACGGCCGAGAGGCTCCGGCAGAGGCGGCAGGAGGATGTGAACAGCATCTTCTCCTCACACAGCGCGATGATGGCCTGCACACGTGTGCAAAAAGCTCAGCGCGGGGAGCCCTGCCCTCTGGAGCCCACCCCCTCCATGTCTGCTTTCTGGCAAAGAAAAGCTATGTGTCCCGCGATTATGGAAAACCAGGCCATTCTTCTAAGCCACCCTCTTCACAGTAATAATGTATAATAAAAGATCAGGTTCTTCTTTAAGCAAAATGCAATGCCACCAGGTCCCAGCTGAAGAAGAGCCCGTGCACCGAGGGGAGAGGTGTGGGGGCAGGAGTGCCCTGTGTGTGTGAGTGTGTGTGTGTGTGTGTCTCCCCGGGGCCCCGGGGCTAGAGGGAGGGTCTCAGGTCTTCGCCTTGAGGGTGATTTTGTACCTCGAGGTCGGGCCGGTCCCTGGGGTCTTCTGCCTGCATCCGGCTCAGCAACACCTCCAGGTCTTGGCTCAGCCTAGGCTCCAGCTCAGGGTCAGTCACGTACTCCAGGGCCACCTTCAGCGTGGCCCCCAGAGAGTAGATGTGAGCCTGCGGCCCCAGAAAGCTGATCAGTGCCCCGGAGCATGGCTTGTCCCCACACGGTCTCTGCTCCACTGGCCTGGGACACGTGTTTTGGGGGACCCCTGCTCCTGATGGCCCATGCGGCACGGCCAAGGCAGTGCCTCCCCCACCATGGTGACTGTGCCGACACGAAGGCAGGGGCCCTGTGCCTGTGGGTGTGGGGTCTGTGCAGGCCTTGCTGCACTGACCAGTGGACACCCCCCGGGCTTCCGGTTCACCCCAGCCTCACCCCAGGGTGTGCAGACACAGGACCCCCACCTGTGATGGTCGCCGTGTCTCCGAAGGGCAGTCTTCTTTCTTTAAATCTGTGTTTCTCTGATTATGAATGAGACTGAGCATCTGTTCTTTGCTATTCACGGTTCTAACTTTTCCTCCTTATGCTCACTCACGGGCCTCGCACGCCACCAGGCTGTTTCCTGTTTGGGGCGCACCTCTGGCACACCGGATCCGACCGCCGGTCTGGGTGCCACACATATGTTCTTTCCATTTGTCACTTAGCTTTTGATGTAGTTCATCCGTCTTCTGACATTCAAAAATTCTCACGTTTAATCGGTGAAATCAGACCTTTTTTTCTTTAGCTGTTCTTAGGAGGCTCTTCCCTACCCCAGGTTGATAAAAACATCTTTCTTTTGTTTCTTCCCATATTTTTTATAAGTTTTATACATCCAGCTCTAATCCATTTGCAATTTGTCAGTGTGCTGGCATGTGGTCAGGATCTGGGTTTGTCTCCCTTGTCGTGGAGAGCAGCCCCGGAAGCATTTAGAGGATGTTCTGCCCTCCGCCACTGCTGGTCCTGCTGTCTCCCCCGGGACCCCGGGGCCCAGCGGGCCTCCCCTCCTCTGATGCTGGCCCAGGTGTCTGTCCTGTCCAGACTGTGCTATTTTAATTATAGTAGCGCCACAGTGTATTTCTGTATCCTGAGGACAAGCTGTCCCTCTTTTTCCCTTAGAAAGTTGGATTATTTTCACTTTTGTCTGGTTTCAAAGCACAAATATAAATTCTCCCATTCCCATTCACAAAATAAACCATAAATGGTTGTGATTTTATTGTAATTGCATCGATAATGCAGAATTTGGGAAGGATCAACTTCTTACAAAATAAAATACTTAGGATGTCACCAAGGTCAACAGGATGTCTTCTTCGACAGCAGTTCAACCTCCACTCACAGCCAAGAGCCCCTGTGTGGGGTCTGTGTGAGCCAGTGCCTCATGCTGAGGGACCCGGCAGGAATGTTGCCCACCTATGTGTCAGATAATAGGAAAACAGACGGACTTTGGTCCTGGCCATGGACCCTACTCCTGGACTAGCCCATAAAGAAGAAAGGACTCAAATTAATAGGATCAGAAGGGAAAGAGGAGACATTACAGGTAACACCACAGAAACACACAGAGTCTTAAGACTACTGAGGACAACTGCATACCAACAAATTGGATAACCTAGGAAAAAATGGATAAATCCCTAGAAACATACAACCTATCAAGACTGAATCATGAAGAAATAGAAAATCTGAACAGACCATGCATACTAAGGAATTGAATCAGTAATCAAAGACCTCTCAACAAAGAAAAGCCAGGACTGGATGGTTTCTCTAGTGAATTCTACCAAACCTTTAAAGAATTAATACCAATCTTTCTTGAGTCTTTCCAGAAAACTGAGGAGGAGGGAACACTCACAAACTCACTTTGTGAGGCCAGCGTTACCCCGACGCCAAAGTCAGATAAAGAACCAAAGGACAACTACAGAGCAAATCCCTGATGAACAGAGATGTAGAAGTGCTCAGGAAGATATCAGCAAACTGAACTGAGCACCACATGAGAAGGATGTACACCATGGTCACGTGGGTTTTATCCCTGGGTTGCAAAGTGATCCAACTGACCTGCAAATCAGTCAACATGATGACTATATTAGTAGAATGAAGGGCAAAAATCACATGATCATCTCAATAGACGCAGAAAGACATTTGACAAAACTCAGCGTCTTTCATGATAAAAACTCTCAAGAGATTAGGTATAGAAGAAACAGAACAAAATCTCAACATAGCAAAGGCTGCATGGGACAAGCCACCAGCCAGCATCACAGTGGGTGGTGGCAGGGTGAGAACTTTTCTCTAAGATCGGAACGAGACAAGGGTGTCCGGTGTTCCCTCTCCTATCAACACAGCACTGGAAGTCCCAGCCAGAGCAATCAAGCAAGAAAGAGAAATAAAAAACACCCACATCAGAAGGGAAGAAACAAAATTGTCTCTATTTTCAGGCAACACGGTCTTACATATAGAAGACCCTAGAGACTCTGCCACAGCTCTCTTAGAACAGATCAACAAATTCAATAAAGTTGCAGGACATAAGGGCAACATGAAGAAGTTAGCTCTCTTTCCACACACAAACAGTGTAATACAGGAAAAATAAGTAAAGAAAACAATCCCATTTACAATAGTATCGAAAACAAAAAAAAAAATTAGGAATAAATTTAACCAAGGAAGTGAAAGTTTTATGCACTGACAAGTTTAACACTCTGGTGGAAGACGCGCCGTGCTCACGGGCTGGGGGGTCTAGTGTCTGCAACGTCCGTACCTCCCGAAGTCATCTCTAGATTGAATGCAATCCTTATCAAAGTTTTTGTTTTTCACAGAAAAAAGCATTTTTCACAGAAATAGAACAATCCTAAATTCATATGGAACCACAAAAGGCCCCTAAATAGCCCAAGCAGTCCTGAGAGAGAAGAACAAAGCTGGAGGCACCACATATCCTGAGGTCAAACGACCCCAAAGCTACGGTAGCACGAGCAGACCAGACTGGAAGAAGAACAGACACGCAGACCACAGGAACAGAATTGAGAGCCCGGAAATAAACTCTTGCTACACAATCAACCAACATTTGACAAGGGAGCCAGTGATGGTCAATGCGGAAAGGTCGGTCGCTTCACCATGTGGTGCCGGGAAAACTGGACAGTCACCCGCAGGAGGATGAACGTGGACCGCCTCGCTCCACCTACAAAATTAACTCGAAATGGGTGAAGGTCGTGACGTAAGACCCCGAGCCATAGCACTCCCGCCAGAAAACACCGGGAAAAACCCTAAGACATTGGTCTTGGCAATGACTTTTCGGACGTGACACCAAGAGCAGAAGCAACAAAAGGAAAACAAGGAAGTGGGAACGATGTCGCGCGGCAGAGGAGACGGGCGGCCGATAGAATGGGGGAAGTATTTGCAAGCCATCTGTCTCAGACGGAGTGAATCCCCCAATTTAGAAGGAACTCCTACAACTCAAGAGCAAAGAAATAATCTGATTAAAAAATGGGCAGAGGAACCGAAGAGACACTTTTCGAAAGAAGACGTCCAGATGGCCAAGCAGACACGAGAAAAGATGCGCGGCGTCACTCGTCCTCAGGGAGACACACGGCCCAAGCACGAGGAGACGTCACCTCCCACCTGTGGCTGTGGCTTTACCAAAAAGACAAGAGACAATACGGCGAGGATGTGGAGAAAGGGGAACCCTGCGCACGGCTGGAGGAAATGCAACCTGGTGCCGCCACCGTGGGAAACAGCACCGAGGCTCGCCGACGTTACAGACGGAACTGCCACACTCCCTGGCAATTCCACGTCTGGGTCCTTACCCAACGGAAGTACAATCAGGGTCTCAGAGATGTGTGTGCGCCCACGTTCGCCGCAGCTTTATTTACAAAAGCCAAGACGTGGAAGCAGCCCGTGTCAGCCTTTGGATGTATCGGTAAAGCGGTGCTGTCTAAGGGCGTCTGGGGGGTCAGTCGCTAAGCCTCTGCCTTCGGCTCAGGTCATGCTCCTGGAGGCCTGGGACCGAGTCCCGCATCGGGCTCCCTGCTCCGTGGGAAGCCTGCTTCTCCCCCTGCCTGCTGCTTTCCCTGCTTGTGCACTCTCTCTAATAAATAAAATCTTTAAAGGAAAAAAAAAAATGAAATGCGGTCTAGAGATACCAGGGAATCCGATTCGGCTGTGAGAAAGGAAGCCTTTGAGGGCATTACGCTGCACGAAGCGAGTCTGACAGAGAAAGAGAAACACCATCTGATCCTACTTCTACGCGGAATCTAAAAACGCCGAACGCACAGACACCGTGCAGGGCCGGTTGCCAAGGGCTGGGGCTGGCGGAGACGGGGAGGCGAGTGAGCTCCTGGCGTCGGCGCGTGGCTCAGTGACAGGGCCCGCGACAGTGCAACGGGTACTGTGAGGCTGTTCAGAGAGGAGACCCCAAGTGTTCTCTCAACGAAAAGAAATGGTGACTGCACGACGGAGGTGCTAACTAACCCACCAGAAGGGGGAGGTTTGCAAAGCACAAGCGTATGCCGTCGTCGGTCTGTGCACAGACTCACACCATGTTAGAGGTCAGCTACGTCTCCGGAGAGCTGGGGGGCGGCTCAGGGGCAGGGGCGGGTCTGTGCCCTCGTCTTGCATCTGGGTGTCTCGTCTTTGGAAACGTGCTGCACTTCACACTTCCGGCCCTCCTGCCGTACCTACTCCCGACTCTACGGTTGCTGCTGATATGAACGAAACCATCTCCTCTCCGACCGGTAATGACCTACACAAAGAGAAGCTACTTGTTCTGGGGATGTACGTTGCTTTCAGCTGGCCTCTCAGGTCTCTTATTCTGTGATTTCCCACCGGGGTCTCTTAGACCTCAGGCCCACAGACTTGTCACCCACAGACAGGGCAGCCCTGCCCCCGACCTCCCGCACCTGTCCCTGTTGGTGTCCGGCCGCTTGCCCAGGGCCCGTGGGCCACTACCCCACCTCTCACAGAAGACACCGAACCCCCAGCCCTGGTCCCCATGTGGAGGGCAGCCTGCCCGCCCTTCTCACACACTGACCTTGCCGACCACACCCCGGGTGCCCTGCCTGGGCCCCCACACAGCCAGTGTCCGGGGCTTCCCGAGGGCGCCAAACTGAAGTCAAGCTGTGGCACGGACTTGGGGCGGACGCCATGTCTTAGGGACCCTGCTGGCGGCTGATGCTTGCGGTGGAAGGAAAGGTGAACCCTATGAGCCCCCAGGTAGGGCTCCAGCCGGGGCCGAGAGCCGCGAGCCTGCCCTGAGCACCACGCGATCTCAGCCCTGAGAATAAAACCTGCCTCTGTTCCTGCAAGGTGAGGGTATCTGCGTCTGCCCTTTACTCCCCTCTAGGAACAACGGTGCCATCCGTCCGGTCCCCAGACCATCTAGTCATCCGGCCATCGACCCACACACACATGCATCCAACCACCCAGCCGCCCACACGCCCGCACCCCGGCCCCCAGCCGCCCACACGCCCATCCGCACGTCCACCCAGCCACCCACCCATCACTCCGTATCTGCGAGAGACAGCACGCCGACAAACACTCTCACTGCCCGTCGGATGACGCTGTTCTCGACGCGCCGCCAACGCAGGCACCTCTGCCCCTCAAGGCCGTTACACGTTCCTTCCTGTCTGTCTTGGGAAGCCCTTCCTGGTCTGGATCTGGCGAACCCTACTCACCCTTCAGGTTCCAACCTGAACATCACTTTCTCAGAATGGCCTCCAAGGATTTTTGAGCTGGACGTGGACCCTGTCGTCTCCTTGAAAGACCACATCCTCCTCTCTCAGGACCCAGCCCACTGCCCACCTCAAGTTCGTCCCCCGGGAGACCATGAGGCCCACGGAGCAGGAGCCCACCTGCTCTGTTCCCTGTGAGGCCTGGCACTCACGTCGGAGGACGAGGGACAGTCCTGGTGGGTGGGGGGTGTCGATGTCCTTCTGGAGCCCAAAGATGCTCATGGTGAGTCCGTGAGGGTCAGGGGCTTGCCTGGGGCAGGCCTTGAATGCTGGCCATGGTCATTGTTTCAGCTTTGGGGAACGAGCCCATCTCTGAGGCATCCTGGGCAAAGGCTGGCATGTGCAGGGGATGGTCCAGGAGGGCCGGCTTCCACGCATCTGGGGATTTGGGGAGCCTGAGGCGCCGTCCCAGCAGTGGGTGGGGCTGTGGGGTGGGGCCACGAGGGGGCATTCTGTGTGAGGAATTCAGGAAAATCTCTATCTTTGCCTCCTGGTGGGAGGACAGGGGGCAAGGGTGTGGCTCAGTCTTGACACGGCCAGCAGGCTCGGCCCGGCAGGCTGCACTCCTGCCACAGTCCAGAGGCCCAGAGGCCAGGGCCAGAGGTCTCCTAGTCAAGCAGCAGGGCCGACCCTGTCGGGAATGCCCCAAGAAGACACATTTGCCACCGTGGTCCTTGTGCAGGGGGTCGAGGCCCTGGGCTGCGGGCAGGAATGGGCACCTGAGCAGACATGGTAAGTCCATGGGACATGTCCTGGGTCTCCAGAAGGCAGCACTTGGGGGGGTCCTCACAGCCCTAGGAACAGACACTAGAATGAAGCTAATCCAAGAGCAGAACAGAGACCCTGGGATCATGGGCCCAAGGGGGGACGCATGCAAACACTGGGCTCAAGGCGTCAGTACACACCAGCAGGCCCTCTGCACATGTCAGGTAAGGAGAATTGCCAGCTCCGTGGGTGGAAAACCCAGAAAATCACCTGCTGGGAAATAAGGGAACTCACAGTGGGACAAGTGCAGAGTCGGGACACATTTAAGGCTTGGAGCCGCCCCTGGCCGCTGCGGACAGGCAGGAGTGTGGACGCTGTGGCTGGCCTGCCCGGCCCCGCGCCCCGCAGGGAGCCCGTGTGCTCTCTCTTCGTGAGTGCGGGGCCAGGGCTGCTCGGCCTGGGAAAGCACGTGGAGCTGCACGCTTATGACCGTGTGTGTCTCTGTGCGCACGTTATGTCTCCAGAACAAGTCGGGAGAAAGTCAACCCCTTCGTGCAGAAATCCCTGGGAATAAAATAAACACTGGGAAGTGGAGGCTGGTACCAGTGCCCCTGGCCCGGTGGGCAGGACACAGCCAGACCCGTGTTCCGCGGGAGACGCACGGGCTTGGAGAGAAATGTTCATGCAGAAAGGAAGCAGCAGAGCTGAGCTGACTCGTGTCGGGGGGGACTTGCCGAACTCAGAACAAGGAGAAGAGAGTGAAAATGAAGCCCGTGGAGAAAGAAAACAAAGACGTCGGGAGAGATCGTGCGGCACGAGGTGGGGTCTTTGAAAAACGAACCAAGGGAATGCCCGCCGGCGAGCCTGACAAGGACAAGGAGGGAGAATTTAGGTCCCACAGACAGCACGGCGACCAAGCGGCAGCAACTGAAAACACAAGGAGAAATGGGCCACCTTCAGAAACCCACAGTTTACCAGAAAGCTCTTGGCGAGGAACAGAAAACGTCGCTCCCGCCACTCCAAGTAGAGCTCGCACAAAAGCCTTCCCTCCGAGGACCCAGGTGTCCTGATGAGTAAGGGTGAAGGGGCCTCGGGGACAGGGTGCCCCACAGTCGCACGAGCTCTCGTGAGCAGAGGAGGGGAAGCTTGGGGCACTCGCACGGCCTGGGACGGTCCTGCCCCGACGTGGTCAGACACGGCCCGAGACGCCACAGTAAGCGTCTGCAGGGGGGACGTGACCTTGCGCTGAGCCGCTGCTTTAGGTTTTTCTAAGCAGGAAGGAGGGAATCAACGTCAGAAAACAAGTTCGCGGGGCCCCTGGGGGGCTCAGGTCATGCTCTCAGGGCCCTGGGACCGAGCCCACCCTGCTCAGTGGGGAGCCTGCTTCTCCCTCTCTCTGTGCTGCTCCCCAGGCTTGTGTTTTCTCTCTCTCTCTGACAAATAAATAAATTTAAAAAAGAAATTAAGTATGTAAATATTAAAAATCTTAATGGTCATTTCAAAGGACGCAGAAGCACTTTCATAACGCCGGAGGTACGGCCACGGTAGAGAACTGGCCCAGAAGGGCCTCGCACCGCCGACACCGCCCTGGCTGGGGGAGGGGTGCGGGGAGACGCTGCTGTCAGAGCCCCACGCCCCCCACACCGCACTGCTGGCTGCGGCGCGGCTCCCGGGGCAGACAGTGGGACGGGGAGCGGCAACAGGACGCAAACCCTTCGCACGGGCTGATCGCTGGAGAGAAAGACCGAAGAAGCTACGGAAACAGTAAACGGATTCAGCGCGACGGCTGGACGGAGGATTCAGGTGTTACGGGACCGTGCGCCACAGACGAGCAACAAACCAGAGATGACCACCGGGTCCGCGTGTAAGCCGAAATGAGCAAATGCCCGAGACTCAGCTAGTGAAAGGCTCCAGACGCCGACACAGGGCCACTGGGGTGCTGGACGGAGGTGGTGAAAGGGTTTATGTAGAAGACCCGGCCCTACAGAGACCCTCCTCCCCAAAGGGATGCAGAGTGCACGCCTGTCCAGCAAATGCCAACAGAGCTTTTCGCGGCACTGGGTAACTCATTCTAACATTTATGCGCAAGAAGAAAGACCAAGGGGGCGCCTGGGGGGCTCCGTGGGTGGGGCCGCTGCCTGCGGCTCGGGTCATGGTCTCAGGATCCTGGGATCGAGCCCCGCATCGGGCTCTCTGCTCAGCGGGGAGCCTGCTTCCCCGTCTCTCTGCCTGCTTGTCATCTCTGTCTGTCAAATAAATAAATAAAATCTTAAAAAAAAAAAAAAGATTAAAGACCAAGGATAATGAGAATATTTCTGAGGAAGAACAGGGTCGGGCGCCCTTCCAGGGAGGTGCTCGGTCTGGGGCTGGGCTGGACGGGCCCTTCCTGCCGCCGGGCCCGTCACGTGTGTGCCCACGGCCAGCACCCGCGGGAATGGGCACCCGCACAGGAAGGGAGGAGCAGGGTCCTTACCTCCCACTGCTGAGAAAACCACCGTCAAGCAGTTCGGCTGTGAAGAGCCAAATTTTAGAATTCCTGGTAGAAAATATCGGCAAACCTCCATTAGACCTCAGGTTTCGGAAAGTCTCTTAATGTATGAAAACCTGTTCTGTATGCTAACGTGCAACGGCTGACCGTTGGTTTTAAGTGAGCCCGGGTCTGTGTGTCGCAGGGTCTGTCTCAGTTCCAACCTCCGACACAGGCAGGCGTAACCTGCACCAAGAGAAGCTCTCGGCCGCCCGGTCATTTCCGGGAGGCGAAGGGTAGCGCCGGCTGCAGACGCAACAGTTACCCTCCGACTGCGGGCGCAGATACAGGAGGAGAACACCACAACGCCACGGAAGACGGGGAGAAGGGGGTCCGCGGCACATGCTGGCGGGAGAGCACTCAGGGGCAGCCTGCGTCCGAGACCGTGGAACAGCGCCTGCCCCGCTGCGTGGCCGTCCCGTGGCCGTCCCGTGGCGGGTCTGGCCCAGATCGACCGAGGGTGCGCAGAGCGGCACTAATGCCCCACGAGCTGTGGGCTGCACGTGACCCTCCGCTGGGTTCAGACGTGTCGTCCAGAAGCACGTCCAGAACTTTCCAGAGAAAGTTCCAGAAGATAACACGCAGCAACACTCTTCTGAGAAGGTGGGAACCAGCACACACCCAGCAACACTGCTGTTAGGACCAGCCCCGTGGCACAGAGGTGGGCGGCTTGGGGGAATTTTCCTTAATCCCGGAGTCCGGTTCCGTGCTGGCTCTGGACTTGGACAAGCAGGTGAACCAAGGGAGTTTGTGCACGGACCAGGGCTGGGAACTGCCACAAGCCAAGGCCCCAGGCTCTGGTTCTGGCCCCAGAGGCCAGGGCATCTGAGAGGTCTGCCCCACCGGTGACCCAGGGCCCTGGGGTCCTGACCGCCCCGAGCACGGACCAGGCCTATGCCAGCTTATTACAAAGTAACACGGAGTCCCGGAGGAGCCGACCCTAAAATTTAACCTGATGTCACTAAGCTAGGATTTTTGTGTTCGTAGCGACTCATTCGCAATCGAGTTCTTCTCCGTCCCTCTCAGGCTGCAGGCTCCGCGGCGAGGTCCACTCTGGGCGCCCCCTGCCGCGCTGCCCGGCCTGCACACAGGGTGCCCTGGGGGGACGACCTCGGCCTGGAGCGAGATGGTCGCGAATGCTCCCCCACAGGCCGCGTGTCCCGCCAGGCGCTGCCACCTACCCCTGGCTCTTTCCTTGGGGACGCCGCGATGCCCGCCCGCCGCCACTGGCAACCCCGGGCACTTCCAACCTGCTACACGTAGTCAAGTTCGCACGCGGGAAACACACTCAACAACAATAATGACAAGCGCGTCCAGACGCCAAGTTGCCGCCGGGGACCCTGACTCTGACAAAGGGGGGTGCTCCGAAGGCGGCCCCGCCCCCAGCCCGCGCCCTGCACAGAGGAGCCCCCGCCATAGCGGCCTTCCCCATGTCGGCCTCGACGGCAGCCCGGTGAGGGTTGTGGGGCCCGGCTGCTGCCACCCACCTCAAAGGTGTTCCCGGTCACATCGAACTCCGGGGGAACAAAGGCACCCTCGGGGTCATCTGGGGAAGGAAAAGAGAAGGCCTCGGATCGCACACGGACAGGGCCCGCGGTGAAGAGGAAGCCCGCCCACCCAGGGTCAGGAGCCATGGCCTCCTGCTCACCAGGGGCCCCGTCCCGCCCCCCCACCTCCTTCTGTCCCGGCGTCCCTGGGGACTGCGTCGAGCGTCGGAGGAAACGGAGCAACGTGGAGCCCGCACGCTCCCTGGAAGCCCGGGGAAGCCGTCCAAAGGGGAAGCAGAGGGTTTTCCCGGCTCCCAGAAAGGGGACTGGAGGCACAGGCTGCGGAAAGTCGGGCCGTCTGCTCAGGCCCTCCCTGGAGCAGGGCAGGGGCTGTGGGAGTCCTGGAGGCTGGGCAGCCAGTGGGGGCCTCCTGCAGGGCCACTGTGCCCTCTGCTTCATGCCCCACAACCACTCACTGCGGGCCAGTGGCCCAGGGTCTCCAGGGCATGTTGGCCCCTGGCAGGTCCCCTGCAGGAGCCGGGTGACACAGCCTGTGGGGACCCCCCACTCCTCCTCCCTCAGCGCGTTCTTGGGGCTGGAGACCCCACCAGGGTGGCCGCTGCAATCGGGGACGGGTCGGGACCCTGTGTCCCTGGTCTCCCCGCGGGTATTTCTGCCACCCCTGTGCCGCCCCGGGCTCACCACTGAGCTGCTCCATGAAGCACACGTTCCCGCTCGTGTTGAATGCCAGAGTGTCCGGCGTGATGCATAGGGTCTGGAAGATGGCCGTGTGGGCGACGCTCCTCATGGACAGGCTGCACTCCAGGCACACGGCCCACGCCTCCTGCTCGCTGAGGCCGCGGTCCCGCAGGGAGAGGATGTCGGCCAGGGACACGTTCTCCTGCCAAGACAGGCTGCGGCTGAGGCAGGTCTGGGGACAGGCCCGGGCGCAGCAGGCCCTCCTCCCCGGGAAGGGCCTGGCACCATGGCGTCTGCACGGATTCTCGGGAAGCAGACAACGCGCGGCAGGATTTCACTTCACATCAGAAACAGGACTGTGGGCAAAGCCTCTAGAAAAAAGCCACCCACGGAGTCACCCTCCGCACTGTCCCCTGGATGCCAGAGGCCACAGAGCATTTGGCAGAACAACCGGTGTGTTCTTGGGAGACATGTTCACTCCGGGGGCTGGGACCTAGCTTCTGGTCCCAGAAATCACGGCCTCCCCGCGGCCCCCGTGTCCAGCTGGGCCCTGTACCCCGACCCCACCGGCTCACACACGGGGCTCAGTGGGCCTGTGGGGGTCTTCGCTTCTTTGGGTTGTCGCAGACGGGCGAGGCGGTCACCGGGGGAGAAACAGACGGGCAGGGCGGTCACCGGGGGAGACAGAAGCACATTCGTGCCGGGAAAGCTTGCAGCCCAGCCGACGTGGGGTGAGCGTTTGACAGAACCCGGGACACACAGCGACATGTGGATGGGATGGCGGAGCGGCCCCGACATTAGCTCGGGCAGGGCACACAAAGGACCCGACGTCACTGTGGTCCCTCCCCCAGGGTCAGACCCCAGGCCTCCCTGTGACCAAGGGGACCCAAACATGCACAAGTGCACCTGAACCTACACACGGACGCATGGTCATGCGCACACACACCTCCCGGGCAGGCGTGCACATCGGGACGCACCAGGTGGACACACACACACACACACACAGCTCTCCCACGGTCGCAGATGCATAGCTCACATGTGCGCACACACGTACGAGTTCCTGCGCCCTCCATGGTCGTGCCACACGGCCTCACGCACACGCAGACACACGCACACGCTCACAGCCGCATGTTTACGTAAATGCACAGTTGTGCACACCCAGACGCCCACACACTGACTCACATACACTCCCACGTGCGCTCACACCGTGCATGTGCCCCGAGGATGTGCACACACATTCTCACATGAGACACCTCGGATCTCCAGGCCCGAAGCTGGCCGGCGGTTCATGCCCCAGTCACCTCGCTGTGCCCGTGTGTCTCTGCTCCGCTGGCCCATGGCGGCCGGGGGAGCCAGAGCCTGGAAGGCGCACGCAGGTGGGGTCAGGAGAGGTGGGGGGAGCAGGGGCGATGGTGCAGAAGCCCGAGCTCCCTCCTGCCCCGCCTCAGCCGCCCCACCGCGCCCCGCACACAGGGCTGTTCTCCGAGCGCGGCCTAGCTGTCTGGTCGGGAAAAGTCTAGCTCGAGCCGTCGAATCTCTCCCGCCTGCACTGCGGGCAGGGATCCCCACAGCCACGGGCAAGGGGGACAAGGAGCCGCGGGAAGGAAGGAAGGAAACGAATCGGAGGGTGAGTCTCATGGCATCTCGGCTAAGCCTCGGGGTTCAGCAGGGTGGGGGGATGGGCGGGGCCCCCGGGGACTGGGTGGTCGCGTGCCCACGCGGCTCGGCACAGGCCACCGCCTGCTTCCTCCTCAGAGCGCGCCACGGGCCCCGTCAGTGCCCAGGCCTTCCAGCGCTCTCTGCGGGGTAGGGGAGAAGGAGGGACAGCCCGCTGGAAGCTGCTCCAAGAAGGGGCCCAGGGTTCACGCGGACAAGAGCAGAGAGCCGCTCGCCGGCTTCCCGCAGCGCGTGGCCCTGCGAGGACGGTGGTCGCAGCTTGGAAAGCGAATGAGAGCGTAAAGCAGACGGGGGTGTGCAGGCGGCTAGCAGACCCGAAAACCTCCGTTTCCACTTCCCGGCTGTTCCCGGGGGTCATGGATAAAACTTCTTCCCTTTCCTTTTTTTTTTTTTTTTTAAAGATTTTGTTTATATTTGACAGAGCGAGCGAGAGCGAGAGGGAACACAAGCAGGGGGAGTGGGAGAGGGAGAAGCAGGCTCCCCGCTGGGCAGGGAGCCTGATGCGGGGCTCGATCCCAGGACCCCGGGATCACAACCTGAGCCGAAGGCAGACACCTAACGACTGAGCCGCCCAGGTACCCCAAAAGGTCTTTCTGATTTGGCTCAATCTAGGGGACACTGTGCACTATTTGGGGACTCCCCAGGGTGCAGGAGAGCCCCATGGTGCCTGTGGGGCCTCGTTAAGGAGATGTCTAGGGAGTGCATACATATGCACACACTTGTGCACGCAACACACCCATGTGCACACCCATGACCATGCACAGGCACACAGAGCACACCGGCCCCACACGCACACACACGCACACCCGCACACACACGCGGCCCCACACACGCACGTGCACACGCATGAGGTCCCACACGCACAGGCACGCACTAATAAACGACCCAAAGACCCCGTGGTTTGTGCTATTTAGGAAACGCACGCTAGCCCACACTGCGTCGGAGTGCACGCACACGGCACCGGCTGCACGCACCAGCCCCCACAGCTGTCGATGCGCCGCCCAGAGAAGGGAGCCCAGGTCAGGGGTGCCCATGGGGCATCTCATGGCCCATGGCATGACCTGTTCAAGGCCCCCCCACCCCGTCCTGCTGAAGGATTTCCCTGTGAGGGGGTGCCTCATCCTTCCCAAAAGACCTGTAGCCTCCAGCACCTGTTCATGGTGGGGCATCTGGACAGGTGACTGGTCTGATGGGTCCCGAGTCACTGCTTCTGGTTCATGGCCGAGGCCCCCACTCACAGACAAGATGCTCTTGGCCCCTCCAGAGCCCGGCTGTGACGGGAAGGCACAATTCAGCTGACGTGGTTCCGGGACAGAGCTGAGATCTGCCACTGGCTTTCCTGGCACACCAAGGTTGGGGGGTGGTCTCACCACGTGCTGGGGGACCCTGAGCCAAAGACTCCCTGGTCACCTGTCCTCTGGGACCTGACACCCCTCCGTCAGCTCACCCAGAGGACTCACCCTTCCTTGCCTGAGTCCGTGGCTCTAGAAGGGTGGGCGGGATGAAACTCGGCCGGTGAGCTGGCCGGGACAAGGACGAGAGACTGGGAAGCCTGTGTCGTCTGCTCAGGGTCCCCGGCCCGTCTCCACCAGAATCCCAGGAGACGTCCCTCGCCCTGGCCACCCTGACAGATGAGAGCCGTGCGGGCATCCTGCACACCTGTGCCCACCTCCAGACCCAGAGGTTCAGCCGCGCTGCCAGGTGGGCCCCGCACGCCCCGGGACGCAGACCCTAGTGACCCTCCAGGGCCTGGGGCAGGATGGACAAGAGCGTCCCTGCTTGTCGCAGACATTTCAGAAGCAGGTGACGTGCTGCGAGCAGTAAGGCTGGTCACAGCGCCCACTGATGCCTGTCTGCAGCCTCACCCGTGGGGCGCCCACACGCCCGGCACCCGTGACGGCCCGTGGCAGGCCGCAGGCACCGGGACTGCTCACACTGCAGCTGTCCCCTGACACCGCCAGCACAGCCTGACCTTGTCACTGCTGGGCAGCCTCTGGTGGCTGTACATCCTGGGTGTAGACCAAGCCTTCTGGGTGGGCCCCTGGGTCCTGGAACCCCACCCACAGGGTCCAGGGTTCCCGTTCCCCAGGAACGTACCAGCTGGGTGGGATGTGGGGTAGGCCTGAGGTGGGAGTCGCCTAAGCTGCAGTCCTCGCAGGACAGGAAGACAGCTGTCCTTCCCTAGAGGTCCTGCAGGCACAAGCTCCACCCCGCCCAGGCCGGGAGGAAGGGCACCCCTCCTCAGCCGGTCCCTGGGTCTCAGAGGCGAGCGTCAGCTTCCCACCGGAGGACCCTTGTCTGCTTATGGCAGAGTGTGCCCCGCCAGGAGAGTCTGGGCCTCGAAGACACCCCACTGCCCCTTGTCAGAGAGGGCATGGGAGCCAGGGTGCCCGCAGGGACGCGCAGAGACCCCTGGACGGCTCTTGCGGATCTCACGTGTACTCTCTGATGTTCCCGTCTTCAACCCTGCCGCACCCTAACCGGAACTGCCCCCCGAGACACGGATCACTGCCGAGAGCAGTTGACACTCTCCAGGCCTGCCGGCAGCTTCCTCCAAGGGGCTGGACCCCCCCGCCCGGGGAGCTCTGCCAAGTGCCCTGCTGGGGGCCTTCCACTGGCCCTAAAGTGCCCCCTCCACCCCCAAACTTCGCCCACCACGACCCTCTCCTTGGGCTCCCAGCTGTCTGCTGCCCTGTGCTGTCTGGCCAGGGGCCTCACGTGGACCAAGCGGGGCGCCGCGGGAATATCTGTTTGCTCACGGGACACCCTGGAGTTGTGGGCCCGCCCACCTCCAGATCCCTGGGCCCGGCCCAGCGCCCAGCCCATAGAAGCCGGAGAGGTGCTCACCGAACTTCAAAGGGACGAGAATACTCCTTAGACCTCCGGGGAGTCTAGGGAGCAGGAGACAGGCCCCTTTCTGGGCCCAAACCGGTACGCCACCTTCATCCCCAAGCCCGCTCCTGTCTTTGTCCCCTGAAGGCCCCTGGAAGGGGCGCCACCGGCCTCCAGAAGGCCTGCCCCCCCAGCCGCTGCTCTTCCTGATCCCCCATCCCGGTCCTTCGCTGGTGCCAGTGCAGCCACACGGCCCACAGGAAGCCAGAGAGTGGGCTGGACGACGCCCTCCAGGACCTCGGGCCCATGCGCCTCATGCTCCGGGGGTGACCAGCTCAGAGAATTCTCCAGGGCTTGCACCCGGAGTGCAGCTGCCAGGACATGGAGCGGCCATCCTCCACGCCACCACCAGACCCCAAGCTGCTTCCCAGAGAGGCTGCTCCATGCACACGCACTCTGGCGGGAGGGAGTCCACCGGCACACCAGTCCCTGCCGACGCGGCCACCGCCCGATGTTGGTCCTCGCCGACTGGCCTTGTGCAGAGACCCCCGCCGTCAGCGTCTTCCGCGTTCCTCGATGATGAAGTTGAACATTTTTCATGTTTACTGGCCACTCGGCTCTTCTCCAGGGTTATAACCAGCGAAACATTCCAAGGGGCTCCTGGGCAGGGGTGGGGGTGAGCATAGGGCCCCGTGTCTTGGCCTTGCTGTGCAGTTGGCTGTGATCAGCTGTGGGACTGCAAACTCCTCTGTCTGTGTCCTGGGTCTGACACCTGCCGTCCCTCCCTGGGGAGCTGCCCTGAGTCTTCTCCAGTCTGGCTCTCTCCAGGGCTTGCACCAGCGTGGCCCCCCCGGGTGACGATGCAGGCTGCCTCCCCCTCCCCTTACACAGGAGCTTTCCGGAGGCAGCCGGGCTCTACAGGGCTGTAGCAGCACATCACGTGTCTCTGATGGAGATGTAAAACCTCCGGCACCTGCTGAGCTCAGTGTGTGCAAAGTCTGAACCAGGTGTGTTCGCAGGTACAGGACATCGGTCAAGCTCCAAGGCTTGAGCTTCGACGGGCTTCCTGTTTTACGGGATCATGCCCAAAGACAGTGCCTCTGTCCCCCAGAAGAGGTGCGAGAAGTTCGAAGGGCCCAGCTGAGCTCTCCCGGTGGACGCTACTAATGCAGTGGCTTCCCACTTCACCTGGAGGCCCCGGTCACAGGACGGGGGAACCCCTCAGCCCTATATACTGTGCACAGCTAGGGGGCTGCTCCGACCCAGAGGGGTACGAGGGAACCCCAGCCCAGAGAAGGCACCAGGGCACACAGGAGTGCCAACCATGGGCGGGGATCTGGCTTTGGGTCTGGGTCCTGGCTCTGCTGCTCTGTTCACTGGGCACGGGCCGCTGACTCTGCACGGGGCACACAGGTGGCCCTCAGAGGGGGCTGGCTGACCTAGCACGGGTCTGCAGAAGAACTGCGTTCTACACAGATGCTGACTTCGGAGGTGAGTCTCTAACAGATATGCTGAAATGTGTTCTCTGGGGGAGACTCCGAGGGCTGTGGGCTGGGCGCGCCCTTTCATTTTCCATCGAAGCCATAGAGATGCCCAAAGCTCTATTCACGCTCTTGCTTCCCCCCTCTGCAGACTGTCACCAAATCCAGGCCACCACGGCGGGCGTAGGAGGGAGCAGGCAGCAGCAGCAGCGGCCCTCGGCTGGCTGGCCACCGGCGCCCCGGGGCACACTCTGCTGCCCAGGACAGCGCTGCCCACAGTGTGACCTCCGTCCTTGCGGCCGGCTCTCCTCTGAGAGTGGGGGGCAGAGGTGGAAGGCTGTGGAGACTGCAGCTGTGGCCCCTATGAGCCCCTCATGCACCAGGAGGCTGGAGGCCCTGTCTCAGCCTTGGCACCAGCCTTGCCCGGCACTGGAGGGTCTTCACCAGCACCATCTGGCTGCAGCCCCTCCCATGAGCATGGCGTGACGCCAGCGCTCCTCAGCCATGGGTGCAGAAGCCTGGAGACCAGGCCACTCGCCTGCTGGAAGCTTGGAAGGCCCTCCACCCAGACCTCATAGCCTTGGGTCTTTCTGGGGGTGGTTGCGTCCTCTGGGGGCTGGCAATCCCACGGAGGGACCTGCCTTGTTCATTTGACCCCGAGCCAGAGCCTGTGGGGTGCGCCAGGGAAGCCAGAGCTGCAGGCAAATGGGTTCTGCGGGCAGCAGTCCAGTGAATGACCAGCAGCTCCAGTGAGGGAGGCTGCTGGTCTCTCTGAGCCTTGGGTAGGGAGATGCCTCAGGACTCAGGATCCGGAGTGGAGGCCCCTGCTGTCCACTGTGTGCAAGAAGCAGCCCTCTGTCCTGGGGGGCTTTCTGGACCTCCACCCCAGCTCCGGAACCTGAGGGCTGGATTGGGCTCTGCTGGCTGGTGCCTCCCACTGACCTCCCAGGGCGCTGGCAGGAGGAAAACAGGATCCACCTCCTCCCCCTCACGACGCCCCAAACCACACTGGTCCATCCAACATTCACAGTCCGGAGCTCCCAGCCCCCCAGCCCACAAGGCACCAACTTCTTCAGTGACCACCCACCCACTGCTGTCCCAGGTGGGCGTTCCAGGGGGCCTGCCCGCTCGGCGCGAGAACGTTCAAGGCCGCTGGGGGTTGCTGAGAGTGGCTGCCAAGACCTGGGCCCGGGGTAGGGGCCTGCGGGGGGGGGGGCGGGGGCGCCCTCCCCCGGACTCTGCCGGGAAGGCGGGGAGCGGGCGGGGAGCGGGTCCCACCGCGGGCGCCGGGGCTCACCTCGTCCTCCGGCAGAGTGGGCAGCGGCTCGAAGTCGTAGCCCGCCAGGTCCTTGCCTTCCTCCTCGTACAGCTCGGCCGCGTCCATGGCCTGCAGCCCGCGGGCGCGCCGGCGGCGCCTCGGACACACCCGCGCGGGGGCCTCGGCCTCGCGGCGGGGCCCAGGCTGCGGCTGCGGCTCGGGCTCGGCTCCGGCTCCGGCTCCGGCTCCGGCTCGGCTCGGGTTCGGGCTCGGCTCGGGCTCGGCTCGGGCTCGGCTCGGGCTCGGCTCGGCTACGCGCGCCCCGCCGCCATGGCAACGCGCCCGCCCCCCGCGGCCCCGCCCTCGGCGAGCCGCCCGCGCGCCTGCCGCAGTGTCACCCGAGCGGGGACCCGGCGCCTGGGAGGCCGGGGGTCCCCGCGCTCGCAAGGCCTGGCTCAGCTCGGCGGGCGCCGCGGCGCGACTGGGGCTGCGCGCTCCTGGGGACGCGGCCCCTTCTGCGGGCGGCGCGGAGGCGGCGGCCGGTGCGCGGCGGGAGCGGTTCGGGGCGGGGCCCCTCGGTGCCCTGAGCGACGCCCCCGCCCCCTGCCGCTGGGTGAGCGCCCACCTGGGCCCCCGAGGCCGAGGGCCGGGCGCAGGGCTGGGGGCACTGCCGGGGCGGGGGGGTGGGGGGCGCCGCTCTGGGTGGGTGGTGGACGCTCCGCGGGGGCGCTCCCGTCCCTCCCCCGCCGCCCCGGGGCGGGGCTGCCGCAGTCCTCGCGCGGGTGGGGGTGGGGCGGCGGAGCGGGAGCGGGGAGCGGGCGGGAGACCGGGCAGGGCGGGTCTGAGCAGGGGGGGCTCTGGCCCGCCTCCTCCTGGAGCGAGGGTTCATGGGATGTAGGGAGCAGCAGTTAGGGTTTCATTCTGACCTTGCCAGGCAGCCTTGGGGCCAAGGAGACCCAAACACCGGACGACGCCTGCCCACCATTCAGCGGCCCTGCTGTCGCCCCATGAACCCCTTCGTTGTTCCGCTTATGGTCCAGTGGCTGGATTCGGTTCAGCAGCGTGTGAGCCTTGCCCCAGGCTGGGCCCGTGGTTGTCTGAACATGCAGGGTACTCTCCCAACCCTGGCAAAGGCGGCACCCCTACCCGCTCTTCCACAGGAAGTGGACTCGGTCCTTTCCCCGCTGCCAGCAGAGCTCTGGTCAGCGGAGGCTACGGGCCAGGCTCTCAGTTTCCTCGCTCGCCGGCCCTACCCTTGCTCCGTGGGTACACAGCAGGTGATCCGTAAACGCTCCTTGTGTGACTGAGCCAGGGCTCGTGGCAAGGCGTGCAAGTCCAAGCGTTCACTGGGACATTAATTCCCAATACTTTGTGCTTGGGTCCGGTCACAGTGACCCTGGGCCCTGGCATGTGACGCCCAAGCGTGTGGGATGCTCAAGTCACTGGAGAAATGGGCCTTGAGCTGGTAGCCGGGCAGTCGACCTCGTCCTGTGCGAAATGCCCCGAGCCCGCCCAGGCCAACTAGGCAGAAACTGGGTGCCACTTCCCTGCTTCTGGGCGTGCGGATGCCCAGAGCAGCAGCAGGGTTGGGTGGAGGAACCGGAGAGAAGCCCCTCCCAGTTGTCTGATGTGGGCCACTGTCTGAGCTGTCTCCAACTCAGGGCCTCAGAAGGAGGCAGAGGGAGGCAAGAGGGCCCTGGGGTGCCCCCCTGCCCTCAGACCCCGTGCACAGGGCTGAGCATTCTGGCCGCAGGGTCTGCCTGCTGCAGGGCTGGGGGAGTGGGCTGGTGAGGCCTTGTTGAGGCGCGAAAACCGACCTGCGGGGACCTCATGGAGATGAGGTGGGCTTTGTCCCCTGGCTCTCCGGTCACTGTGCACCTGGTTGCGGGTGCAGGGTCTGGGGGTGGGGCTTAGGCACTGCAGGGGAGGGGCTAAGATAACCCATTTCTGAGGAGGGGTGTGCTGCCGGTATTCTGGATCTAAGGACAGGTCGTCTACTTGAGGAAAAGACGCATCCAATTTGGGCAAAATGCAGCAGAAACAGGCGGTTGAGGTGCGTGTTTTCCATCTCCTGGGTCGGGCAGACTGCTGCTCCACAGAGCGGGACTGGGAGTATGGGCCGGTGGGGAAGGGCCAAGGGGGAGCCCATGGGGCCGCACTGCACACGGGTCCTTACCCTCTGCTTTCCCCGGAAGCTTTGTGCTCCTTGGTCGGCCTGGCTCTGCGGCGTCTCCCCCTGCAGCCGGGTGGGTCTGAGGGCTTGAGGGCTCACTTGTTCTCGTGGCAAGCTCTGGCCCAGGAGAGGATCTGGTGTTCGCCTGGTGTTCTGGGGCCTCGGACAGCGTAGAGGCTTCGTTAACGTGGCTGGGTGAGGCAGGACTCTGAGCACCAGCGCTGGTCTCGATTAGGCACTCCGGGTCTTCCCAGAGCCGATGAGCCCGCGCACGAGAGAGGACAGCCCGGCAGGCCCTTGGTGTCCATTCAAAGTTCACTCCCGACCCAGTTTCCAGCAGTGCCAGGATCCTCACAAGCAGACCCCGGAGTGGCCTCCGAGTGTTGGCCTCTGTGCCTGCCCGCCCCGCCGCGCCTGCTCCCCGTCCTCCCGAGGACAGTCCCGTGGTGTTGGAGTCCTGCCCTGCAGTCTGAGGCCGCGACGTGGTGGTGCCGCAGTCCGCTCGGTGGTCCTCCCTGACCCGTCTGAGCGTGCGCTGCCCACGGGTCTGCCCTACCTCACGTCCCTGCGAGAGCCGTCCTTCTGCGGACCCTGGCCTGAGCCGCCCTCCCCGCCTCTGCCCCTGCCCTCCACAGACCTCGCTCCTGATCGGGGCCGGGACAGGACGCCCCAGACGGGCGCGTCTCCTGCAAAGTCCAGTGCTCGTCTCCAGGCCCTGGTCCTTCTCAGACACAGGCAGGACTTTGCTTCACTCTTCTGAGCCGCGGGGCTTCTGCAGGGGCGTCGCTCCCATGTAACGCGAGCAGGGGCTCCCGGCCGACCAGTCCGCGGCTGACGCGAACAGGGTGGGGGGCTTGGCTCTCCTTTCCCTGGATGAATTTTGAAAAGCTGTCAAACTGCTCGCACATTTTGAAGTCAACATTTAAATTTTGTAAGAAATCACAAATGTAAATAATTGCCAGGCGTGGAGTTTCCGGTGTGGTAAATATTGATATTTTGAAGTAAAGCTGTTACTCTTGTCAACCTATCCAAGGAACTAAATACCAACATGGTTTTTGGATTTTCATTTTCTGTCTAAGTAAGCTCTGCGCCTGCCGTGGGGCTCAGACTCACCACCCCAGGGCAAGGAGGCCCCCCCCCACAGGCCTGAGCCGGCCCGGGTCCCCACGGAGACATAGCTGCGACGCCCCCCGTTCGTCATTTAAAAAAAAATCATGTACTTGTTGTCTGCCAGTCCACAGCGTTCATCAGAGTGTTTTCCCTTAAACTTATGATAGACCTCAGATTTTGGCCAGAATTTTTCCTGCAGTAATAACTGCTCAGCTTGAAAGACTCTCTAGATCTCCATCACACTTCTTTGCAACAAATACATATGCAGGTTTTCATCAAAAATTCAATACATAAAAAAACAAACTTTTTCCCCCCAGTGACCGTAAAACTTATTTTACAATCTTGAAGTCTTTTGGTGAAGTAAATGACATGTTTGTCCTGGGGATGGGAATGCACACCCGAGGACTGTGGACCACTGTCGCGGCTTCTGTTGGGGGAGTCTGAGCCCTGCGCTGTCACTCTGTGGTTCTCACGCTGGCTGTCCCTTTTTCCGTAAAGACAGACGTCATATTGTGTTATATATACACAGCATTTGTTTCCAAAAAAGGTCACATTCACAGGTGCCTGTGGTTAGGACTTCAACAGGTCATTTTGGGGACACCGTTGGACCCACCACAGTGTCCTTCGAGCTGCCCCTGGGACCATGAAGACCTTGTTGGGATCCCTGGGAGCCTGTTTGCTGGCCTGGGAGCTCTGCAAGGGCCAAGGGCAGCACGGTCCAGGGCTGGAGTGGGGTGAGGGCATAGCCTCAGGCTCGGGGCCGGCCCCCCTGTCGCTTGGGGCAAGCGCTTGGGCTCGCTGTGCACATGTGTTCTTCCACTGCGGCTGTGAAGGCTTCAGAGAGCAGCCTTCGCCGGCGGGCAGGGCCCCCCTCGGGGCGGGGGGGGGCACGGGGATTGAGTGCAGCCCACGCCCAGGGGGCTTTTGACCCTGACCCGTGAGTGTCCGGCTTGGTGCTGGTAGGAGCAGCCCGGAGGGCCGTCCTGTGTGCTGTGGGCTGGCTTCCATGGTGGCCCAGGTGTGGCGAGGAGCTCCTGGCCCCGCGGCTTCCCTGCCCGCCCGGTTCCCCGGCGGGGCTGCGGGCTGTGCCGCAATTGCAGGGTTCATGACTGGAAGCCACGGCAGCGTGTTCTCCTGTGTCTTCGTCGCTCCTGAGGGTTTCTGCCAAGGACAGATGCAGGCGTCGGTGGCTCAGGGCCTGACTCTGACACTCCGACGCCTGATGGAGGCAGGTGGGGTGGGGACTGCCCGCCTGGCACGGGAGGTGGCGCCGGGTGCCCCCCCGTTACTGTTGGCACGTCTCCCCCTCCTCCGTTTCTCTGGATTCTCAGGAGCTCAGACACCCTCAGTTACTCCGTGTGGGTGTTGGGGTGCCTGGGGAGGGTCACCGCTTCCCTGTCGCTGGGAAGCGGCTGGAGTGTCGGCCCTGGGTTAGAGTGAGCCCCTCGCCTGGGAACTAGCGCTTCTTGTCCTGTTCCTGTCCGTGGAGCTGGGTTTCCAACAGGGCTTTCCTGGGTTGTCGGGGCCGCTGCAAGCGGGGGCAAAGGTCGCTCTGGAGCACAGAGGTAGCTCCTTCCTGCGCGAGGCAGGGCCACGCGACATTCCGGCCAGTGGAGGAACACTAACCCGTGAGAAACAAACCCCGAATTCCAGAATAAATTTAACTAAGCCCGGCTTCCATGAGGAGTTGCCAGGAGTTTAGTGGCTGTGCTGTTCCCTAATGCACGAAGCGAGACCGAGTTTACGCTACGGCTCCCCATGAACAAAATGCTGAAACGCTGTCCCCTGTCCCGGGCCGAGGCTCCTGTTCCTGGGAAACTCGCCCAGGACTCCGTTTCAGTCACGTCACTGGGAAACGTGTCTCAGAAAAGGATGAGCAGACGTGGGACTTAGGCGCTGAGGAGCGCAGGCGGCCGCCGGGAAGCCAGTCCTGGGACCCCGGGCCCTGCCGCGGGAGCAGCGGGAGCAGCGGGCACGCGTTCCCTCCGTCCGGGTCTCCCTCCTCTTGTTGCTCTGAACTCCATGCGGGTGTCCTTTTGTGGGTGTCCTGCGATGTGTCCTCTCAAAGTTCCACAGGCCATGGCTCTGCTGACTTTTCCACGGAGCCCCAGGACCCAGGCCGAGCTCCGTGGCCTTCCCAGAGGTCCACGTGGCCACCGACAGTCAGCGGCTTTCAATGCCGGGCCTGGCAACAGTCTTTTCCTTTTTGACCAGGAATTTGTCTTATCATTTACCCCCGAATACATGGTGGGCTTCTCCCTTGGCCTCATCTGAGGACTGTGGGCCGTGTCGGGGGTCTCCGTTGGCCAGTGCCCCTCTTCTATGACGTGCTCTTGGCTTCCTCCTGGGTCTGCGGCTCAAAGAAGTCCACGTTCTGGTGCGTCTGTGGGAAGTGAGAGAACCTGTCCTTCCTCATCCCGGTGTCTTTAGCTCGGTCTGGAGAACTTGGAGGAGATTTACTTTGGGAACGTGACTGATACCACCTGCCCCGCCCAGGAGGGCTCTCCCGCCGCCCTGCTCGGCCCACAGCTGCGTGTCCACCCGCGCTGGTGATCACGGGGCCCCCCGCTGCCCCAGCCGTGCGGGTGTGCGTCCGTGGGGAGCAGACACAGACAGGGCAGAGAGGCCCGTGCAGCGGGAGGTAGCGGAGAAGGCCGCAGGCGTGTTGTGGGGAGTCTGTCCTCCTCCACGCAGGAGCGCTGGGCGGTGGCGAGGCCGGGCGGGGGCGCCGTCTCAGTGCTGCTCCCTCGGAGCGGCCAGGGTTAGGGTTAGACGCCAGGGCGTGTGGCTCGTGGACGTTCTGGCCCTGTCTTGTCTTGACTGTGTGATCCCGGGCAGGTCACTTGACCTCTCTGAGTCTGCTCACGGGTGTGACATCAGCATTTGACAAGTGACGTGTGCAAGGCACCTGGCCTGGCCCTCTTCAGTGTATGCTTGGCACACGGCATGGGGACATCAAGGAGGCCCCCCCGGCCCCAGGTGGTTCCTCAGAGTGCCCTGAACTGGGGGGTCCCATGACACGTGTGTGTGGCAGAGACTGGGGCAGGCTGGGGAGAGGGGGAGGTCGTGGAGGAAAGAGGGCTCAGGTGCCCCGATGAAGGCCGGAGGCAGAGTCCTCTGATGGGCTGGGGAGCTCGGCTTTCCCCGTCATTGGTCCCGAGGTGCCCTAGATTGGGGGGGTGCTGAATCAGGGACGCTGTCTGTTGCTGAGCTGGTCGCCGGACACTGGGTGGGAGTGTTGCCCTGTGTGGTCCCACTGAGACCTGTGTGGTCTCCTGCATGCCCAGCGGGTCCCAGCGCCCCAGGCTCTCCATGGGTCCCCCTCCCCCAGGGCCTCACTCCTCGGAGCCCCAGCTCAGGCTGCCAGATGTGGGGAGAGGCAGGGAGAGCCACGGGGCACTTGGTAAACTGGGAAGTGTGGCCCTCAGGCCGCAGGGCCTGGACAGGCATGACAGGCTTCCGACTTAGAACCCTTCCTGCTTCCCCTTTCCGGCTGGGGGCTCTGGGGCGTGTCTGTGGCGAGGAGAAGCGGCGCGGGCTGCCCTTTGTGTCCAGGTGGTTTCAGCACATTCAGCCCTGAATCTCCTGCCTGTGGGGTCGCTTCTCTACGACCCCCGCCTCTGACCCACGTGGCTCCCACGCTGGGGGGCCCGGTGTTGCCGTGGGGTGCGCTGCCCTCCCTTGGGCCAGCAACCCCTGCAGCACCTGGAGCCGGGGGTGGGGAAGAGCCTGTCTCTCCGGAAGATTCGGGCGCTGTTCCTAAGGGTGTTTTACAACAATTTAGGGTTTTGAATCCAGCGCGTGGGTCTCGATGATGGACTTTTGGTGTCCCGACATTTCGCGCCGAGCTGGATCCCAGAGAACCTCCCCACCAGCCCTTCCTGGTCACTTGCCTCCCCATGTCTGTGGCCTGGGCTGCAGCTGCCTGGCGCTCCGGGGGGTGGGGGTTCTGCCCGCGGGGCCTGGGGCCATGTCACACCCTTCCCGCGCTCCTGGGCGCTGCAGGGGAAGGGCTCTTTCCCACCCCTGCACCCTCTCCCTCGGAGCTGGGGGTAAGGAGCAGGTTTGCTGGGCTGCTTCTGTCTGGTGAGTGTGGGAGAGGGGAGGGGAGGCCCTGCTTGCCCCTCCAGATGTGACCTCATGGTTGGGGGGACGCTGCCTCGGACCCCGGTTGTCTGTGAGTCCTGGGGTTGGGGAGGGGACGGCCGAGAACAGGGCAGAAGCCCTAGGCCCTCAGCTTCCACACAGGGTGTGTGTCTGCGTGGGGGTGTGACAGGCAGGTGGCCCCTTGGTCCTTGTCACGGCCCCGAAGACTGAGGGGTTCAAGGTGACAGATTCTCTCTGCTCAGCTTCCTGAGCCACCCAGTCGGGCCTGACTCCTGGCTTCCGAGCTTCCCTCCAAACCCTCCGACTTTAGGGAGCGCCCTGCTAGCCAGTTGGGGCAGAACCCCGGCCCTGGCATCTGAGGGGCCCCTTCTCCTCTCCAGGGACGTCTTATCACCCCAATGCCTCTAGCAAGAATCCTGTTGGCAACTCGAGCCAGAAACCCTTCCTCCTGACTCTTCCTCCCAGTGGCCACCGTCAGGACCTCACGACCGTGTCAGAGAAAACACATGGGACGGAGGCTGTATTCCGAGCGACCGTGTGCGGACAGGCTGGGCCCCATTCTGAATGCAGCATGGACACGGGGGGACAGCATGGCAAGGGGACCTTAGGGCTGGGGGGTTCTGGCTGCACTCCCCTCCCAGAACTCCTGGGAACGGCCGCCTAGGATGAGGAGGCATCGAGGGCGGGGCTCTTGCTGACACGGGACGGGCCCGGGAGAAGGTTTGGGAGCAGGCCTGCGGCTGGCCAAGCAGAGAACCCAGGTCAGACCCCCTGCTCCCTGGCCGTGGAGTCCCCTTTGCCCGTGAGTCTCGTGTCTTGCCCCTGCTGCAAGACTCTGCCGTTGTCCTCCTGGATTCCAGTCTGGCTTTCCTTTCCTTCTATAACAAGTGGCATGACTCTCTTCTCCTTCCCAGGGGCCCCCAGTGCTCCCAGGGAGGGGGCGTGTGCTCAGGCCTCCAGAGGCCCCAAAGATGGGGTCTGGGCTCTGGGCCTGTCTGGGGGGCAGCCCTGGCCTCACGGGGACCCAGCTTCCCTCATGTCTTCTGCAGCCACCAGCCCAAGCCCCGTATCTGGTGTCCAGCACAGGGCCCACAGGAGAGAACAGCAGCCGGAGGTCTGGAGGGCTGTGGTCAACATGAGAGGCTGGAGGCGGATATCAGCCTGGGCAGAGTGGACCCTACTGCAACTCCATAAGCATTTATTGAGCCCCTACTGTGTACCACACCTGCATTCTGCAGGACAGAGAAGGACAAGCAGCTCGGCCCTCCCTAAGAGGTCAGGCAGGATCTGCAGGGCCCAGTGGGGTCTCTTGCTGGGAACCCTCACCCAGGACAGGCCCTTGGGGCTAGATGGTGCCCCCGGGCCCATAGCCCCACGCCCTGTGACCTGCAGATTGTCCTGCTATGCGTCTACAGAGCCCTCCTACTGTGCAGCTTTAGGGGCCCGGCTGGACCCCTGCCCCCAGGAGAGTGGTGGAGTGCAGCCGGGGGGGGGCTTCTGGCATGGTAACTGGCCCAAGGAGTGTCCAGAACCTTGCCTGAGCCAGTTGTCTGTGGAGCTGGACCTTTCTGGGAGTGGACTAGGCCTAGCAGTGGCCACTGTCCGGCCTGGGCTGGCAGCTGGGGGCCTGGGGTGTGCGGGACCTGTCATCGGCCTCACTGACCCCCAGGCCTTGCTTTAGCCCTGCATTTTCTCCAAAAACCAGCTCAGAAGGCCATGTCCTTGCTGGTGAGTGTGTCATCCTGGAGCAGAGGGTCGGTCTGGGAGCCCACTGACCGGCGCTCCTGGAGGCCGTGGAGTTAGCTCTGGCAGGTCCCGGCTCCAAGGACCCGGCTCCGTCCCTGACTAGCAGTGGGACCCGAACCTGACCTCTTTATGAACACAGTAGGGGGCCGGGAGAATGAAGACCAGCCATAGGGCACCCAGCCCAGGACCCCGCCCATGCTTCCCCACCCGAGGTTTGGACCTTCTGGTGTTTTGTCCTTCCTCCCAGGGGGGCCGCAGTTTGGCTCCAGGACCCACTGCTTCCCATGGGGGCCCCCCAGGACCCACTGCTTCCCATGGGGGCCCCCCCAGGACCCACTGCTTCCCATGGGGGCCCCCCCATGACCCACTGCTTCCCATGGGGGCCCCCCCAGGACCCACTGCTTCCCATGGGGGCCCTCCCAGGGGGGCCCCCCAGGACCCACTGCTTCCCATGGGGGCCCTCCCAGGACCCACTTCTTCCCATGAGGGCCCCCCCAGGACCCACTGCTTCCCATGGGGGCCCTCCCAGGACCCACTGCTTCCCATGGGGGCCCTCCCAGGACCCACTTCTTCCCATGGGGGCCCCCCCAGGACCCACTGCTTCCCATGAGGGGGACCCACTGCTTCCCATGGGGGCCCCCCCAGGACCCACTGCTTCCCATGGGGGCCCCCCAGGACCCACTGCTTCCCATGGGGGCCCTCCCAGGACCCACTTCTTCCCATGAGGGCCCCCCCAGGACCCACTGCTTCCCATGAGGGCCCCCCCCCGCCGCCTGTTTGAGCTGGCCCCTCCCCCTCCTCCCCCCCCCCCCCCCTCCCCCTCCCTCTCTTCTGCTCCTTCATTAGAGCTTGAGCCAAGTGGCTCAGGTCCAGTGGCCCCAGGCAGGCGGCCCAGGGAGCTGGCTGACCCCCAGGGTCTCAGCTTCTCTGGGGTCTGCCTGCCCCCTCTCTCCTGACCCTAGAGTGACTGCTCTGTCCTGTGCCCCAGCTAAGAAGGGCAGGAGACCTGAGTCTGAGGTTGCGCAAGGTGGGTAGGCGAAGCCAGGTGGGGAAAGCTGGAAGACCCAGGGGCCCCAGCATTCAGAAGGCAGGAGGCTGATGTGCACCCCGGCTCCAACAGCCGCACATCCCAGCACATGCGAGGCCCGGGAGGCAGACCATAGTCCCAGGCTTATCTTGATTCACTTGCTACTGTGACCCGTTCTCAGGGCGGCCCCAGGCACCTCTGCCTC
This sequence comes from Mustela putorius furo, assembly GCF_011764305.1. Lineage (NCBI taxonomy): Eukaryota > Metazoa > Chordata > Mammalia > Carnivora > Mustelidae > Mustela > Mustela putorius. The sequence goes on from NW_025422057.1 coordinate 539,258, forward strand.
CAGCCCACAAGGACCCTCCCTTGTCCGTGCTTGGTCCTTGGTCCTGGCGTCGGCAGCTGAGGCCGTAGCCCAGCAGGGCCTGGTGGGGCCCCTCCCCTCGCCTTTTCCTTGTCTCCTGCCGATTGAATCATTTCTACGGCTTTACTGAGGTGGAACGGACGTTTCCCGAGCCTCCCATATTTACAATGTGCGTGGATGCCCCAGGAGGCCAGCATGGGGTGGGTACGGCCATCTCATTTGCCCGGTGGGGTTGAGGGTCCCTTGGGAGTGGTCAGTGGGCTCAAGGGAGACACAGGGTGGGGAGAACCGGGAAGGACGCCCGCACGCGTGGGGCAGGAAGCCGTCCACTGGAGCAGGAGGGCCTCCGTACCGGGCACACGGCTGGAGGCCAGGGCCTTGTCCCTGCCAGCTGCCTGGGTCCGGGGGTGTGCAGAACCAGCACACCGGCTCTTCCGGGCCCGGCAGCCTCCTGTCCCTTCCAAGCACAAGAGACTCCTGAGTGCATTCAGGGTCCTGTGGCAAGTAACCAAGGTCACCAAGTTACTCATTGTGCAGAAACTGTTTTTTTCTCAATCTTATTAGAGTAATTTTCAATCTGGCTAAATCTGGACTAAATTGAACTTGGCATCAGGAAGACCCAGCCACTTAGTTTCTGCATTTGCTTCTAAAGCCTGAGTTTCAAGTGTGCAGAGAGGGTATTCAGGCTCACAGAGGGGAAGATGGACGGCTTCATGGAGTTTTGTTCTAACATCCTGCTTGAGGCTGGAAGCAGAAGCCGGCACAGGTGGACCAGACGGGCTGGGGTAGGGGAGCCAAACTGTCCTGGAGCCCGGCCCGGTCCCCATCCGCACAGGCAGCTGGGGCTGGACGCGGGCAGGCTCTCCAGTGCTTCGTGGAGGGCACGCCATCTCTCCACACAGACCCCCGGGACATACCTGTATGGGCACAGACCAACAGTCCTCCTGCGGCTCCAGACTCCTGGTACAGGGCTCGGGCCTGCCCCGGCAGCCCACCCATGTCAGTGCAGGGACTCTGGCCCCAGGAGCAGCATCGTGCCTGAGCCCCCGTCCCCTGTACTCACGGAGCACGAGCGCCTGTGTGCAGGAGTGCGGCCCCACAGTGCAGGGCACATCGACATCCGGCCACGGCCCACTCAAGCACCTACTCAACACACCGCACCCCAGTCCCGAGTCCCCACTGCCGCCCGTGGTGCCGGACGCTCCCTCTGGAACCCTGGCCCCCACCCCACAGGAGACACGAATGTCACCCAAGTCACTACCCCAAGACCACGAGCCTCACAGACAGAGGCCATGGGCACTAGCCTCTCTGCCACCCAACACGAGGCGTTCCTCCAACAGGAGGCCCCTGCCACCAGAAGACTGCCCCTCCCGACGTGGACCACGAGTCCTGTCCCGTGGCAGGACACCCTCCCTTTAGGATGAGGACCAGGAGTGAGCTCCCCAGCAGGACACAGACGCGCAGGACCGTCCGTGTGACGCTGCGGCTCAGCTGCGGCCCCTCCGGTCTGTGCTCCCCGGGAGGAGGACAGTGGCATCCAGAGAAGCTGTGTTTCGCTATTTCAAACGTCTCGCACTCACAGACTGCAGTTACCTGGTGGAGACATTTTGGATGAACCAGAAAGCCCCGCAAATGAATTTCTGAGCGTCTCGGTGACACTGTGAGGTCCCTGAGTCACCACCTCGGCACCTGTGTGATGGGGTGTGGCTGGAGACCCTGCTTGCACCCGGACAAGCTGGGGGGCCAGGCTGAGTCCCCGTGCTCATGTGGGCGAGGAGCCGTCCTGGTGGGACGCCGCTGCTCTGGCTTCTGAACCAGCTGTTGGTGGCGGTTCCTGCATGTGGAGCCTCCACGTGCCGTTCCCTAAAGTCATCATGCCCGGAGGCCGGGCCAGCTTGGCGTCCACGTGAGGCTGCCAAGGCACTGGGAGGTGGCCCAGGTCTGCAGGGGGCTTCCTGGGCTCAACGCTCCTTCCAGGCGTCTCCCCAGACCTGGGGATCTTGGCCAGGGCGGTGACCTATGCATACAAATTGTGTAGAGTCAGCGTCCTTGGGACCCACGGTCCCCCGGGCACCCTTGGGGCCTTCCACACACAGGGGCCGCTGTGGGTTGTCTCCCGGTCACCCACTCCCAGTGGATGCTCTCTGCTCCTGGTGACCAACCTCGCAGCCCACAGCTGGGGTCCACACAGCCTGGACGGGGGGCGATGTGGGCATACCCTGCCTGCGTGTGCCATCTGGGGGGGCTCCTGGGGGCGTAAGCCTTTGTCGTCTCTGCTCTGTGTCCAGCCCTGTGACCAGCCCTGCAGATGGGTCTACTGGGACTCACGCCTGACCTCCAGCTGCCAGGGCTTCACCGACAGACGTTCTCCCTGGAGTCCAACCACATCCCTGGGGTGGCGCACCCTCTGTCCCACCTCGGTAGCCCTTGGGTGGCAGGAGCCTGACCATGCCCGGCGGCCCCTAGAGGGACCTGGTTCCCTTCTCTGGGGTGCCAGAGTGGGGAGGTTTATAGCAGGCAAGGGCCTCCTGGCCTATGGGGTGGGAGGTGGGGCCTCAGTGGGGCCAGCTTCCAGGGAAGGTGGGCGGGGATGAAGCCTTCGGGGTGCGAGTGCCTGTGGTATGTGCTCCGTGTCCTCGTGGGGCTCTCACCCTGTCCCCGTCCCCACCTTCTGGGCACACACACAGCTGGCCTCTGTCCAAGCCAGGGCCCCTCCTCCCCCACCTGTGGGTAGCAGAATGGTCTTTGACCTTGGATCTAACAGGCAAAGTTACAACCCAAAGGTGCCTCTTTGATCATAAATCATGGAATAAAGCCTCTGCTGTCACAAGGTGAGGAGGCGGCCCCGGCACAAGCAAGTGGGCAGGGTCAGTGGTCCCCAGAGGACCAGCCATCCTCAGAGCCAGGACCCACATGCACGGCCTCTGGCTGCTGGCGACACCCAGGCCTGAGGCCCAGCAGCAAGGCCCTCCCCACCCTTAGAGTGAGGGTCACGTGGGGGAGGAGGTGGTGGGATGGTGGGTGCGCACGGGCAGCAAGTGGGGACGGAGGTGGCCTGGCTGCAGCCCGGGTGTCCGCCGGCTCCATACCCGTCAGGGCCCTGAGCGCTGTGGGCAGAGCTGGACGCCATGTGCGGGCCTCCGGGACAGCTGCCTTTGCAGACGGGATCTGTGCCCTGAGCCCGCCCCAGCAGCTGGTACTCACACCCTCTGAGCTGACCGTTGTCCCAAGGCAGGGCTCCTGGGGGCTCCGGGCTACCCCTGACCACCATGTAGAGCCCCAGCCAGGCAGGCAGGACAGGGTGTGAGGGGCGAGGCTGCTCACCCCGAGCCCCTATCCAGTGCGTTCCCCACAGACCCGGCTTGCCGGTGTTGGCAGGGCCCACGGGGGCTCCCCTGTAGTCCCTCATTCAGAGGGGGCCCTGGGGGATTTTGGAGGGGTCCGGAGGCAGTGGGGTGCTTTGCAGCTAATTGGCGAGTGCCAGCACTCTGCAGCAGTCGGAGGACAGAGCCCCAAGGTGAACTCTGGGGGTGGGTGGTGGCCGGCAGGGCAGGCGTGAGTGGCTGCAGCCATGAGCGGTGGTGGCCGTGGTGGCAGCTCTGTGCTCGGACCGCTCGAGGGATGCGTTCAGACCCATTGGGCGTCCGGAGGCCTCGGGCTGCCTGGGCTCAGCACGGTGCCCCTCTGTCCTGGGGAGCTAGATGGGCCCACGCGGCATTGCTCTCTGCAGAGGACGGGCACATGCCACAAACCAGACGGCACACGCGTGCACACAAAGACCACGTGCACAACACACCATGCATGTGTACATCTGCACACACAGACGGCACACGTGTACACACATGAAGACCACACGCATCAACAAGTGTGTGCACACAGCACACACCACACGTGCACAGCACACAGACAATACACGTGCATACACAGCACACATAGACAACACACCTGTACACACACACACACCACACATGTACACACACCGCAGTGCACACACATGAAAACCACAGACAACACATGTGTGCATGCACACCACACAAGGCACACAACAGGCGTGTACACACGCACACAGATACACACATTCACACATGCACGTGTACATACAAGATGACATACACCATACATGTGTACACATGCACGCGCCACACACATGAGTGCACACACAAGATAACACACATGTGTGCACACACAGAAACACACGTGTGCACATGCACACGCATGTGCCAGGGACGGGGCTGACACGCTGTAAGGCCAGAGATACTGGGACAGCTCCGACCTGCAGCCACATCCTTCCGGAGGTCTGTCCGTGTGGCCCTGTGCTGCTGCTGAACTGGGGAAGTCTGTCCGTGTGGCCCTGTGCTGCTGCTGAACTGGGGAAGTCTGTCCGTGTGGCCCTGTGCTGCTGCTGAACTGGGGAAGACTGTCCGTGTGGCCCTGTGCTGCTGCTGAACTGGGGAGCCCCTGCTCTGAAAACATGACACGCAACAGCAACAGGGTCACCACACTGTCCCGAGTGGGCTCCGGAGGCCGAATCAGTGTGGAAGCACACGAGGTTTAACACTGAACTTCTTTGGTTTGATAATGAGGCCGCTCTGCCGGGCCTGCCGGGGTCGAAGGGCCACGGGGGACACCTTCCTGGGGGCCGGAGTGTCCGGGGCAGTGGCCTCTCTGGGCTCCTTAGCCCCAGCCTGGGCCCTGTGGGCAGAAGCAGGAGCCACGTGCCGAGGTAGGTCCGCCCCACGGAGGACGAGAGACGCCATCAACCAGCCTCACAAGCAGCAAACAGTGCAAAATACTGTATTTTGTGACGGCTCTGCAGGTGCACACGGCACGGCGTCGGGTCTCTGGCTCCTACTGGCTACGGAAGCAGGCGGACAGGCTGCACAGAGACAGAAACTGCCTGGCAGTCGTCTGGTTGCCTGTCTGGTTGACCTGTGAGGACACGCGGGGCTGGTGGGGGCTTGGGACATCGTCAGGTTTAAAAGAATCCCGGGAAGCGAGGCTCCTCGTGCTCAGATACTGAGCGTTGGCCCTGGGACACCCGACACCTGACACCCCCAGGCGTGCGCTCAGGAGGCTCTGTCCTGGTGAGGCCGTCCTGCAGACAGCAGAGCGCGCCGAGGTCTCACAGCGACGACATTGGTGCAGGGCAGTGAGACGGGCACTCGAGTGTCTGGAAAACACCGACTGTGTGTGTGCACATGTGGCGCACGTGTGGTGGGTGTGGAGAGCATATGACGCACGCACACGTACAAGCATGGAGACGTGTGCACACGTATGTACGTGTGTTGTGTGCACGTGCGTGTGGGCGTGTGTGCCATGGGTCTGGGAGGAGGGAGGGAGGAATGGCTGGGTGGTCCTGCACACGTGTTCTCAGGGGTCCGGGCTCTGCCTCTGGGGACCCCGGGCCCCTGCCTCTGCAAAGGGCCCCTGGCTCCATACACAGCTCACTCTGATGGACCACTGTCATCTGAGTCGGACCTTCAAGCCCAGATGCTCCTGGAAACGCCAGCCCTTCTCTTCTCAGGGCTGGGAATGTTAGAGCCCAAATGACCTTGGTGGGGCAGGCTAAGGTCCTGACAGTGGCTGGCTTTGACACTCAAGTCTGCTGACGGACATTTGGGCATTTCTGAAGGCTCAGAGCCCCTCAAAGACCCCGGCTGGCCCCCTGGAGGACGGTCACAGGCTGCCCCTTCTTCTCACGTGCGCCTGGGTTGGGTCACAAGCCCAAGTGTCCATGAGGCTCTCAGTCCTGTGGGGGCCGCACCCAGGGCGGCCGCTGAAGGTGGCAGTAGTGACATGGGCCGGCAGAGGGGCTGGGGTGGCGGCCGAGGTCCAGACAGGCAGCGCGCCTGTGCCTTGGAGTAAAACATAATGAGACACACAGTAGACACTAGAAAAAGTGGGGGTACCTCCTGCTGTGGCCAGGCTGGTGGGGCAGATAGGACTCACCCCAGAGCTCCCTATGGCCCACGCCGGGCACGGAGGGTATTTTCCTGATAGAACACCTGCTCCATTTCTGGGCTGCCCGGGGGACTGTGGACTATAGGGTCAGAAAGCCGGAGTCTGGGACATGGACGCCCGTCTGACCTTAGGATTAGCAGAAGCAGACGTGGCCCAAAGCATCTTCCCACTCAGGTCTTCCGCAGCGAAGGGTCCGTGGGGGTGCTGGCTGCGTCTGAGAAGCACGCCCCTGCTGGCCTCCCGTGCGGGACCCTGCTCTGCGCCGCGTGCGTCTGCCAGGGTTCGGTGGCGTCAGGCCGGCTACACAGCAGTCTCATTTCTCCACGGCCCTGTCCTGATGTTGCCGATGCCATTGGCACTGAAGGATAGGACTTCACACAGATCTCCCTTGAGCAGCCCGTTTTGCCCGGGGCCACCGAAGGGCAGGGACTGTGTCCTCCGGAGCATCTCGAAGTGCACGGGGCCGGAGGCCGACTCCCTGCCTGGCCTCAGGGGGCAGCCGTAGAGCACCGGGCTGCTGTCGCTGCCCTCGGGCCGGCTGACCAGGGAGAAGGGGTCGCCCTGGGTGCAGCAGGCCAGCGTGTGTGCCCCCAGCGGGCCCTCGAGCGAGCTGGGGGGGCTGTCTGTGCGTGAGCTGCGGGGGCTGCCGTCCAGGCTGGCCGGGATGTGGTAGGCGTACTCTGGCTCCTCCAGGGACGTCCGGTGCCGACTGAAGTAGGGGGGCTTAGTTCTGGCCTGGAGGCCCCTGTGCAGGTGTCCAAAGGCGTCCTCCTCGTGCACGTGGACGTGGGCCGTGTCCTCCACCCGCTGCTCGCAGTGTGTCTTGCCACAGCACGGCGGGGCTGGTGACAGGCAGTTGACGCGGCTCTGGGCGGCCTGCAGGTTGGTCATCTTGCAGTGGCTGGTGGGCGGGTGGCTGAAGCCCCGTGGCTTGCCTGGACACGGCGAGTCCTGCAGGCAGGCCACGTGGCCCATCGCGTCCCCGTTGGTGTCAAGTGCGGGGTGGGCGGCCAGCTGCGTGGCGTGTGCGTCCCCACGGCGGGGGCAGCAAGACCACCAGCAGTGCCACACGTCGTCCCGCTTGGCACAGTGGTGGATGAGGACGAAGAGCCCCAGGGTCACGCAGAAGGCGCCGTACAGGCAGCTGAAGACCATGTCCAGGAAGTGACCCTGAGACACGGCCAGCGCCCCGAAGGCCCAGGTGGCCGTGAACAGGAAGAGCGTGAAAGCCGCGGCCCGCAGCTGGGCCTTGAGCGAGTGCTCGTTCTGCAGCAGGGAGGCGGCCAGGCCGTCGCAGGCGGGCAGCGGGCCAGGCCGGGCCCCGGGGTGGTGGCCGGCCTCGGGCCCCGCCAGCCGCCGCTGCTCCTCCGTCTGCAGCCTGAGCTCGTACCTGCGCTCCGGGTGCCGCCGCAGCTGGATGTAGGTGCCCAGGAAGTAGACGCAGGTGACCAGGGTGATGAAGGCCGCCGGCCCGTAGAACGCACCCAGGCTGGGCTCCCAGGCCATCCAGCAGCTGCGGGAAGAGAGGGGTCCCTGAGGGGTCGCCCGGGGGGACGAGTGCCTGGCCGTCCTCGGGCCGTGGGAGGACTTTCTCTGCGGGGCGTGAGCTTGACCGTGGTGAGGAGACCTGACCTTCCCACCCGGCCGGCCCCTGCCGGGACAGTGTGGCTGGGAGTCTGGGCCGCGGGGCCAGCCTCTCGGCCTTTCATGTCCCTCGTGCTGGAGCCCCCGAGGGAGCAGAGCCAGTGTGTCCTGCAGGCTTGGCCTTTGGGGACCACCGAGGAGAAGGAGCGTGATGGGGGGTGCGGAGCTCAGTGGGGCCGTGCGCACTCTGACCTGGTCCCCGGTGCCCAGGGAGGGGGACTCGGTGAGAAGGGGGACTGCTGGGGGGACACAGATGGGGCGGGGGACGCAGTCCCAGGGGCGCCCCCACAGGTGGTCTGGGCACAGGGAGGTGCGGGGGGCCGGGAAGGAGCCTCCACCCGCCCGGTGCCCGGGACTCACTAGGGCACGTCCTCATCGTCCACGCCGTAATTCCCGATGTTTGTGGTGGCCGTGACCCCGCAGATGATGAAGGGAACCCCTCCGCCGATGAGGTAGGACCTGCGGAGAGAAAAGGTCCCCCAGGGGCAGCCTCCAGCGCTTGGGCAGAGGCGGGGCCGAGGTCCCGACAGCACCGACCCCCCCTGCAGAGCCAGGCTGCCCCCCCCGCACTCCCGCCTCCCCTGGCCTGAACCCCTTCTCCTCCCTCGCCTCCTCTACCCCTCCCTTATCCCGTATCCCCCTCCCCCCCCGCTCCTTCCTGTCCCCCCCTTTCTCCCCCGGTCCACCCCCCCACCCCGTCCTCCAACCCCCCCCCAACACCTTTGTGCCGGCCACAGCCTGGCTTCTCAGCTGCTTGGGACGCATCTGGCCTCTGACACCACCCCCAGGACGGGCCCGTCTGGGTGGAGTTGGCCCCCACCCCGGACCTGGCCCGACCTTCTTGCCAGCCGGGTCTCGGCCGGCAGCTCCATCCGAGGGCCCTCTCCCGTCTACCGTCCGACCCGTTGAGGCTGGATCTCGAGCATGTGAGGAGCTCGCCGGTCCGACCGCGTGAGGGTCACGGTGACCAAGGGGCCGTCTTGCAGAGGATCCCAGGGAGGGGGTGCCCCAATGGGCCGATGGCTCTTTGTCCCTGACAAGGGGAATGCCACTGGCCCCAGGTCCATGGGTGGGAGCAGGGTGACCCTGGGGCTCTGTGCCTCCCAGAATTCTATATACAGAGAACACGTCCTTCAGAACAGGACGAATACAGACATTTATCTGACAAAAATAAAACGGAGCGAATTTGCCACCCGCCAACCTTCCGGAAACTCTCAGTTTTGTCCTTGAGGCTGAGGGGCTGCTGCGCCGGATAGAAACCCCAAGAACGGAGTACGCCGGAAACGCTCGCTATTAGGGCAAACACAGAACATTTTGTTTTCTCTTAACTGAAAGCCAATATGATTGTGTGAAGGAAGAGTTGTAACACTGCCCAGGGAGTTACTGCCACGTGCGGACGGACAGACGCCGCAGCCTCGGCACCGCGACGGGGGGGACGGCCCCGCGGGGAGGCTCATGAGCCAGCGCGGCTGTCGTGCCGAAGATACGGAGGAGAGTCCGTGGCTTCGGTCCCTGAGGCAGCACAAGAGACGAACAGGCAAAGGGCCAATGGATAAGTAAAACGCAATGTGGGGAAATACTAACCTGATCCCAAAGGACAACATAGGACGGGAAAGGAGGGGCAGAAGGAGAAGTACAAGCGGAAAGCAGCTGGATGGGTGGTTAGAACAAAGACCTAGACCGTCCGATGCCCCGGGCAGGGGGCTCCGTCCGCCGGGGAGACGCAGGGAAGCTACGGCGGCCGCACCGACGCCAGGACGGACTTCAGGAGGAGGACTTACTCAGTGTCAGCACCGCCCATGGCGGGACGCAGCGGCCAGGCCGTGCGCACGCGGGGCCAGAGACTCCAACGACATGAGGCTGACAAGGATGGATCCGCGGCGGCCGACGAGGCCAGAGGCACAGCCTGCGATCCAGACGCAAGCGCTCGGCAAGAGAGGAGGAAAGAAACCCAAGATTTGGGGGCACTTGGGGGCTGCGTGGTTATCTGCCTTCGGCTCAGGTCGTGATCTCGGGGTCCTGGGATCGAGCCCCGCATCGGGCTCTCTGCTCAGCGGGGAGCCTGCTTCCCCCTCTCCCCCTCCCCCGTGTGTGTTCCCTCTCGCTGTGCCTCTCTCTGTCCGGTAGACAAATAAAATCTTAAAAAAAAAAAAAAAAAAGAAACCAAAGACCTGAGCAACAACGTGACTCACTTTGCCCCGTGCCCTTCCTGGAGCGTCAGGCTCAGTCACAGACGCACGCACTCCGCCCCCGCTCAGGCTCCGCTCGCCGTGCCGGACCACGTGTGAGCCGTGGAGCGGCCCAGCTCACCTCCCCAGAGCTGCGATCACACCGAGTATCCGGTCTGACCGCCACAGCGTCCGGCCGATGAGCAACGACACAGTGACTAGGAGAACCACATACACTCGGATGCGAGACGACATACTTCTGAATCATTCGTGGGTCGAAGACGCCATACGGGGGTCTAGAGAACACTTCAAACAAGATGAGAGAGGAAACAGCACGTTTCTGGGAGGCAGTGGACGCCTTGGAGGGACATTCGTGGCCCTGATGTCTGTGGGAAGAGGAGGAGGCTGGATGCTCACGGCCGGGGCGCCATGCGCCGAGGCCGAGAGAGTCAAGTCAATGCGGAGTCCCCCAGACGCAAGGAGCCAGAAAGCCAACGGGCGGGGCTGAGGATGACCAGCCCAGAGTGATGTCTGCAACAAACGGACGGGTGTCCACGCACTGCCCTCACGCCCCGCGGGCCGGCGAGAAGACGGGGAGGCAGACGACCGAGGGCGAGCCCGTGTGAACAACCGTGGCCAGCACTGGAGCGGCTCCGAGGACATGGGCAAATCCCCCGAGAAAATACAAATTAGCAACAGCGAGACGAGCATCAGAAAGCTGAAAACTCTCTAAATGTTGGTTCCAAGATCCACAAACACCCAACAGAGAAACTCCCAGGCCCCCCGAGTGCCACCGGGGAAACCGGACCCCGTCTGAGGGAGCGATGACGCCAGTCCCCGCCCAGCACGCTCTTCCAGACAGCAAAGGAGGCGCCTGGTCGGAAACCCGCGGCAGAAAACCGTGGAGGAAACACCATGGCCGGTGAGAGTTACGCAGACACGCGCTGTGTCTCATGACATCAAAGTAGCTCATCACAGAAGCACAAGGAGATTCCATGCGATCGTTTCACAGACGCGGTAAAGCACTCGGCAGAATTTACACACGTTTGCCGTGAGAGATCTCAGCAAACCAGGACAGACAGCCGGGAGGCATCGAGGGCAGAGCTCGTTCGTGGTCCGTCCCGCGGCCCCGGTTTCGAGCAGGACTTGCGTCCACGCAGCGTGCGCACAGTGGTGTAAGAGGGCCGGGGTCTGCTGGGGCGGGGGCGGGGGCGAGCCAGAAAAGACTGTAGGGAAAACATCCCTGATTGCTTGTAATGGCTGCAGGAGAAGGCCACAGGTGAGCGCGTGCTGGTGGACCCGGCCCGGCGGAGGCCCGGTCCACGGCCATGTGTGGCCCTGTTCCCAGCGCTGACCAGGCTCGAAAGCCCCTCAGAACCTGCAGAAAGCCACTTTCCCCGAGCCACGCCTCCACCCTCCAGGGAGACGAGGACCCTGGGGTTCCCGTCACTCCTCCTGTAATTCAGGGGAGGCACAAAAGCGGGGAGCGCGGGAGCCTGTGGCAGGGACAGCGTGAGGCTTGCTCGGCTCCAGCAGGCGTGCTGCCGGAGCTGGTCCCTCCGGTGTCCCCAGGAGGACAAAGGGGCCACATTGCTAAGCTGTTGACACCTGGGGGCAGGGGTCCTGGAGACCCCCTGTTGGTGCCCCTAGGCGACACAGCCCCCTCGACTCCTGGCCAGTCCAGGAGCGGGTCACCATTCCCAGTGGACTGGCCCCTGGCTCCTGGGGACCGTGCCCTGCAAACCCTCGCGGCCATGCATCCTGGAGGGTGAGGGGGCCACAGCCCCACTGCTTCCGGCCAGGCCTCTCAAGCCAGGGGGTATCTCTTCCTTGGCTGGGGCTCCCCCTGCCTCTGCCCGAGCTGTGTCAGCCCCAAGTAGTCAAGCCCCCCGGACGGTGGCCGAGCTCAGCTCCTGGTGCCAGCCGGGCTCTGTCGGCAGAGGGCGCTGCAGGCCGCGGCAGGGCCCCACCCGGACGCTGTTCTAGCGGCTGCTGGGCACTCGGCATGGTGGACGAGCAGGACATCTGCGGGCCTGTCCCAGCCCGATGCAGACCGCTCAGCACTAGCCTCAGCGTGCGCAGTGCCCAGGGTCACTGGTTGATGGCAGCCACACCCTCTCCCTTGGGGGTTCCTGTCCTTCCCTCCTGGGCACCCTGCCCTGCTGTGCTCACTGACCTGCCGTCTTTTGTGCACAGAAGTCCTGTCTGCTGGATCCTGCACGGCCCCAGAGGACACTGGCCCATTTAGGACCACGCACATGTCTGTGTTCCCAGGTCCCCACACAGACCGCCCAGGGCAGGTCTGCCGGGTGTCTGGAGCTCACCTGGCTCTTGGGGGCAGACCAGCCTCTTCCTTTAGGGCAGTGTTCCTAGAAAGAAGGATGAACCAGGACCCCAAGGAAACCCCAGCTGCCGCCTGTGATGCCACACAGGACCCGAAGATGTGCACAAGGCAGGACCACAGGCCCCTGGGGAGAAGAGTGGGGGTGGGGGACAGGCGTAGGCTCCCGAGAGCATGGGGACAGTGGCAGGGGGGAGATGGGACAGCCAGTGATGGGCAGAGCATGGAGCAGAGCCACATCCAGGTTTGGGTGGTCTGACGAGTCAATGGAGCATGTTCGGGAACATGAGGTCCGCCCCTGGCGTGGGCTGGCGACGGCCCCAGAGCTGGGCTGTGCTGACCCCATGCTAAGGATGTGGCTGAGCGGCGGAGGCAGGGATGGGGGTGGTCCAGGGGACCTGATGTCGTCACAGGTCCTTGGAAGGGGATGTGGGGGTCAGATGGGAGGGTGGTCGCTGCACGGCTGGCTGGAACCAGAGCGGGCCCTGAGGAGCGTAGACACCTCCAGAAGAGGCAAGAAACCGTCTCTCCCCGGGAGCCACCCTGGCCACACCTGGATGGAGCCCTAGAGACCGACTGGGTTTCTGCCTGCCAGGACTGTAAGAAAGCAAATGTGCTGTTTTAAGTCAATAAGTTTGTGTTTGTTTGTTACACCAGGAGCAGAAAAGGAACATGGTCCTGAGCCATGCACCTAACGTCCCCCACGGCGGCGCGTGGGTGGGAGCTGGATGTGGGTGTGGGTGGGAGAGGGTCCCCCTCACAGAAGTGCAAACGCGCCTCTAGCTGCCGTGAGTAGGAAAACTCTCTATGACCCACGTGACCACATGCTCCCGTGAGGTGCTTGTGAGGGGCTTTAACAAATCAGCAAGACAGACAGAAGGACGGTGGGGAAGTGGCTTGAGCGGGCGTGCCACCGAGAGAAAGCCCGACGCCCTCAGAAGCGTGTCCCAGCCAGGGAGCTCGGCGGGCGTGGGGCGCTGCCGGCGGCCGGGGAGCCTGCGTGCGTGAGCCCTCGGGAGGAGCTGGGCGACCGGGCCGCAGCGTCCTGGCCAGCTGCGTCCTGGCAGCCCAGCTAGCCACTTGCAGCCCACGCGTGCGTCTGAGAAAAGCCACGGGCAGCGAAGGAACCAGATGTAGACGGTAAGGCCTGTGGGCCCATGTATACTCAGAGCTCGTGACCGGTGCCCACAGAACCAATGTCTGGGGACGCGTACTTGGGTGGACAACCCTGAAAAGAGGCAGAGAAAGTCCCAAGAGAGGCTGTGGGCCGGGTGGGGAGCTTCTGCTTCTCCCCCGGAGGGCACAGGACGAGTTCTGTAAGCATGCAGTGATGTTTTAGCCTTTTTTTTTTTTTTTTTGATGTAAGTGTTCAATTTAAAAACAAAAAACCAAAAACCCCAAAACCCCAAACAATCCAGAAGGAAAACGGAGCAGCGTCCCCGGGCCCCTGGGCAGGTTGGTCAAGGCCACACCTGACCGGCGGCAGCGCCGGTCTCGGGGAAGCGTCAGACCCGGGCCAGCCCGGCACACACGCCCGCGGCCGAGTGGAACCGGGGTGCAGCGGGAACAGGCCGGCTCCTGGGACCCGGCGGAGCTCCAGGCAGTGGGCACAGGGCTCTCCGGCAGCTCCTGATGCCAGGAGCCCGGGCCACGCTTCAGCTGCCACACACCTGCCAGATCCCCACACACGGACACAGCTCCGCCTTAGCCCCCGCGGAAGGTCAGTGCCATCCACACCACATGCCCTGTTCCCGTGCGCTCTGCTAGGGGAGCATGCGGTGTGGGCCTGTGCACGCGCACGCGCCCCAGAGGGCCCGCCCAGGCCAGGAGCGGAATGGACAGGTCAGGTGCCGGCTGCTGCACCGGGGACGGGCAAGGATGGGCCCTGTGTCCCAGCGCGAGGCCCCCTGGGAGCCTGCCCCTTAGTTCCGGAGGTGGAGACCAGAGAACCATCTGGAAGCCCGTGTCGGGGCTGGCCCGGTCAGCAGCGCGTGGCTGCGGCGACCTCCAGGCCCTGGCGCGGTCTCTGCCACGTGATTCCCACGCAGTCACTTGCTTCCTCTCTGCCGCCAGACGAGCAGGGTCAGCCGCAGGGAAGCCGGGGCTTGGCGCCAGTGCTGGCTGCTGTGGGCCCGCGGGCCCCTCATCTTGGCGTCTGTGTCTCAGAGGACGGACCCTCATGGATGCTACCCATCAGAAAGAGGGACGGGCCCAGGACACGGCCGTTCACGCCCCAGCACTGTGTGGCAGCGACGGTTTCCCCGATGTGAACTTTCTGGCCACTGGGCTCTTCTGAGCCGGCTTTGACAGCACGAACGGGCCATCCAAGCAAGCCTGCTCTGCCCGCAGGCAGCTGGCGACTGGCCAGGCCTCCAGGGCCACTGGAAACCCTGAGCTTAATGTCCCAGCGCCGACCCCCCACCATGTGTCTGTCGGCCACGCCTCTCGTCCGTGTGGCCACTGGGAGCCGTGCTGGGCGTGCGTCTGAGGGCCCTCAGTGTTAGGGGTTCCTTGGACACGGAGGAAGTCAGGGCCAGGGTCCCAGCAGGAGAATGGGGACCCGGGACAGCTGAGACGACACCGCACCCGCAACCCGTTCTCCTGCCCAGACAAGGCCATGGCAGCGTCCTGCCTACCTGCCTCTGCAGGGGGACGGCCGCGACGCGAGCCGAAAGAAAGCCACGAACCACGAGAGGTTGGTCCCTGTCAGGAGCTGAGGTCGTCAGTCTCCCGGACGCCTGCCCACGAGCCCCACAGACACACTGGCGGGGCCGGATCACAGCCCTGACTGACCACCCGGAGCAGGAACCCACAGTGGCCGCGCTCGAGGTCCTGGAAAGAGCTTGTAAACCCCCTACGCTGCGAACACGGCAGCCCTCCGGGGGCCTTGTGCTCTGCTGCCTGGCACTCTGTCCGGTCTGCCTCTTCCTTCCTCGAAGCAGCATGACCAAGAACCCGGGCGCTAAGGGAACCAAACTCCTGCGACAGAGAAGGGAGACGGCCACAGCAGACTGGTCCCCCCGCGGCTGGCCCCCGGTTTCAGAGCCAGCAGGGGACCTGTGATGGGGTCTGGCCACCAGCTGGGGCAGTGAGCCCTCCTCGCCTTCCTGGAGGACTCTGTCCACTGGCTGGCCGCACCCAGACGCGCCCCATTCCCCCCAACACCGACACGGGAGCTGCGGTCAGGTGAGACGGTCACAGAGCGAGTGTCAGCAGGAGAGACGCAGGGAAGGGGGCAAGCCAGGGTGTGGGTTTCTCAGCAGGGTCCCGCCCCATGTCCCTAGGGAGGAGACGGACGGAGGCGCTCGGGGGAGGGGCGGCCAGCGGCGGGGAGGTGGGCTGGCGGTGGGTCTGCAGCCTTTGGGGGCGGCCCTGGCGGTGTAGCCCAGAGGCCCCGAGACGATCCTCTCCACCCTGTCCGTCCGCCGGCACCGTCCCCGGTCACACACGAGGAGCCTCTTGTGCTCAGCGTGGCAGCTGTTGCACCTCCGTGGCCTGTCTCTGGGGCGTCCTCTGTGCTTGCAGTGCTTTTCCCCCAGGCCTGCAACAGGTGTCCATGGAGGAGGCCGCCCGCCACGTGCAGCCTCGGCTGGTGGGCCACCACGACCGGGCTCTGATAGGCCCCAGGGGCCCAGGTAGCCGGCTGAGTCTGGCTTTGGGCCCGGCTTCCGCAGACTGCGTCTCTCTCCTCTGGAGCCTGTGCCCTCGCCTGCTGCCGCCCATCCAGGTGGACCCCGGCCTGGGAGGCAAGGGGTTGGGGGCTGGGGGACTCGGGAACTCAGGCTGGTGCTAGCAAGAGGCGGAGGAGCCCTTCCAGAGACTGGCCTCTTGGGCCTTCTGGACCCCGACTGGCCCCACCGGCAGAAGACACTTCCTCTCTTGAAGAGTGTCCCCAGGACTGCTCTGCTGGGGGCTGTCCTGCCAGCACCCCCACTCACAGAGTCAGTGCCCGCGACACGCTGGCACCGTTGGTCACTGGGGAGCCCTCCAGGCTGGGTGTGCATGAGGCGACGCAGCCCAGGTGAACTCGAGCAGCACGAATGTCCTGGGGGCCGCTGCTGGGCCGCGGGAACCCACCCCAGGCACCTCCCCCACACAGGATCCGTCTCCAGGTCCAGTGAGCACCCTCTGTGCCGGCTGCGACTTCGGAGCTCCAAGCGATCCGACTGACGGTTTTTGCTGGGACCAAGAGGCCCTTCCACACGGTCTGAGTGTCCAGGCCGCCCACCCGCAGTTGCCATACGGGTTTGGAGAAGCTGCTTTTGGAGAAGGGGCCCTGGGGGTCACGCAGACAACATGAGCCGGGCATGAGACGGGTGCCCAGACCACGAGACGCACCGAGACACGCAGTAGCGGGACTCACGCCAGCCGGGGACAGCCTGTGGCGCGGCAGAGCCCTTCTGCCTGAAAAGAGCTCCAACATTCCGAAACCAGGGCCAGGACCTCCGCCCCCAGGGCTGGGCTCACGGGGTCACAGGAGGTCATGGACATCAGCCTGGGTGGCTCATGCTCTGCTCAGCGATGGCCCTGGAGCCCCCACCCCTGCGCAGGGCTGCCTCCGGCTGGGTGCTGCACGGGCTCCTGGGGGCTCCTGCGGCCGTGTTGGCCGGGGGCACTGTATGAAGAAGCCGAGGGCGGGCGCCACCCCGTGCTTCCCAGCACATGCCCTGCCGTCCCAGAGGGGCTCCTACAGATGGAGCCTGGGGCACTGTCCCTCCGCGGCAGGGCCCAGCCTGGCACCAGCTGTGCACTGGGGAGTGGGTGGGCGAGTGCCCTCCCCCACGGAGCTCACAGTGTCCAGACGAAGCCCCTGGGTCTTGGGGCAGCTGTGTGCTTCAAGGGGGAGCACCAGGCCTTGACGAAGCAGGAAGGACTTACGAGCCCGTTGTCAGGAAGGCCGGTGGAGTTGGTGACATTGAGGTCAGGGCATGATTACAGGCGGCTGACTTGGGGACTGGCCCTGAGCATCTGGAGAGCCACAGCAGGGAGGCCCGTTGGCTGTGAAGCGGCGTCCCTCGGCCAGCGGCTCCAGTCTGAGTGTGTGTGTCCCCAGACTCACTGGCAACCCCACCCCAAGGGGAGTGTGCGGGAGGCGGGGGCCCTACGCATTTGTGAACAGGGGCTGTGCTCCTGCGAAAGGGGCCCCGGAGAGCCCCCGCCTCTTCCACCCATGAGGACACAGCAAGAACTCTGCTCCCGCCAAAACCGAGCCCGCCGGCCCCTCCGCAGGCGTCTGGCCTCCAGACTCTGCGTTTCCACTGTCCATAAGCCCCAGCCGGCGGCCGTCCCGGCTCGGACGGAGACACTCTCGGAGAGACGGGAGGCCTGGGGACGGTGTGCCTACCGAAGGGGGCTGGGCAGCGCCGCGGGGGGTGCCGGCACGGGGCTGCTCTCTCTGGTGCTCAGGCCTGGAGCCCGCGGAGCTGCTGCGCCGGGAGTCTCTGCGGCGTGCTGCGGGCCGTGGTCCTTAAATTGCCCAAAGCGTGGCCCTCGGAGGTGCCGGGAAAGACGTGTGAGTAGCTGTCAGAGCGGTCCAAGGAAACACCCGATCAGGGGCCCGCAGCAGAACGTGACCTCTCGGAGACGGGGCCGGCGATGCCCCTTGTTCTGTGGCCACGGCGGATGCAGAGTCTGCAGAAGCAGCCTCGGTCTTTCTCCTCTCGCGTTTCTGAGCCGGCCGACCCTCAGCTTGCCTTTCTTCTCCAGCCACGTGATGGGAAAGAGCAGGGAGGCGGCAGGCTTGCGGGGGGACGCGGGCTGCCCCGGGCGGCCTGGCCTGCTCTCCTCCAGGACCTGCAGGGCCAGCACCGGGGGCGGCTGAGCAGCCCGGCCCGAGGAAACCCGGACGGAGTGGCAGGCCGGCTTCCGGGGCAGAAACCCTGTGTGTGTTCTGCTGCTGGCGGAGGATCTGTGGGACCCCCGCGCCCGGCGCTCACCTCTGCGGCTTCGTCGACGTCCTCACCGTCCTGAGGACCCATCACACCCAAAGGAGCTGAGACCCTGGGGGCAAACCCAGACCTCGCACTCGAGCCTCACCCGTGCCGGCCTGGCCAGCCTGCGTTCTGGCCATGCCATGAAAGTGCCAGGGCTGATGCTGGACCCCAGCTGGGCCCCCAAGAGGGCATCTGTCCCCGTCTCGCCAGGCTGGGGCGAGCCGCCCGGTTGTGCCATCGAGGGCCTGCGGGGCACACAGCCGCCCCCTCTCTGTGAGTAAAGTGAACTTGCCCCTTGGAAGCCTCGTTCTCGGCTCCCCCCACGGAACGCAGCTTCCGACCGACCCCACAGCTGTGCTCCTGGGACC
The DNA here is from genome assembly GCF_011764305.1 of Mustela putorius furo. Classification (NCBI taxonomy): domain Eukaryota; kingdom Metazoa; phylum Chordata; class Mammalia; order Carnivora; family Mustelidae; genus Mustela; species Mustela putorius. Next base: position 557,691 of record NW_025422057.1, read on the forward strand.
TGCCCTCCGGCCGGAAGGGAGTGCTTACCCACCCAAGGCTGGGTTCTTCCAGACTCAGTCCTGTGACTAAAATGGAGTATTTAAGGCCAATTAAAAAAATATTTATTGAATCCCTAACATTTCCCCATCGAACCTGCCGGCGTTGTGTGCCGGGATCTGAGGACACAGCCCTTCCTTTGGGCCTGGGGAGGAGAGCAGGGGGTCTGGGCATCTGGCCGTGGGCCCTCCGGCTGGTACGTTGGGGAAGCCAGCTGAAGGCCGGGGCCAGGCTGGGCAGCAGTGGGCAGCCCTGCGTGCTTTGGGAAGGGGAACGCACAGCCGGGCTTCCCCCGTGCAGGAACAGAAATTCTTCAGGGTGGTGGCAGGACCACGGCCACCAAGAACGAGCCTGTGGGGGATGGGGAGGTGCAGGGTTGGGGGCAGAGTCGGGGCCTGTGGGCTCCCTGATTCAGGCTAGGGGACGAGAATAATCTGGAGCCGTGCCGGCTTTCCGACACGGTGACGGGAGGCTGAAATGGGCACGTGGGTTAGGGTTTGTTCCCGGTGGACATGTGGGGAATGCGGGGCCGGGATTCCTTCCATGTGGACGCACTGGGGGGCACGGTCAGAACCCCAGGGGGAGGCGTCAGCCGCCACGGGATGTGAAAGCCTGGATCCAGGAGGGACGGTTACTGTGGGACGCGGCGGCTTCTGGCGGCAGAGAAGAGAGCCCGCGTGATGGGCAGGGTGCCGTGTCCGTGCATCAGAGAGGCCCTGGTGGCGGGGGGCTGGGCTGGCAGTGCTCCTGCGTCTGTCACGCAGCCCAGCCCCACAGAGCGGCTCCTGTCTTGGGCCGACCCCTCTCATATCCTCCCCCCGAGGTCATCACCTTCCTGCGTCCTGCCCTTCCCCGAGGTCATCACCTTCCTGTGTCCTGCCCTTCCCGGCACCGGCCTTGCCTGAGGACCACGCCCTCCTGCTTGAGACAGGCAGAGCGCCCCGGCCGAGATCCGCACCCCAGCAGAGTCTGTCCCCTCCCCCCTCCCCCCAAGGCCGTGGATGGTGTGCTACATGTCCCTAGAACAGGGACGTCCCCTCCAAGCCACGGGCCTCTTTGGCGGAGCTGGGGTTTCGTCCCCTCAGCTTGACGCGGAAGCCGGCACAGGTCTCGAGAGCACCCCCGCCGCCCTGAAACCTAACTGTCTGGGGAAATTGAGGAGCCAGCGGGCCAAAGACAACAATCACAGGAAAATCAGAAAATATTAAAACGAGTGATACAACGTGCCCGAATCACGCCCCGAGAGAAATCGTAGCTGTGGCTGCGTTCGATGAAGACGGAAAGACCTCGGACTAGCCCAGCTTCACGCCGTGGGGACTAGAGGGAAGACACGCAAAACGGACCCCAGCTACAGGCAGACGGGAGCGGCGGGGGCTGCGGCAGGAGTCGTAAGACCGGGAAGAGCAAAGCCACACAGGGAACGGATGAGCCCCACGCGGGCTCTTTAAAACTGTGCACAAACGGGTTGTACTGCCAGCCGGACGGACTGAGAGAGACGGTGAGAGCGGGAGGGACAGGGAAAGGGGGAAGAGAGGCAGGGGGGCGCAGAGAGGGTCCTGCTGTGCTGGAGGCCCCGGCCAGAGTGATGAGGCAGGAAGAGTTAAAATTAAAAGCTGTCTGGACAGGACACGTGTCCCTGGATGCTGATGACGGGACCACACGCACGCGCGCACACAGGATCCTAAGGCGTCCACGGGCAAGCTCCCAGCTCTGGGAACAAATCCCGCCAGTCTTCGGGACACAAGACCAACACACGACGTTCAGCGGTGCCTCTGCACGTAAGCGATGACCGACCCGAAGACGGAGAAGACGTGCCGGCAGAGACCGTGAGGAAAGAGGTCTAACCCAGGCGGTGTGGGACGTGTGTGCTGACAGCTGTCCGTGTCCCCAGCAAAGGTCTCGTGGACCCGAGGACACGGACAGCTGTGCTGTGTTTACGGATCAGAAGCTGTAAAGTCCTCGAGTCAACCTCTCCGCTCCCAGGGCTCTGTCGGGTCCGGGCGGGATCCACCAACACCGCAGTGACCAGTTTTACAGAAATGGACAAATGGACCCTAATGTCCATACGGAATCGCTAGGGACCCTGAAGAGAGGAAACAGTCCTGAAGCCGAAAGCCTCTGCCTCAAAGGCAACATGTCCGACCCCAGACCAGGGGTCTCAGCCGGGCAGCGCCCCCCACCCCCACGCTGTTGCGGCCGAGCAAGGATCGCCCCCAGGGCTCAGGCCAGGGGTGGGGGCCAGTCAGGCCCGAAATGCTCTTCCAATCCAGAATCCTGCAAAGTGTTAGGTGAATGTGGATAGGAATCTCTGAATGGGCTTAGTTCCCCCCAAAGCAGTGCAGAGGGGGCCCGTGTAGCGAGCGAGCTGACCCTGGTGCGGGAGCGCGGAACGCAGGGCCCCGCCCCACAGGCCCCCTCCCCCGTGGCAGACCCCTTCCCGCATCTCTGCGGCCACCTGGCAGCGAAGTCAGCGTGAGAAGTGAGACCGCTGACCTGTTTCTCAAAAAGCTGTGTGCTCTGAGTTCACACAGGACGGCCTCCGGCAAACGCCTCCCTCTTATTTCTCATGGGAAGACAGCAGAGCAGGGGGACACAGGGGTGCCTGCTGCCTGCAGACGGCGCACGCACCCCGGGCCTGCCGCAGGTCAGCGGGACCTGCCGTGCAGCGCTGCCCAGCATATCGAGGGGCCGGGACAGCCCGAGTCCTGGGGTCACTTCCCTCCCCGGGACTCAGGAGCTACAGGCCTGCAGAGGTTGCACTCAGGCTACTGCCGCGTGGGAATGGGATCCGGGATGCAGATCAAAGATGGTCCCTGCGGGCCAGTCGGAAGAGTCATCGCGGGTAAGGGTGCCTCTGCCGGGGAGGTGTCTGGGGAGACAGACTCTGGCCCCCGACCTTTGGGGTCCCCATGACCACCCCCAGGCCAGGCCTGGCCACAGAAGACAGTGGAGGAGCCAGGCCTCTGCAGAGCCCAGAGCCAGTGTCCAACCCTCCCGAGTCTCATCCTGCAGGAGGGGTCATTACCTAGGGAGCTGCTGCTGGAATCACATCACATGCCCCCGCACCCCTGCCCCGCTGTCGAGCATTTGTACCAAAGAAGGGGACATGGAGAGAGGTGACAGTGGTTTCCAGACAGCACGACAGGGAGAGCAAGTGTCCCAGAGTGACCAGCAGGTGTGACTCGCCAGCTTAGAGCACAGCCACCGAGCCCATGCCCCTCTTGTCCTAGGCCCCCTGGGCCCACAGTCCACAGGACACATGCCCACGGAGCCCACAGTCCACAGGACACATGCCCCCTGGGCCCACAGTCCACAGGACACATGCCCACGGATGCCCCGGGCCCACTGCTCCTGGAAGCACCTGGGAGTCTGGTTCATTATGTGCATGTGGCACCATCAGAGAGAAATGCTCCAGAATATTCCAAGGCTGCCATGCTTTTCTTCAGAAAGCCAGGCAGCTTTTCAGTCGATGACAGACCAGGACGTTCATTCTGAGAGTGATTCTTAAACCCCAAGGAGCAAGGGCCTCCCTGGAAGGAGGAGCAAGGTACGGAAACCCTGCCTCCCCGGCCGGCGTCGGCAGCAGAGTGCCATGGGCCCTGCTAGCTGTGTGGCAACGGGTGTGCGAGCTCTGGAAACTGCGTGTCAGAAAACCTAACGAGGTCACCGTATTTATTAAACAGCATAGGGTGTTGTTCTGTCTGCCTCAAGATGAGTCCCTCGGGCGAGTTTGGGTCACTGACATATTTCCTGAAGGCCCTCCCAGTTTAGACCTGGACACAGTTCAGTCCAAGGGCTGAGTGTCCGTGCCCCTGGGCCCAGACCAGAGGGTCCTTTGAGGTCCTAGCAGCAGAGGCATCAGCTGTCCCTCACGGGGACCACCTGCCCATCCCGAACCCTCCCAGCCCGACCGAGTCCTAGGCTTCAGAGCCACCTGCCACCCCGCCTTGAAAGGCCCAGGCCATGTGGCCACCTCGGGGGTTGGTAACCAAGCCTCAGTTTCTCCCAGCTAAGGAGCCGGTGCCTCAGCCCACGGAAGCCCATGGACAGGCTGGAAGCCAAGACCGGACCCACCCCCCAGAGCTGTCCACCACAGCCCCTTGTGGTGTGGAGCTCAGTAGCACAGAGACACACCCGCAGGCCCCCAGACCCACCGGCTCTGGCTCTAGCCCCCAGCACCCCGACATCCCCTCTCCGACACCCCACCCTGTCCCCAGTGCCCCGCCCCGCCCCTGGCCAACTGTGCAGACCGGCTCGTCCTTGGAACCCAAGCTTCCCTGTGAGCCCATCTGCTGGGACCCCCGGGAGGGAGCCCAGAGCTGGGGCCCTTGGTAGTCGGGGGTGGAGGCGGCAGGGCACGCGTGCGCTCGCGTACCTGAGCAGGGGCTGCTTGGGGTACGGCGGCTGGTCTGCGGCCGGGCACGGGGGCGCTTTCCTGGTCACCTGCTCGTAGATGCTCCCGGCGGCCACCCCGATCCACAGCATGCTGGCCAGCGTGGCGTAGTGCAGCAGGAGGCCCGTCTGCAGGGAAGGGCTGCTCAGCTGCGCTGCCCTAGGGAACTGTGTGCTCCCCAAGCTCTGGGTCTGCGCCCTCCCGCTCCCTGTGCTTTCTTAGGGGCCAACTCAGTAGTGACAGGGAGTGACCAGCAGGAGGGCACGTGGGGTCCCCAGTGAAGGCAGATGTTCCCCTTCACGGGGAGGTACGTGGGCTGCTGAGGCTCTGGCACGGGTTGGCTCTGCTGTCCTGAGGAGAGACGGGGCTGGGAGCACACGGGCCTGTGTATACGCACCCAGGGTCAGCGTGGCCGGACGTGGGACCCTGAGGGCTCCAGGAGGGCAGGTGCCCCCAAGTGGAGGGCGGGGCAGTCCTGCGGCAGGGGTCTCCCCAGTGGCATGGCCTTGCGGGATGAGTATGACAATCCAGGGTCAGATGTGGAAATCCACTCCCCACAAGGCCAAGTGGCTGGTGGCCCTCGGCAGCGGCCCCGGCCGGCCCCCTGGCCACACGTACTGCCCTGGCAGATCATGCATCCCCTGCTTGGTCTCTGCCTGCTTCCCTGGGAAGCAGTAAGCTGACATTTCACAATGACAAGTAAATTATGGCTGTCTCTGGAAAGGGCACAGATGTGTAAGGAATACGGAGACTCTGACTAAAGCTAACGCTGTTTCGCAATGGTTTATCAAATCCAGATTCCATTCTCACTTCGTGGAAAGCTCTGGATCGATGAGAACGGCACGGGTGGAGTGGGACCCCAGAGCTGTCTGTGGTTCTGGGGGGGCTCCCTGCACGCACGTGGCAAGTCCAACCTCCTCGGCCTGCCCGGGGACCTGGGGCGTGAGCGCTCTCTCCGCGCCAACCAGAGGGAGAAACGGGCCACGTCTGCCTGGCCCTTGACTGAAGTACAGTGAGTCTCTCTGTCCAGGGGACAACAGCGTGGCTGTCATCACAGATGAACAGCAACGCGTCCCCGGAGGAGGCTGGGGGTCAGGAGGAGCGCGGGAGGGGCTGGCTGCCGGCCTCGCCGGGACCCAGACCCGTGGGCCACGTGGGGGCTGGGGGAAGGAGTGCAGGACCCTGCCTCCCAGCGCCGGCTTCAGGCTGGACACAAGGGGAGGTCCTAGGGACCCCGCCCTGGCTTCCGGACAGGGCTGCCGCCGCTCCGGGAAGAAGGCAGCCACGGGCCATCCCACCGCCAAGCCCGGGCCCGCGTGGACGCTGACGCATGTTGTCGTGTGGGACCACCGGAGGCCAGCTGTCTGTGCTCGTGACGTCACTTAGGACTGCAATCAGACTCGGGGTCATCTTGTTGCCACAGCAACCATCTGTCCTCCTGCCCAACAGCGCTTCAGGCCGCGCGCCGGGCGTCATCTTAGTCTGGGTCTGAGCCACACTGGGACTGGGGAGGTGGTCCAGGGCGCCCCGTGTTCAGGCACAAAGGCAGAGGCGAGCTGTCCCTTGTGAGGGTGGGGTAGGCCTGGCTGCGCACGGGGGAAAAGCACGTTTGCTCGGGTGGATTGGTTCCAGACACGTGGAGGCTGAGACGTCCTGTTCCCGATGGGGGCAAGTCGGAGCCAGGAGAGCCGAGTCCGGGGGCTGGGCACCGATGTCGCAGACTGGGTAGGCGCACAGAGAATCCCTCCCTCTGCCCTTGTCCCAGGCCCCCAGGGGAGCGGATGAGCCCCAGAATGGGGAGGGCACCTGCACACATGCCCCAGAGTGACGTCGGACCCAGTGTGAGCCCCACAGAGAGTCCCATCGACACATTGACGCGAACTAGCCCATCTTCGGACACCCCGCGTTTCAGCTGTGTCTCCTTGGGCCTGCCCCAGGCCAGCAGTAGTGGGCATATCCGGCCGGGCTTCCGTAATAGTGACTGACACTCCACTGGTGTCTGCTGATCACACGCCTGTGTTCCAGAATCGTCGGGGGAGAGCAGGGAGTGTCACCCTGAGGGCTGGCCGGCCCCCCATTCCCTCACCTGGGCCCCCCCGCTCTGCTCTCTAGAATGCACACAAGGCCCTCTGTCCCTCCTCGCCTGCTGGAGAGCTGGGCAGCCCAGCCAGGCCTCGTGTGGCTTCATTCCCAAACCTGGGCCGGGTCCCGATGCCTGTTTGCCAATGAATGAGTGAATGACTCATGGTCCCGCTCACTGGTGGGAACGTGGTCAGGAGGTCGGGGGGCATCCACGGCGGAGCTCACCGGCTGGCTCCCTCCGATGGGGGGCCCGAGGCCTGTCAGCACAAGGCAATCAACAGTCTGTCACACACGTCCTCTCTGCAGACCGTGGTTGTCTGGACCCAACCAGGCCTGCGCCGTCCCGAGGCTGTCCACCCGGCTAACTGGCCAGGCCTCAGATGCTGCGAAGACACCAGCATCGGGGCGTTCCCTTCGGGGCTGGTGCACAGACACAGTTCCCAGGTTTTTGGGAGGGAATGGGCTCCCCAGTGGGGCCAAGGAGCCTGGGGAGCTGGCTGCGGAGCCCGGGAGCAGCAGGCGGCTGGCTCATCGCCAGGGTCCCGGCATGGGGCGCGCTTGAGTGGCCCAGTGGGGCCTGAAGACGGAGTCCGTTCCGTGGCTTGCCGCCGGCATCGCTCCTCCACAGGCGCTCGTAGGTGGAGCGTGGGACGGGTTTTCCTGAGCCCCCACTGTCTCCATGCCTCTCCACAGGCTTCAGGAAGCGGCTCTGCCCCCTGGCGTGGTCTCCATGTGTGTGTCGGCAGCGTTTCTGTGGGGGCTCGTGAGCGGGTGTCTGAACCCGACCTCTGATGGGGCGGACAGCCTGGGTGGGGTTCCCAGGCAAGCGTGCCGACCTGCAGGTGCCAGGGCTCCAGAGCGGGGGCTCAGCGGCCACCCTTCCCCAGGGTCCCCTGCGGGAGCAGACTCTCATCGCCTCTGTGCAGGCCACCTCGTGTGCACAGACCACCATCAAGGTTGGCACTGTGGCCTCTGGGTGTCAGGTAATCAGGCCCCAGCGGCTCCCACGGCCATCAGAAAGTGCTGAATTCACAGAAAAAGACTGTAGGGGCAGCAGCATGACAGCCTGTGGACACCAGGCCAAGAGCTTCCCTCCATGTGGCCTAGTTCTTGGTAAGACTCTCCTCAGTCCGTGGGTCAGCCCCCACCTGACTCCTGCCTGGGCACTGGAGGGGACCATCCATCTGGAGGTCACTGTCCACCTGAAGGGGACTGTCCACCTGAAGGTCATTGTCCACCTGGAAGTCACTGTCCACCTTGAGGTCACTGTCCACCTGGAGGGAACTGTCCACCTGGAGGTCACTGTCCACCTGGAGGGAACTGTCCACCTGGAGGTCACTGTCCACCTGGAGGGAACTGTCCACCTGGAGGTCACTGTCCTCCTGGAGGTCACTGTCCACCTGGAGGTCACTGTTTACCTAGAGGTCACTGTCCATCTGCAGCAGACGGCCCACCATGGAGGTCACTGTCTGCATTGGAGGAAACTCTACCTGGAGTTCACTGTCCACACAGAGGTCACTGTTCAGCTGGCTGAGCTGGGGCTATGAGCAGGGGCTGGGCAAGGAGCTGAGAGGGAGCGCATGGAGAAACTTGGGCCTGGGTCACACTCGGCAGCCCAGGGAAGCAGGCTGACTGCTGGGGAAAGGTCTCTTCTGAGCTCTGACCAAGGGGTATTCCCCCCCCTTTCAAAGACAAGCCGGGGGAGGCCACAGGGAGGAAGAAGACCGTTTGGTGACTCGTCCTCAAGGCTGTGACGCTCGGAAGCCCTTCACCTGGGAGGGAGCAGAACCTTCCAGAGTGAGTGGGGGTCTGCCGCAGTTCCCCGTGGGGGCTGTGCCTCTGGGGCCCGCACTCCCTGGCCAGAGCGGTGGCATCAGCCTCTGTGGACTCTCATCTGGCCGGGGGCAGGGGGGCGGGGACCCCTTCCCCGTGCTCCTGCCCCACCAGGCTGTCAGAGGGCAGCTCCCATCTCTAACCCTGCGACCAGCGTCCGGGGCTGGACCGTGAACGTCCAGGTCGCTGGTCACGTGGAAAACAAATTCTCTGACGTGATCTGATGCTGAGCGAAATGACGGGCCTCGCTGGGGGAGAGGCTGGGATTCGGGCGCCCGACGGTTCCCTCCGGGAGATGCATCTGGGCCAACCCTTGAGTGTTAGTTCATGAACAAGAGCACGATCACAGCTTTCCCCATTGGTAGCAGGGTGGACACACACTACATCCTGTCACACACAGGGACGAGGGAACACTCACCGCCTGGCACAGGACTGGGTACTTGCTGCGGTTGACGCCGCCCGCAAACACCGTGAAGGTCAGAGCCGCGTGGAAGCAGAAATTCAGGAGCGTGTGCCGGCCTTTCCGGCTGATCCGGATGGCGCTACGGGCAACAGAGAGGTCCCGTCAGCACCGAGCATGAGGGCGAAGCGTGCAGGCCAGCCCCTCGGCAAAAACACAGCCCCTCGGCTGCCCCCCCCCCCCCAGATTGAAGGGCACGAGGCAAGGTGTGCAGAGGGTCCTGGCGGCTGCTGTAACTTCCCCAGGACGTGGGCTCTTGGGGCACGTGACCTGACCCCGGGCCACTGGAGGAAGAACCTATTTATCTGATTGATAAGAACACGGAGGCCCCCGGGGAAGACCTTGGTGGAGGCCTAGCGTGGGAGGGCATGGCTGTCCCTGAGCTCTTGGCCACCCTCGGCAGCTGTCAGGGCCACCCCCGGTGCTAGGCCAGTGATCTAGAGGTGCCTTCCAGGGACGTCTTGCTCCCTGAGGAGGGGCTCACTGCAGGGTTTGCGTGGGATGGTGAGCGTGCGACCTGCGGCAGGGCGGGCCTTACTTCCGGTGCACGACGTAGGTGACGACGCAGGCCAGGAGACAGAGCAGCATGACGGCCGTGCAGGCGTACACCACGGGGTGCAGGACGTCCCCTGGGTACTGGGGCAGGGAGAGGACAGTCTTCAGATCCTGGGAAGGACACAGAGCAGACGTGTGAGCAGGAACCAGGCACCCGGTGGAGCTGCCTGCACCCCCCCCTCGGCCTGTCCCCTGCAAACCATCAAGGATGTCTGTGTCCGGGGGCAGGGGCCCTACTTCCTGGGAGTGCACCTGTCTGAGGGCCCCAGACCCGCAGGCCATGAGCGTCCGGACGGAGCCCCCCCTAGAGGCAGCGACTCAGGGCAGGTGGCCGAGTCCCACTTCCCAGCCTCAGGCACCGGACATCGTGCTCTGTAGAGTCTCCCAGGAGAATTCCGGGCCCCGTCCCGGGAGCCAACTCCAGTCCCGGGGAAAGAGCCGTTGCTGGGGCGGGGTGGGGTGGCCCTGAGGCCCTCTGGACAGCATCGCAGCAGCCCCGGGTCGAAGGCTGGAGGGCAAGGGGCACGTGAAGCTGAGGGGCGAGGGCCCTGGCCGGACACGGGAGCTGAGGGACTCCGCCTTTTTGTCCATCAGACTGGTGTGGCGAGCTCTCTTGATGTCGGCATAGGCAGCCGCGAGATGTACTGGCCCCGGGACCAGGTTTCCAAGCCACCAAGAGAAAATGTGGCAGCCAAACAGAGCGTCCCGTGGGCCTCGCACACCCCGCCGGGCACACAGCACCCAGGCCCTGTGATCGTGCGAGGGAGGAGAGGGCCCCGGGGCACAGACCCTCCTCTGCGGCGCAGGCCCTAGAGGTGCCGGCGGGGACCCTGGCCTCGCGCGCCTCTGACCTCTGACCTCTGACATGCACTGAGCAATGTTCCAGACCTTTCATGTGCTGTAACTCGCCGAGTCACGAGGACACCCGGCCGTGGACCGAAACCTATCCCTACAACTCAGGGGTTGGGGTCCTCGTGCCCCACGTGCCCGCAGAGGGGGTGGTGAGCCTTTTTGGGGGTGACCAAGGTCACAAGAGGTCACAGGATGAGGCCTGGTTCAATAGGACCTGTGCCCTTATGACAGAGACGGGGACACAACCTGCCCAGAGGCCGTTGGAGGCCACGGTCAGAAGGTGGCGATCTACGTGTCTAGGAGGGCGGCCTCCGGAGAAAGTGCCCCCTGACGCCTTGACCGTGGGCTTCCAGGCTCCCAGACTGAGGGACAGTGTGGACATTAACTGGCTCTGCCTGGGGTGCTGGTTAGGCCCGTCCCCCCACAAGCAGACGGATGCAGCCCACCGGGGGGATTGCTCCTGTGCCCACTGTCGGGGCCAGAGGGTGAGACACTTTCCCCACCTCTCAGCTTGTGCTGAGCCGCTTCCACAGCCTGTGACCGGATTGGCTTGGGGAGGGGCGGGGGGGGGCTGGTACCCACAGGGGGCCGCCTGGGGGTCCTCTGTGAGACCACACGGAGCTGCCCAGGCATGACAGCGAGCTGGTGGTCGGGGGGTGTTGCACGCAGCTTTGCCAGCAGTGCCCATGGCGGACCCACCCCCCAGGCTGACACAGGCTCTGGGTGGGCGCTGGGCCCTTCCCTGCTCGGTCAGGGCGGCGGGAAGCAGCTGGTGCTCCTCCAGGACGGTGCCAGCCCGAGTCACGCAGGAAAGGATGGGAATACCCCCGAAGGACGCTTGGCCTTGGCTGGTCTGGGAAGACAGTGTGTCCAAGAGCTAAGACAAGGCCCTGGCCCATCAGGGAATGTCAGACTCCTCGGACGGATGTCCAGGGACAGCCAAGGACCACCCCGGAATCCAGCTGTGGCCTCTGCATCCTGATCGTGCTCGGCCCAGAGACCTCTCGGCTGTCACGGCAACAGCAGACGGAACCTGTCACCATGGAAAGGTGCCGGCGACCCAGACAAGAAGGGGCCTCCTCCCAGTCTGACAGCGAAGGACCTAGCTGACCGCCGAAGCCGGAATCATGGCCCTTGACCCAGCAGCTGGCCAAAGGGGAGCGCGTGTCAGGTGGCAGCCCGTAGGCTGCATGCGACGGTGGCCCCCCCACCGTCCTGACTGTCCACGCACAGGGCACATGCGGACACGCACAGAGCACTCACGACTCCCCTCCAGGTGACTGGGGTTTCAGCAGGACCCACACTGCGGCCGTGGCCCCAGTTCCCATGACGTCAGAGGCTCAAGACCAAGGACAGCGGAAGGATGCCGGCCGCAAGGTGACAGGGATGCCACGGCTGCGGGGCCCCCTGGGGACAAGGGCTGCGGCTGACTGTGGCCTGGAGCCCCGCCGGCACGGCCCGTCCTGGTCCCCACGCCCACGGCCAACAGAGGTCTCTCCGGAAGGCACCCAGGTCGCCGGAGGCCTTGATGGCCTCCTCCGGGCGCTCCGTCCTGCACCGTGGGTTTCTGAGATCGTGGCTGAGGTGCTGGGAAGTCGCGGCCCAGCGTGTCTGTCTCCTTGGGGCTCGCGCGGCTCCCCAGGACGTGCTGGCTGCCGGAAGCGCTCACGTCTCCTCACCTGCCGCCCCGGCTTCGGGCGCGCTCCCTGTGGCGCCGCTGAGGTCTGCGGTTTTTGGCCCCTGCCGCCGTCAGCCAGCACCGGCCTCCTGACGGTTGTCAACCACCGTGAAAGTCGAGGAAAGCGAGTTTCCCTGGTCACATCCTGGTCTGTGAGTATCTTCTCACCGCCGTTTCTTCTGAGACTGCTGCTGACGGGCGGACAGCGGCCCAGCCGGCCGTCAGAAGTCAGCGCCCCGGAGGTCACCCAGGCCCCGTGTGTGCCATTAGCTCTTTTCAGAGACGGGGGCTTTGAACCTGGGCTCTAAGTACCCTGCCACTAGTGACCTGAAGGCCCGGGCGGCAGGGACGGCGTTCCCGTGCGCAGAGCCCCAGCCGAGTTGAGGCCTGGGGTGGGCCTACCCCTCTGGGGACTCCCAGTCCCTTCTTGGCCTTTCTTGGGGGGCTGTCACCTTCCTGCTGGGGGCGAGGGCAGGGGTGGCGGGTGGAGAGGGGCTGAGGAGTGACAGACGCCCGTTCTGGAGCAGAGCGTGCTGTGATGCCCAGAGCCCGTGTCCAGGCGTAGCACACAGGGCTGGGGCCCAGGACCTGCGTCAGAGAACTCCCGCGCGAGGGTGTCCCACCTGCCAAGTTTTAGCCCCACACCCCAAGCCCCTTCCGCTAAGCCAGTGGGAAATCCAATCTCCTTCACCTCACAGGCCAAGGCTCAAGACTCAGTGTGTCCCGAGCCCACGCCCCGGCCAGCGCACAGCCGAGGTCACCCTGCTGCGGGGGTGCCTTCTCGTCCGAGGGCCCGGTTTTGAGGCTGCAGAGGTGTGGGGGCTCCTGAGCCCAGAGCAGCTGCTCCAACACTGTGTGTCTTCAGTTCCGTTCCGGCTCCGATTTTTTTCCTCCAAGTTAGGTATCAACTGTGTCTTTCTACATTTTTAGAGGTGACATTTAAAATTCAAAGTAGGTAATGCCGAAAGGAGATATTAGTCTGTATTTTAAAGTTCATACGTGTGTGAGTTCCTCCTGGAGGAATTGCTTTGCGAGTGTCCCACAGAGAAGATCCTTGAGACGTGTGGGCTGAAGCCGGGACGGGCCCTCCAGCGCCCTCGGACCGGCACACACTTGCCACCGGAGAGCCCGGGCTCCGTGGAGGACCCGGCCTGCCGCTGGGGCCCCCGCCCGCGGTCTCCGCTCACGGCTCTGCCTTTAGAAGCCCCGCGAAGAGCCTCTGCTCCCGGGGATCCCCGCGGCTGCCGTGTTCTCTGCGGAGCCTGGAGGCCGGGTGCCCCTGCCCCGGGGCCGGTGCGTCTTCCCCTTCCCGAGGCTCCCCTTGCTCTTATGTTTGTGTCGTTTTAGTGGATGTGTCCTTTCTGGTAGTTCTGCAAATCCATCCGTTTGTGCCTGGACAGACCGGAGAGAGGAAGGGGTGCCACGCGGTGTCCGTCATCTGTCCAAGGGGCCATTTGCCGGACGGGAGGGAAGGGGCCTCTGCTGCCCCGAGCTGCGGACCGCGGCGTCCCCCGCCTCTGCTCCGGACCGGTGAGTCTGAGCCGTGGCCCCGCGTCTGTGCGGTTCCGGGTCGCCGCACCTCCGCACTCTCTGCGCCGCGGGCCCCACGGGCAGGCGGAGGCAGAAAGTGAATCACTCACCCCGCGCACACAGGGCCGAACCGGACGTCATCTTGTACCGCTGGTTCCGTTTTCGCCTTGGCGGGGAGTGCGGGACAGCCGGGGACTCGCTGCGGCCCTCGGGCGACGTCGGGGGTGACGCGGCCTCCATCTCTGGGATGAGGGACGCTCGCGAGTTTCGGAAACTTAAACGTGAAGCTGGAGGAAGAGCAGCACGGGGACAACTGGCAGGATTCTGGGTGCGGGTGCGGGTGCGTGCCGGTGCCACAGAAGCCTGTGGCACGGCTGGGGGTTGCAGGTGCAGCCTAGTGAGCGGCAGCGTGGACACAGCCCAGGCTGGTCCTGCCGCGCGCCGGTGCGGCCGCCCTGACCCCGCCGGCTCCGCAGCGTGGCAGGCACGGACCAGACTCCACCTCTGCATCCTGCATCCGCCCCTGGTCTTCTCAGGGTTTTAATTCCACTGTTGCAGAAAAGGGGTGTCCCGGGCTGTGTCTTTGGGATTCTGTGCTCCAAGCACAGCCAGGGTAGGCCTTGTTTTTCTCCCGTCCAGCCCCTGCTGGACATGCCAAAGCATGGTCTGGTGACACAGGGTAGCCCCGAGCTCAGAGCGAGTCTGTGGGTTCTCGGCGGCTGCTGGCACCTGCTGGGCCACATCACAGAGGAGCCGCCGCAGTGGGGTCTCTTCCTCCCGCTTCAGCATCGGTGAGCGGCCGTCCTGTCCTCTCAGATCTGCTTCATGTCCAGTGATCCGAGGAGTCCCGCCACACCTCGCCCACCACAGGAGGTGTGGCTGGGAAGACGGGCTTGTGCAGAATGAACGGGGCCTCCCTCCCAGTGACCGCACGCTCCTCAGGGGACCTACCCGACCTACGCTCTGAAAGGAACCGCGGAGAATGTGCACAGCTTTGGACGACTGCTTCCTTCCTCCAGCACCAGTCGCTGGGTTCCCTTGGGGACGTACGTGTGCAAATCACCGAAGATTGCGGAGTGCAAAGGACGCACGTTGTGGTCGCTGCTTGAATTGAACAGGAACGGGGCCACTGCACACACGTCCTCTTTTGTTTGCAAACAGCTATGAAGGCGGCCTGGGTCCCGCAGGCCCTGCAGGGGCGGGTCCTCCCTGAGCAGCAAGACAGGTGGGCGCACGTCCTGAAGGGAAGACCGGGACCTCCGTGCAAAACGGACTCCAGCGGAGCCCCCAGGTGCCTCCAGGGGACCGTGTGCCGTCTCGCTCCGGAGCCACCAGGCTGACTGCCGACCTCAGGGGTCAGGAAAGCTGGTGGCCAGCCTGGGGCTGGTGCCTGGCAGGTGCCTGGCAGTGTGGGGCGGCCAGGGTGGGGCCATCCTGCTGGCCGCAGCCTCTGGTCTTCATCTTCTTATCGCTGGGCACCTGGGGTGAGGTCTCCCAGCGTCCACACCACAGACTCAGGGACGTGTGCAGAGACGTGCTGGCTGCTGCCCCGCAGGGCTGGATCTGCATTTCTTTAGGGAATCTCCAGGGAACTGGTTATTTGTTAGGAATAAAAAACCAACAAAGTGCTGAGGCTCTAAACCTTTCTGGCAAGTGTGACCCATCGGCTTCACGGTCCTGGACTGGGCCAGTGTCCAGGGCCGGGCCGGGGGTAGCACTGCACGGGTGCGACCGTGGGAGGGGGGATGCAGGGCAGACCTGCTTGGAGGGCCAGGGCCAGACCGGAGGAGACGCCAGGGCTGCTGGCTTAGGCCGAGGCGTCCCGCCCTGCCCCCAGGCTTCTGCCGCGGCTCCTGGCTCACCCTGTCTGCGGACAACAGGTTCGTTTTGCAAGTAAGGCTCTAACCTGAGGATGGAAACCTGAGAACAGGCCGACCTGGAGGCCCCAGCCATGCTGGCAAGGCGCCGCGTGGCCACAGGCAGTCCCTTAAGGAGCCGGGCGTCTGGCCAGGCCGGCCTCCCGAGGAGCAGGGGAGTCTGGACGCCCTCCTGGCCGGCGGGGCTCAGAGCAGCCCTGTGGACCATGCGGAGTCTTGGCAACGAGCACCGACCTTACTCGGGCGTCTTGAACGAACAGGAAGGAAATGGACCAGTGACTCAGACAGACGCCGCTCTGGAAGCAGACACTCGGGGGTGCATCTGACTCAGTGCTGGCACCCGAGCCGCGGCCGCTGCCGGCCACGTGTCCTCGGCCATCGGCATTCCCTGCACGCGCCCGGGGCCTCCACTGCCCCCAACCCTCGCGGACACACAATGCGTTACTGACTCGCCGCCAGCCTTCCCGGAAGCTGAGCCGGCAGGGACCGCACGGAGGCTGCACGAGCCGGCACGCCGAGTCCCCTGACGCTCGTGCTGGCGGCCACCGTGCCCCCTGCTCTGGGGAGAGGGACAGTGCCCTCCCCGTGACTGCTGCACGTGCTGCCGAAGCCCGCCCACATCTCCCACCGTCCGGCCAACTTTCTGAGGGGCGGGGGGAAGCCCTGCCAGGGCCTGGCCTCGGGCAGGAGGGGCGGGGGACCCCCGCCGGGGCCAGAGGCAGTCTCACGGGTCCTAGGCCGGAGCCCTAGGGAGGGACGCAGGGCCGCATCTCATTACCTCATGACAGGGCTTCACACTGCGGCACCCCTGCCGCTAATTAGCATGATCGACAGCGGAGCGGCCGGCTGGCAGCCCTGGAGACCGGGGGGTTGGGGGGCCCAAGGCCGCTAATGGGCCATGCGGTAACTCCATGGACAGGGGTGCCGCCCTCAGTGTGGCTGGGCCCTGCTGCCCGGTGGGGGCTCGTACTCACCATGAGCCCTGCCAAGCTCCTGCAGCGTGCGTGCCGGATGGAGTGGGGCTGCCGCCGAGCCGATTATGTGGCACCTTCTTCCCCGCCGGCCTCCATGGCCGTCCCGAAGGTCAAGGTCCCACACAGAGGCTGTGGGGTCGAGCCCCGGGCAAGGTGTCTCAGGGCGATGGCAGGGCAGGTGAGGGTCAAGAGGCTGTCCCCATCTGTGAAGACAGGCCACGGTCAGGGCAGGGCGGAGGGTCCCCTGGCCTCAGCATAGGGCTGGCCCCACACGGCCATCCCATCCAGCCAGTCTGATGGAGCATCTGGCTTGGGGCTTGGTGGCCCGGGCACACAGAGTCTGCGTGCCGGCCCAGGACCTCGGGCGGGACGTGCAGAGCCCCTGGAGTGCTGCCGTGTCGCCCCTGGAACCAGCGTTTGCCGGCCACCCCGCTTGGCCAACTGCTCAGTCTGCAACACGTCTGTCAGGTTCCAGGGGGAGCCCTGGGCCAACCCTGGGTCCCCCTCCTGAGGAGCAGCCTCCCCGGGGTCCGGCGTGGCCCCCCAGACGCTCCCCTCTGCCGTGGAGCCCAAAGTTATTCAGCGTTTGCCTGGGGAACAGCACTGGGGATGGAAGGAACCACCCCAGCGGGCTGGCCCTAGGGCGAGCAGCGGCCAGGGGGGGTTCCCATCTCCCTCCTCGACTCGCCATGTCCTGCAGGCCCCCAGCCCCCCCACCCCTGCTCCCAGCACCACCTTACGGGGTCCCCCCCAACCCCCACCCAGAGCTGCAGCTCAACTTCTCACCTATTTTGGCAAAAGCTGCTGTGGGGGCCCCGCTGCGCTCCTCGGAGCCGACCCGCTGCAGCGCGACCTCCGTGCCCGGAGACGGTTTTCCATGCCGAGGGGCGGCAGGCAGGAGCCGGCGAGTGGACTTATCAACAGATTGCAGGACCGCAGCGGAACCCGCGCCGCGGGCCCCGCACCAGGGGATGAGTCAGAGCCGGACCGCAGACGATCGGTGCTTCTCAGCAGGCGGCTTCCAGAACTCAGCCTGGGGACTGCCAGCGCCTCTGCGCCTGCTTGGAGGGCGGGTGACAGCCGGGGGACGAGGACCGGCCGGGAAGCAGGAGCCGTAACCATGGGGATGGGGGAGTGCGGATGGCGGCGGCGCCGGGGCCGGCTCCCTGCGGCAGGCGGGAATGGTTCTTCCCAGCCGGCCGGCCGCCCGCCCGGCACACTGCAGAGCCGATTTAAAGAGACAACCGGCCAGGTTTTGCCTTCGCTTCCAGCAGAATCAGACAACTCGCATCAAACATCTCCCTGACAGGAGGCACATGGAGGACTGGGTGGTGTAGTTTACTCATTTTTAAAGGGGATCATGGCTGTTGAGGGCTCCAGGCACAGAAATGGGAGCAAGAAAATTGATTTCAGAGGAATTTTCATGGACCTTATATTAAAATCCTCTCAAATCCTAGTTGCCCACCCCAAGCTGAGCGCACACGCGTCGGTCCCGTGAGCCAGCAGGGTGATCCTGGGGGTGGGGATGGGCTGCGACCCTGCCCCAACCCAGGGTCCTGGCCCCGGCAGGTGACGGGCCAGGTGCTGAGGGGAGCAGGGCGGAGGACGGGCGGAGAGACCCAGACACGGGGTGGGCTCCCGCCCAGCATGACCCCTACCTGCCAGCTCCGCGCTCCCAGGCAGGTGTGGCTGGAGGCCTGGGGACCACGCTTGGCATATGCGAGCCCCGGGGAGCCCAGTGCTCTTCCCTCTAGGCTGAAAGGTCACGATGCTGGTGCCTGCTTGGGAGACTCGCCAGGTTCTGGGGGGCCTGGGCCCGGACTCGGGGGGGCATCGTTAAGAATGAAGCACTAACGGGAGTCCTGCGGGCCTGGCTTTCTCAGCCCGTGGAACCTCGCCTCTGAGGGGGTGTTCCCGGCTCTCTCTGGGGGCCGCCACGTGGAGCCCTGGGCTTTAGACAGCAGCTGTGAAACCAGAGGGGCCGCGTGACTCCGACTGCCCTGAGATTGGGTCCCGACCCCCCCGGCTTCCTGGGGTCGCTCCCCCGCGGGGAGAGGGCCCCGGCTGCTGGTTCTGGCTGAGCACGGCCAGGAGGAAGGCAGGAAGGCTTATGGCAAACTCAGGGTTCTACCCAGACTCCTCCAAGCTGGGGCCTGTCCGCCTGCAGCTCCCCCACAAACTCTGTCCGCATGAACACAGGTCTCCGCACTGCGGGCTCACACTGCGGGCGTGCGTGTGCCCTCTGTCCACGGGCGTGGGTCTGCCCTCTGCCCACGGCGGGGGCCACGCCTGTGGACGTTCAGCCCAACCTGTGAGACGCCTGAGCTGTTCTTTCGGCAGAGGGTGGTTTCTTCCGTCTGGGGAGAGTTGCTTCTGACGCAGAGGTGGGCGGCTGGCGCTTTCTGCACGGGGCGGCTGGACGGCCTGCCAGGCTCCGCGTGGGGCGGGCAGTGTGGGCTCTGTCTCGTCAGGGAGGGAGGTCTGCGGGGGCCGAGCCCACCCTGCTCCTCTTGCCGTGCCGATCAGCCAGCGTCCCGGGACCCCTCCCCCAGGGCTCTGTTTGGGGGCTGGGGTTTCTCTGTACCTGCTGGGAACCCACAGGCCTTCGTGGGAGAAGAGGAAACGTTCTGGGGGAGGGTGGTGGACGGCCTCCAGATCGGCCTCAGAGTGGCTGGAATCAGAGGCCAGACGGGTGGTCTGGGGAGGTCAGTCAGGACAGAGCCGGCACGGGGGGGGGGGGACGCAGGGAACACAGGGCCCGGCTCCCTCCTCCCCAAAGTGAGCGTCTACACCCACCCTGACACTTACTAAGAATAGAGGTCGCGGGGATGAGAAAGGTTCCGGGGGCTGACGTCTCAGGCCAGACTCGCCTCTCCTCAGAGCCGGCGCCTGCTTCCAGCCCCCGCATGGGCCCCGGGAATGCACAGGCAGAGGCCATGGGGTGCTGGGGATGGCGACTCTGGGCAGGAGCGCAGCCCGGCCCTGGAGGCTGCGGGACACGCAGGCAGCCCCGTGTCTCAGGGCACTCCCCATCCGAGGCTCGCAGAACAGAAGGGAAACGGGCTCTCCCGTTGCCGTGGCAACCAGCCCCCACCCCAGGCGTCCGTCGGAATCTGTGCAGACCGTTTCTAACCAAGATTGGCCTCAACAGATTCATTCTGCCCTGAAGTGGAGCCTCACCTCAGACCAAACAAAGACATGAACAAACTTCTCGGGCCCCAGGAGGACCCAGGCTGCCATCCAAGGCCACGGGGAGGCCACGGGGAGGCCACAGGGCCTGTGTCGTCAGCAGGCCCCAGAGGAAGGAGAGCCTAGGCAGGTTCCAGCTCTGAAAGGTGCCCTGAGAGTCTGTGTTCACATGTGTCTGGGCCTGAGGCTTGGGCGGGGCTGTGAGTGGGCCCACCCTGGGCTCCCTGGGCCATGGGCAAGTGCAGCCCTTGGTGTCCGAGTGCCGGTGGGCAGAGGACCCCCCCGGGTGCGTCCTGACGGCCCCTCTGCAGACGCTGGGTGGCGGGGGATGGGCGTCGGTGCCGGTGCCCGCTTGCTCCTGCACAATCAGTGTTTTCTCTCTGAAATCACATTTTTCTCGTCCTTCCTAGACTGCAGGCCCCCGGGAGTGTCCTTCAGGGCGCGTCCTGGAACTGACACACCGGGGCAGGGGTCTACGGGGCACAGGGCTCCTGGAGGGCCAGGCTCAGGAGGGGCGTGCGGGGGATGCTCCGGCCCTGCTGGGGGCACACGGGCCTGAGGAGGTTCGCATCAGGAGGAGGAACGGCCGCGATGCTGCTTGGAGCCAGTGGGGAGGGCAGGTGCACGAGGATCCTCGCTGGTTTCGCAGGCCTGGGGAGCCGTGCTGGGTGTTGGGGGACAGCAGCCCTCGGCCGCATGGGAATGTTGGATGCGCCGGGACTTTGCTCCGACTCCTGGGGCAGGGATGCTGCCTCGCAGCTCCTCACCCGTTCTCCTCTGACGCCCTCCTGTCTGCTGACTGCCCACATGGTCCGCCGACGAGCCCATCGGAGAAGGACCGAGCTTCCCTCGGGAACCGGGAGCAGCCTCGAGGCATAGACCAGCGCGCAATGTGCTTGCCGTAAGCTCTCTGTGACCGGTGACCCCAGCCACCCACTCTCGCCCCGAGGACCTGCACCACACAGACACGTGCACGGTCAGTCCTGGGCCAGCCCAGTGAGGTCGGACGCGCCACACGGAGCAGGGTTCAACAAACCGCAGGGACCCGTTGGTGCCCGGAGCAGAGCACGTGGCACGGGCCACTTGCAGGTCCTGTTAGTGACGGGGCCATGAGGAAGTCAAGGTGACTCCAAAGCATGTCCATCCACACATCCTGGGGCTGGAAGGGAGCCTGGAGCCCCACAGGTCTGGGGTGAGGCAGCATCTCCCTCGCTCGGCCACAGGACGTCTTCGTGGCGGGAATGCGGGCTCCTCTCACGGCCGTGTCCACCGGCAGAGCACGCAGCCCCGGTGCCGGCTCTGTGGAGAGGAGCGGGGCGTGTCTCCTGCAGACCCAGAAGCGAAGGCGAGTCTGGGGAGGAGGGGCAGCCCTCGTAGCCGGGTCTTCGGCCCGATCCTTCCTCGGCTGGATCCCTGCTTCTCGCCCAGCTGGCGGCCAGGCTGTGCTCGGGTCGAGACCGAAGTGTGGACACCCAGCGGTTCGATGGTTTTATAGTAGGTCTAGTCCAGTTTCCAGACTTGCACCACTAACCGGGACTTGATGTTTCCTGAAAGGTTCCGTCCCTGCTGGGGTGGGATCCTGTGTCCTAGGGCCTGGTTCCCAGGTGGGGTGGCTCTGGGGAGTCCCCTTCTGTGGGGGCCATTCTCTGCCCATCCCCGTCGGTAAGGGCTGGACACCTGCCCCGCAGCCCCGTCCAGGGTGGTGGATACAGGCAGAGCTGGTTCCAGCCCACGTCATGTCATGGGGTCCTCTTGGTGGGGGAGCCCGGGAGCCCGGGAACTCTGCCCTGACACACACCACCCTCCAGCACCCTGCTCTGGCTCTGGTGACCCTGATACTCGCTCAGCACCTGCCCTGACCTCGTCTGCAAGGCTCCATCCCAGAGCCGTCCGTGATCTCAGGACACCACTGGCTGTGGCCCCTTCCTGGCAGCCGGCCCAGGAGACCAGCTGCTCTGGAGCCCTCTGGCCCAGCTCGAGCCTCTTGGTCCCCCATGTGGCCCGCTTGGCCTGTCTGCATCCCTGGGCACGTGCCCTGGCCAGGGCCACCCATTCAGCTGGGCTGTGGCTGGGAGGTTCCTGCCAGGGCTCTGGGCACTTGAGCCAAAGCAATTTCACCAGATTCGATGTGCTCAGAAGCACGTCTCTCCACCTGGCAATTCTGTCAGGATCGTGGTTTGTGTGAAGATTAACATCCCGAGTCACCGGTGTCCCGGTGCTGGCAGCGCAGGCGGCCCCGAGGCCGTCTCCCAGGGCTTCGCATCCTGAAACAGCTCCTCCTCACGTTTTAAGATATCCACAAGCATAAAAATCATCTTTAATTTCTAACCGTTTGTCAGCTGTTCCTCCTTGAGCGTCTGGAATGGCCGTGGTTCAGAACCGACGCGTGTGCGAGCCCGCGGGTGCGCGCGCCGGGGGCCGGCCCGACGGGAGCCGTGCCGGAGGGCGAGTGTGGGCCACGCATGTCTTTGCGCCTCTGTTTCAGGTGTTACTTTCTTGAGGATAGAAGGTTTCTTTTGTTTTGTTTTTGTAAAAAAAAAAAAAAAAGAACAATAAAATCAGCTTAAACAGTAAGAATGTGACATTTTCACGGCGGGGACGGTCGGGTGTTTTCACGAGCTCCTCAGTGCGGCCTGGATCACAAAGCAAAATGGGAAAGATAACAAAAACGAACTGCAAACTAAAAACCAAAATCGAGCAGCGGGGGAAAGGCAGGAAAACCGCTGAATCCTGAGGAAGAACTCGTGAGTACAAGTGCGTGTTTGCCCAAATACGTACTGCGAGGAGCCGGTGCGGTGCCCTTGGATCCCCCCTGCCCGGGTTCTCCCGTGACGCGAGCACCCCAGACAGACCGTGTGCAGGACCGCGGTGAGGACGGAAACTCGAGGCTTCGTGGGAACCACATCTGCAGGGAGACGGGGCCGCAGAGCCGAAGCCCAGCCCCGGGTCCTACCCCTCGTGGCCAGACGCCCACCGCTCTGGCCATGCCGCCATGCAGACCTGCCCCCCACCCCTCCAGGCTTCGGTCTGCTCCCGAGCCGGCCCGCGGATCAGCCCGCAAGTCTGCAAAAGCTAAGATCCTCATTCATTTCAATACATAGCTCACAGACGCCAAATATTTGACCAGGACGCCCATATGTTCTGCAGCGTCTTCCCGCTGGCGTGGCGTGCGGGGGAGCAACCGAGGAGCATGTAGGTGAGTGGGAGGTGGACGGAGGGCTGGGGAGTGTCGGGCACCCACGGCCGTCCGTGGCGGGAGGGTCCGCCAGCGCCTCACACGGGCCGCCGGCGCGGCCGCCAGTCACGCCCCGCCGCGGCCACCCCCCACTGCCCTGAACGCGCCTTTCTGTTCGTGGGACCCAGGTGCCACCTGGCCCCTGGTCTTCCCTGCCCTCCCCGGCCTCCCCAGGCCGAGCTCACAGGCCCGCACTGGCCTCTTCCCTCCTCATGCTGCCCCTGCCCATCAGCCTGGACCTGCCCAAGCCCCAGCCTCACGGCACCCCAAGGGGCTGGGACCTCCGCCCCTGCCCCGCCTCCTCCACAGTCCGGGGGCACCCTTGCTGGCCAGGCTGCCAGCCTTCTCCTGGGCAGGCAGAGCCGGTCTGTGGGGCGGTCTGCACGCGTCGCCCTGCCCAGGAGGGATGTGGGGAAGCAGGTGTGCGGCGTCTCACGGACATGACACCCCTCGGCCCAGCCTCCGGGTGGGACAACCCTGCTCCTTGGGCTTGGGGGGTGCCTCCGGCAGGGACAGCATGTGAGGCAGGAGGGCCTGGGCCTCCCAGCAGTCCGGGGCCTTGTCCCGCGTCGTCCTGACCACGGGGCGCCCGTCGGCAGCGGGTGGTCAAGAACGTGTGCGGACGCGTCCCGGGCGGGGACAGGGCTGCGCGGGCCCCGAAGCCAGGCCTGGCCGTCTCCCTGGGCAGAACGCCCCCCTGGGGATCTGGCTGGGACCCCTGAGCCTCGGGACCCCGGTGCCCCCGGAGCGTGAGGGTGCAGCTTTGCGGAGATGGTCCTGTCCCTCTTTGGAATCTCTCTGTGGGGCAGCTTTAATCCTGTCGCTCCGGAAACGCGATGAAAGAAGCCTTCTTAATCCTGCGTTTAATAAAAGATTTTCGATCAAGCAATTTTCTCCAAATGCAGTTTGGACGCAGCCGGATCCACCCAGTCGGCCTTTCAGACGACTTTCAGAGCCCCCGCTCTGCGTCCAGCCCTCCTCCCGTCGTGGAGTCCGCGGCACGGACGCCCCTGCTCCCACACTTCCCCGCAGCCCAGAGCGCCCGTGTGGGGCAAGGACAGGCCCGGGAACGTGGCAGCCTCATAGGCGGGTCCTGGACGCAAGCCCTGCCCACCACAGGTCAGCGCCGCAAGGACGCGGCGCTCGGTGCCTGGGTGAGGCCAGCCCACGTCCGCTGCCGTTTCCTGACCCGGGGCTCCGGTGGGACCGCAGGGTGCGGATGTGAACAGCGACCACGTCCTCTGACCCCACCCTGGCGGCCACAGAGGCCCCCGCTCCCTGCCGCTCCCACAGACGTGCGAGGCCGTTCCCTGACCTGGCGGCGCTGGCCGCGGGGAGGAGAGGGATCTGGACGGAGGAAAGCAATCACCGTCCCGGCCCCGGGCTCGTCTTTGTTTTCTGAACATCGGCACGTCCGTCCGCGCAGCTCTGGGCCGCCATCCGGGGGGTCCGCACAGTCCCGCGCTGGGACCTGGGCAGCAGGACGAGTGTCCTTGGCAGACGGGAGAGGAGGACCGTCTGCAGAGATGGCGTTAAATGGGATCTGATGCTCGATCCTGATGTTCAAAACCTGCGAACGGGAAACGGTGCGTCTTAAGTTCTCGAGGCCTGAGCAGCGCGTGTGAACCTGACCCTGCGGCGGAGCCCATGTGGGGCTCTTGAGTGCATGGCGCCCAGGGCCCCGGCGTCCCTGGCAGGCGGGGGACGGCCCCCGGGCCTCCTGCTGGGGCCCCGGCAGCATGTCGGGCTGCTCTGCCACGGGAGGGGGTGCTGGCTCCTGGGCTGGCGGCTCACAGTCCCTCGGGCGCTGCTGCCCCGAGCTTGGGCCACTCTCGGTGGTGCTCACGGTCCCCATGGTGACGGCCCAGCTGCGTCGGCCGCTGTCCCTCAGACTGACTCACCGAGACCAGCTGCCCTCAGGGAGGAGGCTCCCGTGCGCTCGCGTCTCTGGGCTGTCGGGACCCCCGGTGCCCCCCGCAAGCTCCTCCTCGCCTCGCTGAGCGCTCTTGCCACTGGCCTGCTCTGGAAGTGTCTCCTCCGCCGGTCCCAAACCCGTCCTGCCTGACCCTCGCCCTGCTGCCCCTGGATGTCCCAGCTTGGGGGGTGTCCTCATGGGGAGGACGGCCCCGATGCCCCCGAGGCCGGCACTGGCCCAGGAGAGGCAGAGGGAGCCTGCTTCCAGGAGCACGTGACTTCTCAGGGTGGTGGCCAGGGGCTGTCCCTTCACGGCTCACACCTGTCCTCGAGGTCCTGCCTTTCCTCTCACGTGGCCTCGTCAGAGGCACGAAGCTCCCAGGTCAAACCTGCAGACGCCTGGTCAGGGGCTGACTTACTTCTCTCACAGGTCACGCTCCCTCTGGCCACCTCTCCTGGCTCTCCTGGCCTGGGCTCCACCCCCAGTGGCCCCGCTTCGCCAGCCGTTCTGCTCCCGACGGCGCCCACTCCCTCCTCTTGGGCCTCTGAGAGAACCTTGGGGGCCAGGACCAGGGCTGGGGTCCTCCCTGCTGGGACTCTCGATGCCAGGTCCAGGCCAGACCCTGCCAGACTCACAGGCCTCAGTGGTCATGAGAGAGATGGGGGACAGAGAGAGAGACAGAGGGACCGAGGGGTTGGAAATGGAGAGAAGGACCCACCCCCTGGGTCTCTCGGGGGAGGCCCCATGGGGAGGAAACCTCTTGGGGAGGTTGTGCCCTGGAGAGGCTTAGGGAGCAGTGGGATGGAGGGTCAGAGAAGCCACTTGTATGCTGACCCCTTTTTTCTCCTTTGGTGACTGGCTGGTGTCAGAGCGGTGATCAGGGGCCTTGGGCTCTGGTCTGTCCGAAGCATTGGCTCGGGACGAGCTGACATCGCTGTCTTGTCTGGGTAGCTCCCGGGAGGCCCCGGCCGTCTGCCCTGGGTTTCCCCACCGTGTGCGCTGGCCTGTGTCCCTGCTGCCCAGGCAACTGTCAAGTCAGGTGTCCTCAGTGACAGGAACTCATGGGCCATGTGTTTGCTTCACAGCACAGCCAGCTTCTGGTCCAGGGCAAGTGGTTTCCGTGGTGATGCTTCCCTCCTGGCAGGGGTCCCTCTCGAGGAGAGGATAGGCTGCCCTGAGAGATGGGTGGGGGTCCTCCGCTTGGGTCTGGAGCGCCTGGAGCCAATGGAGGAAATGACTGCCTTTTATGGCGTGAGGGACGGCACTGAGCCTGAGTCAAAGGGCCGGCCAATCTGACTATCCAGGAGGAGCAAGCAGGGGTGGCTTCCTGGAGGAGGCAGCCTCTGAGCTGCACCTTGAGGGATGTTAGGAGCCCAGCGAGTGGGGAGAGATGGCTTCAGCAGGCGGGAGCAGGCCTGGCTGGCGGAATGTCCTCAAAGGCAGGAGGAAGCGGCCGGCATCTCAGGCAGAGGAGCCCTTCCTCCGGGGTGGGCCCCAGCGGGCCGGGGCCCGGGTCAAGAGCTGCACAGCAAGGGTCCGGCAGGAAAGGCCCAGAGCACGTGTTTTCGGCCTCTGCTCCCAGACTGCACCCCTCAGCAGCTTGTCCTATCGCGGCTGGATTCCAGCACAGGCGCAGGTTTTTGCGCTCTGCTCCGGGGGGACTAGAGGGCTCTCGGGCACACACAGAACCATCGAGTGCTCCGAGTAAACCCCGGATCCTTTTCCATTCCTGCATTTGGGTTCAGCAAACGTCTGTGGGGGCTCTGGCGGCCAGAGGCGGGCTAGACCCCGGGTCAGGGTGGATCTATGGGAGTCGCTGCCCGAGACGTTCCAGGACAGCCTGCCGGCCGCCTCACCGCCCTGCTTCCCGGCTCTGGGGCCAGAGGAGCCAGGGATGGGGCGAGCGGGGGCGGGGAGCCGGCCAGCCGGGCCTGGGGCCGCCACGCCTCTCCGCAGGAACGTGGCCCTGGCAGGGCTGGGCCTGTGAGGGATGAGGCTGCGCCTTCCTGCCTCAGGACCGCCCGGAGCCCTGCGGCCCAGCCCTCACGCGGCGCCGGGCTTGCTCGTTGGTTTCCGTCCGGTCCGCCGCAATCGAACACCGGCCAGAGCGGCCATTGGAGAGGTCGCTCCCGCGGTGAGAACTTCCCCGTCTCCGCCTGGAGCCCCAACACGGCTTCAGGGAAGAGCTGAGCGTTACTGGAAACCGGCGCGTCTGGAGACACGGAAATGGCCCCGTTGAGGGATCCTGTGGGAGGGACTGTGTGATCCGCCCGTGTGGAGGGACTTTTGGATGTGTGCTCATGGAGGGGTCTGTGTGTTGGCGCTGTGGGGAGGGGTCTGTCCGGAGGGGTCTGGGGGGAGTTTCTGTGGGGAGGTTCTGTGTCAGGGTGTGTGGGGCGGGGTCGGTGCGCGGAGGCAGCGGGCGTGGGGCCGTGGGCACAGGCGTACGGGGTTACGCAAGCATCGCCCCCACATGCCAGGAGGAGCCCCCTCTGAGCGTCTGACTGTGCAGGAGGCTCCCTTTTTCCAGTGGCCTGGAGGGTCAGGAGGTCACCACTGCCAGGACAGTGAGGTCAGGGTGCTCCCAGCCTGTAGACAGTGTTCCTCTGCCGGAGGTCACCCACATGTCGCAGGGCGGGGGTGGGCTGGGCCTGTGGGGCGCTCTGTGGCCAAGTTAACCCTTGCCAGAAGCCCCAGGGGATGTGGGACAAAATCCCACCAGGCTGTGCCCAGGGGACAGTGAAAGCTGACAGCCTCAGCCTGGGGTGGGGGTCTGGGGCCTGGAGACCCCTGGAGCCCTGGGCTGCTCCTGTTGCGCAGAGGGAGGGAGACAGGACTCCGGGCTCTCGGCGGACCCCCCTGAGAGAAGGCAGACTCGCGATGGCTTGGAGTCCGGAGCACGCACCCCAGGGCAACCCTGTGCCCAGCTCTGTCACACATGATGCTCTGGACCCACGCCCCATCGGCTCAAGCCCCCTCCCCACCTCCGCCTCGTGCCCACCCAGGGGCCCCCACAGCCGCCGGGGAGAAGACATTCCTCCAGCCTGTCCTGTCCAAGGCCTGCTGGACAGCCCTCACCACGACACAAGTGACTCCTTCCACTCGTAGCCTCCTGCTACCTCCTACTGGTCACGCATTGGCCGAATCCTGACATTTCAGAAAAAGCCTCACCTGGGCATCCCTGGCCCCTGGGGGGACACTGGGACCCAAGGCCATGCTCTGGCCGCAAGCCCAGGCTGGAGCGTGGGTCAGTGCTGAGCCCCACGCCCCACGCCGGGTACCAGCCGTGCCCTGCACGCACTGGATTTCTCCAGAAGCCCACGGTGCACCCCTTCTGCCCAGGGCCACGCGACAACCCTCTGCGTGAGGACTCCAACCTCTGGCAGATGGCACCGGTCACGTTGCTGCTTCACTTGAAGAAGCCCTCCAGTGACCTCCGGCCCCCTCCTGGGGGACAGAACGCCCCCCAACAGACCTGTGAGGCCTCGGGGGTCATGCAGCCCCTCCCCCTGCAGGGAATGGCCGTCCCTGGCCAGGTGGTGTGCGCACGCCGGACACTCAGGTCCCAGATCTGTGGTCCGCACCTCTGCTCTGGGATCCAGGCATCACCAGGACCCCGTTCACCAGTCCCAGCCGTAGGCAGCACCCCCAAACCTCCTTGTCTTCAGGCGCTCGGGCTTCCAGGACCCCTGGACCCTGACCCCCGTGCTCAGGAGAGCCTGACAGACGTGTCCGCTTCTGCCCTGTGCCCGTACCTCCTGGTGCCAGGGCCCTGCAGCACCCTCCCGCCCCCCGCCTCCTGCCCGAGTCACCTCCTTGTCCCCTGGGCCAGCAGAGGGTGAGGCAGGGCAGATGGCTGGCAACCCGGTCGTGCTCTCTGTGACCCAGTCCGCTGATTTTGGGAATGACCCAGAGAAACGAAGGCTACGTCTGAAAGCCAGGCTGGGTGAGCTCCCCGTGCTGCCACTCCTGATACCTGAACGGGGGGTGACCTAATGCCCGCGGCGGGGGACGGGTGCCCTGTGGGGTCTTCACAGGAGCAGCCACACTAGAAGGGGGTGTGGGTGGCCCCCGGGGCATCCCACCGCACACAGGAAGTGAGCCAGACAATTCCATCTGCGGGTTCAAGGGCGTCCCCAAGACAGGCCCGACGGGGATGTGTCCACAGGCCAGGCGTATGCCCCTGCGTGCCCTGGGTCACGCCCTGGAGAAGGAACGCCGTCCTGGGCAGGTTACCCCCCAACTCAGGGCCTACTCACCCCTCCAGAAAGTTCCTGGAGGAGAGAGGGCCCCTCCCACGAGACAGAGGAGAGGTGCCACGAGGCAGAGAGGCGATCGGCTTTCTGGTGCGGTGTAGCCACTGCCTGTGCCGGACCGGTGGGTGACAGGGAAGCCGGGTCCCTGCCTGGCACCTTGAGGCTGGAGGTGATGCGGAGCATCTGACTCACTGTGGAGGAAAACGTGACCCGCCTGGAGCCAGAGAGCCCTCTGGCTGAGCTTTTCTCCGTCCCGGCATTTACACGGCAGACTCGCCTCAGAGCGCCATCACACTTCACCTTTAGAAGCCGCCGGCTGCTGGGGGGCAGGTCTGCGTGGGACACAGGGCCATGCGGTGACTTTCGAAGGCTGTCTGCTTCTCCCTGTGTGTGACGTACAGCCTCGGCAGAGCGGGGTGTCCTTCCGGCCCGGGACGTCCCCTGACTCTGGATGTCCAGGTAGCTCCCTGCTCACTGCGCTGGGACGTCCCCTCAGAGGCCGCAGGCGTGCAGCACGGATCCCGAGGGCCGAGGGAAAGCGCTAGGGGACGTGCGGAGGCCACAGGCGGCCCCATGGAGGCCCCGGGCTCAGCCGGCCAGCGGACAGGCATCTGCGCGGTCAGCTGTGCTACCCGCTGGGCTGGGAGCCTCCGGGAGGCGGTCCCACTCAGCCGCAGACTCCACAGGAAGCCCAAGTCGGCGGGCGGCTAAGGCCCGAGTCCACCTCCATTCTGTCGCCTGTTACTTCCATCGCTTGTCCTTGAGCCGACCTTGGGGCCTGGGCCAGGGCAGGGGAAGGCACAAGCCCGCATGGGCCGAGGACACCTGCCAGGCTCTCCTCGTCCGGCTGCACAGTGTCCGAGGGCCAGGCCCCAGACGGCTGCTCGACCATCCCATGAGGACACACTCCCTGGAGAAAACGCTGCAGCTGGTGGCCCTGACCGTCTCTTCTGATGATGCGCGTCCTGGCCAGCCGGGCCTGAGGATGGGCAGCGGGTGTGACGCTCCAGACTTAGTCCCAGTGGCCGGTGGCCCAGCCCGTCCCGGGACCCCAGCCTGGGACTGTCCCCTGGGCAGCTTGGGATGTGCACGTGTGGTGGAGCCACAAGGGGCAAACCCCAAGAGACAGGCGTCCGCAGCAAATGGGAGCAAACGTACATCTCCGAGGGCATGGGGCGCGGTCCAGGGAAACCCGCTCAGCACGGGGTGGCGGAGGTCGGGCCTGGCCTGGCCCTGCTCCCCGGGAGGTTCCTGCAGGACCTTCCTGCCAGCACCTGCGTCCACCCACAAGCCCTTGTCCCCCCTTGGGGAGCCGCAGGGAGCCGTCTGGTGAACTGGACGTTTCCAATCTCCCACATGAGGTTCTTGGCACCGGGCACTAGGCTAACTTAGGGGCTGGGGCCAGGAAGCCTGGTCTGGAGGGGAGGGAGCCCCCCCGATGCTGCAGGTGAGAAGGGGCAGCTCAGCCCTGGCCGTGCCGTGCGCGACCCCCGTTCCTGCTGCAGGCCGTGTCCTCGGCCTGTCTGCTACCTTCCCTCCTCCACACATCGTGACCGAGGGTCGAGCTCCACGGCCTGTGTGATGACACGGCCATCGGGGGACGGGGAGCGCTCATCCCACCTGCTCCGGGGCCTGCTCCCTGTCCTGTCCCCCAGACAGCCGCACGCACAGTGTGACAGACAGACGGACCTCAGCCAAGAGGGCCCTGCCCTCACTGCGGGTCCCAGGGTCTCCCGGGGCCATGAGCTGGGAAGGTTATTCTCTGCCAGGTTTTCACCGAGGTCCGTGTCATTCATTTGAGTCTTTCTAGCTCTCCCCAGAAAGCCTTTGTGAGGATGGTCTGGAAGCCGTGGCCTGGGGCTCCGATGGGCTCTGCACAACCATTGTCCCCACGCGCTGCTGCGTGGACATCTCCCATGTGCACAGTGGGTCTGCCCAGTGCCGTCCTCCATGGTCAGATTCAGCCAGCTCTGAGCTGGCCTGGCCTGTCTGGGGGCTGGTGGTCAGTGTGGCGGGTCCCTGCACTGACTCGGAGCAGCTGGGGTGGACAGAGCTGGCTGCCAGCCTGAGACTGGGAGCCCGTGCCGGGGGACCCCTGTCTGGTCTGTGACCTGTGGCGGTGCTCAGCTCTCCTCACCTCTGACAAAACCCGTGTGCCCCCCCCCAAGGCCCTGGGAACATTGGGAGGGCCGTAGCGTGACCCCAGCGGAGCCGTCTTGTGGCTTGCCACAGAAACCAGGGTCCCTGTGGTCTTCCTGAGTCAGGGCTCCCAAGAACTCCCGGAAGGGGCCTGGCGTGGAGGGCCGGGCCTTGCCCTCTTATGTCCTTGGCTGCCACAGACCCCGCAGTGCTGAGCCCACCCAGCCATGAGAACATCGTCCTGGGTCCCCTCTATCCCTCTCTCTAATGCGCCTGGCAGAATGATGCGACTTCATACTCTGCCCTCTGTCCCTAGGTGGCCGCGTCGCCAGCAGGTGTGTCTGTGTTTTGGGTGACGGGTTTGTCCCAGTGGAAATCCTGTCTGTGTGTCCGTGATGGCCTCGCTCTGCAAGAAGCGATGCCCACAGAAGTCCTGCAAAGATGGACAGCTGTGGCCTGGGGACCGGGCTCCGAGGGCAGCCTCTCTCTGGTCTCGGCAAGGTGACCAGCACAAAACCCTGCCCTCAGATGCTCGGGCAGGCACACAGCTGCAGGGCTGGGGCCTTGGGCCTGCTCCCCGGGGAGTGTACGCCTGGCACCCTGGCACCCCCACCAACCCTAGCGTCCACACCAGGGTCACGTTCCCCATGGGTACGGTGGCCCCGTGCAGGTGTGGTCTCAGGGCATGAAATCCTTGCGGGGAACCCAGTGAGCCGCACCCTGCAGACGGCTGCCTCCTGGCGTTCCTCCGGCCTTCTCTGCAGCGACTCCCTTCTGCCCAGATCCCGGCTCGTCCCCAAATAGCGGTGTTGCCAGTTTCCCATTTAGGAGGAGGAGGTGCGCCACGAGGGTGAGCGGGGTGACTTCTGGGGGCCCAGGCACTCCCGGCACACGGGTGGTCTGTGCTGGGAAGAGGTCGGTGGGGAGGTGGGGCGGCGGGCGTGCTGTGCCCAGGGACGGGTCTTGCTCTGTGTGGTCATGCCAATTGGGGTCCCTGGAAGAGCTTGGAGAGCCTGGGCGGGTTCTCCTCTGCCCAGCGTCAGCCGGTCCATGCCCCAGCCCATCCTGTGCCTCCAGCCACTCCAGCTAAACCCAGATGGGGTCGGGTCTCCTGTCCCCATGGTCACCAGCCTGTGAGGCGCAAGGGTCACTCGGGTGGCTTGTCTGTTGCCTCGTGCCTGGGGAGACCTCCGGCCTTGGCTGGTCCCCGGCGGTGCCGGGTGGGACACCACTCAGACTGCGGTGCCGGCTGGCCCCGGAGACTAGGCATGAGCTCCTAATTCCCACGGTCTCTCCGAAACAAAGCAGCATAAAGTACTGCAGGTGTCCCGTTAGGAAGGTGCGTCTGTAAACCGAAGCCCGAGCATGGGGCATGAGGACAGAAGGGCTGGCCACACCCCGGCTCCCACAGCTTTGGCGAAACCAGCCCTGCCATGTCGGTGGACAGAGTGGGTCGGTTCCACCAAAGCTGCACTGCACGTGGACCAGGTGACACACGTGGTTTTGTTTCCTGCGTCAGCCTGCTGTGTTGTGAGGTCTCGGGGGGCAGGAGGGGGGCAGCTGTGGTCGCTTCTGGAGAACCTACACAGTGGAGGAGGCTGGGTGGGTGGCCGGTGTCCTTTCTCACGCTGTAGCCTTGGCAGGCACGGGCTATCCTGCATCTCAAGGGCTGGTAGCCAAGCATCCCGCCCACGGCTCTGCTTCCTCAGCCATGATGGCCACAGGCAGTGTGGGGTCCCCAAGGAGGTCGTGGCGGACCCTCCCCACCAGAGCGATGGTGCCACTAGTTGCTACCCGCACGGGGATGGGCCGTTACCAGGCTGCTCAGGGAGCGCGGTCTAGGCTCAGCTCCCAGCAGGCAGACGGCCCGGCAGTCTGGTCCCCCAGGCCCCGAGCCACGTCCTCCTCGCCCTGGTCGGGTCCTGCTCCGGCTCTGCTCGGCACAGCTGCTCCTCACAGGAGAGCTCCGGGCCGGGGGACCTCCAGCGGGCAGGGGAGGCAGGGCAGACGTTCCCAAGGCAGGCCAAGATCTGCCTGTCTTTCCCTGAGCTGTCCGTCCTGTGGCAGGACACAGAGGCCACGGTGGCCCAGGGAGACCGAGTCTGCAGGATGGCGTAGTGGGCGGTCCACCCCACACCCCAGGGACTCGCTCCCCGGTTCCCAGGTGACTCGGAGCAGGGGTGGGCCTTGCTTGGACAAGGAGTGGGCCAGGGTCTGGCAGCAGAGGTCGGGAGCCCAGGGAGCGAGGAGCATCTGGCTGAGTTGTCATTAGTCCAGGAGAGGACAGGGCCCCCGTGGGTCAGGCTGGGGGGGGAAGGCTGGTCCCTGGGGGGGCCCAGAACTGCAGGCCCGGCTGACATCTGCAAACCGGGGGCCCTGGCCTCAGACACCCCAGGGGTGAGGGTCCTCCCTGACATGGGACCCCCAGAGACGGCTCCTGGGATCCTGTCCCACAGGGGACGTTAGAAGCACCAGAGTCCCACCTCGGCCACATGACGGCAGGCGCCGGACCTTAACTGGGGCCACACCCAAGCCCACCTGCCGGCTGCAACCAGGCTGGCCACAGCCAGTGGGCTGTGAAGAACCGGCTCAGGGGGACCAACCACGGGTCACGGGTCAGATCCGCAGCGCGGGCTCCCTCCGCCCTCTTGGCTCCGGCCGGCAAGCTCGTGGTGATCTCGGCCGGGCGCGGAGCATGACCTCCCTGGGCAGGCCAGCTCGGGGCTGCTTCTGTCTGCGGACGGTGGGGCCACCATGGGCGGAGGATGCCCGCTGTGGCTCGGCCCTCGGGGGTCCCAAGTGCAGGGCCAGGGGCAGGGGGACGGGCATGGGGCCAGAATCCGGCTCCCGCCAGCACCCAGAGGTCGTCCAGGCTCACCCGTGCCTGCACCACTCACCTGGTGCCACTCGCCGGCCGTGGGTCCTAACCCGGCCCCCACCACCCCCAGGCCCACGACAGCCTCTAGGTGGTGCCTCTGGGCCGGTGGGCACGCGCGAGGGGCACAGCCCCCCTGCGTGACGCACCTGAGACCCAGAAACAGGCGAGCTGCTGTGGGGGCGGTGGGACTTCCACAGCCCATTGGGCCCCCGAGCGGCCTCCGTCGGGGAAGCCTTGCCAGGTTCAGCCGCGAGTCCTACGGCCCCGCTGAGGTCTGAGCCGGGCAGGTTCCTGCTTCCGCGCTGGAGGCTGGTTCCGAGTCAGTCCGTCAGTCCACACAGTTCGGCACACGCTCTCACACAGGCACTTTCTGAAGAGGAAAGTGCTTCAGTTTTCTCTCCAAATCTGCATTTCTGCGAAGTCAGAATTCACCCTGACCTTGGCACCGGAGTCGGCCCTCTGGGCAGAGCAGGGGCAGAGCGGGGCCCAGCCTCTGCCCTGCCTGGGACTCCTGGCCGGACACGTGCCTGCGCCTGGGGCTTGCACAGCAACCAGACAGCGGGGGCCTCCTCCCAGCGGGCTGTGCGAGTCCCTGAGTGGGCGAGTGGCGGTGTGCGCGGGCACCGCGGCAAGTGTGCGCTGGGGAGGACCTCCGCCGCTTTCTGCCATGGAAGCTACACGCCGGGCTAGGGCCGTCTCAGGAATCCAGGGACACGGGGCTGCGTGACATGGACAGGTCGCCCAAGCCCTCCCCCGGTCCGGGCCCAAGTGCTGCCCCGATGTCCCCGCCAGCGGTGGGTGAGCTTCCAGATGGGCAGGTGACGGACCCTATCCAGTGTGGGGCCGGGGTGCCAGACTTCCCAGCAGGCCTGCCCGTGCCCCTACCTGCTTCCCACAGGGAGCCCCACAGCCGCCTGAGCCGTGCCCCTGGGGCCTCCAGCTGTGCCGGTGTGTGTCCTGGGGGTGGGGGTAGGCTTGGCACCAAGGCCAGGGAACGTCGCCTTTTCCGTGTGCTCCGTGAAGCTCCTTCCTGGCCCCTTCTGGGGGCAGTGATGGGGAGGCAGCCCACCAGCTGCCCTCCGAGTGTCCAGGTGTGTGGTCTTTGGGGCTGCGAGTTGTCGGGCCTGAGCTCAGGAGGTCCGTGGAGGCCTCATCCTGCCCCCTGCCCACCAGCCTTGGGGTGGAGGTGAGGGTAGGGCTTCCCCCAGGGTCCTCACCTCCACCGGCCTAGGAGAGGGGACCCATGCTCATCTCCGACCCTCTGGGTGGGGGACCAGTGGAGAGTTCTGGAAGGGCCGGCCAGCACGCCCTGGACTGGGACACACGACGGGAGAAGAGCTCTCCAGAGGCCCGAGATAGGAGAGAAGGCATTTTCGTCAGCAGGACCGTGTCAACGTTGTTCAAGCCGGAAGCCAGGCCCACGAGGTGAACCTGCTTGAGAATAAGTGGCCCGTGGGGAGCCCGTCCTGTCACCGCCCCCCGTGCTCCTGTACTACAAAACCTGCGGTTGCTGCCGCGCGCTCATCTGCAGTGTCTGACGGACAACCCAGGGCGCCCCTGCCCGAGCGCGCCGAGAGCTCGGCTCCCCCGGAGGCTGTCCTCGCTGGGCGCAAGGAGACTCGTTCCCACTCTCAGAGACTCGAGAACGCTCGCTCATTCTGCACCCACACACGGGAGGATCCGGAAGTGCTGAAGGGGGACCCCAGCCGGCCGCTGGGACCCCAGCCGACCGATCCCAAGCGTCGCTCACAGGAGAAGGTGTCCGTCTGTCTGTCCCTCACCGAGCCCTCTGGGTCCTGTCACAGCAGGTGTAAGTCACACCCTACCTTCCCCCCGAGACGTCCGCAGAGATGCACGTCCGCTGCTTCTCCGTAAGCTCAGGAAACAGGACCAGGTGTTGGGGCCTGAGACGGCTGATAAGTGACCTCTGACCTCACGTTTGCCCTGGCTCAGGCCCACAGGAAGGACCCAGAGCCCTGGGGGCCAGCTCAGTGTGGACGTGGTGGTGCAGAGGCCCCCTGGCTGGCCACCCCTGCCCTCCTGCCCCAGGGGGCTGCCCCCGCCCGTCCCCAGACAGAAGGACGAGCCGCACCCAGCTCCACACCAGGGCCACGAATTCCAGTTCAGCAAATGCTGTTCTCTGGGGCCAGAGACCAAGCCCAGCAGATCGCGGACCACTCTCCCCTGCGTTCATCACTCGTAGCTGCCCGCTGGTGGACACTGGAAGGCTGTGGGTAAGTTCGTGACTTCTGAGCCAATAGATAGAGTGGGTTGGGCCCGAGGGTCCCCAACGAGGGTCAGCGAGCTGGGGCACCCTCATGAGTGGGCCTGAAGCTGTCCGTGCTGTCCCCCAGGGCAGGGCACCTGCTCTCCATGCTGCCCTACAGCCCCTGTGGCCAGCCTCCAGGCTGGAGGACACCAGCAGACGTGGGGACATTGTCGGGTCTGCCATTGTCCTGGTGCTCAGCCCCGTGGGTGGGATGTGGGGGCCAGGCTGCGGCGGCCTCTGATGCAGGAGCTCGCGGGCCAGGCTGTGGCGAAGCCAGGCTGTGTGGAGGCTGGGTGGGGGCACGGCAGGGTCTGTGGGAGAGCGTGTGCGTGTGCGTCTGTCCCAGGCCCCGTGTGGCCCCCTCAACCGCTGTCCCCAAACTGCATGGCTATGGAAACCCAGTGCTCCTCTGACTGGCTGTCCCCTGCTGACCCTCCCCCGCCCAGAGCCCTGCTGTCCCGGGCATGTGGCGTCAGGCCCCCAGGTGGGGACTAGGCCCGAAGGGGTCCCTCCTGGGACACCAGACGGGAGAAGAGCACATGGGTAAACGGAAAACAGGCGACTGAGAGTGAGCTGCTGTGGAGATGGAGTACTGCCAGCAGACCTATGTGTGTGGCCGGTGACTCCCAGCATGACCAGGGACAGAGTCAGGAAAAAGCGCCAATGGACGCAGTTAGCGGCAGCGTGAGGGGTTACTGAGGGGGCAGGACCGGCCCCCCTCCCTGGCCCCGTCTCGCTGCGGGGGTCACACGCTGGGTGGCCGGCATGGGCTGTGAGTGGGGCCCTCGATGCAAATCCCAGGAATCTGCAGTCTTAGAGGCACTTCTGGGAGGCACAGGGAAGCAGGATGGGGGCCAGAGGGCGTGGGTGCAGGGTCTGGGGTCTCGGGTTCCGGTGCTGGGTGTGAGGTGCGCTCCTGAGCCCCCGCCTGGAGTACCCGGGGGCCTGACGGGTGTTCACAGGGAAGGGCCGGGCTCCGAGCCGTACGAGGCCAGGTACACCCCATGTTGTGAGCGGCCCCGGGCTGCTGGTCTGGGGTCACTTCCAGAGTTGGGTGAGAAAATGCACAGCTCTGACCCGACTGACAGCACTTTGTCTCTCCTGTCAACACTTCCCAGCAGCCTCTGCATTGTCTCCCGGAGAAGAAGTCCCTGGACAGAGCCGGCGGCTCGGTGGCTCGGGTGACCTGGGCGAGCCCCGTGGAGCGGCGCAGAGAGGCAGGAGGAGCTGACCCCAGGGCCCCGAGATGCATGGCCGGAGAATCACAGCTCGGTCAACGAGCCCCGACGCTCTCGTCCGCACACACAGGTACGCGCACGTCAGAGCGCACTCAGAGAGGCTGTGCACGGATCCCGAAGGAACCATCAGGTATAAACGAGGCCGCGGCCCAGCGGGCAGGCTCCGCATGCGTGGGAAGCTCGGTGGGGTGGCCTACAAGCCCAGGCCACGGCTCAGACCACAGGAACGTAACCGGCAGAGCTGGGGCGGGGGGCACAGCCCGATGGACTGCGGAGAACCGTGCTCCCGAGGGGGTCACCAGGAGGGAGATACCTGGGGGTCACCTGGGGGGCTCCTGCAGGGGGACTCCCAGGGCTCTACTGACTCTCCCCAAGGATGGCTCCGTGCTGCCCAGGAGGCTCTGCTCAGACCCCTGTGGACAGGCGTCCCCAGGAGGAAACCACCTTCGTGCTCTGGCACATGAAACGGTTGGCTCTCTGGCGTGACTGCGTCCTTGGACACCACATCCGCTCTCGTCCCCGAGCTGGGTCTCTCCGAGGCCGGCGGGCACAGCGCCCCTTCCTGCCGGCTCGTTCACGCGCCGCAGGCATCTGTGACCCGACGGTATGGCTGCAAATTCCACTATTCCGGGTACCGAACAACGACACACAGAAGACTTTAAAAAATTAATTCCAAGTTTTTCCCCTTGATTTGTACTTAATTCACTAAAGCGGATTTCATTTGAAGAGGCTCTCTTCTCATCAAAAAAGCAAAACCAAAAAAAGGAAAAAGGCTCTATCTGTCTGTGTGATGTGAATAGTTCGTGGCGAGGCCGCACATCCCGTGGGAGAGCAGAAGGGCGGGGGCAGCCCTCCGGGGGACGCGGCCGGGCCCCTGCGAGGGTCCCAGCAGACTCCCGTCCCTGGGCGGACGGCCGGCGTAATGAGTGCAAACCATTCCCAGTTGCCGGCAGCTCTGCGGTGTCTCCCCACAGGCCAGAACAGGTGCGGCAGCATCTCCTCGGCACAAAGGGCCTCACCGCGGGCCGCCGGCATGTGCCAGGCCATGGGGTCATAGGCTGTCCCCAGGTGTACCTGTGGAAGGCCCGGAGGGAGTGCCCTGGGGTCACCGCGTGCAGCTTAGCCACTGCGAGCGTCCTCTGGCATTAGCAAGCCTGTCTGGGGCAGCCAGGGTGGCCGGGGGGACGTGTGCGCAGACAGGTTCAGCCGCGGCGGCTGCCCCGCGGCAGTGGTAGGGAGCGGGGTCCCTCCATGTGTTCATGAAGGGAGCTGGGTCCGGGGGCGAGGGCCTGGACAGCTGGCCTGGGCCCCCTTCCCTAACACTTGTCCCACTGAAGTTCAGGCTTCCACCTGTCCCGAGTATCTGGCCTCAGTCCACGTCTCGGGGACAGCTGTCCGGTGTCAGCCACTTGAAGGTGCATGTGGTCTCCGGGGGGTGGGGGGGACGCCTGCTGAGCGTAGCTGCCCTCAGCCCAGCCCCGCGGAGCCGCGTCCACCTTGGGGTCCTGCGTCCTCCCAGGGAGGTGCCTGGGGGCAGCCGGGCTCAGGTTCCGGAGGCCAGCGCCATCCTGGGGCTGGGAAGAGAGCGGAGTCTTTCTTCTAGGAGGTGCGGGGCCGCGAGAGGCCTTGGAGGATCTGTCCCCACGGAAGGGATGTCCAGAGGAGGAACGGTGGCACAGCAGGCAGCTGTCGCGGCCGTGCCCCCGGCCCTCGAGCCTCAGTGCAGCAGCTGCCTGGGCCGGCTTTGCCCTGGCGGCGCGTTTGCTTCCTTGACCCCAGGGGTGAGCAGAAGACACGGAGCCTCTGACCTGAGCGGACCCTCCTGCTCCAGCCCCCAGGGACGGCGTGATTAATCACAGGATGCAAATGGCCCACTTAAAACTCCATCACACCGGGATGGTTTGAGTCATTGTTCCGGACGGGAGGTGAGCGCAGAATTCCTAATGATCCACAAATCAAGGTCCCGCATGGTCGTTTTTGAAGAAAAGACCCACGGCTTCAGGGGGCCGCCCTGCGCCCCCAGGCCCCTGCTCCCACCCCTCACGGGCACGGTATTTGAGCTGTGCCCTGTCCCCGCAGATGCGTCTGGCTCCTGGGGCCCAGAGCCTGACTTGGGGACTGGTCGGCCCGGCCAGGGCACATGCTGTCAGCCGGCCCGCCCAGAAGGCACAGGGAGTTCTGGCATCTGTGCCACACGAGCCCACTGGCCTGCCCCGGGCCCCTGGCCGCCTCTGCGGCACGGCCCTGCCTGGTCCTGCCATCCTGGCGGTGTGCCCGCGTCACACGGGAGGCATGGCTTTGTGGAGCCCATGCACATTCCAGCAGGTTCCCCGTGGAAGAGCCACCTCCAGGCCCCAGTGCTGTCCTGGCTTCACTCCTGGGGCCAGCCTGGGCCTCCTGATGGGCCAGAAGCGAGGGGTGGTTGCCCCAGGGTTGGAGTGGTACCGGGGGCAGGTGGGCAGAGGGGAGCAGGCTGCTCTGTCTTTCCCCTTCTCTGTGGACCCAGTTCCAAGGCGGGGGGGGGGGGGCAGGAGAGAGAGCGACCGCCGTCCTGCAGCCCCTCTTCCCCCAGACTCCGCGGCTCGCTCAGGCCCATAGGGCCCGCCAGGACTTCCGGGTGGCTCTTCTACACTGTCCTGGTCTCAGCTGGGTTGGAAGGAGAGACAAGCCCGGGGACCAGTCACCCCTCGCTCAGCCCCGCCCCTGTTCTTCCTTCTTTCCAAGCACACCCTGTGTGGGGCACGTGTGGCTGGATCCCAGGCCTCCTTCCAACGGGGGAATGAGGGTGCTCACAAGACATATGCCGCCCCCAGACCCCCAGCCCACGGCCCAGAGGCCCCAGCCAGGCCTGGAGAGTTGTGGCCTCTGGTCACGTTGGTGCAGCACAAAGCAGGGCGGCCCACACTCCCTCTTCCCCATCCCCGTCCGGCTGCCCCAGGAGCTTCTGCCGCTGCAGTTGGTTCAGAACCAGATGGCCCGTGTTCCCGGACTGGACGGGTGCCCTGTGACCCCTGTCCCTGCCACCTGTTTGAGCAGGGCCCGGGCAACAGCTGCATGGGAGCAGGACGTGGCCAGCATTCAGGGCCGGGCAAGGCCAGCTGCCGAGACCCGCTGGGGCTCCGGTGTCTGTGCTGACGAGAGCGGTTTCACAGAGCTGAGGTGGTTTTCTGACACTTCTCTGCCACGGAGCCTCACCCCGTGGGCCAGTGGGACCTGGCCTCCGAGGTGGCTGGGCTGGGCCGTGGGAGGTGAGGGGTGGCCACGGGCATATGGGGTCAAGGGCAATTGTGTTGAAAGGGTCGGAGGCGGTCGGCCTGACGACTGACGGAGGAATAAGGGTTGAAGGGGTGACAGAGGCGCCATCCCTAGACATGACGGGCTCCGGGCTCCCTTGGCCTCTTTGGCCGTCTAGGCCCCAGTCCAGAGAAGCCCCACGCCCAGGGCTCTGGCGCAGGAGCGCGCTCGCCCGCTGCGGTGGGTC
Organism: Mustela putorius furo; assembly: GCF_011764305.1. Taxonomy (NCBI): domain Eukaryota; kingdom Metazoa; phylum Chordata; class Mammalia; order Carnivora; family Mustelidae; genus Mustela; species Mustela putorius. Next base: position 598,562 of record NW_025422057.1, read on the forward strand.
GCGTGTGGAAACAGCCGCGTCCTTGCTCGGCGTCTCTCCGTTCTCCCTCTCGCCCGGACTCTGCTCCTCTGTGGCCGCTTTTGGCCAAGGGGCTGCGGCGGTGCGTGTACCACCCGTTCTGGATGGGCCTCTCGGAGCCGTGCAGCCCCTGCTCGCGGTCCGGAGCCTGGGACACTGCGTGCTCAGGTGAGCTGGTCCCCGGGGACAGGAGCCGGTGTGGTGGGCACAAGCCACCCTGGCCGGGGCTGGATGCGGATGCCCGTGTGAGCCCAGTGGAGACAGGAGAGCCTCCAGCCAAGCCCCACAGAGCCACGGGCCGTGGACATGGAGGTGGCTTCGGTCTGGTGGGCCTGGGGAAGCTCACGGCAGACCCGTTCACTCCCTGAGAAACCTCGTGCCGCACCGAGAGGTGCCCCAGCCTGGCCCTGACTTCACACCGGCTCGTCCAGGGGTCTCGGCTGAGAGGTCCTGAGGGGGTCCCCGCAGGACGCTGTCGGCTCGGCCCGGCCTTCAGGCTGTGGGCTGTGGGTGGGCCATGGCGCAGGCGCCTCTGTCCTGGGGAACCAGACTTGGTGTCAGCGCGTCCCCCCAACCTGTCTGTGAGGCCCGGGGACAGCAGTGCTTGGGACGCGCCCCACCTCGCCCGGGGATTTGTGAGCCGGCAGGTGGCCGGGGACCAAACGAGGTCTGGGGTGACAGCCCGCGCCTGGGCCTTCGCATGGCCAGAGCCCCCAGCGGGCACACTCTGCCTCCGCAGACCCTCGCAGCTCAGAACGTGCTCCCGCCCAATCGTTTGTCACGGTCCACGCACATTTCCCTCCAAGTGGGACGAGAGCCACACCGCTCGGGAGCCGCGGAGCCGAGACGTCCCGTGGAGCCTGGAGGGCAGAGTCAGGGCCAGGAGAACGGTCCCTGAGAGAAGCTCAGAGCGGCACACAGTGACCGGGCACAGCCTCTCTCAGGAGTCCCGCTTCCCTCCACCAAGGCAGTCAATGGTCGCCAGCACCAAAACCAGGACCAGAACTGGGACTGGGACTGACACCAATACCAGCACCACGACCAGAGCCAGCACCACCAGCACCAGCACCAGCACAAGAGCCGACAGGACCGACACCGACACCAGCACCAGCGCCAGTTTCCAAACATCACTGAGGGGCCAGAGCTCACAGTCCAAGCAATGGCTGAGGGGACCAGCCACATTGACCTGTCCAGGGCTTGCCTCTCAGGGTCACTGGTGCTGTGAGCGGAGACCCCCTGGTCTCAGCGGGACCGTGTGGCTCCAGCATCTTTACAAAGTGCCCCCTTGCCAGGGGAGGCGCAGGAAGCCACCGGCGGGCTCCGTGGAGGCTGAGCAGGCCCACAAGGTGGTGGGTGTGGGGCGGGCGCGGGACAGGCCCAGAGCGGAAGTTTGTGGCGGGGACAGGCTCGCCAGCACAGGAGTGCGGCTTCGGGCCAGAGTTAGAGCTGGCTGCGGCCCGGGAGCTGAGGGCAGACACTGCCCCACCGGGCTTCCGGGGGAGAGGGCAGGTGTCCAGACGGGGCCCCTGATGCACGCCCGGGGTGAGGTGAGGTCTCCTCTCAGCTGAGTGAAAGCCATCATTCTCGCTCACTGCGCTGCTGGCTGGGAAGCGGCTCGTTCTCCTACACAAACAGCTGGGACCGGCCCGGGATGGAGATGTTGGTGTTCGTTGTCTAGGCTCTGCCCTAACCAATCACCACGAACGTGGGGGCTCACCGCCACAGAAGTGCCCTCTCTCACAACTCGGGAGGCCAACGTCGAGGAGTTGGCAGGGCTGCGCTCCCTCCAGGGGCTCTGGGGAGATTCTGGGTTTTGTCCGGCCTTCGACAGCCCCGCGCCTGTCGGCTTTCCCTGACGTGCTGGCCGCACGACCCCGCCTCTGCCTCACTCAGGGCCCACCCGGACGAGCGAGGACCATCTCACGTCGAGGTCTTCATCCTTTTCCGAAGGCGGCTGCACGCACGGGTGTCGGGAGACATGGCCAGGACATTTGGGGGCCGCCACACTCCACCACACTCTTCGGTCCTGGGGACTCCCAGCCCGGGTCGTCGGGGTGAGGTGGACGCGTCGACAGGCGAGGGCACGGCAGCAGCGGGGGCAGGACAGATTCCCCGGGATTCCCTCCCGGTGGACAAGACAACCCGCTCGGGGTAACGCAGGTTGCACTTAGCGTGGGCCCTGAAAACAGAGTGCATGGAACCCACAAAGAGCTATGACGCCCTCCTTGGGATCCAGCCCGGGCAGAGCTGGCAAGTCACAGGCAGGCCTGGAGCGGGTGAAGTCCGCGGAGCTCGAAACCCAAGATGCAGACTTTCAGACCCAGTCCCGCAACTCCCGAGTCTTGGTCCGCTCCCCTGAGGGCAGGTGCGCGGTGCTGGGGCTCACCCGGTCCGGGCGGGATGCGTCTATCCTTGGGGCACCTGCTTCCGGGCATCCGTGACCCCGACACTGCACTGACGACCAGGAAAGGCTTCGATTGAGTAACCTCGACAGGCGGAGATTAGTCCCCTCTGCTGAGGGAGGGGGCTCTGCTGGACCACGACGCCGTAGGGTGCCTGGCACACAAGGTGCTCCAGACCCAGGAGCCGTGTCCACGCATGGCCCCCGCGCGGACACCCTGGGAGGACTTCTGGCAGAGAGCCGTGCTCCTGACCCCTGCTAACTCCTGACCCATGTCAATGGGGAATCTTGGTGGTGTCTACACGGACATGATGGACCCCGAGCCGGGCACACAGGCACTCGTTGGCTGTCCGCGATGCACTGATGGCCCGATCTGGGATGTCCACTTCTCAGAGCGCTTCCTGTGGACCCTGGTGGAGCCCACCGTCCTGGGTCCTCGCAACAATCGGGACAATCTGGGATCCAGGTGAGGGTCCCTCGGCTCAGAAATATAGATGCGCCCGAAATGAAGGTCGGCAGCCCCACTTCCCCCGAAGGTTTGGGTTCAGTATTTCCGCCATAATTTTCTTGGTCACAACTTCACTATTTATTTGGAATTTATTTTGGACCTGAACATTTGAGGTTTTTCTTGGGAAAAGAAAATGTTCCTTATTACTTCAAATTTTTTTTCTTACTTTCCCAATTTTGGAACGGGGCCTATGAACTAAATCTATAATGTGGCATCATCTTTTTATACTAAATATAATTTTAAATGTTATATGTTGGCAGAAGTGGAAAGTTTATCATAAAAGGTTTCCCTAAAATATTCCAAAACTGCACTTCCTTGAGACTAGATTGATTAAAAATGTATTAGCTTTTATTTGAGACGCTCCAACATTTTAAGGCTGTTACATCGGGTAAAAGGTTTACCTTTTTATATTTTAAACATTAATGTGTTTCTTAAAATGATGGTTTCTCTACAAAGCAAAAATGTTTAGCCTTTTAAACCTTTATATCCTAAATAATTCTTAAAATGCCCTTCTCGGACGCTCACCCTGGCTGTGCTTCCGCGCAGGCTGGAGGTTTGTGGAAGGAGCACATTCCTTGCAGTGCCCCGTGGCGGCCGCCGGGCCCCGTGAAGAAAGGAGCTATGACGGCCGCGTCTCTCCCAGAACCGCCGTCTCATGGGAGCTGAACAACAGCCGCGGGGACGGGGGGGCCGTCGTCACTCCTGCTCACGGAGGAAAGGGGTCCTCAGCCCGCCAGGGTCACCGGGCACCAAAGTGAGGAACCCGTCCCCGCCTTGCCCGCTCCCGGGTGGACACTGAGTGGACCCGGAGCAGGGCTCAGCCCGCCAGGAGCCCCAGAGTGTCGGCAGGACACGTCATGTGCTTTCGTGGGATGTTCTCCGTCCACGGTACGTTTCCTTCAGCAAGAAGGATTTAATGATTTCTGCAACGTGCGATCCATGCTCTCAATCAAACGACACAAAAAACCACCAAGAAAGTAAAAAAATCCCCAAAATCTAACGGCTCACATATTCATAGCTAGAAAGACATCATTTTAAAAAACTGGGCTAATGCATACGTAGCGTTTTAATAAAACATACAATTAATTTTACTGGAAATGAACCGGAGAGGAACCAGTTGAAGCAAACCAGAAGCAGCAGAAACACCAGAGAAATGTTGCTCCCCGGTAAGAGGGGTTTCGAGGACCCGGCCGTCCCGGGTCTCACCTCGAGAGGCACACGGGTCCTCACGACTTGTGCAACCACTGACCCTGGGGCCACACCCGCAGAGCCCTGACTGTGGCTAGGGTGCGGCTGGCGTTGGACGCTCCTCTGGCCGTCGGGACCCACAGCCGAGGCGGAGACCAGCGCCTGCAGACAAAACTGTCAGGAACTGCCAAGCGGCTCCAGTACTGAGCCCTGGAAACCCTGTGCCACGCCCTGTGCAAGGGTCAGTGCACCTGCCACCGCCTCCACCCCGTGGCCACGGCCCCCACCTCACGTCGTGATCTCGTGCCCACAAAGGAGGGGTGCAGGGTGAGCTCTGGGTCCTGCCGCGACACTCGCCCCACCATTCGGGCCCGTTCCGGGTGGAAGGGACTTGAGCGCGTCTGTCCCAAGCCCATGGCTTCTGCTCCTCGGGGGCCCTCACACCGCTCTGCTCCGGGTACCCAGTCCCGTCGCCGGAGATGCGTCCGCACGAGCTCTGAGGTCTCCGTTTGGGAGAAGGGCCGGCGGCCGCACGCCCTGCGTCTGCAGATTCCAGGCCCTCCCCGCTGGCTGTGCTCCTTTGGCAGCCGGAGGGCCCCTCCGGGAGGCACGCAGGTGGCCGGAACTTCCATGGACGTTGCACGATCGTGTCTTTGTTCTTGAGGCTTTGCCAGGAGGGGTCTTGGCTGGCAATCCCGTGTCCCCAAGAGCTCGAGGACACTGTCCACCGTCCAGCGCTCTGAGCGCTCTCAATGCCGCTTCTGCGCCCTCTTGCTCCCGAATGGCTCGGTGCGGGTCACCTCTGGATTCCACGCGCTCATCTCACTGGAACTCGTTGTTTCCTGGTTTTCCGTGGTTTCTTCGAGCCCGTGGCCACGTCCCCGATGTTGTTTTGGCCCCACAGGGAGCGTCCGTCTGTGCCACACGCCCCCCCGCTCTCAGCCCGGCCCGTCTCCAGGCTTCTCCTTGCGTTTCCACAGCAGCCCCGGCTCTGGGTCCTTGTCCTCCTTCAGACCTGTCTGCTCTGGAGGGCCACTTCCCCCTCGGGTCCTCTGACCTCCCTCAGGTGCGCGGTCCCTGCCTGTCCCTGCTGTCTGTCTCCCCACTGGCCTCTCCCTGGCGCTGTCCACAGCTGGCTCTGGCTGGCTTCCAGGGGGAAAATGCGTTCCGTGAGATGCAGGTGGCGCCCTCACGGCCACTGGGTCTTCTTGGCAATGTCCCCAGGACCCGTGGCTGCTGCTTCCCTCCCCTAAGGCAGGCACGGGCCGAGCTCACAGGCTCTCAGCTCTGTCCCGATGGCCGACCCAGCGCCCGCGGCTCCTTTGGCTCCTTCTCACGTGGTCCTGAGTTCCCTCCTCCACCAGGGCTTGACTGGACTCTCGAGCCCAAATTCTGGTCAAATAAGGGGTGTCATTGCCTTTTGGGTATGCAGCCCACTGTGGATGCAGCAACGTCCAGCTCAAGGCCTTTTGAGTTTTGGCTTGTGGTGTGATTGCCGGTCGGAGGCACGGTGGGGGCCCCGCACTGGAGAGGCTTCTCTGGCTCTTGTTTGGCTGTTCCGGGGATGTGTGCACGGGGAGACCAGACGTGTGGCGGGTACGCCCTCCCCGGAAGTCCCCAGCCATTCCACGTTTCATCCTGCGCCCCCTGCCCCCCGCCCCAGTGACCAGCAGCTCCTGGGGGACTGGCTCCTGCTGGAGGGGACAGCAAGCTGCGATTTTACCCTAAATGGAGCCACGATTTCACCGGGAAAGGAAGCCCCACTCTAGGCACGCGGCACCTGGGGAAGGTGCCGGCAGTTTCCTCCTGGTTCAGGGTGTTCTCTAGGTGCTGCTCAGTATAGTTCGCAGATCGGGGATGCCCTCAAGCCCGGGCCCGCTGGCTGGGGAGTCCTAGTGACAGGATGTGTGTGCACGCGCCAAATGTGTGCGCGCTGCTCCTGGGCTGCCTCGGCCACCTGATCTCAGCCTGCGCTCCTGCTCCCGGTCAGGGCGCTCCCGGGCTGGCAGGGACCCGGTGCGGCGGCCCCGGGAGGAGGTGGTGCGCAGGGCCTCTGGCAAGTTCGGGTCCCCCCGCCCCCCCCGGGGCAGAGCAGGACAGAAGGTCACGGGTGGCCTGAATCAGTCCCAGCAGAAGTGCTCAAGGAGCTCACAGACGCTGTCCCTCCCAGGACGAGGCCCCGGCACCTCGCTCCGACCTTCCTCTCTGGCCGCTCAGCTGAATCGCCTGGAGATGTTCCCAACTGGACTTTTCTCCACTTCAAGAATGGGGCTCAGAGCTGACTCGCCTGGGGGGCTGCTCTCCAGTCCCCAGTGGGCTGCACACCAAGGGCCCAAGAAGCCTGAGCCCCTCCGTCGCCCACCCTGCTCCCCACCCTCCTTCCTGGACGGCCTGTTCACCCTCCGGGCCGGTGCTGGACAGCTGCACTGGGGGACGACGCTCTTTTCCTGGGTCCCTCAGTTGCCTCTGAGTGGACATCCTGCCTGTATCTGGTGGTCTCAGTCACCTGTGCCCGGGAAGACCAGTGTTCCGGGACGGGGCTGACAGCTCACCAGGGCTGGTCTCTAGGTGTCCCTGTCCACACTGCGGCTCCAGTGTGACCGATCGGTGACCCTTTGATTTGACTGACAGGTGTTGACCCGCCCTGCAGGTTGGGCAGCGTACTGGGGTCCCGAGGGCAAGCCTGACCTGGGCTGAGCCACAGGGTCACCGGGGCGCAGGTGAGCGGGTGTTAGAATGGGGCCCACACCCAGAGCGCACACCGGCTGGCCGGGGCCAACGCAGGCCCTCAGGCCTACACGGGGAGGGTCCAGCTCGCTCCTGGGGGTGATGCAGGGGCAGGGCCAGGATAGCGACCGGCGGGCAGGACCACTCAGGGGGCTGCAAGGAGCTGGTAGGGCCCCCAAGGGCAGGAGGCCACCATGAAGACACGCTGGCACGTCCCACCGGCTAGCGACCCCAGGCGGGGCTGGGTGCCGGAAGGCTGGTGGGAAGGTGCTGATGGGCCAGCGTCTGCAAGCGGCGGGCGCCTGGGGGCCGGGCCTCCTGGGGGGACGTGAGGGGCAGCAGCTGATGCTGCCCGAGGAGCCACATGCCGGCGGCGACTCCCGTGGCCGCTGGAAGAGCGTGCCCCTCGTGCCCGGGCGCCCAGGCCTGTGGAGAGCGGGAGGCGGCTCCGAGGGAGGAAAGATACTGAGAAGCTTAAACGCGCCAAGGGCAGCGCGTCCTGCCCCTGCCCCGGGCCTGCTCCTGTGCAAGCGGGCCAGCTTCGCGGAGTGTGTGGGGACGCCGCTGCCCGGGCCGCGCCCACCTCGGCGCCAGGAGGCCGGGCCTGGCTTCCTCCCCGTCGCCTTCGAAGGCCGGGAGCGTCTGCCGGTCCTGGTCCGCGTTTCAGGAGAGGAATCGCGGGCTTTGGGCGGCAGGACACTTGCTGTCAGAGAACGAGATGGATGCGTCCTGGCGCCCGGAGCCGTCGTGTGGCTCCCGGAGCTGCCGAGCCAGACCGTCCTGTGGCTCCCAACCCTGCTCAGACGTTGCGCTTTTGAAGTTTTATTTTTAACCAGAACATCCAAGCCCGTGAGTGGGGGCTGGGACGAGGGTGCAGGGTCCCACCCGAGGAGGGACGTCTGGGTGTCGACGGGACAAACACGGCCTGACCTGCCTGCGGCGGCGCCTCCCCCGGCCGGCAGGTGCTCCGTGACGCGGCCGAGGGCCAACGGGGCTGCTGACCGGCAGGAACCGAGTGTTGGAAATCCTTGGAGCTGCCCCCAGCCTGGGAATTGGGCGGGTCGCCGGCCTCGCTTGCTCAGTTCCCAGCTTCAAGCACAATAACGGCGTTGCCTCCCTGTGGTTCCGGGAGGCCCCGTGGGGCCGTGTGCACCGGCATTCAGCACAGTTGAGGGAGCACAGAAACGTTTTTCATCTTTCCGAAAGCAAGCCCAGCATGCTCCTCCCACCGCACAAGGCCCAGAGCTTTCCCGGGACTGGAGGTCACGGGGTGTGGGCACGGTCGCCTGGGTCCTCCCCACCTGAAGCCGTGGCTCCCACAGCACACGGACCAGCCACTGCCGCTTCTCAGGTTTGCCGGGCTTCGGTGTCAGAAATCTCCGCCCGCTGCAGACCGTTGGCTCCTACCCTCCCCGGAGCAGCCCGGATCCCGGTGCCAAGGGCAGGAGGGGCCGTCCCCTGGAGAAGGGGCTGCGGGGCTTGGAGAGGAAGGTCCCAAACACGGGCTTTGTCCAGAGACATGCCCGTTGGCACCGTGTCCTGCCTTGGGGACCCTGTGACCTGGGCAGACACATGGGGCCCCGCGTACAAGGACCCCATGCTTGGGTTAGTGCTGTTGCTATCTTGAAATCCATCATAGGTTTTCAACACGGACCCCACATTTCCATCTTGTGCTGGACCTTGAAAATCAAGTCACCAGTCCTACCTGCGGGCCACGTGGGCCTGTCCTCTGGCCAGTAAGGCAGCCGGTGAAGGGACATCCAGAAAACCCGGTGGGGGCAGGCATGTGGGCACAGCAGGCCTCACGCACCCTCGACGGGGCTTCCTCCCAGCTCTGTCACCGGCCTAAAGGATGCAAGGCAGGACCGGGAGAGAGGATGTCTGAGGCCCCCACCCTGCCAGACACGCGGGCTGGGGTCCTGTCTCTCAGGGGGAGGGGGGAGGGTGGGTGACCCTGTGCCCTGGCTGCCCTCACTGAACCAATGCCAGGAGGGGCGGCCACACCTGTCGTGGTGCTGTGTGATCAGGGCCCTGATCATGGGACAGGGCCAGCCCCTTCTCTGTCACGGGGGACCTCGGGACATGACTGCGAGGTTCAGGGACAGTGAAGTCTGGGCCCGGACACATGTGTTGGAGGGGGTGGCCCTACCCCTCACGTCCCCCCCATGTCTCCAACGCTTGCCACAGCAAATGCACTGGAAAACGTCCGGTTGTCACGGCTACTTTCCACGTACAAACAGTTTAGGCCTAATTATCAAAAATGATTCCTACGTCTAGGCTGTTAAAATCCGTTAACCATGGAGAATTCTCAGCGTGAGTCAATACATCTATTTTCTTGGCACTTTTTAACAGGAGTTTTCTTTGTTTTTGCTCCAAGGCAAAAAGGATTCTTTTAAAAAAAAACCTCCTTTAAAAGTGTTTTGAGAGCGTACAAAATGTGCATCTAGAGAAAACCACAAATAAAACACTTTAAAACCCCACAGCACTGTGTTCTTTTCCAGAAGTCGCCCTGGGACAGGTGTCAGTAGGGCCCAATTTCTCGGGCGATTGCAACAGAATTAACGCTCACGGACACTCGAATTGGGAGGGCCAAGCCGGGCTCCCGGCTCGCCGGGTCAGTCAGTCACTCCTCGGACACAGCGAGCAGCGGGCAGGTTGCACGGACGCGCGCCGACGCGTATGCTGTGGTGACTGAACTGGGCACGGCATTAAACCCGAAACAGCAGGAAAATGGAGACGGGACCTCTGTGTCACTTAGTGTCACGGGAAAAATGATCTCCCGTTCAGTCAGCCTGGGTACATGGGCGAAGCAGACAGACCCGGACAGCGTGGACAGGGGTCTCGGGTCAGTGGCAGCGTGTGTGGGCGGTTACGTTGGTCTGCAGAGCTGTCCTTCCTTTAGTGGCTTGTCGAGGCCGTGCTCACGGGCTCCTCTGAAGGGGGCTCAGTGTCCTTAGGTCACTGCCTGCGGCCAGAGCGGAGAGCATCCTGCTGCCGTCAGCTCTGCGGCCCAGGACCGACTGTCCTGAGGCTCGAGGCAGGGACACTGCACTTGTCCCTGCACCAAAGCTTCTGGCCATTCTGCCCCCGGGTTGGAGGGCAAAGTGGAGGCATCGTAAGGACTCGGTATTTCTACACGAGGCTGTTTAGAAAAGAACATTGAAACCCACGTGGGTGAGCTGCGTTTACTCAGCCGTCGGCACGAGGCCTGACCCCACCGTGTGCTCTTGGGCCTGTCTCACCGGCACTGACGTAGACGCTGCGGTCTTCACCAGCTGCCAAAGCACCGCGGTTGGAAGACCAAACCCAGAGGACAAGGGCCAGATCCTGGCATGGACGAGCAGCGGATCCCCGTTTCCAGGGGCCGCTCAACCGCCTCGGGCCAGAACCACGTGCGCTGGAGCCGTGGGCTCGCAGAGACGGAGGCTCAGCTGCGGGGTCCACCAGAGAACGCCGGGCAAAGTGCAGACACTAGACGTGAAAAAGCAGGAGATTCTCCAGAAACTGGCAAAATCATCCTGGTACACGGAGATGCAACGGGCCAGAGCAGCCGTTCTTGGAAAAGAACAAAGTGGGGAGGCCTCGCATGACCTGGTTTCAAAGGCTGCTACCACGTGGCCGTCGTCATGGCTCTGGGGCTCTGGCGTGGACAGACGCAGGGGCCGCTGCCATGGGATCTAGAGCCAGAGATCTGCCCTCACACTTAGGGCCAATCGACTTTCAGCAAAGGCACAAAAGCAATTAAAAGGGGGAGACGGTCACCTCAACTCACGAGGCCAGGAGCACCGGGCGGCCCTGTGTAAAAAGAGGGATTATACGAAAGGGACAAATTTGATCAAAATGGATAAAGGACCGAAAGGAACCAACAAGAATTATAAAACTCTTAAAAGAAGGCACGGGAGAGGCTCTCGGTGACCTTGGCTCGGGCAGGGATGTCTGGGACGTGGCGCACGAGTGATTGCGGACAGCACTGGCTGACGGAGCCTCAGAAGACAGCGTGTATGAGGGGAGACGAGCCGCGGACGGGGGAGCCGCGGGCAAGCCCCGCAGCTGGTGGGGCCTCGCGTCCGGACGGGAAGAAACCGCTGCTCTGGTACCGCAGTGCCGTGAGCAAACACGGGGCAGAGACATCACCGGCAGGGGCTGGTCTGTCCCCTTGACAGCTGTGCTCACGCTTCCTCAGCCATCCCTGGGGGACCCCCAGACGCGTGCTCGGCGTGGCCCTCGGGTCCCGTTTCCGGGAGAACGGCCTCCCTCCACGGGGCTCCTCGGCCGCCCTCCTCCACCGTGACCCCCAAGTCCTGTCCACTCACACTTCTGAGCGCAGGGTCCCCGCCTCTGTCAGAATGTGGTACGTTTTCCCTCCCTGCACCGGTCAGCTTCGGGGCCGACCTGCCCCTCGGTGGAGGCCTGTGCCGCGGTGGCCGGCGGCCGCGTCCACACTGTCCGGCAAGGGCAGGGCCGGAGGGCCTCTCTCCTGGGCCTCTCGGCTTCTCCGGGGGAAGAAGGCAGCCGGTCCCCTCGCCAGGTTCTGGGCCCTGAGGTGGGGGGAGGGCTGGCACTGTCCTGGTCACGTGGTCCTCACGCCTTCACCACGGCTGCGGTTGCGCAGGCCAAGTCCCCTCGGCACGATTCCTCCCCGGATGAAGGTCCCGGGCCGGGAGGCACCTGAGCCCTGCACACAGCGTCGCTGAGACATCCTCTCTCCTGACGCCGCAAACTCGGATAAAGACCTCGTCTCCCTTGGGTTTACTTTGTTCGGAGTAATTAAAGCCAAGTTTAGCCGCGCACGTTATCACGCGTCTCGCTTCTTCCTGGAGTGTGTTGACGCGTCGGTTCATTCTGCCTGAGATGTGTGGGGGAAGCATCCCTGTTTGCAGGGCCTGGCGGGACAGCGGGGCAGCCCGGTGCCCGTCCCGGTGTGTGTGCCTCTGTGTGTGCACACGTGTGCACGTGCGTGTGGGCACAGCTGTTCCTGGCGCACACTGGTCCCGGAGGAAGGACCCAAGGTCGTGGGTTCAACGCAGACGTGTGGGTCCTGGGGGAGGGGGCGTCCCTTGGAGCGGTGGCCTGAGGAGAGTCTGCTCTGTGGTCACGAGCGTCCACCTTGCCAATGAGAGAGCTCCCGGAACACATAGGGGCTCCTTAGGACCCCTTTAGTGCCCCTGGGCAAGCAGCCCCGTCAGGCGCAGAGCCGGCCCCGCTGGGCTCAGGGGCAGCTGGGGCGGACGATGGCCCAGGGTGGTTGCGCCTCTCCCAGGGGCTGGCCGGGGCTCCTGTGTCCTGCCTGGAACAGCAGCCCGGAGCCCACAGTTAGAGTGATATCCTGTCTGCTCCTCCCGGAGCTGGGGGCTGCTGCCCCGGGGCTAGGGCCCCGCTGAGACCCTCCTGCAGGGACCCCAGGGCCTGTTTGCCTCCCGGTCACTGTGGAAGGCCCTCGGCTGCGAGGGGCTCGGCCTGGTGGGGACGGTGTGCGAGCACGAGCCCGACAGGCTGGCGTCCTGACGACGAAGCCATCAGCCGCTGCCCCTCGAATGTTTGAGGCTTGAAGGCACACGGAAAGTAGAGTCCGAGGACGGTCTCCAGAGGAGAAAGACAGGAGTGAGGACAGAGCCCTTTTGAAGAAGGCAAAACACACTCGTAAAGTGTTTCTTAAATGTGAACGCTCTTCCTTTTTAAGCCTGCTGGTTTTTTTCCATTTTCTCTGTTTTGATGACAAGTGCTAAATTGTCCATCTCCCCCCACAAGTCCTATTTTGGGAGACTTCACTGCAGCTTCCCGCAACTATGAGCAGTTATTCGTCCTGATTACAATCTGCTGGCTTCGCTTCTGTGAGCTTCTCGCCACACGCGGACGGCCCGGGCCGGGTGCCCCGAGGACGGGGACCTGCTGTGCCTCTACCCGGGAAGCGGCAGGCACCCCCTCCTCTGTCAGAGCCCCACTCAGGTCAGCTGAGCTCGCGCATCCTGCCGGAACCCTGTGCCCCCTCTCCAAGTTCATCTCGTGGGGCTCTCGCCGTCTCTGCCTCACACTCCAGGCCTCTGGGCAGCTTCCTGGCCAGGCCACCTCGGCCCCTGTCCTCCCAAGGGGCGGGGGTCACCACGGCCAGGCAAGTCCTCGGTTGGGGGGAGGTCAGGGGAAGGCAGGGACCTGGGTTTCTGTCTGCTCACAGGCGCCCCTGCGGCTGCTCAGGGCACAGCTTCTGGGAGACTGAAGCCTGCGTTTAGCGAAATGGAACCTGCCCCGGGGGGGGGGGGGGGGGGGACTGTCATGTTTTCAGACCGATGGGGAAGGCAGACTGGCTTGAGCGCCACGGAAACCGGACCTGCTGTCCCATTCGAGTCTGCAGGAGCTCACCTGCCGTCAGGATCACGAAGGCTCATTAGGAAGCTCGCTGTGTCCTTGCCGCTCTCTCGCCGGGCGGGGGCCGGCGTGCTGGGCGGACGGACTGCCGACCGGCCTGCGACCCCCCACACCCACGGTTCCCGCGTGGGGCCCCTGACGGGCGGATGCACAATGTCTGGGGTGGGGGAGCCTCGGGGCCTTGTCTGAGGGTGAGCGCCCAGTCGTCTCAGGCCGGCCCCCAAGATCTCACGCTGGGTAGCGCGGACGAGACGCTCTCCCTCCAACAGGCCCAGATCCTGTTGTGAAAACCGCAGGAGTGACCAGGCGGACGGAGGGGCCTCCGCGAGTCTAAATGGACAGGCCAGGCGGTGGGCCGTGGGGGCTGCCTCTCTTCTCCTCACCTTCTCTGGTCACCAGAGTCCCCAGGAAGAAACACCTCGTAGAAAAGAGAGGCTTTGGCCCTGATGGGGTGGGCAGGTTGGGTGGGGGTCTGAGGGGGACAGCCCTGGGCCCAAGGGACAGCCCTGGCGGTCCTGCTCCTCTGGCGGCTGCTCGCCCGGCACACAGGCCGGGTCCCAGACGCCGGGGAGCCCCTCTCCAGGGTCCTTTGGGGAAGCTGGCTGCGGGCTCTGGGCCGACTTGGAGGGGAGCAGGTGGAGGGGCTCCCAGGAGCTGAGGGGCGGGGAGGAGCCCCGTGTTCCTGTCAGACAGAGGCGGGTTCGGGGCATGAGGGGGAGAGGAACGAGGGGCTTGGAACCTCGCTAAGAGCACGTGGCCCTCAGACGTGTGGACCAGGGTTTCTAGGCGGGAGCCGGCGCCCACACTGGACGCTGTGGTCATCTTGCTGGCACGGCCGCATTTCCCACCCGTCAGAAACGGCTGATGGCGTTTGTACAAGTGCTCGGGTCTGAGAGTGGTCAGCCCTGCACCCATGAGAGGCGGGCGTTCGCAAGCAGCGCCTGGCAGAGACACACAGGCAGGTCCCCGTGCCCGCGGACCCCACGCCCGCCTCCTCGCTCATGGTTTCCAAGCATGCGGAGCCACTGTTTCCACTCGAGAGGAAAGCCTTGCGAGTGCTCGCCCTGGGTCTCCGAGAAGGGCGAGCACACGCGACCGTGGACCATCTGGAGAGTGACCGGGTCGGGTGGCCGTGGCTGCAGGGACGTGCCCGCGGTGTCCGTCAGCTCACCCCAGGGTCCCTCTCCCACGGCCGCGTGCACAACATGTAAGCAAGGCACCTTCTAAAACCCAGGCCCCTTGGCGGACAAAGCCATCTCGGCACATAGGCCAAAGGGCTGGACCCCCTGAATGCCGGTGGCTCCCCAGCCGGCGAGGACGCTGTCAGTCAGTTGTCCTGGGTCCCAGGAGCCCCTCCTGTAGGGTGCGTGGGGGCTGCGCTCTGTCATCCCTGGGTTCGGGGCAAACCACTGTGGGTCTGAAACTCGCCGGGGACCCTCTATCGTCTGGGTGCCCGCGCCCGGGGCAGCCCCAGAGCGGGCAGGGGGTGCCCCCCCCAAAGGCCCAGGCAGGACCGAGACGCCCCCCGCACTGACAGGATTGCCAGCCCCCGGCGCGGGGCCGCTCCTGGCTCTGCTTCTCCCAGGGACGCTCTGTCTCTGCTGTGGTGGCCATCACACAAAGGGCGCTCAGGAGCGCTGGCCTTGCCGGGAAGCAGGCGGGCTGGCTCCACCTGCCGGCCACTCCCGGCTCCGTCCTGCGGCCTTTCACGAGCACCAGGGGCAGGGGGGGCGGTGGTGACCACATGGCACGTGTGCCGGCCCAGGCTCCCCGCACCCCTGGGGACAGCGGGAGTCGGCTCCCCTCACCACGCAACGCCCCCTGAGGCCCCCAGGGGCCAGATGCTTGGGAAGTGCACGCGGGGCACAGCGGTGTGGCGACCGAACGGCTCGTCTCTGTGCTGAGGCCTGGCCTCCACCCACCCTGAAGCCAGCGGGCCCCGATGGCGCCCCGTGCCCACACGGACCTGGCCTGCCTGGGCCAGGGTCCTCAGCAAGGGAGAGGCCGGCCTTCCCTTGTGTAGGCTGCAGCCCGGTGGGCGGGTTGGGACCACCCCCCACTTTCACAGGTCAGGGGTTCCTTCCGCGACCTTGCAAAGAGCAGAAATGCCATCCCCGTCCTTGTCACGAGGCCTCCAAGGCTGCCAGGAAGGAGCCCAGAAAGAGCGCGGCTGACCTGGAGACACGGTGACAAGGCCTGCGTGGGGACAGCATTCCCGACCCCCGTGGATGGATCCGGTCCGCGCCAGAGCGACCAGCTGCAGGGGTGACTGGCCTGGAGGGACACACACAGCCCGGACAGGCCACAGGGGAACGGCACCCCCAGCCGGCTCCTGGCCTGTCTGTGTGTCGCGTCACCGCCGACGGCCTCCGCGTCTGCAGGGCCAGTGAGGGCGGGGCTACGGTCTCCCCTGAGACCCCGGGGAAGGAGCTGTTTCCCGCTCCCAGGGCTGGAGGCAGCAAACCGGGGGCTCTGGGGCTGGGGCCTCAGCTTCTCACCTACTATCAGCAGGTGGCCTGCAAGCCCCACCCTGTGGGCGACCTGGCACCGTCACTCATTACGTCAGCGTCGGGGGTGGGGTGGACAGAGTCTCCCTGCGGAGTCGGCGTTGCGATCCGACGCAGCGTGAAGCACAGGCGACGTGCCGTCCGTCTTGCCGTACTTCATGGCTTCCGAGCACGTCTCGGGCCCGTCCCACCCTGGTCAGCCGGAGGCGGAGGCCGTTGGCTCCGAGCGCGCCCGCACGGCGCGGTGTGGGGCTGGTGTGCGCTCCCTGACGGCAGGCGCGTGTCTGCACGTAAACCACTTCCATGTTCGCGGCTGGACCTGCAGGGGAGACACAGCCGGACACCAGAGAAACACACAGCCGTGGGGAAACCGAGGCAGGGGAAGACAGAGCCCGGAGCTGGCGTCTCCCCACGTGGCAGCCCCCGACCCAAGAGCCTCCTCCTGGGGAGGGGGTGCTGGGGCTGCTGGCGCCGGGGGACCTTGCCCTCCGTCCACGTAGCCCAGGCCACCAGAGCACCTGCCGTCACCCCGAGGCTCAGGCCAGGACCACGGGGGGGCAATGACCTTTCACACCCAACACCGAAAACACCAGCCACGCCAGAAGTGCCCGGTCAGCGGGACTTCATCCAGATCAGACTCTGCTCCCGAAAGACCGTTTGAAGAAGACAAAAGAAGAAGCCACAGAGAAGGAGAAAAAAATTGCAAAGGACACATCACGGAAAGGACCGTTTTCCAAAATATGCGAAGATCTCTTAGAATTCAAGAGTCAGGAAATAAGCTGCTGATTAAGTGGCCGAAGACCTTCATAGACCGTCACCAAAGGGGACGCACGCATAGCCCAGAACACAGGCAAGATGTCCCACATCGCGCATCATCACAAGTTCCGCAACGACGCCACTGCATCCCTGTTCTGGGCTCGGCGCGTGCCAGCCGCCCGCGGGGGTGACGCAGCGGACCCCTGCCACGGCCGGGGGCTCCGGCAGGGCACAGCCCCGCAGACAGCACGGCTGCCGTCTCTTGCAGAATCGAACACATGACCCAGCAGTCGCGCTCCTTGGGGTTTACCCAGAGGAGGGGACACTGGTGTCCACACGGGAATCTGCACGCGAAACCCGAACGCTGCCCTGCGGTCCTGCCGCGGGTGACGGGGAGACGCACCGGGGTCTGTCAGGCAGTGTGTCCTCGGGGATAAAGGGAACGTGTGCTCCGGCTGGAACGAGCGCGGAGGGCCCTGACGTGCCTGTGACGAGGTGGAAGGAGCCAGGAGGAGGCCGAGCCGCCGTGCGGTTCCACTCGCACACCGCTCCGCGGGAGGCCGGCTCCACACTCGGGAGAGGGTCCGCGGTCGCCAGGGCTGGGGGAGCGGGGAGGACCCTCGGGGCCATGGAGCCGTGTGACAGCGCAGCCGTGTGACAGCGCAGCCGTGTGACAGCGCAGCGAAGGACACCGTCACCGGACACCCCACAGCTGGACAGTCTTTAGCACTGGAGCCGGGAAGAGCCGGGGGCCTCAGCAGAGCTCCAGGGAGGGGCTGGGGGAGCAGAGCGCCCACAGGTGCAGGCCACGAGGCAGGGGCCCATGGCCTGAGCGCTGTTGGCAGCATTTGCGGAGCGGCCAGTTCCGCCCGAGAGCCCCGGGCCCAGCTGTGGCCCTGCGTGGGCCCAGGTCATGTGGCGGGCACGAGCAAAGGTGAGAAAAGCATTTGTTCTTCTCGTGATGGGATTTGCCATTTTCCTCTGTAAGGTCCGGAGACACCCTTGCTCCCCGTTTGCGTGTGCGACGCGTGCTCTCCCTGTGCTGCTGATAAAAGCACCAAAGAGCCCTGATCCCTCGGCCCCGCCAGGAAGCCTTCCCCGCCCCGGCTTGGACACCGACTCGCCCTCCCGTTCGGCAACGCGGACATGACCCACGCGTTTCCAGAAGGTTGTCTGTTCCCAATCCTTTCCCAAATACGATAGAATCCCCTCCAGGATCATGACGGAGTCAGGTGATTTACCATCGTTTCGAGGGCCACGCATGCCCGAGTGAGCTAAGAGAAGGAAGACAGCCATGTGGGTCAGCAGCGGCCTCCGGTGCGCACCTGAAGGCCTCCCCGACCAGCCGTGCCTGGACCCCGTGCTCCTGCCGTAAAGCTCACGGCAGCTTCTTTCCTGTCACACTTAATCCGACAAGAGTCCGGGTCGCGGCCTGCCGTTCAGACGTCTGCAGGGGCACCACCTGCTCCTGGAGGATGCTTCCTCCTGCCCTTCCCGCCCTGGGGCCTCTGCGGGGACAGCTGCACTGCTGGTGACGGCCATGCAGGACACTGGAGAGAAGCCAGACCCCACATCTTTGCACAATGACAGCAGCGCCAACCACGAGGCCCTCCGCCTGTGGGGACCTATGGGGACAAGGCCTCAAGGCCACCCCATCATGGGGAACAGCGAGGCCCAGGGCCCCTGCCCGTGGCCACAGGGCAGCAGGCCGGGAAGGGTGGCTAGTTCTGGGTGACCGTGGGCTCCCCACGTGGGCCCCTTGCCCAGTCTGGACCAAGTGTTCCCCCAGGATTAGGGCCTTCCTGGCTCAGGGTCTCAGGACCATGTTGCCAAGCGCCGGTTCCCACCTTTGCTCCCTCAGCCCCTGGACAAATCCATGTCTGTCACTCAGGGCAATGCTTCCCCGTAGAAGTGGTGGCGTCTCGCCTCTCGCCTGCCCCTTCCTCTCCACGGTTAGAAGGAGGTTCCAGAACGCTGAACAGCCCGGCCACTCAGGGCTCCCACAGCCAGTCATCTGTGCTCAGGCGGCTGGCTGCGGCCTCTGTCTGCCCAACCACCCTCCAAGGTTTGGGACTGGCTCACCCTTTGTGCAATTAATCACAGTCCCAAATTGTAAATCAGAAAAGATGCTCCTTCACGCAGAACCCCAGTCCCTCCTAATCTGCCCCAAAGTGGGTCCCAGCTGACCCAGGAACAGGCTGGGATTCAGTGGTGGACCCCGTGGAGACCCGTGCCAGCCCTCCTGTCCCTGGGCTCAGTTCACCAGGGAACCGCCCTGAGGTTCCCAGTCCCCCCGAGAAGGTGTCCTCTGGGTGGGAGGCCTCCTGGGGGACCCGCCACAGGGCAGCACTGTCTCCACAGGAGACTCTCAGAGCCCTACGTCTTGCTCTCAGCCTCTCCCCTTCAATGAGAGTGAAGTCCAGATGCGTCACGGGCGCAGACAAGGAACTCCCCGAAGTCCGCGTCAGAAACAGACAGACAATCCGATCGGACGAGCAGGGGTGTGGCGAGGCATTCGGCAAAGGCGTCCAGAACACCCGGCAGCACGTGGACGGCGGCCTGCATTTGGAGCCACCAGGAAAACGCACATTAAAACCGCAGCCTGTCGGCCGGCCGAAGCGGGACGTGCCCGCGCCGGCGGGTGCCGAGAAACCGGCTCGTGGCGCAGCCGTGACGTGGCTGGGTGCTGGGACGCGGTGCGGAGCTTCCTAAACCACGGAACACGTGGTTAGTACGACCCACAGCGGCACCGGGACTTTATCCTGGAGAAATGGAAGTTTCCTTCACAGAAAAACCCATGCATGGGTATTATAACCTTCTATTACGAAGATTTTGTTCATTTATTTGACACAGAGATGGGGGAGAGTGTGCATGAGCAGGGGGAGGGGCAGACGGAGAAGCGGGGTCCCCGCCGAGCAGGGAGCCCGATGCGGGGCTCGATCCCAGGAGCCTGAGACCATGACCTGAGCCGCAGGCAGAGGCTTAACTGAAGGAGCCCCCCGGGTGCCCCCCGATGTAAACTTTTATCCAGAATCGCCCCAATGTGGGACGCTGGTGCTCTTCAGGCAGTTCAACACGCCGAGACCCCGCACCGCGGGCCGCAGCTGCGCAGCGGGTCCCCGGTGACTCTGCGGGGGGCCACGCTGGGGGATAAGGGCCAGTCCCCGGAGGTCACGCAGAGGACTCACTTATGGGACGGCCTTGAAACGGAAAAACGTAGAAACGGACAGACCCAGAAATGCCAGGGGCTGGGGACGCGCGTGCGGGCGTGAGTGTGAACAGGTCTCTGAGTGTGCGCGTGAGTGTGCACAGGGGTAGCTGGGGCATGCGAGTGTGTCTCAAGTGAGCCCGTAGTGGGCGTGAGTGTGCGCACCTGTGCGTGCCGGTGTGTATACACATGCGGCTGTTCCCCTCGGTGCACGCGTGTGTGTCCACATCAGTCCAGGTAGGTGCCTGGCCTGGGACCGACAACCTCATCGTGCTCCGGGGTCAGAGTGCCGTCCGGTCGAGAGCGTGACGGAGACAGCGCTGGCCCCGGGAAACGGGACCCTCGTCCCAAAGCGGCCGTTGCGCTCGGCGTCCCTGGCCCCGCCCTGCCGCGGACGGAGGGCGCCGCGCAAGCCTGGAGTGCCCGCAGCCCTGTGGGTCACCGCGGAAGCCGGGTCCCCTGCCACGCCCTCGTAACGTCCGGCCGTGAGGACTGCAAGCTCCTTCTAAACGGAACGCTCGTCCGAGAACACACGCAGCCCCTCGACTGACCAGAACCAAGCCACGACCTGTCGCAGCTGCCGCCATCGCCGAGCAAAGCCCACGCCAACCGGGCGCGCGCGGCTTTACCAGTTGCAACCGACCCACCGCCGCCGGACAGGTAGGCCCCCGTCTGGAAAGCGGCTTGGGAAGGAAAAGACTGTCCTGCCACGTCAGAGCCGGACTGTGTCGTGCTTGAAGACAAACCGCTCACGACGACAAAGCTGAGTCCCGTGAATCCTGGAACTTCGGGGCTTTCCTGAAGGGCATGGAGTCCCTTATGTCTCTCTGTGTGAGTCCCTGGTCTGCCCCACGTGGCGCCACGCTGCCACACGGAGACCGCACTGGGGACACGTGACCTGCCTGGCCCCACAGGTCGCGCACGTCCGCATGACCGGCCCACACCAGTGGGGAGTGAGTCGGCGGGGACAGAGCCAGACGGCCCGGGGCTGCGGGGCTTGTGGGGAGTGTCTCCTGGGCTGGGGGGCGTCCCGTGGACAAAGCAGCAGTGCAGGGCCCAGGCGAGACGCAGCTCGGCCAGCAGTGGCCCGGAGCGCTCAAGCACAACGTAGGACGACGATGCCGCCCTCCAGAGCCCGAGGGGACGGAATCGCAGGTCGGAGCCGTCTCTGCTAGACGAGCTCGCGGCCGGCAAGTGCTCCTCGGACGCCGGCGGCTGCAGGGAGAAGCTGCTACGGGGGGTGACCGCAAGCACCGCACAGCCGCCCAGCGGCAGCAGCCGTTCCTCCGGAGGACAGAAACGTGGCTCCAGCCGGCTCATCCCCTCTGCTGCCCGAGGACACCTCCCGCTTCTGCTGCACGGCCAGCCCCGGCCGCCGACGCCCACCGGGTCCCCACGGGCAGCCGCCGTGCCGAGGACGTGAGGACGAGGGCTGTGGGGAGGGCGGCCCCCACCCTGACCCAGAGCCTGCGGGTCTCCCGGCCGTGGTTCTGCTCTGACCGACTTTGAAGGCAGTTCAGTTCCGGAGCCTGAGCGGAACACGGCTGGTTTCTCACACGGCGTGGCAAAGAAGCCGGGGAAAGCCCCGTGGGCCGCGGACAGCCACGCGCCCCCGCTGAGGGGCTGGCATCGGGGTCGGGTGCCGGAGAGCTGGGGGGCTTGGAGCTGCCAGCACCTTCCCTCAGGCCTTGGCGGCTCATTTTATCCTCAGGAGTTTCGACGACACTTCCGAGCACACATTCCCACAAATAGCCCATCACACAGAAAATGAACACCCAGATCTTGGCCCCTTCAGGGTTCCTAGGACAGTGGCTCTGTCCCTGACCTGCGGACCCCTCGCAGGAGGCCCCGGCCCAGACGCCTGCTGCCCTCCCCCATCCCTGAGCCTGCACCGCCCGGCTCTTTCCCGTGAGCCGCATCTGGTGAGCCGCAGGTGAGTCCTTCCCAGAGGCCACCGCCCGAGGGAGGTCAGTAGAACCTACGTAATCTGCTCTGATGTAAGTGAAAAATGAACCAGCACCAAACACGCCACAGCCTGTCGCATGTGGCCGTGCCTCCCTCCCGGGCTGGCCGGCCCCGTGCCCTCTGGCCTCTTCAGCTCGGTGTCCTCCCCCCAACCATCGCCCAGGCCACAGAAAGGAGAAATTCAGGTCTCAGGGCGTAAGGCCTCCCCACCCCCGGGGACGTGGTCGTGGGGAAGGGGAGGCCCTGGTTTCCCATTTGTTCTCATGTAAGAAGTCCCACCAGGGCCGACACCAGCCGCCGGTGGAAAACCAGGTGCGAAATTCCTGAAAATGCGACAGTGCACCTTTGCTGCCTGGTACTGCCCGGTATGAGCCACTGTGAGCCTCTGTGAGTGGACCCCGGCTTATCGGCTGTGGCCAGGCCTCACACGTGCTCTCCACGGCCATGTGCTCTCCACGGCCCCGCTCTCTCGGCAACACCCGCAAACTGCCTCAACCTGGCCCTAGCCCTGGGGGGTCTGCCCCTGCCCCTGGGGTCTGGCCCTGCCCCTGGGGTCTGGCTCTATTTCTAGGGGTCTGACTCTATTACTGGGGTCTGACCCTGTCCTCGAGGGTCTGGCCTCACTTCCGAGATCTGGCTCTGTTCCTGGGATCTGACTACTCCCCTGGGCTACTCCTTCAGCTTGGTCAGTCCCGGGGCCCTGAGAAGTTGAAGGACTGGACAACCAGTCAGGCCACAACCCCCACGGTTTCCTTGATCAGAGGCTCACTGGGCACAACTTGGAACCAGGCCCACTCTGGGAGGGGGCATGGCCCCGGGCCTGGAGGCAGATGTCAAAGTCCAGCAGGGAGACCCCATCTGAGAAGGTGAGCATGGAGGGGTCTGGTGCCAGGACGGCCCGAATAAGCAACCAGGACAGCGTCCCCAGGGAGCAAAGCCCACACCCTTTGACCCTCTTGCCCGACGTTTATGTGCTTAGGGAGCATTAAAACAGCACCAGTGATTCTTACATAAATGGTGGGAATTGGATGTAATTGGATAAAGATGCTTTTGGAAATGTGTTTATTCGACCGACGACACAATCTGGGCGACGTGCCATCGGCTCCGTCTGCCTTGGGGACCCGTGTGTGGGAGTGGCCAGGTTGGCGAAGCGAATCACCCGAAGCCGGAGGCTTAGACAACACACACTTGTCATCCCAGAAGTGTGACATCGTGGTGCCTGCGCACTGTGCTCCCTCCAGAGACCCCGGAGCACAGCCCCCTGTTCCTTCCAGCTTCCCCTGTCCTGGGTGTGCCTCCCCTGGGCCCAGCCACCCGCCTCTCCCCCCACCTCCAATCCCCCTCCGCCTCTCTTGGGGACACTCGTCACTGGGCTTGGGACTCCCCTAATTCCTTAACTCAATCACAGGACTTTACAGGACTTTGCCAAGCAAGGTCATGTTCACAGGAGCCAAGGAAGGGTGGGACCTTGGACATATCTTTTTGGGGGATGTTATTTAAGTGACTACGATGTGCCTTAACTGTATTTTGCTATAATAAAACAAAGAAAACATCAAACTCGCAGGACACCGCATGGTGAGATTCTGGCCTCTGCAGGCCCCCTCTGGCCTCCTGCCCTGCCCTGTCCAGGAGTCACCCAACCAACACAGCAGGTGTCCTTATGGCACACAGGCCCTTCGGTGGGCCCCAAGGATGGAGCGAGGCCCTTGCAGACGTCCTGCTTGGTGCCCTTCCTTCAGAGTGGCCTGCAAAGTGGCAGCCTTGTTCTGAGTGATTTTGATGGATCTCAACGGGAACACGGTATGAAATCTCAGAAATGCCACTGGCTTCTCAACTCAGGGAAACAAGCTGCTGTGGAAACACCTATAGAACGCGGAGCTGATTTGCGGTGCCCGGTGGCGAGAGGAAATCCGTCGCTATGGCTCAGGGTGCAGCAACCAGGGAGGCCTGAGCCCTGCACCTGGGGCAGCGTGGGGGCCGGGGGGCTGTTCACACCACCCCATCCCAGACCAGTGAGCCCGGGGCTCCGCAGAGCTGGAACCCCGCGGTGGGCAGTCCAGGGGCCGGGAGGGCAAGGTGCCCGCGGGACCATGGCCGCTAGACCCACAGACGCCTCCCGCCCTCAGTCCCCAGACCTGCGACAGTCCCGGGGCAGGGCTGCCTCAAAGACGGCCAGTCCTTCACCAGCCACCCGTGAAGGCACGAAGCCGTACTCTTAGCTCACGCCGCACACGGAAATTAATTCAAAATGGGTCAGGACCTAAATGTGATAGCTAAGACTCTTGGAAGACAACACAGGGTGAGGTCTCCACGACACGGGCCATGACAGTGATTTCTTGGACGTGGTACCAAAGGCACAGGCAACAGAATAAAAAAAAATAGATAAATCTGACTTCATAAAAAAATTTCAATTTGCGCATCAAAAGACACTATCCACAGAGTAAACAGGCAACCCACGGAATGGGAGAAAGTATTTGCAAATCATATATCTGGTGAGAGACTAGTATCCAGTATATACAGTAAGTTCCTAGAATTCAACAACAAAAAACCCAGTGAAAATACAAGCCAAGGCCTTGAACAGACATCCCTCCAGAGAAGAGGTGCCGATGGCTGGTAAGGCCGTGAAAAGATGGTCAGCATCACTAGTTGCCGGGGAAACGCAGATCCAGACCACACTGAGATGTCACCTCACAGTCAGGAGGACAGCTAGTTTCAAAGAAGCTGGAAAATATCAAATTTTGGGAGGAGGTGGAGAAAATGGTGAGAACAAAACACGGCGCAGTCTCCGGTAAACAGAATCGCCACGTGGCCCAGGGATTCCATGTCTGGGTGTGCACGCGAGAGTGGAAAGCAGGATTCAGGGAGATACCTGCACGCTCACGTTCACTGCGCTTGGTTCACAAGAGCTAAGCCGTGGAAACAAAACGAGCATCCATCGATTGATTATGGACAAGCACATGTGGTATAGGCACGCCCTGGAACGTTATTCAGCCTTAAAAGGACATGAATTCTGCAACAACATGGCCGGACCTTGAGGACACTATGCTCCGTGAGACCATCAACCACAAAAAGACAAACACATGATTGCACTTCTAGGAGGTTCTTAGAGTGGTCAGAGTCACGCAGACAGCATGGAGAGAGGTGGTGCCAGGGGCTGGGAGAGGGGAGAAGTCCGGGTGTAGTAGGGACAGAATTTTGTTTTTACAACATGAAAGGCGTTTCAAAGAAGAACAGTCTGTGATGGCTGCAGAAGCTAATGTACTGAATATCATGGAGTCGTACACTTAAGAACAGTTAAGATGGCAAATTTTACTTTATTTGTTAAATTAACATATAACGTATTATTTGCCCCAGGGGTACAGATCTCTGAATCATCAATCTTATACAATTTACAGCACTCACCATAGCACATACCCTCCCCAGTGTCCATCACCCAGGCACCCCAATTCTCTCTCCCACCAACAACCCTCAGTTTGTTTCCTGGGATTAAGAGTTTCTTATGGTTTGTCTCCCTCCCAGTCCCATCTTGTTTCATTTTTCTCTCCTTTCCCCCAGGACCCCCAACCTGGCCTCTCAAATTCCTCATTATCAGGGAGATCATATGATAATTGTCTTTCTCTGATTGACTTATTTCACTCAGCATAATACCCTCTAGTTCGAACCCCATCGTTGCAAATGGCAAGATTTTGGTTTTTGATGGCTGCGTAGTATTCCATTGTGTGTATACACCACATCTTCTTTATCCACTCATCTGTCCACGGACAGGATGGAAACTTTGATGCTACGTGTATTATAGCATAGTATTAAAAAGTTGGGAAAAAATCCAAACACCTAGTAAGACACTTGAAATGGGTTTTCAGTAAGTGATATACACATTTTTGAAAAAGACATTCGCGAACAAATAACAAGACATATAAATCCTATCAGTAATTACATTAAATGCAAATGGGTTAAACACATACTCAAAAGGCAGAGACCAATCAAATGGATTTTTCAAGTGATGCAACTCTGCACCGTCTGCAGGAGACACACTTCAGCTTCAAAGACATGGACGGATTGATCGCAGAAGCATGGAAGGTGTGCGCCCTGCAGATGGTGACTTGGAGCAGCCACAGTAATGGGAGACGAGGTCGAGTTTAAGACAAAAATTGTTACTAGACACAAAGAAAGACATGTTTAGGTCACAAAAGCCTTAATCCTTCAAGGAGGTAGAAGAATCATAAACGCACACATACCCCACAACATGGCCCTGAAGACGGGGCAACAAATGGCTGAGTCAGGGGGTCAAAATTCGGTGCAGCAGTTGTGCGCCTGGTCTCCACCATCTATGCTGCATAGGATGGCAGGACAGAGGATCAGCTGGAAAAGTGCAGACGGACAGTTCAGGGAGCTGCCTACCGGACACCCAGAATCCCCACCCGACAGCGGGAGCCGTGCTCTTCCCACGGGTTCCTGGCACGTCCTTGAGAACTCTCCAGATTAGGTAGTAAGTTGGGCTCGTAATTGTTCCAGGATGTGGGAAAGGGCCGAACTTGTACAGGCTGTGTTTCTGACTTGGCGATGGAATGAAAATCGAAACGGATGACAGAAGGAATCCCAAATGTCTGGCCGTTGAGCAGCCCTTCCTGATAACTCGGGTCAGGGACGGCGGCACATGACAAAGGCCACGAGACGCCACGAAAGCCGCGCTCTGGGGAATACGGGTCTTAACAAGGGGAGAGCGTGCAAACTAGTCATTCAGTCTTCTGCCTTTAGAAGCTAGAAAAAGAAGAGGAAGGTGAGTGTGGAGCGAGGAGCGGGCGGGCAGGGCGTCTGCCTTCAGAGCTGAGAGCACGGAAGTCCAAGTGGGGAGCAGGAGAACAAGGAGAAAATCAGCAAAGCCGAAAACAGTTTGCCTGAGACGATCAATGATGCTGACAGCCCTTTAGCTGCAAAGAGAGGACGCCAGTGACTGGCGGAGCTTGTGGGAATGAAAAGGACGACAAGGAAACGAGAAGAAAAGCCGCACACGAAAACAACCCAGGTAAGGACGGACATGTCCCGGGGAAGGCAGCCCCTGACACGGCCTCGATGGGGACGGAGGATCCGGACTACGCTACAGCCCAAGGGGGTGGGAGGAGCAGCGTGCAAACCTCTAGACAGGAGCCAGCCCAGGTGGCTTCCGGGGAACTCTACCAAACAGTCAGAGGAGAGTTAGTTCCAGAATAAATAGGCAGGTCTGAGTCTCACCATTGTCCAGCCAACACCCGCAGAGCTCCCCCATCGTCGGAGGGCGCTCTCCTTTCCAGAACACGGGGGTGCTCGCGGACAGAGCAGCCTCTGGGCCAGAAGGAAGTCTCAGGAAATCCAAACTGGGCGGCGTGTTCTCCAACTGCTCTGCAGTAAGACCAGATGTTAGTAACAGAAAGGGCTCCGGAAAGTCTGCAAGTGTTCAGACGCCATATAGCCTGGAGTCAAAGAGGAAATCAGAAAGGAAATTAAGAAATATTTGGAACTGAATAAAGCATTTTAGAATTTGTGGGATGCCACTAACCTCGCCCCTAGGGGTGCATGGATCACAGTAAATGCTTCTTTTAGGAAGTAAAGAGTCTCAAATCAATGAACAGCTTTTACTACAAGAAAAAAAAAAAAAAAAAAAAAAGGAGAAAATCAAATGCAGAAGAAGGTAGATTGTAAAGATCAGAGCAGAAGTCAATGAAATAGAAAAACGGGAAAAAAATAGAGAAATCAGTTTAAGAATATCAATAAAATTGATAAACTCTTGCTAGATTGAGCAAAGGGGGCAGAAAACACCAATTCGGGAATGAGAAAATCATTTAAAATTAAAGAAAACAATGGAGAATCAGAGTTGATTCAACAAAACTTTCACTCTTTGAAAAATGCAGTAAGTGGGCGGAACGGCGAGTAAGAGTGTGCGTGGTGTGGTGCGACCCGGGCGGCCGCCTGTGTGCTCCGGAGCAAGCCCTCGGCAGTCCCCGGGCCGTGCACGCAGTCCTAGGATGCCCCGCCCCACCTCTCAGTGCCCACCCGGGTCAAACGACGGCCCGTCCCCCACAGACTTGAACAGGAGCGCTTGGAGCAGCTTCTCCGTCCTGGCCGGAGCTGGGAACAAGCCAGCCGTCGCCGGGCAGTGGAGCACCGGCTGCGCCGCGTCCGTGTCCAGAGCCGCGAGAGCAGGAGCTCCGGCTGCTGGCTCTCACGCAGGACGGTCCCCGAGACCCCCCCGTGTGCTCCACGCACAGCAAGTCCCACGCAGGCGAGACTCCGCTACGGGTCAGGAGGGATCTGCGGCTGCCCGGGGCTCAGGGTGGGGCTGATGGGGGTGAGCACACCCGGGGGTGACAGCCGACTGGACCCCGGTTGTGGTGCTGACAGCCGGCGGACTGTGTCCTGGCGCGCGTGCATTTTATTCTGTGAGATTGTGCCGCGACGAGGCTGCGCGGCAAGATGAGTATTGGCCGTGACCCAGCGCCTCGCCACGGGCCACCGCGGTGCCAAGGATGCCCCGATTTAGCCTCTTGGCCTCAGGCCCTCCTTCCCGAGCTGCTCCGCACCCCGACACTGACACGCTTCCATCTGGGAGCAGCCCTCCCTGAAGACCTCAGGTCACACCGTCCACGCGTGGCCACCCTCCTCTAGTGCCCTCACCCCCGTGGGTGAGTGATGGGTCCTGCGCCCCCGGAGGTCCCAATGAAGAGGAGCCGGCCTCCCGCCCACGGTGACCTGCGCCGGCCCGGAGACACCTGGCGGCAGGTGCAGAGTGACTCCCAGGACGGGACGCCGGGATCTCTGCCGTGGGGACGAAAGATCTGTGTTTCTCACGCTGCACGTGTCCACCCCGGCCCCCAGCCTGAGCTCCCCTGTGCCCAAGGGTGACCAGCTCGCCCCGCAGTGCCCAGCACCAGAGCAGAAGGCCTTTGGGAGCACGTGAGGGGCAGTGGACATGCAGGCGCTCCAAGGCCGGGCGATGCTCACTGAGCCAAGCCCGGCCCGGTAGCCTGGGTCAGCCCACAGGCTCCCTCTGACGTCCTGGGCCCAAGGTGGCCTCCGCTGGGACCGCCACACGGGCCTCGGCTAGCACCAGCCCTCCCGTCCACGTGAGCCTGGAGATGTCCCCATGACAGGGACCCCCCCACCCGTCTGAGCCCCGCCCCGAGCAGAGGTGCTGCTCACTAACAGCCAGGAAGGTCAGGGACACCGACGTGGGCCTTGAACCGAGAGCATCTGCTTGGAGATCGAGGCCACCAGAGAAGCCCAAACACCAGCCACAGGGGAAACATCTTCTGGGGCCGCACTTCTCTGTTCCCGGAGGAGGCAGAGGCGGAGGCGGCCCACCGGCTGCGCAGGAGCACCAAGGGCACAGTGCCTGACGCCACGTCCCTGCACGTGCTATCCCGTAAGACCCGCACGGGCTCGGCTGGAAGCCGCGCGGGCATCTCCGTGGACACGGGAACAACCCCCACAAGTGCCCTGTTGTATTTATGTGCCCGGAAGACATTTGATGCCTTGGAGGGTCTCACCTATTTGTGTTCATCTCTGTGATAATGTTTGTTAAGATTTTTAATTGAAAAAAATCATAGAAGTCACTTATTTTATAAACACAGAAGCACTTGAGCTCAAGACATACTGGGAGGAAGAGGCGGCTGAACCTTGTGGGGACGGTCCTCAGAGGCTGTGAGTCCCCGCGTCGCGGGACGGAACCAGCGTTTCCGCCGACTCTGCCAGTGCTCGCCCTGCGCACCCGACCACGCTGGTCCCGCTCCGAGAGCCCGCCGAGGGCCGGAACCACAGCAGGGCCCCTGAGAGCGGGGCGTGGAGCTTCCAGCTGCGCCCTCTGTCCCCTGATGGCCGTCCCACACCCTCTGACCCCCGCCGGTCGTCCCCCATTGTCCGCAGCTCATGCCGCAGGACCTGTAGACAAGTGACCAAGCACAATGTTTCGCACGGGTGCGCCCTGCAACGCCGTTCGTGATGGCCAGAAGGTGGGAACAAGCCAGTGTCCACCGGCGACTGTCCAGGCAGACACGGGGGTGCCGCGCCCCCATGAGCAGGAGCGAGGCGCAGACACCACAGCGCAGCGAGAGAAGCCACCTGGTGATGGAAACCACGGATGAGACGTGTCCAGTAAAGGCAGATTCGCACACAGAGGGCAGGTTGGCGGCTGCGGTGGGGGACATGGCTGATGCGCTCGGGGCCGATGTAGGGGCCGGGAGGGGGGTGGTGGGAGCTGGGCCGACAGAGCCAGAGCGGGACTCGAACGTCACCAGATGCCATTCCTTCTTGGTCCTAAAACCAGGACAGCGCTCAGGACGCGTGGTCAGCGGTCCGTCTTGCCGCCTCTCCTGACCCCGGGCCCGGGCTGGGGAGCTCATCCCACCCCCCGGTTTAGCCGCAACAAGGTCCAGATCTGCACGGGAAGACATGCTGCTGCCCCAGCCGGGTCCAGGGAGAACCCTTTCCGGCCGCTGTAAGACAGTCATGGAGGGGCGAGGCAGGGGAGCCACGCACGGACCTCCCTGGCTGAGGAGGGCGGTGTGAGACCAGGCTGCTCTCACACCACGTGCCCCCACCACAAGGAGAGCTGAGGTGCTGCCCAAAGGACCCCCAACCCAGGTGGAAGGTACCCCGGCCCCAAGGCACAGGGCCCGGCTTGTTTCACCCATATGCACAGCTGCCCCTCTGGGCCCAGCCCCTGCCTCTGCTCCATGGGCACCCACGGGAACCCGGCAAATGCCTGGCAGACAGATTGTCCATCACCGGGTCCTGTGGAGAGGATGCTCCCACTGCTGTCCGTCCCGGACCAGAGCGCCCACCCAGGGATGTGCCGGAGGGGAGGCCGGGCATCGCTAGGCGGAGGGGGGCTCTGGCATTGGAGGAGGTGAGGACTCTGGATGGACATCGGGCGGACAGAGACGCAGGAGAAGGGGCAGGACGCCCAGGGAGCCTCCTCCCCAGCGTCCACCGGCGCGCGCCTGGCTGTCCATCCCGTCCTGGCTGGGAGGAGGGCAGGGGCTGGGGTGTGAGCCGGGGCACAGCCTCCGATGGGCTGTGACCTCGCCGCTGAGTGAGAGACCGTGGGTCCTGGATGAAACACTGAGGCCACAAATAAGCACATTCGCTGACTCCAGCCTGAATCCCTGCTGCGTCCTCCCTGGGGACCACTGCCCTGTGGCCGGGCAGGGCTCGGCCGTCCCATCCCCATAGCGGGGAGCAGATGCCCCGCGGGCCATCGGTGGTGCAGGGGTCCTGTCGGCCTAAACCTCAGCCCCTTCGGGGGACCGCTCTGCCTGGTGCCCATCGGGGCTCTGCTCTTTCAGACGTGGTGCCCGGGGCAAGAGGGACCTGTGCCTGCAGCTTGACGTCCACTCCTGTGCCCACATGCACCCAGGACTCCGGAGGGTCCCCCGGCAGCACCCCGACCCTGCCCAGAGCCTGGAGGTCACGCCGGAGTCAGGAGGTCACGGCAGGCGTGGCTGCCTCACAGGGAAGCACCTCGCAGCCGTGACAGAAGCGCCGGAGGAAGGCAAGGCTGAGGTCGGCAGGAACTGGTGCTCCGCGGACGGCCCTCAGCCTGGTACCACCGCACGGGGCACCTCCTTGTGAAACGTGAGGGCGCAGCGTCCCGACTCGCACCACGGCCGGGGGCATAGAGCTCCCAGGGTCTCAGTCCTGGACCCCGTCCCAGACCTCAGCCCTGGATGCCCACCCTGGATCCCCGCCCCAGACCCTGTCCCCGACCCCCACTCTGGACCCTAGCCCCGGACTCCAGCCCCAGCCCCCCTCCTGGATCCTGCCCCACGGGCTGGAGGGTCCCGGTCTCTGTGCCCCCCCCACTGCATCCCGTGTCACCATGTCTGACGGGAAGAGCCACAGAGAGAAACCGTGGCGGCGGCCTGACGGGCTCCCCCACATCCCAAACTACAGCCTGACCCGAGGCTGCCGCTGCAGGAGGTGCTGTTTTCAAATACTAAAGAGATGCTGTTGGGACCCGTGCTGGGAACGCACGGACGGACGCCGGGGGCCGTCAGCACGCGGGACCCAGGCCCCGAGGGGACGGTTTCCACACTGACCTCAGCCCGTCCTCTCAAGCAGGAAAACGGGTCCCACTGCCGCCGAGAACGCCGCCCCACAGGCTGCCCCCAGGACCCCGGGCGGGGCCTCTCCCCGCGGATCAGCGCCCCCTCAGACCCAGGGCAGTGATGCAGACGAGGGGCGGCTGCGAGGTCCTGGGGGCGCTGGTGGGGCCAGGGTGCAGCCAGGACGTGACCTGGATGAGGCCAGGGCAGACCCAGGCCCCGGCTTCCACCTGCCACTCTCTGGGGCAGAGCACACTTCCCCACGCAGAGCGGGTGCGTAGCAAGGACCCGGCCAGCGGACAGAAAGACTGCTTTTCCGGGTTCCCGGCTCCGGATCTCCTTCCAACTAGAGGCCCCTGAGTCCAGGCCCGGTGCTGGTTGGAGGCCGGGCTCAGCAGGTGGGGGGAGTGTCCCTGCTCCGGGGCCGGCCTGGGCCCGAGGCCGCTTGTGAACCGTCTCACGGGTACCCGTTGGCGCGCACCGTGCTGCTGGCTGTGGCCCGACAGCGCTGGGAAGCCCGACGCACCGTCCAGCCTTGGCAGCGGCTTGCCTCCTGCTGGTTTGGGAGCGGGTGAGGACAGCGGGTCACGCGTGCTCTGAACTCAATGCGGCCCTGGGTCCTCACGGGTCTGGCCGTGCGTCCACGCGGGTCCTCACACAGGCAGCCTCGGGGCGCACATCTGCTCCGGCTGGCGGAGCGGGGCCCTGGGGGGTTGGGACAAAGACCTACGCCCGCACACCCCCAGGCTCACGAGTTCACAGCTCAGGCCCCTCCCCTGCCGCGGCCCCCACCTCCGGGCTTCGCTGTCGGAGGTACAGATAATGGGGTGAAGGCGCCCGCTTCTCCTCCGTCTCCTGGCAACAGATGCCACGACACGCCTCAGACCAGTGACGCGGTCTTGAGAGTGAAGGACGAGCCAACCTTACCAGTCCACATGGTTTCAGTTTTCACCATGAGGGCCTTAAAGCACGTGGAGTATCACCTGCGCGGCCTCTCGGGGCGACGCGGTTGCGCACGGGCAGCGTCCCCAGCACAGAGGGACAGACTCGGGCCGACAGACGGCCTGCAGCGCCTGCGGGCCCCGGGGCCTCCTCATCTACCTGCAACCCTGCGGTGTCGGGAGTCGGGATGGCGTGGGACCGTCCGACCGGCCCATGGCTCAGCGCTGTCGCCCCACACGTGAACCGTGGCCACCCTCACACACATCCCTGCACAGTCCGACCCCTGTGGAGAGACGTGCACGGGCTCAGGCTGCCAGTGAGCCGCTCTCTGCCGGGCGGCCTGGGACCGTGGACAAGAACCCACTCACACTCTCGAGGTCCCGTCTGTTCTTAGCACACACTTGTCCAGCTGACCCTTGGCTAGAACGCCACTGTCACCTCCCCACGCGGCTCCGCCCCCTTGCGTGGACGTTCGTCCTCCTCGTCCAAGGCTGCCCAAGCACTGTTGGTGACCGTCCCTGTGTGCTCTGGTGCCTCGGAAGCTCCCCGGAGAGTGCCGACGCGCAGCTCCCCGATCTGCTCCGAAGGCCCCTCAGACGATGTTCGGTTTTGTTTATTCCCAGCATCTGTGACCTTCAGAGGACATTTTGGGGTCAGGATTAGTGTCTGATGTCTTCATAATGAAGCAACAGGAAGGTGTCCTCCAGGAGCACTCCCTGCAGCGTGGAAGCAGTGCTATTACTCCAAGAAGACAATTCTAGGGTGTCCCTGAGCAGTGTGGGGAGGCCGGTTCAAGCCACCACAGATGGAGGCCACGCCGGGCTGGACGCCCTCGGGAAGCCACCTTGGGATACAGAAGGACACACCTTCCGGGGTGAAAAACCCGAGGTTGCCTGGGAGCCAGATGGTGCTGGACGTGGCCTGGGTGAGCGGCACGGCCCTTCCTGCGTGTCACCCAGCAGCGGGTTCTGAGTTAGGAAGAAATCACCTCCTTCAGTGCGAGCACCGGCCCCCTGCCTCCCAGTAACTGAGAAGCTCCTCCCCGGCCAGCCCCCCACAGCCTCTTGGCCACCCGTGGGACCGCCCAGCGCTGCCCGTGGGACCGCTCAGCGCCGCCAGGAGCCTTCACCACCTGCACGGAGCAAGGCGCGTGTTGAGATTCCCGGGTCGCTGAGGGGGCAGCTGGGCTATTTTTAACTACATGCCCTGGACTTTTTATAGAAGAGAAAGGCCTGGCTTTTTTCTTGCTTCACAGCTTCTGGTACTAACGACAAAATCTATCCTCAAAAGCAAATTTTCAATAAAATTCAGTAAAAAAATTCCGGTAAACTCTGTATTTGTACGTTTCTGAGCCGGAGTTCTTTTCCAAAACCGACGGGGTTTGAATCATTTGTGCAGTAGACTCTTCCAAGACGTTTTCATCCCAGGAAAAGGCCAGACCCGGCCTCGGTACACGGTTGTGGGTGCAGAACAGCCCGAGCTCTCCCGAGGGCTCCCCATCCCCGGAGAAGCTGCCTGAGGGCCAGAAAGTCCCCCCAGCCTCCCCCAACTCGGACCCCTTCCCCAGGCTTCTCTCGTCGGCCGGCTGAAGCTGGTCTCCTGGCACTTGGAGTCCCAGGTGCTGATCCTGGAAGGCACAGCAGGGACCCCACAGCGCCCAGCCCCTGCTGAGGTTGGTGGAGCCGGGACTGGCCAGAGGGCCACAGAGGTGCGCAGGTCGGGGGCAGGGGAGGGAGGGTCGTCCCTCGGCTTGGCCGCTGTGCGCGCCGGCCCCACCCCGAGCGCGGGGTAGACAGTCAGTAACTAGCTCCCACACACTTATGCCCTGGCCTGGCCAAGACCGGGGCGGGGCGGGGGCTCCCGTCTCACTGGACACGGGTTAGAGCAGAGCTGCGGGCCGGTGGACACACAGAGGTACAGCCCAGACGCATCGGAGGCGGGAGTGGCAGCCAGCCACAGGAGGAAGGTCACCCTCTCCAGGCTGGCCCAGCGCGCCCCACCCTGGCCTGAGTGTCCCAGCTGCGTGGAGCCGGACGCTGCACGGACAGGAGGAGGATCGGCCCTGGTGAGGGGTGAGCGACCCCCCGCTCTCCTGGGGGAGGGCAGCCGTCCGGACGGATGTGGCATAAGCTGGGCCCTCAGGGACTACCAGGGAGCTGGAGGGGTTGTCAGGAAGCTGTGTCCCTGGTGTGGCCTGAGCCCCACGAGGGGCAGGTTCCTTGGAGAATGACCACAGGTGGGTGATTAACTCACAGCCCCGGGGTCAGTGGACAGAGGCCGGGAGGGTCAGCCTGGCTTGCTGCCCCCTAGTGGTCACTACTCTTCACACTGGGGACAGAGACCCCCAAGGGGCTGAGCGAGGACAAGGAAAGGGGCTGACTGCGCTCCCTGCCGTGCGCCCCAGAAGGGACAGTCACCCCGGGGAGCGCAGGATGCGCCCACTCACGGCCCCGAAGCAAGTCCCGTAAATCCAACACACCCACTTAAACCCAGACGTTCCGGTCTCGTGACTCCAGCGCGACTGTGAAGACGTGTGTGAGAAGC
Source organism: Mustela putorius furo (assembly GCF_011764305.1). NCBI lineage: Eukaryota > Metazoa > Chordata > Mammalia > Carnivora > Mustelidae > Mustela > Mustela putorius. Next base: position 633,765 of record NW_025422057.1, read on the forward strand.
CGCACAGCTCCCAGCCGGCGGCCGCCGAAGCCTTTGCCCGACGGACAGTTCACTCGCCGGTAAAGAAGGTAACGAGCTTTCGGATACTCGTGTCCAACTGTGGAAGTCGAAAGCCTCCCCCCCAACCCAACCTTCCAACCAGGCTGGCTGGCAGCCCCACGGGGGCCCCAGGGCAGGACCACTCGGCCGGAGGCTACCACGCGTGAAGGATCCACGGCGGGTTCCAGCCGTCCTGCTGCAGACGTGTGGCACGAAGCTATTTTGGTTCACAGTAAATAAGAGTTTCCAAACAGGTTGTGCATCTTTTTCAGCGAAGCTTCGGTTCCCGGCGGAGAATGTCGCGCATTTGGAAGGTAAACCTGCGAGGCAAAGGTCGGCAGGAGGGAGGCGGTCCTCTCGGAGAGCGAGTGCCGTGTGCAAAACCGCCGGGCTTTTACCGACCAGGTGCACAGGGAAGTTCGAGAAATCCCACATTTCAGACTTGCCGCCAGCTCCTCCAGACGTGCAAGTCCGAGCAAGCCTGACGGTCAGGAAGGAGCAGAGGAGCCAAGTGCTTCCTGGCCGCCCGGGCTCCCTGGATGCCCGGGGGCTGCGTCTCCAGCACGAAAGGCTTCTTCTGCGTCGGGTCCTGACTGGCTCACGCGGAAGCTCACGTCTCCACGTCTCCAATGGGTGCTCCTTCAGAAGCAGCCATGGCTCCTCGTCTGGGGGTCGGTGCCAAAGGGAAGTGGGCCCTGCGCCTTCCCCTTAGCGGCCGGTGCTGCTGGGGCTCCAGCTCTGAGGGGGGACAGAGACACTTGACGATCTCACGGTGACACGCGTCTGCTCAGGTGGCAAGAGGGGAGCTTCGTGTACCCGGGGCGATGTTGGGGAGGGACCTTTGAAAATGAAAGCTGTGCACTTCGTGATCACCCCCGTCAGTTCCTTCAGATGAGTCATTGGTTCTCCGTTTGCTTGGTTTGAAGCTGGTGGTTTCGTGAATCAGTTTCTTGGTCAGAGTTGTCGAAATTCTCCCCGGGATTGAGCGTGTGATCCTAACGTCCCCAGAGGCCGGTGTCTGCGGGACTTGTCAGGGTCCTTTCCCGGACGGCCTGCTGGTGACTGGGAAGCCCGTCCGGGAGGAATCGAGAGGGGAACTGCAGTGCCGGACAGTGCTGCGGCCGGGGCCGATCCGGTGCGGGTTCCCTCGTGACACACGATGCGCCGATGGGGGAACCCGGTCGTTTCTGCAACGCACCACCGCTTGGAATCGTAATCATTGGAAATACGACTGATTGTAGGGACAGTAGGAACATGGACAAATTTCTAGGTATTTTGTATAATTTTGTATAATTTCTGAAAGACCCGCATTCATAACAGGAGCCCAAAGAAATAACCACCAAGCGACGTCCGCCGCGACCGGCAGCCCTGCGGCCACGCCTCAGCCCTGCCCAGCCGGAGTCTCGTCTGGCGGTATGGGGTCCGGCGGGGCTCACGTGCACCATCCGGCTCGCCTCCGGCGGCAGCGAGAGCGCCCGGCCTGTCCCCGCATTCTGGCAGGTCCTTTCCCGTGTCCTCACGCTGGTCTCTCGCAGCCACCGGCCCGCAAACGCTGTGTCCCCAGGGTGGGGGTGCGGGGCTCTGTGGGAGTCCCGCGGACTCTGGGCACCACACCTGCAGGCCGGTGACCGGAGATGCTGGGGGACGCAGGGGCGGGGGCAGGCAGGGCCCCTGGACAGCGAGGCGGACAGCTGCCCTGACGGGGAGGGTGCGGCGCCGTCAGCTCGGGGGAGTCACCGGACAAAATCCACTCACAGAGCGAAGGGCACAAAGCTCTTACGCTTCTCATTTTCAGTCACGCTGCACCCGTGAGCCCATGTGGCATCTGCTTTGGGTGGGGAGGTCACTTAAATTTTTCATTTTAATGGCTCAAAAATACGGCTGCTACTGTTGCCTACTTGTGTGTTTTCTTGGAGGAGACTGGAAGCTCCTCGCCAAGAGACAAGTAAGTCGCTCAGTAATAATGGAACAAGGCCAGTGACGAATGCTTCATTTTTCACGAGTCCATGAATATTTCAGCAATAACCGGAGGCTCCTTGTGTTGCAATAACAAGGCCTCGGGGGGCCTGGGGACAGGGGGCATAGGCGGGCCGGGGGCAGGGGGCCGGGGAGGTAGGCCTGGGGGCAGGGGCCCGGGACAGACGGGCCAGGCCTCCTTCCCTTGATTCTCTTGGTGGCGCTCGTAGGAGTCAGTGTCGTTTTCCAGGTCAATGAGGAAAGATATTTACACTCAAGATGACCCGCGAGGCCTCCGTCCGCTCGTCTCCCCGCACGGCGAGGCCTGTTCGCTCCCAGAAGACGCTGCCGGCACGGCCGCTCCTGCTGAGACGCGGCAAGCACCCGCCTCACCGTGTCCCCGTCGCGGCGTGGTCGGTGTCGCCAGCGGCCCACGTGGCAGCGGCCGCCGTCAGACAGGGCGAGGGGGCCTGCGGGGACCGGACAGCCTGCTCGGGACGCACGCGTGGGGAAGTCGGTCACAGACACACAGTGCGCTCACGCTCGCCCACGTTCACAGACGCACACGTGTGCCCCCACGCTCACTCTCGTGTGACACACTCACAGACGCAGTGCGCTCACACTCGCCCACGTTCATAGACGCACACATGTGCCCCCCACGCTCCCCCTCGTGTGACACACTCACAGACGCACAGTGCACTCACACTCGCCCATGTTCACAGACACTCCCCCTCGTGTGACACACTCACAGAAGCACAGTGCGCTCACACTCGCCCATGTTCACAGACGCTCCCCCTCGTGTGACACACTCACAGACGCACAGTGCGCTCACACTCGCCCATGTTCACAGACGCTCCCCCTCGTGTGACACACTCACAGACGCACAGTGCGCTCACACTCGCCCATGTTCACAGACGCTCCCCCTCGTGTGACACACTCACAGACGCACAGTGCGCTCACACTCGCCCACACTCAGATGCACACGTGTGTTCACACTCACCCTCCAACACTCGCGAATGCACACGCGTGCTCACACACGCAGCCCACCGTCCTCGGAAGCTGGCTGGCCTGCGTCCGGGGTCCCCGGGCACAGGCTGGCGGCTGGAGGTCTCGCTGTGCGCGGAAGCGTCCACTCCCGGCTGGTCCTCGTGGAGCTTCAGCCCCTTGTCCTTGCGCCGAGCTTCAGGAATGTACGAAAAGCCGACGTCCATCCGCCCATTCCCAAACCTCCCAGGACCTCCGCTGACACCATTAATAGTGCCCCTCTCCCTCCCACTCGCACAGCTGGAGCATTACGAGCCCTTCCTGGGTCTCAGGAGCAGGCTTGTCCCCTGGGGGACAGTCCCCCAGCCGGTCGGGGACACAGAAATGTCTCCCAGGCCCCGTCATCCTCCCACGAACCTGGGGCCTGATCCGGACAGTGGGGACTCACAGGTGTTCCTCAGGGCATGGGCTGCGGTGTCCCTGTGAGGGGGCCAGGCCCTGGGACCTCCGCAGTGACGCAGCTGGGCTTCCGGCTCGCAGAGGCCTCGTTCCTAGCAAGGCGTGGTGAGAGCGGCGTCCGGACAAGGCTGCTGACGCGAGCCAGGCAATCTGGGGGTGGCCATCCTTGCCGTGATGGGGGCAGCTGGGTCCCTCACCCACTCCGAGCTCCGTCCACACTCCCGTTCGCCTACGGGCTCAGCTGCCTGGCCAGATGGGCGGGACCCATGACCCAGTGGGTCAGACGCGGACTTGGGGTTGAGGTCGCTGAGCTGGGTCGCCCCAAGGCCAGGGAGCATCCCCAGGAGGCACTTGGCTGTGTCGTGGGCCGGCCTGGCCACAGGCCTGATGGAAGGTTCCGAGGGCACGTGTGCTGGGGAAGGGCCTTGGAAGCACGACGGGGCAGGCAGGGGAGAGGTGGGGGAGGCAGTCGCCAGTGTAGACTGCGCTGCTGCTCTGGCCCCAGGGCCGAGTCCTGCTGGGACCCACGAGACGTGGAGAAGCCTCAGGTTCCACCAGCCTGGGCAAGGGGCTCCCAGCGGCCCGACCCCCTAGGTGGGCAGGCCCACAGTACTTCTGTGTGAACTACAAAAAGCCACCCTCCCAGGATGACTACAAAGCCTCCCCCGGGGCTGTCAGGCCCCAGAAGGTGCTGGCGCCTTTGTGCTGGGGACACAGTCCGCCCCGACCCCGGCGGCCAGGCTGGCGTGGCTGGGGAGGATGGGCGTCTTCTCTCAGGCGGCTGGGTCCTCTCCGCCCAAGGGTCTTGGCCACGCGGCCACTTGAGAAACGCCGACTCCCGCTGACCAGGGGATGTTCGTAAGGAAAACCGTGAGGAGACAGCCCAGCTCAGTCGGCCCCGTTAGTGAGGGGCCCCTGAGCTCGATAATGGGCTCCCGTAGGCGTGACCGACCCGAGCACCCCCGGGACAGGAGCGCGGGACGCCACCGCTTTCGGAACCCCAGGTCTGCACGGCTTGCTAGCACAGACCTCTGTGGGCGCCGCAGTCCGCGGACCGGCCGGAGGAGGCAGACTCACCCATCACGCCAGCGTCCCCCCCCCGGTCTGGGCCTCAGTGCAGCTGCCGGGACGAGAGGGACGAGCTGAACCTCTGGGGCTGCAGTGGCCGGGGCCGGGGCTGCGCCTCAGGATCCAATGAGGAGCCGTCTTCGGAGGGTCACAGCGGCTGGGCCACCTCAGAGCCCAGGGACAGGCCGTGGGGGCAGAGCCGCAGGCGGGGACAGCGCTGTCTTCGGGGCAGCGGAGAGCAGCTCCAGCAGCCCCACGAGGCTGTTGCGGAACCGACATGGCTGCGAACCCCCAGTGTTCTTGAGCACAACGGGGCAGCCTCGGGACGCCCAGCAGCAGATGAGAGCTGGGCCTGAGAGGGCTCCAAGCGCGTCCTCATGGCACACCCCAGAGGCTGACAGGCGGCAGAGATCCCCCCACTGGAGGCAGCAGCTCACCCACGGGATGGGGGCCCCTTCCCAGAGGCTGGAGGTGTCGGGCTTGGGACTACGGCAAGTAGTGGGGTCTTCGTGTGTGGGAGACCCTCCAGGGACCAGTGTCCTCGCTGTGAGCCCACCGTGGGCTGTCCAGGGACAGGGTGGGGCCTGGTTACAGGTCCAGCGGCATCTGGCGCTCTCACCACAGCTGGATCCTTTCCAGCGTGAATTCCCGGCTGGGCGCCTCGTGAACCTTCACTGATCTGCTCACTAGTGGCTGCCTCTCTGTGATGCTTGGGAAGCCTTGGGTGGTGCTGGCCCAGCCTTGGGACACTCATGGCCCCTCAGATGTCCCCAGCACGTGGGCAGACTGTCCTTCCCTCAGGTATGGGGATGGAGGCTGGGTGGGGGCCTGGTGACGGCGTTGACCAGCTCGTCGCTCTGTCCCCCTCAGCCTTGCGCGGGTCTGCCTGCAGCTCCCAGTCCCCCAGCAATGCCCTCCCTGGTGTGGCTGCCGCCTGGGGTGCCCCGGCCCCGTCCACCAGGCCGGGGGTAGCACCAGCCCAGCCCAGCAGCATTGCTCCAAGAACGGACAGCACCCCTGGGCACCCATGAGTCCTGGAGGGGCGTTCGGTCCTCACGCTGGGGTCACCTGCAGGACCAGGCGGCTCCATGGCACGTGCCTCGGGGCCGGTCGGGGCTGGACGGCCAGGAGCAGCGGTACAGCCCGTCCTCTGGGGAGGGCGCGTGGTATCCTTGGGCCGCGGTCCTGGAGGGTGGCCTGCGTGGTCCGTGCGCGAGGACGGTGGGCTCAAGGCTGACACTCCCGTGCGTTCCCAGTTTCGGTGAGTGGAACTGGAATTTCCTATTTTACCAAGTTGCTGAGTCTCTGTCACGACCAACTGACCTTCCCTTTGAGCAGCGGCCTGTGCTGTCTCGGCGCAGGAGAGCAGGACACGCTCGCGAGCCGCAGCACAGCTGGAAACACGCAGTCCGCGCTGTTTGGAGGTTCTTTCCTTCCCACCGGAGGGGCGGTCTGCGTGGACACGGGCCTGCATGGACAGGAAGAAGCTGAGCAGGAGCCCTTCGCAGCTGGACTTACCTGAGCCCAGGAGCCAGATCCGACGTCTGGGCGCCCAAATATCCTAAAGACAACACACCCAAAATGGAATCGCTCACCCCGAGCCCCAGGTCACAACCCGAACCCAGAACCGGATCCGTAGAGCAGCGAGGCGGGAGCGGCCAGGTCGGCCCTGGGCGGGTCACCTGTCCCACAGGCCCCTGTGTCCGTCCCCTAAAGAAAAGTCGCCGCGCAGTGACCCACCCGCGTTGTGCTGCTGGGACGTCCTCATCCCGCCCCTCTTGCCTGTAAGTCCACATGCAGCACCTCCGAGGGCCTCCTCTCTGCTGGCTGGAACGCCCGATTTTCTCTCTCTCTCTTTCTTTTAAGATTTTATGTACGTATCTGAGAGAGACCGAGCACAGCAGGGGCTGCAACGGAGGGAGAGGGAGAGAAGCAGACCCCCCGCTGAGCAGGGAGCCCGACACGGGGCTCGATCCCGGGACCCTGGGATCATGACCTGAGCCGAAGGCAGAGGCTTCACCCACGGAGCCACCCAGGCGCCCTCCGATTCCTGAATTACTGAACAAAGCCAGTAAGAGCCTTAAAATTTACTTGTTGAGTTTCATTTTTTAGCAGTTCCAGGAGAAGCTGCTGTTTTGGATCTTGCGTGGGTCCCTGCGCTCAGCCCCCGGGGCGCCTGGGGTGGGAGGGAGGTGTGCGGGCCGACCCGCACCAGAGAGACGCAGAGGTGTAGTCTCCCTCGGTCCTGCCGCCAGGAACAACGGGGGCACCCCACTGGGTGCGGGGGAGCCTGGGGGGCTGGGGGTCACCGAGGTGGGCGGCGTGGGTGCCTGCCGGAGGCTCAGCAGCTCTGGGCTCACAGGCGGACCACGCATGTAGCTGAAAACTGGACAAAGTGCTGGTTCCGGGAACAGCCGTGCAGACAAACTCAAGAGGAGCCATGGAGTGTCGGGAGCGCGGCCCAGGCTTCCCGGCGGCGGCCCCGGGGCTCCTTCAGCCACTCGGATTCCATGTGCCACATCACTACCCACAAGAGGGGACGGCAAACCCGGCCAGAGATCCGGGGCGGCTGGAAGGGGCCCGCGCTGCTGGCGGAAAGGGAAACCGCGAGCCTGTGGGAAGCAGCCGGCGGTGTTGCCGCAGCCTGCACCCGTCCTGCGCGCCAGCATCTGCCCCAGAGAAGCAAAGGCAAAGCTCCTGCCAACACACAGGACTGGCGGGAGCCGTGTTCGTCGCAGCCCCAGCAGGAGCGCGGGTGCACGAGGCCGGAGCACAGCTCCCGCCGGGGCAACACGGGCGTGGACTGCTCGTGGCTGGTGCTACACAGATGTCTCCACGGTGACATCACTGTGATCTCCTCACGGACATGTCCCCGCTCTAGCTCGCTTCGTGGTTTGGACACAGCAGATGAGACGCGTCACATGTGTACAAACAACACGTGTGTGCGCAGGTGTTTGTTAAGGGTGAGTCTGCCGGTGAGCGCGTGATCCCCACCAGTCCTGGGATGGAGCCCCGCACCCGGCTCCCGGCTCGCGGGGAGTCTGCTTCTCCCCCTTATGCTCTCTCCCAAATAAATAAATAAAATCTTAAAAAAACAAAACAAAACAGTGACTTGCGATTTTCTGCTGCACGGGGGTCTGAGCCCCTTACCCCGCACCGTTCGGGGCCAGCTATGCTACGCAGCGTATTTGGGAACAAGCTTCACGCACGGCCACGTGCACAGTCTGGACAGCCCCGTGCTGCGTGAGAAGAGCCGGACGCCAGAGAACACTGGGTCAGATCTCACGCGGAGCCGGACGCCAGGCCAGCGTGCTGAGGGAAGTGCGGGGGCAGATGCGGTCCACGGGCGGGGGCAGTGCCTGGGACAGTAGGGCCTCCACGGGGGGACCGAGTGACCCGCAAATGCATTTGTCAGAACTCTGAAAATGGGACGTTTAAGGCCAGTGCGTGTCACTGCAGGCGGATGGTGCCACAGTAAAGCGGGAACAGAGGGCTGGAGGCCTTAGTGTCAGACGAGCTTGGAGGCCAGGCAAGTGCCCTAGTGAGACAGGAACGCTTCACAGTGACCAAGGGGGCAGCCCATGTGAAGCCGGGACGGCCATAAACACCTCTGCGCCCAACTGTGCAGAACCGAGTTCACGGAGCCGGGGGCCTGGATGGGAACCTGCCCACCGACAAACAAAAGCCACGCCGTGGCCCCCTCAGCTGGTGGCCGGCACAGCCCTGCAAACGTCCGTGGAGGCTGGGAGCCGAGTACACGTCTGTGCCCGGAGGAGCCTCAGGGAGCCCCCGGAGCACACGTGGCCAGGCTCCACGTGCCACGGGAAGCAAGAACACCACCAGACCACAAACACCCCCATCTGAACACCCGACTTCTTTAGGAAACTGTTGCGCCAAAGAAGAAATGAGAGCTCTCGTTCCAGAACATCCGGCAAATGACATGCAAAACCCCACCATCCAGTAAAACAGCCAGAATTCGGAAGTCAGCAAGGGGACAGCACTGTGCCGGTTAACGTCCGCCACGCAGACGGCACAGCTCCGGCCCGGACCCTCCGGACGGCTGTCCGTCCTGGGGACACGGAGGTCCCCCTGGGGTCTGTGCCCTGACGCCGGGCCCCGGGAGCGCCCCGTCTCAGTCACCGCATCCCACCCCCGCCCGCGGGGGCTTTCCCCAGACCCAACCGAGTGCCGTGCTGCCCGTCTCCTTGCTAATGAGGGAAAGGGCACGGGGCCTCGTACTCCCTCCGTATTTGTGTAAGAAAACATGTTTCGACAATTTGAGAATTAAACCAGTGTTTGAAAAGTTGAAAAGTGTTTTTAGGTAATCGCTGCACTGAATATGGGGCTCGAGTTCACGATCCTGAGATCAAGGGCCGCTCACTGCACGCACGGAAGCAGTCAGGCGCCCGAGAATCAAGCTTTTGCACTACATACCCGAAATGACACGCCCGCGGTGCTCCGACAACACGCCACACCCCTGCTTAGTTCATTAACTAACGAGAAAAGGGGAAAGTGATGTGAGTAGGCGTCCGACTCAAGAAGAACTAGAACACTCGGCCGAGTTCAGGGACAGAGCGGAGGGTAAGAATGAAAGAAAAAATAGTAAAAAACAAATTCTAGGATCAATAAATATACCTGAAAGCTCATTCTTTTTTTTAAAGGAAAATAATAAAGTAGAACCCAGCTAGCCTGACCAAGAAGACAAGAAAGAGACACAAAATAAAGAAACAGTAGGAAAAGAGCCCAAGATACAGAGGGGTTGAGAGGCACATGTTCGCGTCTGACGTTCTCAGGTCTGGGTGACACGGACGCGGTTTCAGACACATACCCACGGGGCTGGGAGGAACCAGTGACTGTCCCACAGCCCCACGCACGCCCACGCACTCCTGCACACACCCACAGCCCCACACACGCCCACGCACTCCCGCACACACCCACAGCCCCACGCACGCCCACGCACGCCCAAACTCCTGCTCAAACAAAAGAAGAGAACGTGCCCAGTTTCCCAAGCGCCGGCGAGCTCGAAGGGACAGCTGCCGTGTCAGAGAAGCAGTCCGCGAGCGCAGAGGGACGGGCTTCTGAAGTCTGGACGGACACCCTGGACCCACTTCCTGTGGCAGTGCAGAGGCAGGGATTCTGAGGAACTGGTTAACCGCACCAGACCCGTCCCCCGGGCCCCAGGAGGCAGCAGCCCAGCATCCCCAGCTCGCGGACGGCTGGCTTTGGGCTGAGACCGGGCACCTCTGCCGTGGGAGCCGCTGTTAGAGCAGCCCGAGAGGGCGCGGGCCGCGGGCCCCCGTGTGGAGGAGGGTGACCAAAGTGCTGATTTGAGGGTCACCCGGCTGCATGTCAAGGACCTCCTGTTGCAGGCGGATGCAGACGCCATCAGGAGGCCAGTCCAGGAGGCCCGAGGCCCGTCAGGGGAAGGGCGGCCCAAGCTGAAACCCTCCCGTGAGCGCGGTGTGTCCCTACACGGGCAGTGCCGTGCCCTCAGAGGGGTGCGTCAGGGCCGCCGTGGCCTGTCCTCGAGGCGTCCGGGGTCAGAGCACCGGCGAGGAGGAGCAGCAGCCAGGGAAACGCACAGCGCCCCACGAGTTGCACACTCAGTGGGAAAGAGCAGGTTGGGCCTGACCGGAACTGTCCTCACTAATGAGACGCCATCTAGCAGAGAGAGTTCGGCGTCCCTGTCTTCAGGGTTAAGGCTACTGTGTGACTAGAGGCGTGAGTTTAACGTTTAATGCTCTAGAATTTGGAAAATCTCTTACTATGTGACGTTGGGAGATACTTCCTTGGGGGGAATAAATGTAACCGCCGTGCGCACGGTGCCAAGCGTCCCTCTGAATAAACCCACATCCGAGGGCGCTCTGGGAGCACACAGCGGCCGACCGACTGGCCTGAGCCTTCCACCCCCAAGACGGTGCGTGACTCCAGAGCCCGAGTGAGACGGAGTTGTGGGTTTCAGAATCACGTCTGGGCAGAAGCTATTTTATCAGATATGCAAACACACACACATGTGCCACACACCACCCTGTATGCACATGGGTACACGTGTGTATGTCCTTTGTCGTGCTTCAAATTTTAAATCTTATCTAAGAAAACGTACACCCAACACCGGCCAGAAATCCACCCCAGGGTCTGCCTGCGTCTTAATCTTGAAAATGCAAAATGAAACCCTGGTGAGGACATCAGCTGGGAGTGTCCCAGGGAAAAAGGAGCAGCTTAGGTTTAACAAGAGAAATGTCTGTTTCTTTTTCATGTAAGGCCATCCAGGACCGAGCAGCTGCCCCACAGCCGGGAGACCCAGCTTCTTCATCCACGTGTGAAGGTCATCACCTCACAGCACAAAATAGCTGCGCAAGCTCCAGCCTTCATGGCCGTATTTCCACCAGCAAGCAAAAGGAGGACCCACCAAGGGGTTGCTCTCCCTGTGAGAATCCTCCCCTAAAATTGCTTTAAAGGGACCAGAAGTTGGTCACTTGACCACACTGGCTACAAGGGAGGTGGGAAGTGAGGTAGCCTTCTGCTTGCCAAAAATCGGAGCCTGTTCCTGGGGCAGAAGAAGCGGAGAAGGCGTAAAGAGAGACAAACAGAACGTGGAGCAGCACGGACTTCTGCACCGTCTGGGAGGCGACGCAGCGGGGAAAGCTGACCCTGGAACAGCGCTCAACATTCTCTTCTCTGGCTGCCTTCCCGGGCTCATCCCGCAGCGCCTGGCTCCTCCGGGTGCCAGCGGCTCACAGCTACCCCGTCCTGCTGCCCCAGGCCGGTGCTCCTCCCCACCCAGCTGGGTCTCAGCTCAGTCCCACTGGCCCTGGGACCAGACGCCTGCACGACCGCCCGTGGTATTCTGCAGGCTCTCCGCTGCGAACGGCGACTGCAGGGGTCCAACCACGTGCCTGATGCTCCAGGAAAGAAAGGGCCCTGCCTGCCCCCTCTTCCCTCGGAGCCACACCCTGGTCTCCCCAGCCTTTGGTTCCCTCTGCCTGGCCCAGAACCGGGTGGACACAGACCCGCAGAGAGGGTTCCTGCACACCCGGTGCTGCTGCCCTCCCTCGTGCACGTGCCTGCACGTTGCTGGCCGGTGCCCCGGCTCGGTCCTCCTGCCCGCAGGGAGGCAGCCCATCGCGTGCCCACAGCACACGGGGCTCCCTGCTGGCTATGTGTGCTGTTTCCACTTCAGGGCTAACAGGAACCGAGCTGCAGTGGACATCCTGGAGCACGGCTCTCTGCGGACACGTCATCTAACTTGGGTAAACCCCTAAAAGTAGATTGTGGGGCTTTAGGGTAGCAACTTGTCTAACTTCATTAAAAACCTTCTGTTTCTCAGCACCATGTTTCATTCCCACTGGCCGTGGGAGAGGGTCCCGTGGGTGTATCTCACCGATACTCATCATGGTCAGTCTCTTCCGTTTCAGCAGTCCGCGTGGGTCCACAGCAGGACCTCGCTGCGAGTTAGATCTGTGTTTCCTGCTGACTCTTCCGCTGTCCAGTGCCTGTCCGCATCTTCTGCCCAGTTTTTGGTGTGTTGTCTTTCCTTAGATTTACTGGCTTTTAAAACTATGCCCTGGGTGCAGTTCGCACGTCAGGTTTATTTGTCACGAATATTTTCTCCCATTCTGTTCATTTTCTTACAGTCTTTCGAAGAGCAGGGGTTTTATTTTTGATGAGGACAGCTCTGTTCTTTTCCTTGATGGCTTCAGTCTTCGTGCCCTAGCTAGGACGCTTCCGTCTGCTCCAAGATGGTGCGCTATTGGCTTTCTGTCCCCCACACACGGCCTGTGACCCGGCTCTGACGAGGGCTGCCTGGCGGGGCAGGGGGCTGCGTGTCCGGTTGCCTACCCACCTCCAAGGTGTTCTGGCACCATGGTGAGAAAAGACTGTCCTGTTCCCTGCATCAGCATGTCGGCCAGATCAGCAGACCCTGCACACGGGATCTGGTTCTGAACTCGGTCTGCTCCGCTGGTCTCCACTGTCTTCTGTACTGGGACGGCCTTACTGTCACTCTGGAAATGATGGAGTGTGAGTCCTCCAACGCTGCTGTCCCCCTCACGGTCGTCTTGGCCACTCCAGGTCCTCTGTGTTTCCGTGGATGGGTTAGGGTCAGCTGTTGATTTCCAGAAAACGGTTGGCTGGGCTTGCGGCCGAGCGAGCCCCTCGGCGGGAAGGGCCGCTGGCAAACCCGCGTCCTCCACGTCTGGGCACTTCTCTCAACCGGGCTTTGCAGCTGTCGCGCCGGGAGAGTCACCTCTTTTGTTCAGTTCGCTCCACACTGGTTTGTTTTTGATGCTCTTCTCAGTGGGGCGGCCCCTGTCGTCCTCTGTTTGGTGCGGCCCTTAGAGACCCCGTCCACACCCGCCAGCTGGCGCTGCCGCATCCGCTGACTTCACTTTCTCAGCCGCTGCGGGTCAGGAGATGCCGCAGGACTCTCGACCGCGGGTCCCATTTTAACCAATGAAACCGTCAACCCGGAAAGGGCTGGACTGTCTTCTCCGTTAGAAACCAAGTCCCTGCCCAGGAGCCGGTGCCCCGCCTCACCGCTTTCCATCAGAGCCTCGGCCTCTACTGCGGGCCGCCCTCCCTCGCCCACCCACTGCCCCCCCGTCAGAAAATGGCTATTCTGGTCGCTCAAGGCCTCGCCCTTGTTCACCCCAACCGCTCCTCTCGCTGACCTCTCGGACACATCTGATGCAGCGGCCCCTCCCCCAACACCCCTCCCTCGGCTCCCCGCGGCCCTGCCCGCCTCGCCCTCCACCTCTCTGCACCCCCGCCCCCCCCCCCCCGACAGCTCTTCCCTCCGCTCCTGGCCGAGGGGTCTCCAAGGCTGGGGGGTCTCCAGCCCCGCTCCCCCCGGGCGCCCGTCCACAGCCGCACGCGTAGGCGGAGGCGCGCAGACCACCTCCAGCCCAGAGCCTCGCAGACGCCAAGACGAAGCGGCCGCCCCGGCCCGCGGGGCGCGACCCTCTCAGGATCCGAGCCCCAGACCCGCATCCACGGTCGCGGCCGCTGCGCCCCCGCCCAGGGCCGAGCAGGTGCGCGGGATCCGGGTCTGCAGGACGCACGAGGACGCACGGGAACCGCCCCGGGCAGGAGCACGGGCAGGAACAGTCGGGCCAGACCCAGGGGCGTCCCCGACCTGGGGGCTGCTCGGGCGCGGGCGCGGGGCGGCTGCAGCATCTCCCCGGGAGGGTGGGGGGAGCGGCGCGGGGCCCCGACGCGAGCGCGCCCTGCCCTGGCTCCGCTCCCCCGGCCGCGGGGCCGCGCGCCCGCCCCCACGTCGCTGGCGGGAACACGCGGGACTGAGCGCTCAGGGCGGGGCCCGGGCGGCGGTTCGCCTCCGCCTAGTGTGGCCCCGTCGCCGACCCGTAGCGCCGGCCGCGTCCCCTCGGTCGCTAGGCAACGCCCCGCGGCCGGCTGCCGGAGGAAGCCCGCGGCGCTCGGTGCGGCGCCATGGACCTGGTCATCACGCAGGAGCTGGCCCGCGCCCAGAGCCAGCAGGGTGGGCGGGGGCCCCGTCCCCGGCCGGAGGGACCCGGAAGCCCCCAGGACCCTGCCCCCGGGGAGGCCACCCACCCGTCCCAGCGGACCGCAGACCCGGGGCGGCCGGGTCCCGCCGGGGGTGTTCCCACTGGAGGCGGTCGGGCCCGCGCCCCCCCCCCCCCGCCGCCGACCCCCGCGGCCCGCGTCGTCGTCCTCCGCGGGGGCTCGGGATGCCTGCCCCCTGCTGCGGACGCTCGGGCCCGGTGCAGACGGGGGCGGGCTGGGGTGCGGCCGCGGGGGGCGGAGGCCGGACGGCGGGGGGGGGAGCCCGGACGGGGGGGGGGGGGGGACCGGACCGCGGGGGGCGGAGCCCGGACGGCGGGGGGGGGGACCGGACCGCGGGGGGTGGAGCTCGGACCGCGGGGGGCGGAGCCCGGACCGCGGAGGGGGGGCGGACCGGACCGCGGGGGGCGGACCTGGACCGCGGGGGGTGGAGCTCGGACCGCGGGGGGCGGAGCTCGGACCGCGGCGGGGGGGAACCGGACCGCGGGGGGCGGACCCGGACCGCGGGGGGGTGGAGCTCGGACCGCGGGGGGCGGGGTCCGGACCGCGGGGGGCGGAGCCCGGACTGCGGGGGGGGGACCGGACCGCGGGGGGTGGAGCTCGGACCGCGGGGGGCGGAGCCCGGACCGCGGGGGGCGGGGACCGGACCGCGGGGGGCGGACCCGGACCGCGGGGGGCAGAGCTCGGACCGCGGCGGGGGGGGGGGAACCGGACCGCGGGGGGCGGACCCGGACCGCGGGGGGTGGAGCTCGGACCGCGGGGGGCGGGGTCCGGACCGCGGGGGGCGGAGCCCGGACGGCGGGGGGGGGGACCGGACCGCGGGAGGTGGAGCTCGGACCGCGGGGGCGGAGCCCGGACCGCGGGGGGCGGAGCCGGACCGCGGGGGGGCGGAACCGGACCGCGGGGGGCGGGGTCCGGACCGCGGGGGGTGGAGCTCGGACCGCGGGGGGCGGACCCGGACCGCGGGGGGTGGGGCCCGGACCGCAGGGGGCGGACCCGGACGGCAGGCCCCTCCCACACTGGTCCCCGCGCACAGCGGAGCCACGTGCGCTCTCTTCCCTGCGCCCCGGCAGATGAGGCCTCCCTGAAGAGGGCCTACGAGCTGATTAAGTCGGCCAACCTCGGGAGGTCAGAGTTTGACCCCATGGAAAGCTTCAGCCCCGATCTGTTTGTTTTGTGCGCAGAGCAAGCCCTGAAGGTACTGAGTGCGGGGCGGGGGGCGGGGGCGGTGTCCTAGGAGGGTCGCTGTTTCTGGGAGCAGGAGGCGGAGCCGCGGAGAGCAGGCGCCCCAGGGGGGGGCGGGGGGTGCGGGTGGGCCGATGCGGTCCTCAGGTCTGTCTTCAGAGCCAGACACCCCTTCTGGGGTGTTGGTGGCAGGACTGCGGTGTCTTGCAGATGGGGCACCCCGCCCTGAGCGATGACTGCCTCCGGATGTACTTCAAGGTGAAGGGGCCCGTCACCCAGTTCCTGGGCCGAGCGCACCTGTGCAGGGCCCAGCTCTGTGCCCCCAAGTCCACGGAAAACCTGGTGAGAGACGCCCCAGAGGGCAGGCCTCCATTGGAGGGTGAAGCTTTTTGGGGCGCAGCCAGCCCCCCTCTGCACCCCCCGCACTAGGTCCCTGTTCCTAAGCAAATGCTAATGGCTTGTGCCGCTCCGGGTTTTCCCCGAGGCTGCCTTGATTCTCTCAAAATGTTACATCTTGTGTCAAAAGACTTACAGTCTCGACCGGCTCCCGAAATTGCTCCCGAAATTTCAGTCTGGTCAGGCAAACCCTCAAGAACTCCAGGGGAAGGTCCGCGAGCGATTCCTTGTCAGTGCTGGGAAACAGGCCTGTTCCCCGCCTGTGCTTTCCCCAAGTTCCTGTCTGACCTTGGGCGTCTGCATGCTCCCGCTCTGGCCGTGCCCAGGACAGCTGCCCTGGACCTGGGCCGGGTGTGCGTGCGGACTCGCGAGGTGCCCCGGCTCCGGCTGCTCTCACACAGGCTCCCAGGCCAGTCCGTAGACGTGGCCACGACGAATGACTGATGTTTCAGTGGCGAATTCAATATAATGTTGAATTTTTATGTTGTTTTAGGAGGAATTTGAAAATTGTGTGACTCAGTATATGAAGGCAATAAACTTTGCAAAAGCAGAACCCAGGTATGCGTAATAGAATCGGCCGTTTCTAACTGGGATTGGGTAAAAGGTCCAGGACCAGGATTTACCACGTGCTTCTGCCTGTTGAGACGGTGGGGGTTGCCCTTGCGTGCCCTCGCCGAATGCTCTGTCGCTAACGCGTAGGTCTGGGCCGAGCACAGAGTCCCTTGGCTTCACCCTTTTGTCTCCTGCGGTTCCTGTGACCACATGGCGTTTGACTGTGGGAACTTCTCCCTTGGCCGGTCTCCATGGCCCCCTTACTTTCTGGGCCTCTGTGGGTTCAGCATCAGGGTCCCTCCCTCCCCGGCCCCCGCTCGCCCACGTCGCCTCTGGCAGACGGGCCGAGGCCTCACGTGCACAGCGACTTAGCTGCAAGTCCTGCACACTTTCCTACTGAAGGTTTCTTTCATCAAAAAGAAATGTTAGAGAAACCGTTACGTTTGCACACAAATGGTAGTAACTCGACCTATTTGAGTAGGATGCGCCGCTTACGGGAGGTGCAGGTGTGAATCCCGACTCGCTCCCTGGGTGTCCGGATCAGTGCTCTGACAGTCTCCTCCCCAGGCCCCTGGGGCCTTACAAGGCAGAGCTGGCCTCTCAGAGGTCCCCTGTGGGACCTTCACTCAGGTTCCTCCAGGCTCTGTCCAGCCTCAGGAAGAAGCCCACCGTCTGAGGGGTCCCTGCTCCCCTGCCCACCCCTCCTCCTGCTCCACTTTGCACTTCACACTCAAGCATGGGGGCTTTGGTCCCCAAAGTTTCTGCTCTTCTTTTTTTTTTTTAACCTGCCAGACCCTTTCCCTGCGCTGCTGTCCGGTCTCAGCAGGATGTCCCTTCCTCCAGGAAGCCTTCCTTGATCCCCTCTGCACTTGTCTGTTCTTGTTTATCTCTTGGGAACCAAAGCAGACCTTGCTGGCTGGTGCGTTTTCACAGGGAGCCTATCACTTTTGGAATGACCGAACGGGTGAAGGGCTCTGTAGTCCGGCCTCAGGACTCACGTGGCCAGGTCATCGTGGCTGGACTTGACCTGTAGCCTCCACACCCTCCTGCATAGGCCGTGTGGGTGCAGTTGGCCCAGAGCGGCTCAGATCGCGCTGTTGCCATCTGCTGGAGACAGAGGACTCGGGGACTCAGGACTGGCTTGGGATGGGCTCCTGGTGGGCAGGGACCTGCTCTCAGATGACCTTGGCGCGCCCTGCAGGTACTACTTCCTGGTGTATAACGCATCGGTCCTCTACTGGCAAATGGTGAGGCCGTTCCTCAAGCCGGGCTATCACCACCATCTGCTCTCCAGCTTCTCCCAGGTTGTCAGCGTGTTAAACCAGACTGCGGAGGAAGACAAGGAGTGGCGAGCAGAGCTGATGCTGTGAGTTGGACGCCCGGCCGTGGGTCCCTAAGCAGCGCACCGGCAGCCTCTGACCTGCTGCCTCTCCTGCTCGCTCCTGGCAGGAGGGTCATGTCCCAGGGCAGGGCGGGTATCACTGCTTTCTAATCTGTAGCTACAATTACGTTTGTGTGTGTCTTGTCTGATGAGGTCTGCAGACGAAATCACAGCGTCCTGATCACGGGGGGTTATAACAAGACGAGTGCTTGGACTCAGAACCCAGGAAATGTGAGCTTGGGTCATGATCCTGGCTTGTGGTTTTAACTCGGTTCAGTAAATTGTTAATGGGGTAGACGTTTTAGCAACATGACACTCAGCCAGGATGGCCCTGTTTAGGGAGGTGTGTGCCTAGTGCCTCACCGGAGAGACAGCCCCGAGAAGCCACGGTGAGATCACACGGTCAGTGTGTGATCCTTGTGCTGAGGGGACCAGGGGGCGAGCAGCCAGACTTTCCCTATCTTTGGGGAGCACGACATGCAGGCCAGAGACTGGGGGAGAGTCTGCAGTCTGCAAGGGGACCGAGGGACGGGCCCTGAACTTGGAATCCAGAACCCGTAGGCTTTCCTTTCCCTGCTGTATGGCTGTTTAGGAAATAAGTGTAAGTACGATCTTTGCGAAAAATACTATTTTAGATGTTTGAGGTAGTTACAGTGCAGACATTTCCTTTCCCTGCGGCCAAGGGTAGCACAGCTCGTGGACGCTGCCGAGCCGCGTGCCGCGGGGAGCCCGCGGAGCCGTGTGTCTGTCTGAAGTTTGCGAGACGTAATGACGCACAATAACCTGGTTTTTAGACCTCTGCGGTGGGAAACGGTCTCATCCGGTTTTAATATCTAGTTGGTCTGTATTGCCCAGGGAGCTTCTGGACTGTTACCTCCAAGCCGGAAAAACGGACGAGGCCGCAAGACTCTGTGTCACCGCAGCGCCGTTTATAAAAGCCAACGTGCCGCACAAATACCGACACATCTATTCCGCCATGGTGAGTCGGCACATGAGAGATGCGGCAGAAGGACGTTCTTCTACGTCGTCTTTGGGGACCTGTGTGTCACCACGGCCGGGTCCCTGCACCGAGAGAAAGCGCACGTGCGTCGTGCATCCGGTGACAAAAAACCAAAATCTTTGCCCTCATTGTGATCTCTGACTATTTCACTCGTAGCAGAAGATGTGTTACGATTAAGGAATCGTAAACCCCAGAGCGTGCACGGGGAATGTCATCTTCTGCTCACTTGGGCGTACGGGAAACCAACTTGGGTTCTCCGTGAAAACCAAGTATTAAATGTAATTAAGGAAGAGGTACTTACTCGTTATAAGTATTATTTTAAGAAAGAAATAGTTGTAAAATAATAACTAATATCGGGATTTCTACCTAATCATTTGTTTACACCGACGGATAATTCTCGTCCGCCTCGTGACAGGTGCGACATGGACTGGCGGACGAGCTCCAGTTAGCTGAAGAGAAGACGGCCTCCACCAGCCTGGCCGTCACTTACCACATCAACGTGCTGAAGGCGTAAGTGGTTTCGGGGTTTTAGGTGCCGACTCAGGGTCTGTGGCACCTAGAGGGGATGTGGCTGTGCCGGGGGGTGGGTGACGGTGGGACAGGAGGGCGAGGCGGGGCCCAGAGGACGGGACTCTGCCTCCCTTTACTTAGAAGTGGCCAGAGAGGCTGCCAGTGGGTGAGTGTAGCTTCTAAGCCAGCGAGGAAAGTGGTTAAGGAGCAGAGGCACTGGCGGGCGAGCTCTGTCTGAGAGGCCCTTCCAGATGAGCCTTCACACTTGACCTTGACATTGAGCGAAACAGGAGGGGTTGACTTGGATAGCCCCCTGACGGTAGTGGTCCGAAGTGGAGGAAGAACGGACCCGGGTGCGGGCAGACACCTGCTCGAGCGGCCGGAGGGGATGAAACAGGAGGAGAGCCGCCGTGTGCGAGGGAAGAGCCGTGGGGAGGTCCGGAGTGTGTGAGGCGAGGTCCGCGGGGAGATCGCTGTGTGTCTGAGTCCAGGGAGGCGGTTTGCCGCCCAGGGTCCTGAGCGGGGGAGGCACGAAGGGCCCGGCCAGCCTGCAGGGTTGCCCTCCTGGGGCTCTGGTTCCGGCAGAGGCCTGTGAGGGGAGAGAGGGCCTGTTCTGGGAGCGAGGGGCCTAAGGAGGTAGGAGAAGTCATCTTGGACAGCGAAGCATCGAGGGACGAGGCTTTTTTTTTTTTTTTTTTTAAGATTTTATTTATTTATTTGACAGACAGAGATCACAAGTGGGCAGAGAGGCAGGCAGAGAGAGAGAGACGGAAGCAGGCTCCCTGCCGAGCAGAGAGCCCAATGCGGGACTCGATCCCAGGACCCTGAGATCATGACCTGAGCCAAAGGCAGTGGCTTAACCCACTGAGCCACCCAGGCGCCCCGGGAGGAGGCTTTTTAAGGCCTCTGTGCAAGAAAGTTTAGGGAAACACAGGTCCCTAGACTTTCTGTCTGTCCTGGGATAATTGGAACAAATCTGACGTAACGTTTGAATAAATTCTAGGCAATTGGACAAGAATGAGTTACCTGAAGATGTGGGTGCAGTTCTGAAGGAGGCCTACGGACATTTAAGTTCTTACAACCACCAGCGCTCCCCTGCGGTCCGAGAGGAGAAGTAAGTGTTCGCGTTTTCCGCCGTCACGTCGGCGTGGTCATCGGACCGCAGCAGGGTCAGCCCGGTGGAGAGTCTGCTCTTGGTTCGGGCCTCGAGGTCTGTGCTGTCCGGGGAGCGTATGGGATATGTAACTTCATGTCGTACTTTTAAAATCAAATTCAGCTTCCCAGCATGGGCACGTTTCAGGGTATTGAAACATCTCACAGCTTTCGGAGCAGCCGTGAAACGTGGCGGCGGCCAGACTCCTCTGCCCGCGCACTTCGCTTTCCAGTCTGTGCCTTCCTCTGTCCCCTGGCGCTGCTGGCGTTTGCAGACTTCCCGGACTGGGTTCCCGACCTGGGTTCCCGGCCTGGGTTCCCGGCCTGGGTTCCCGAGGGGGAGCTGCGCCAGCGGCTGTCGGCAGGAGCAGGAGGCGCGCCCTGGTGTGTGCCGCAGGGATGACGGGCAGGCTTCCCCGTGACTCGGAGGAAGAAGCGCCAGCCCTACCCTGCGGCGGTGGTGGCTGAAGTGACCTCCCTGCTCTGGTCCCGTCTGTGTGCCCCGATTACCGCGGGGCGTACCGCTCGCCGTGGGGCGGCCTCTGAACGACGGCCTTTGAGTTCTCAGTGATTGTCCCTCCACTTCTCCACACTCCCGACTCACGAAACACTGTGGCCAAGGTCTGTAATCATTACTTGTGTATTTTTTCACTCTGTCACTCATTTGTTAATTTTGGGGTGTTATGGGTGGAAATGTGTCCCTCAAAAAGACCTATTCAAGTCCCAACCCTTGCTTCTGGTGAACATGATTTTATTTGGAAACAGGGTTTTTACAGAGGTCATCAGGCTCGGGTGGGGTCATACCGGATTGGGGTGGGCCCTCATGGGTGGCTTGGGTCCTCATAAGAAGAGGGAGGTCTGGGATGCAGATTCTCACGGGGCAGAAGGCCAGGTGACGCCGGGGGCAGAGGTCAGAGCATCGTAGCTACAAGCCGATGAGCACAAGGCTGCCGGCGACCCAGCAGGACGGGTCTTGCCCTGGACCTCAGGCTCCTTGTCTCCAAAACTGTACGAGATGAAATTCTGTTGTTTAAGCCAATTAGTAGCTGGTAGCCCATCACTGCCGCCTCCGGAAACTCGTCTAGGGGGTGTGATAACCAGTCGCTGCGTCACAAGTTACCCCGGGGCCAGCGGCGTACGACACACGCCCGTGGTCTCGCGCTGCCTGCAGACGGGCATCCCAGCGCTGCTGCCATGCGGGGGTCGGCGGGATGCGGGGGTGCTCTGTCGGAGCCGGCTGGGGACCGCTGACCTGCGCACGGGGAGTCGGAATTGGGGACGTGGTCAGGCACCAGGCTGTGCGTTCCTAGAGGACGGGGTCATGCAGGCTGCGAGCCAGGTCTCTGGTGGCCGCCCGTGGTAGACTGGGTGAAGGGGCCCCAGATGTCTCCTGTCCGTGTTGTCACTTCTGGAGGAGCTCCTCCACGGCTCTTGCATTTATACAGATTTAATGGGCCAGGGGTGGTGTCTATACATATTTTTTAAATTATTTTTATCATTGCAGTGCCTGGGGACGCAGTTGGTTTCGGCTCAGGTCACAATGTCAGGGATATGAGATCGAGCCCCTTGTCGGGCTTCCCGCTCTGTGCAATGTCCATTCGTGATTTTCTCTCCCTGTGCCCCACCCCGAGCTCACGCCCTCTAAAACAAATAAATCTTTGAATGGGTGGAATCCATCATTTTTCTCCTATTTCAAATTGAACATGCAATAATTATAGGGAGTTTGGAAATGGATCAGTGTGAACCTCCAGCATTAACATCTCACAGGTTGTGAACTGCTTTTCCCATAGAAATTGTGAGGCTGTTCCTACATCACAGACTGTCTGCAGCGAAGTTCTTAACATGGGTGTTCAGGCCCTCTGGGGAGTCAGCCCGAGCTCGTCGGGTCAGAGAGGCCGTGCACACGCATGGCACGCATCTGCACGACTGCCGCGTCCCCTCCGGCCAGCCGTGTGACAGCTGGGCCCTGCCCTGGGGTCTCGCTACTGATATGGGCAGCTCCAGGAAGTTTCTAGAAATGGGACCCTGGGGTACTTGAGACATGCTGCAAAAGCCGTGTGGAGCCCACCTGTGAAGACCCTGGCCTCTGACCTCTCTGGTTGCGGCAGGGCAGGTCGGAGGAGGGGGCGTGCCACTGCTCCCTCCCTCGGACTGCTGCTGTTTTGTCCTGGGTTTCCTGGCATTTTCCCCTGTATTAGTTTCCCATACACTTGTTTTGCCCAATACTCTGGTTTCTCTTCAGAGCGCATAAATCTTTCGCCTTTTACGCTTGTTTTGCCCAGTTTTTTAATAAGGGCATAAACCATTTCATTACTGACTCACAGAAGCTTTTTCTGTTTTAAAATTTGGGCCCTCCAGCTCCTGTGTGTTTACCCCTTGTCCCAGTTTGGGTACCTTTTAGGTGTTTAACATTAATTTTTGATGTACAGAAATGTGGTATTTAATATAAGACTAATTCGAACTCACATTTATCCCGCCAGTCAGGGGCCTGGTGCTCAGTCCTTCCCCGGCAGCCCCGTGAGTCGAGGCTGACCTGGGTCCCCCAGAAGCCCAGGGCCGTGTGCTTCCGCCCAGCGGGAGTCAACCTTGGCCTCGGGTCCCCACCTCTGCCTCGGAGCCCAGCAAGGCCCTCCCACCCTCCAGGTCTGGAGATGGTCCTTGCCCTGCGGTATGGCTCGGGCTTTCCTTTCCCGGGAACGTCTGCTTTTCCTGTGTGTGGCCCCGGGGGCTGCGTCGCGGCTCCTGACGCCGACAGCTCAGTTTCCTCGGCTTCCCGCACGGTCGGCCTTCGCCAGAGGTGCTGCTCGGGCTGCAGGAGGGGCCCATCCCGTGCGGCCTGGGCTCCTGTCTCACTGGCCGCAGCTGCCTTCTGTGTTTGCTTGGGGTGGTTCCTTGTCTGACGGCCTGCGGCTCCGACTCCGAGGGAGGGGCTCTGCTGACCGCCTTCCACCCGGGCTTCTGTGCCCAGAATTCTGGGCGGGAAAAATGTTCTGTTTAAAACTTAAAAAAAAAAAATGACTGAAACTCTGTGATTTGTACCTTTTCGAGTTCTCCCTCTTAACCTGTGCAGTGGGTCCAGGCGGCCAGAGGTCCGGGAGCACGGAGGGGCCGGATGTCAAGAGGCGAGGCCTGCCGGGGCCCTTGGGGCTCCAGGGGCTGAGCAGGTGGAGGAGGCGGCGGGCCGGGACAGCGGGAACGCAGGGGCAGGAGGGTGGCGACACTGGGCTCCACCTGGGGTCCTGAGTAAGACGGCGATGGTTCACTTGCAAAGGGCAGAAGGGGCACCGGCTTGTCCCAGGAGACGTTTGGCATGTCTGGAGGCCGCTGGGAGCCGTGGCGGGGAGCTGCTGCTGGCATCTGGAGGCCGGCAGCCAGGGGTGCTGCTGAGGTCCTGGGTGTGCAGGATGGGTCTCCCAAGCCCAGCGAAGAACCGCCTGGCCGGGATGTCAGGTCGAGGCGGGGGGCCCGGGCCCGTCCTGCTCCACTAGTCTCAGATCACACCGTCTGGTCTCCAGCTCGTTCCCCAAGTTGCCCTGGCCGTCACGGGTCCTTTGTACTCCCAGACGACGTTAGCATCTGCTTGCGGCTTTCTGCAGAGACCGGGACCAGCGGTGCCTCTGGATGTGTGTCCCGTAGCCAGAGGAAGAGGCTTTGAGTCAGGAAGTCCGTGTCTGTTCCCTGTGTTGCTCCCACAGCTCTGCTGAGTCGACAGTGACGTTGGGTGCTGACGGCTGTGCGGGGCTGCTCGTCCCTGTCCCCTTCTGTGCTTGTACCGTCTGAGGGCACAGGAGGAGGAGCAGCTTCCTAAGCGGATCGAGCATTTCGTTTCCGCCAAGTGTGACATCAGGGCCTGGTGGGGGCCGGGCTTGGGGACCGTGGCCATAGTTTTGTTTGGTGTTATCTCCCGTGTGGGGTTAACCAGCGACCGCTGCCTCCCCTGTCGGGTAGAGGAGCACGCGGCCGTGCCCCCCTGACGCCCGCGCCGACACGGGGCCCTTCTGTTTCCTCACTCGCAGACTTCTTCTGCTCTTCGAACTGGCCCGGCTTTCCCTGGCCTTGAAGTGTGAGGAGATAGCCTCCGCCTGCCTCTCCGACCTGCAGAGTGTCCACAGCAGAGTAAGTGGCCGGCGGCTGTGCGCCTGCGGCGCGTGCTCGGGGAGGGCAGGGAGGGAGAGCGGGGCTGAGGCCCGCAGCAGGCGGTGTGGCGGCGAAGAGGCACCGGTTGTGCAGGGGTGCAGCCCCTTGGCAAGGGGGTGCGGCTCGTGCCCCCAGTCTCGCCGCCCTTGAGGCCGCGGCCCAGGTTGCTGCTGTCTGCCCCACGGCTCACCGGAGGGGCTGCCCAGTGTCTCGCAGAGTTCCCGACCTACAGCCTGTTGCCAGCCCCATGACTGGACACTTCCGCCCGTCCCTCTGCTTTCACAGAAGGGGCTGGAATCAGCATTTTGTACCTAAAGCTTTTACCCGTACTTACCTTTATTCCTATAGTAAGTCCACGGACACGAAAGTACTCGCGAATTGCACTTTCAAGGTTTAAAAATACGTGTTAAAATATTGGCTCCAACGAAAGACTTACCTCCCTGCCCGGGCTTCCCACGGGTGCGCACCTCGGCGTGTGCCTTGACTGCGGGGGCTGCTAGGGCTCTGGGCAGAACAGAGGCTCCTGGGCTGCCCGCGGTGGACGCGGCTCCCCAACACCAGCGGGTGCCACGGTGGGCGCCGCGGCCCGTGAGAGCCCGAGGGGAGGGAGGGGGGTCGCCTGGACGCTGGGGCCGTTCCGCCTCCGCCACGTCCTGCACTTGCCCCTGAGCACCTGCCGTGTTTGGTCCCAGAGTCCCCGTGAGTCGCAGACCTCGGCTGCTTCTCTGACGTTTGCCTCCAAATCCAGTCCCAGCGCAGTGTCCCCTCCGTGGCGCGGGTCGTGAGACAGTTCGCGGGGAGAGCCGTCACGTCTGTGGTTCTCTTGGTCTGGAAATTGTTCTGAAGAGGAAGGAAAACTTCACCCGGACCGGGACGGCCGGTGGTCCTTGGACGGCGCTGCTGGCTGGGAGGGAGGCTGGGGTGCGCAGCGGGGCTGCGGGCGGCTGAGGCTGGACGGCGGCGCGGCCAGAGAGCGCAGGGGCCGGAACCGGCGGAGGCACATTTTTGAAGGACTTCAGAGTTCTTTACGGAGTCATTCCCATCCTCTGTTTCCACACACAGTGGCCCGACCTTAGCACTGGGGTGTCCCCCCGCTCAGGCCACCCGCAGACAGCGACCTCCCACGAGAGGGCCGTTCCCCCAGGGCAGTGCTGCTGCGTGGCCTGTGGTATCCGTGGAAACGCCGAGGCCGAGGCCCGCTTCTTTCTTAAACGCGGAGCTCCAGTGCCGACAGCCCCGTGAGTCGCGCCCCTGGGACCGCAGCCCCCTCCCTCTCCTCACTGGCCCTTTGCAGCATACTCCGTATTTCTTGTTCTTGGGGTTTGTAGGTATTCTGGCGGACTCGGAGAGGATGTCTTCACTTTTTAAGTGAAGGATTCTGTGTGTCCATTAAACAGCCTCGGTGTTATTTGGTTCGTTTTCATCTGTGTGCTGAGAAATGTGCTAAGTCTCTCCCTACAAACATGAGCATCTCAGTTTACGTACGCCTTTGTTCTTTCTCACGGGTACTGGTCCCTCTCGGTTCGGAATCGTGCTGTTTTCCCGGTAAGTTGTTCGCCACATGATTACACCTCGACCTTCTTGCGTGATGGTGAGGTTTCTGTCGTCCATTTTCCCTGTGAGGGCAGGGACCCGTCTGACCTGTTTGCTGCTGTGACCCCCCCTCCCAGCGTATGATGTCTGGCACTCAGGAGGTGCTCGGCAAATTTTGTTGACCCGGTGAGCGGATGTGAAGGTCATTACGGTCTCTGTGAAGTGGGCGTGTTCAGGTTTTCAGGGTTTGTCGGCTTTTTCTTCGTAGGGTCTCTGTGCAGGGACGGGCCACGTGGTTGGATAGTCCGCATGCCGGGTCCCTCTCAGGGGTCCGGGTGGGCCAACGCCGAGCGAGAGGGCAGAGGCGCGGGGAGACGGAGACGACTGAGCGGCAGGGCCTGGTAGTCGCCACCCTCCGGAGGGGCCGGTAAACAAAGACAACCGTGTCGTTTTATGATACTTCAGAAGAACGGGAAACTTTCCTTAAAAGCGGGAAAGATATGAAAGTGACATCGTGAAAGAAATGAACTTTTTTCTGGCCAAGTCGGAGTAAAAGTTTCTCAAGTCTGAAACAACTAAAAAAAACAAACAAAATGTGAGACAAAAATCTTCAAGGGACCAAACGGTGGAGAGGGAAGGAAGGCGGAGCTCGGGAGGTGGGACTCTGCAGCTTGGCGCAGGAGCGAGCGCAGGTGAAGCCCGAGATGGTAGCCGAGCCGCGGAGCCGTGGGTCGCCCGGAGGACAGAGCAGTCCCGGTTCACAGGACAGAGCGCCAGGGAGCAGCAAGCCGCACGAGAGGGGGGGTCCGGACAGGCCCGAGGCCCCCCTTCGAGTCTTCAGCTGGGATCCGACTCGTGCCTGTGCGTACGGGACCTGTGCACACCGGCGAGGGAGCCAGCGACCAGGAACAGTCTGACCGGGAACACAGGGCTGAGAATCGCTCCTGGAGTGAAATTTAAAGCAGTTCGATCGAGGTCCTGATGCCTGGCCAGCACACACACCCACGTAACCACAGTGTTGCTTATGTCAGCAGCCAGTGCCCGGGACCCAGAGCCAGTGCCGTTGCTCTGCAAGCCTCCCGACATAGTCTCCAGCTCTGCGGCTGCTCCGCGGGCACCTATGGGCCAGGGGTCAGGGCCAGTGCTGCTAGAGTGTTTGTAGCCCAGCCCTAGTGCCCAAAGAGATCCCCATGGCTGCGACCTCCCCTGAGGGAGAGAAAGGAATCAGGAGGTCCCCAGCAGCCTTCGCCACCACGGACCCCAACAGACCTTGAAACTAGAGACCAGCAGCCTTGACTGTTGAGGAACCCACCCTACCGTGTCTGCTGAGGCTGACCTCGGCTGGCGGAGCTGCGTGGGGACGAGGACACCGGGCCTTCCCTGTGCTAGAGCTGCCGGCCACGTCTCCCTGGCTGGCATTCTCACCCTGCCCCACGGGGGAGGGTCTCTCCCCGCTGGAACTGGACTGCACCGCTTAGAAGAGAGACTTCTTCATCAGATGCACAGACATCATCACAGACACACACAACAAGGAAACACGACGCCACCAAAGGGACACAGCAATTTTCCAGTAAGGTGCTCCGAAGAAACAGAGGTTTGTGAATTGCCAGGGAATTCGAAGTGATTGTTTCCAGGAAGCTCAGCTACGAGAGAGCGTAGAGACTCAAGGAAGTCAGGAATAACAGGGGAACAAAATGAGAAGTTCAGTGGTGATGGAGATTTCTTAAAAAACCCGATCGAGTAGAAATCCTGGGGCTGAAGAACAAATACAGTGAATGAAGCGAGAAGTGTAGTGGGGAGCTTTGGTCGGGGGCTTGATCCAAGCAGAAAAGAGAATTTGTAAACTGAAAGGTGACTTGAAATTTCCCCGAAGAAACAAAACAGTACAGAAGGCCGATGTGAATTATGGGTGCGCGTCCCGGGGGTCCCAGAAAGCAAGGGACGAGGAAGAGGCAAGAAAACAGGTTTAAAAAAATAACGGTTGAACTTTCCCCGAGTCTGGAGAAGAGGTGGTCGTCCAAGGACACGAGGCTCACAGGTCCCAGAGAGATTCAACCCAGCGAAGACTGCACTGAAGGATCTTAGAATCCAAGTGCCGGACGGTTTGTTGTACGACGTATTATTATTATAAAGGAGTTTTGAAAGCAGCAGGAGAAACACGCTGATTCATCCAAGGGAGTCGCCGTGAGGCCGTCGGAGGGTTTGTCGGCAGAGACCTCGCAGGCCAGGAAGGGACCGGGCGACTCATTCCGAGCGCGGAAGGCAGAAGCTGCCGGGCAGGAGTGTGTTGTCCCGCGACGCTGTCCGTGAGCAGCGGAGGACGGAGGGAGACGGGAGCGGAGCGAGTTCTTCACGGGAAGGGACGGGGCGGGATCAGAAGCGCACCGGGGCGGGCAGCGGGGACACGTCGGACGGCGCTTCGGAGGCCGGTGCGGCCGGAGCCTGGCCCCTGCGGTCTGGAAGACAGAGTCACTCGGGACGACGCGTCGCAGTGACTAGGTAACGGGCACGAAACATGAAAATCGCGAATTGTGACGTGGGAAACGTGCCGTGGAGTGGGGGGTAGTGACAAGGGAGTTCCGTGTGGCTGCAGGAGGTTGAGCAGAGCTCGCCGCGGGGTGTTTCCTGGAAGCTTCGGCTGCCGCGGGGCACGGGAGAGAAGAGGGGGGGGAGGGGGGCCGGTGGAGGGGGGAGGGGGGCCGGGGGTCGCCGCAGCGGGGACTCGCGCCTCACCCGGAGACGCCGGCCGGCGGAGAGGAAGCCGGCAGTGGTGAGTCATTTCCTGCTCACGGCGACGTGGCGGAGAAGGACCGGCTTCTCCCCCGCAGAGACGGGGTGCCGAGTGCACTGCGGGTCGAAGACGGGCCCGGCCGCCCGCTGCCCACAGGAGGCCGCTTGGGGCCGCGTGCAGGACGGTGAGCGCGGGAGCCGGACCCCCGCGCTTACCTGAAGTCGGAACAGACGCCGCGGGACAGAGAATCGTTCTCTGGTGAGAAACGTCGCCCAGTCACGAGGCCGGGACCGCCGTGCGTGCGTGTGTGCCCCGTGTGGGAGCACCCAGGGCGTGGGCGAGTCTTACCACACCTGGAAGCAGAAGTGAACGGCGACCCGGTAACCGCAGGGTCTGCGGCCCTTCGCCGTCTCCAGGGACCTGTCCCTCACACAGAAAATCACGGGACCTGCTGGCTCGCGCTGCCCTCCGGGCCTGATGGGCTTCGTAGACGCACACAGAACAGAGGCGACTCCCACGAAACCAGAAGTGGAAGCACAGACGGTACCGCCGACACCCCAGGGACGTGAAGGGGCGTAGGACGGCTGCGCCCCGAGGAGACCATAACCCATGGGGTCCGTTCCCAGAGACACAAACCTACCGAGACAGAACCACGAGTCAGACTCTGAATGGGCTGACAACTAGCAAGCAGCTTGAGCTGGTAAAAAAAATCCCCAACGAAGAAATGCCCAGGACCAGAGGAATTACACCAGACATTAAAGAACTGATGCCGGTCCTTTATGAAGTGTTCAAAAAAAAACCCCAAAAAACTGAAGAGAAAGGAACACTCCCCTGCTCACTTTTTTTTTTTTTTTTAAAGATTTTATTTATTTATTTGACAGAAATCACAAGTAGGCAGAGAGAGAGAGAGGAGGAAGCAGGCTCTCTGCTGAGCAGAGAGCCCGATGCGGGACTCGATCCCAGGACCCTGAGATCATGACCTGAGCCGAAGGCAGCGGCTTAACCCACTGAGCCACCCAGGCACCCTCCCCTGCTCACTTTTAAGGCCACCACTGCTCTGATAGCACAGCCAGAGAAAGACACTACAAGAGAAGGAAAGTGCGGGCCGGTGTCCCTGATGGACATGGAGGCCAGCTCCGACTCAGCGCGTCATGGAGATCAGGTGCCCAGAGCGGGCATGACTTATCCCGAGGACGCAAGGCGGGGTTAGCGCAGGCGGGTCCAGCAACTGTGGCGCCGCACCTTAACGTGAGGAAGGGTAGGAACCACGTGATAATCCCAATACATGCAAGAAAAGCGTTTGTCGAAATTCAACATCCTTTCGTGATACGACGCTCAACAAACAGGACACGGAGTGATGTCGTCTCCACAGAGGTCTCCTGCGACCAGCCCGCAGCTCACGTCGTACTCTGTGGTGAAAAGTTCCCCCTCAAAGCAGTCAGAACTAATGAGCAAATTCAGTACAGTTAGAAAACTCTCAATCAACAGGAATCTGTTGTTCCTGCGCACTAAAACCGACCATCCGAAAGAGAACTGGAGAAAGCAACCCTGTCCACGACAGCATCACACTCAACGAACTGCTCAGGAGTGAGTTTAACCGAGGACGTGAGGGACCTGGGCGCCGAGCACTGCGCAGTGTTGATGGAAGACGTTGAGGAAGACACAAGTAAATGGAAAGATATTCAATGTTTATGGATTGGAAGAATTAAAATTGTTAAAATGCCCATACTCCCCAAAACCACCTACAGATTCAGTGCAATCTCTATCAGAATTCCAATGGTCTTTCTCACAAAAGATTAAAAAAAAAAATCTTAGGGGCACCTGGGTGGCTCAATGGGTTAAAGCCGCTGCCTTCGGCTCAGGTCATGATCTCAGGGTCCTGGGATCAAGTCCCGCATCGGGCTCTCTGCTCAGCAGGGAGCCTGCTTCCCGCTCTCTGCCTGTGTCTCTGCCTACTTGGGATCTCTGTCAAATAAATAAATAAAATCTTTAAAAAAAAATCTTAAAGCTTGTGGAAAGTCTGTGGGGCCCCCAGAGAGTCGCAGCACTCTTGAGAAGGAAGAGCGGAGCTGCGGGTCTCCTGCTTCTTCATCTCCCCGTTAAAAACTACAGGAATCGGAATCATGGCGTACTGGCTTAGAAATAGAGGCGTAGAGCCGCGGAATAGAATCGGGAGCCCAGAAGTCAGTGCACACGCATAATGTCAACTGGTGTTTGGCAAAGCCCCGGTAGCACACCTTGGGGAAGCCGGGCGACCTCGTACAGAGGCGTGCAACTGGACCCCACCTTTCAGCACTCACAAACACTGACTTGAGATGGATTAAAGACCTTGAAGACCTGAAACCATTAAGCCTCTCCCAGGCGCATACATAGGGAAAAAACTTCTTGACGTGGGTCTTGGCGACGTTTTGGCTTTGACAGTGAAAGCAAAAGTAAACAAGACGGACTACATCAAACAGCGAAAAAACGGTCGACCATGGAGCAGCAGCCTAGGGCGTAGGAGGGAAGCCCTTGCCGACTGGTGTCTGAGACGGGGCTGGCGCCGAAACCAGACAAGGAGCTCCTGTAATTCAGTAGCAAAACCCCGAGTACTCTAGTGAATGAAATGAGCTGAAGACCCGCGTAAACACTTTCTCAGAGAAGAGCCCCGGGCGGCCAAGCAGTACGTGGAAAGGAAGTTACCACCCCCACCGTCGGGGCTAAAATGGAAGCCGTGGTGCCCCTCACAGCCGTTACAGTGGTGTCAGCAAAGACACAGGCGGTAACAGGTGTTGGCTCCCACCCCTTCAGATGTCCAGGGACGTGGAGAAAAGGAAGCCCTTGTACAGTCGAGGTGGGAAGTGAAGTGGTACAGCCATGACGGGAAACTAAAACCAGACTGCGGGAGACCCACGATGCTGCTCCTGGGAACACGCCCGAGGGACGTGAACTCAGTCCCTGGACCAGCTGTCTGTGCTCCGTGCTCGTCGGAGCGCTAGTCACGATAGCCACGACAGGGAGACAACCTGACGCCCGCGGCGAGCGGATAAAGAGAACGTGTGTGCGCGTATACGTGTGCGCACGCAACACCACACACACCACAGGGCACACAGAGGCAATCCTGCCGTGTGTGACAGTGTGCACGCGTCTAGAGTGTCGTGCGCAGTGAAAGAAGCCAGACGGAGAAGCCGAATAAAACGGGCCTTGCGAGGGTGACGCGCGGGGAGGAGACGTTGGTCGGGGCACTGGCTGCGTTGGCGGTGCTGGTGCGCAGCTTGGTGACTGGGCTGTACATTGGAAAGTTGCCCAAAGGGTAGATCTTGGGCATTCTTGCCAAAAGGAAAAAATAAAACAAAATATGTGAAGCGATTGATTTCTTAATTTACCTCATTACAGTAATAAAATCCTAATGTATACATATATCATCACATCTACGCTCCACACATACAAATTCGTCAATTATACCTCAATAAAAATGTTTTAAAAGTAAAGCAGAAGTGACATTTCAGAGGAAAAGATCAGCACTACCAGAATGAAGCAGAGGAGAAACACGGAAATAACCGAGCTCCCGCGACTCGTGGGGCAGCTTTGGGCAGACCAACGTGCGCATCGTCGGAGTCAGAACTCCTAACGCGGTCATCTTCAAAGGGGAGCATGGGGTACTAAGGGGCCCTGGTGAGTCCGACAGCTACTCTGTTGGAAACGATGCAAGCCAAGACATGTAAGCGCGACATCTTTACAGTATGAAAAACAGGAAAGCTATCTGCCTAAAAATCTACGCTCCGAAAGTGTCTTTAAAAACCAGATGTAAGGGGCGCCTGCGGGGCTCAGTCAGGGAACTGTCTGCCGTAGCCCAGGTCGTGATCCTGGGGTGCTGGGATCGAGCCCTCGTCGGGCCCCCTGCTCGGTGGGGCGTCTGCTTCTCCCACTCCTTCTGAAGGCTCATGCTCTCTCACTCTCAAATTTTAAAGAAATATTTAAAAATTTAAAAAAGAGCTAAATATTTATTAAAATGTACCAAATCTGAAAGAGTGACTCAGACTACAGGAAACGTAGGGGAAGCTCTTCGTGTGGAGGCCAGTGGCGCGGGAGGGAAGTCCGGGTCTGCAGAAAGTAGAGAGGAGCCCGGAAAGGGCCACCACGGGAGCAGGAGGGAAAGACTCGACAAATACTTAAATCTCCTCAAAAGGCCATTGGCTGTTTAGAGGGAAGATACCAATGTGAATCCCCAGACTCTGTCTGGGTCGACGGCGGCGCTGGCGCCGTCCCAAGCAGAGGCCCGGCAGGAGAGCTCCGGAGACGGGCCGCGGGTCACAAAACGTGTGCGGAGACGCGACGGCACCAAGATCGGCCGTCGAGGACGGCCGCTGCCTGGCCCGCTGGGGGACCGCGGCGGCGCCCACGTCAGCCGCCGTGGCGCTGGCCTGAAGGACGCGATGTCCAGGGGCGAGTCCAGCGTTACACCCGCGAACGTACGGCCAGTTGCCTTTTGACAGAGGCGTGACGGCGTTGGGTGGGTGAGGAAGTTGCCCCTTACACGATGGCGCTGGAGCAGCCCGCGTCCGAGCCGGAGCCGAACCGAACCAGCGAGCACACCGGCCCCCACTTCCCGCCGCACGCGGACGCGAGACTTCGCGTGCGACGAGCGTCGGGAGACGACTTGCAGAGCAACAACAGCGAGTCTCTGTGTGATTCATACAAGAAGTCGACACATTTTGTTACAATGAAGAACCTTCGTTCAGAAAATGAAGCACCGAGTAGGTCCTGAGGGAAGGTGTCCGCGAGTCGGCGAGTCCTGTCTGACCCAGGGCTGCGCCCGGCTGTGCAGGGAGCGCTCAGTGCTCGAGAAAACAACCAAAAAAAAGAAAGAAAAGAAAAAAGGAACCGGAGAGCTCTGGGTAGGCACTTTCCCCGGCGAAGACCGTGGACGGACCGAAGAACGGGCCCCGAGAAGCGCTGGTTTCCCCGGCCCTCCGCGCTCCTCTCGCGCTCCCACCGCACGGCGCACTCCTGCACCCCGGGTCTCCGGGACACCTGCTGCATGTCCTCCGGTTTTGACAATTCTCATGCTCTCCCTGGGGACAGCGCCAGATCCCACGCTGAGGGACTCAGTCCCGCAGAACTGCTCCCCCGCTTTGGTACCCCCAACTTCTGTCCTTCTGCTCTACAAATGAGGGGCTCCCACAACCCCCTCCTTGGGTTTGATCCGTTTTCCAGAGCAACTCACAGAACTCAGGGGAACCCGTTTACCCATTTATTACATAATAAAGGTGCAGAGGAGCGGCCAGAGGGAGACGTAGGGGAGAGTTGGGGGGAGGGGTCCTGAGCAAGGGCAGAAGCTTCTGTCCTCGTGGAGCCGGGTGGGCCGCCCTCCCAGTATGTGGACGTGTTTGCCAACCTGGAGGCGCCCTGGACCCTGTACTATTGGGATTTTACGGGGGTTTCCTCACATAGGCACGATCCAATTAGCGATGCATTTCTGGAGGGCGGGGGTGGGGCTGAGAGCCCCCAGCTTGTCGTCAGGGCTTGGCCCTTGTGGGACCAGCCCCCAGTCTATGGAAGGAAAGATGCCCCCAGTGCTCTAACACTTAGAGCATCACAAGCGTTTCAGGAGCGCTGTGCTGGGAACCGAGGCGGAGACCCGTGTGCGCTCTGGACTGACTCACGGCGACACACGTCCTAGATGGCTGCACGCACAGACCGACCCCACTCGGCGTGGAGAGGATGTGGGGACGCCGCAGCTCCCGGGCCAGCGGGAATGCAGAATGGCACAGCGCCTTTGGAAGAGCTTAGCAGTTTCGTAGAAGCAAAGTGAGGCCCGCGAGACAAACCCTGGGTTCCTACTGCCCACGCCTCGGCCCTGCCAAGCAGGATGCTCTCATCCCAACCCCGCAGGGAGGAAGTGAAAGAAAACGTGTTTGCCAAGGGTTATAAGCATTTATCTGAAGTTGGTGTAATTATGTAAAAATTCAAGGTCCAGTGAAATTATCTTTTTTTCCCCACAATTAAAAAAGTATCAAGAATTTTTGCTTTCTCACTTAAAGCTTTGCATTTGGGGGCACCTGGGTGGCTCAGTCATCAAGTCTCTGCCTTCAGTTCAGATCGTGGTCTCAGGGTCCTGGGATCGACCCCCGCAGCGAAGCCTACTCCCCTCTCTTGTGTTCCGTCTCTTGCTGTGTCTCTGTCTGTCAGATAAATAAATAAAACCTTAAAAAAAAAAAAAAGCTTTGCATTTTGGGGGAATATTTAAAGTTTTTGTTATATGTCTTTGTATTCTCTTGTTTTTGTTGTTGAATTTCTACCTAGTACATTAGTAGTATTTTAAAATGGTCTTTGAGGTTGATGAACGTGTGTGATTGCTTCCTTTAAAAATCTCCCGTATATGCAGAGACTGTGTGTGTCCTGCAGGATCCTGGGAAGCTGATTGAAATCGAGTGCCTGGAGTGTGAACTGGAAGCTTCGAGTCTCGAAAGTAAACTTAAAGTCTACGTCCGCACAGCCGTCGAGGTAAATCCCTGAACAGGAGACGGCATCACTCAGCAGTTTGTGCATTTCCTGGAAGCTGCCGGCCCCTCGGATCGCGGGGACACAAGGGCATCTGCTGTTTAACACAGTAGGTTTGGACCAGCAGCCCCGGCCAGGAAAGGAATCCAGAGATTGTTTTAGACTACTCGTTAATGAGAATTTGGCAGCTTAAAAGGAAAAGCAAACGGTTGGCACCGAGTAGTGATGGCTGAGGCGGGAGCTCCTAGGGTTTGCTCGGGGTGCCCCAGAGAACCTTCCAGCCAGAGAGCAGCAGCCGGCCGCGGGGCTCTGTCCCCCGCACCTGCAGCAGGCTCCGCGCCTTCACTGCTGCCTGGTGGATGTCCGTGTTCCTCTTGGACTTGCTCATGGGCTTCTCTAGCCCTGAGCCCACCTGGCACCTGGCAGGAGCCTAACCAGGGCAGCGTCGGGCATGGTTTCCTGAGCATCCCGGCCCCACGTCTGGCCACGGGCTGCAGCAGCATGGGTGGCCCGAGGGGCTGCAGCGGGCGCTGTGTCAAGCTCAGTCCCTCTGCTGCTGCCCACTGGCACCGGTCAGGGCGCATCGGCTGCCAGCTCGGGAGGCAGAGTGAGGGGAGGCCCTGAGGCTGCCAGTAGCCAGAGGCCATGGGACCAAGCTTCGGGTCAGCGGGCAGCCCCAGGGGGCTCTGAGGAAGCGTGGGCCGTAAGCCGGCTCCCCACATCCTCAGATGTGAGACCAGAGCCTGTCTGGTGGGAAGGGCGCACGTAGCACAGGACAGAGGAGGGGGTCTCTGGATCGTAGATGGAGCCGGCCACAGGCCCCTGTGGTCACGGTACCAGCTCGAGAAGTACACACCCTTGGATGGAAGCAGCTCGTGCGAGAGAAGCACTGTGTGGGTGTGCGGGGCCCATTCCCGGCCTTTCAGGGAAGTGTCTTACAGACAAGCAGCCCCTTGTAGGGCTGGTGACACAGGCCCTGGCCCCCGCAGCCACCTGAGCCTCCAGCTCCCTGGGTGGGGCGCGGGGTTTGCCTCCGGTCCGCACAGGCGACCCATGTGTCTCATGCAGATGCAGCTGAGCATAGTACAGAGGCTCGACGTGGCCCTGCAGCGAGCCGTGCGCCTGGGCGAGCCTGGGCCCATCCACGTGGTGTGTGCTACGCAGTGGAACACGTGTCTCCCTCTGCTGCAGCACAACCTGCGGCGCCAGCTGCGGAAGCCACTGAGCAACGTCGCCGATGCCCTGGAGAAGGCGGACAGGTAGTCTGTGCCCCCAAGAGGTGGGTGCTCGTGTGGGGAGGCCTGGGGCGGATCCCTCAACACGGGGAGGAAGCTGAGGTCTGGCTCATGTCCCCCAAAAGTGGTGCCAGCAGGAAACTCTACCTACATCAGAAAGGGCTTGGCCGGTGGTGACGGGGTCACGAGTGTGCCCTGGGCAGGACAGGGTGGCCCTCCCCACTGGCTGACACAAAGTTAGGGCCAGCCCGCGTCCCGGCACCGAGGCTCTGACTGCCCGCGGCCACACGCCGACGGCAGGATTCAGGGCAGGTCCGACCTCCTCCGTAGACCAGTGCCGGTGCCCTGTTGACTCTGCTCCACGGGCTCTGATGGAAGAGCCTGCCACAGCCATGGTGTGGTGCCCGCTGGCCATGACACCAGGGGCATGATGCGGTGTGTGGGCACCAACGGGTCAGTGCCAAGGTGAGGGACTCCAAGTCTGCGGTCCACACTGGGTTGGACACATTTGTCACGCACTTGCTGAGCCGCTGCCCTGGGCCGGGCACGGCACTGGGCCTGGAGACGTGCTGCGGGGTGTACAGCCGAGCACCGGCACCCGCACCGGCACCCCCTGTTTCAGCAGGCGGCTGTGTTAAGTGCTGGGAAGGTAGTAAAGCAGGGAGAAGAGGCGCGGGGACGCTGTTCTGGGCTGCGAGGCGTCCGGCGGGCAGCGAGGCGTCCGGCGGGCTGCGAGGCGTCCGGCGGGCAGCGAGGCGTCCGGCGGGCTGCGAGGCGTCCGGCGGGCTGCGAGGCGTCCGGCGGGCTGCGTCCACCCGTCTTTCTTTCATCTGCTGGGACCATCTGTGGTGCCTGGAGCTCCAGCCGCTCTGCGTTTGGTGCCGCATTGAGCGTATCTTGACCTCATTTCTTTCTGCGCGTCCCTTCGGCTTCTGGCTGCTCCTTCCCCGCCTTCCTTGAGGTTAATTTTTAGAATCGGCTCCACTTGCCCCGCTGGCTCGTTTCTCCACCCTCCCTCCCAGGGCGCAGGGCTGCTCAAGGGCCGGCAATGCGGGTCCTCGGGCAGCCGGGTCCATGCGGGCCGCTCGTGCACCCCTGCCCGCGTCCCGACCGTAGAGCTCTGCGGCGCCCTCCCCGCGTCCGCACCCGCTGCCTGTGCGCGTCCTGCTCGTGGGTTTCACGTCTGGACGCAGCGCGATGTGGCTCCGGCATGAACAGATCTCCCTCCCTCGCGGAGCTGCCATCTGTCTCGCAGCCCGTGGATTTGTTTGTTTGTTTGCTTGGTTGGTTGGTGTTAAGAAAATTACAGAGGAAGCGGCAGTTTCTCACGTTTACCTACTGCGCTGATCCCACCGGCTCTTTCCTTCCCGCACATCCTGGGTCCCACGTGCTTTGTTTCAACCCGAAGACCTCCCTGCTGGCGACAGACCCTCCCTCACTCTCCGCTTGGAAGACTGTCGTCGCTGGCTGTTGGGTTCTGGGTTTCCAGGTATTTTCTTCTTTAAACACCTTGGCAAGGCTGTTGTAGTTCTTCTGACCATCCGGATTCCTGATAAAAATGCGCACTGTTTTCAGAGGGGTCGGGCCCTTCGCCGTACGTGCCTCTGCTCCTTTCTGTTTTCGGAGTTCTGACTGCGGTACCCTTGGAGCCTTCAACGCTCCTCGTTGGGTCTGCTGAGATGTGCAGACGCGGGCCCGGGCCTCTCACCAGGAACATCAGCTGTTACCATCTGTTCTCTCTGCCTCCTGGGACTCGAGCTTCGCACGTGCCCTGGACACGGCCCCCAAGTCCCAAGCCTCTGCTCATTTTAAAAGCCGACTTTAGTCTGTCCCTCCGAGGCATGATGTCTAGGCTGTGGCTGGCTCAGTTGCAGCCTGCTGTGGCGCCAGCAGGAGCTTTCCAATGTCGCGTGTCCCTGTTTTGAGCTCTGGTGTCTCGGTTCCTGCGGGTTCTCCTCTCCGGAGAGTCCGTATCTGTTCCGTCCCTAATGTCATCTGCCTTCAGGTTTTTACAATACATTTATATTTGCATTTTAATATCTGCATTGAAGGATTTATCTGGCAAACCCAATGCCTGGCCCTGGCCGTATCCACACACAGGCTGCTGCACGTCCGGTCTCCGGCCCCACGGAGCCCCTCACCCCATCCCGCCTGTGGCTGCAGCTGCCCAGGCTGCGCTGCGATGGCACCTCCTTGGCCCCGTGCTCTGCCAGACTGTTCCTGACCGTCCCTCTGTGCAGCGCCCCGTGCTGTGTGTGTGCTGTCGGCCTCAGTCGGCGCCCCAGCTTGGTCAGCCCTGGCCGGGTCTCCCACTGCCCAAAGGAGCAGGATTCAGGGCAGGGCCTGCCCCAAACTGTGGCACATTCTGGGCAGGGTCTGCACAGCCTGGTTCCCTGAGGAAGAGCAGGGACCTCAGTGTGGCACCAACCAGGGACCCCTCATGGGCGTGGGTGAAGCCACAGGCATTCCTCGCCTCCGTGTCCCCAAGGTCACAGCCGTATCACGTGGCATTCACACCTCTGTCTGCACTGTCAGCTCACGGGTCCTGCAGTGCCTGTGTTCAGCCGAATCTGTTGGATTTGTTGATGCTGGTGTCCCTGGGCAGTGGCTGTGGTGTTGGTCTCTGCCTCTTATTGATGGAAAAGCTCTGAGGACACTTCCGTGACACGTGCAGACACCGGCAGAGGAAGCAGCCGGAGCAGCAGCCAGGCAGGGGGCAGGCCCCTTGGGGGGTGTCCCTGAGCTGCTGAGACCAGAGCAGGCCCCATCCCGGGGGGCAAATGGCAGTCTTCTGTTGCGGGCAGCGGGCAGCAGCGGGCAGCAGCGGGCACGCATGTGGGACGGTTCTGACGGCCAGAGGCGGTAGCCGTAGCAGCAGCGTCGCGAGCCTCCCGTGTCTGCTAAGCCCCTACCCAGCAGGTCCCACCGCACAGTTCCCCGTCCACTGACCTGCTCCTCAGCCCCGGAGCCCAGGTGCTACAGCTGCCCTGCAGGGGCCTCCCTGCCTGTCCCCGATCGAGGCCTCCAGGCAAAGCCGGCGGGAGCCGAAGCACGCTGGGAAGCCCAGGCTCCGGGGGGGTTCTTAGGCAGGTCCGCGTGCCCAGGCCTGCGTCACACCGTGCTGTCCTCCCCAGCCTCATGGTCCTGCTCCGCTGCCAAGTGCACATGGAGATGGCGCACATTGAGGAGGACGAGGACCGGCTGGAGCCGGCCATCCAGCACCTGCAGAAGGCCGTGCTCCTGGACAGCCTCGGCCTCTACCAGGACAAGCTCACCAGGGCCTTGAACCGGCTGCGCCTGTGCACCATGCTCTACCAGTCCCCCGAGCGTGCCGAGGACAAGGCCATCATGGCCATTGAGCAGGTGCCGACCCGGGCTCCGTGAGGCTGCCCAGGGATAGGGCTGGCCGAGCAGCCCGGGACAGGGTCCGTTTAGGTGATGTAGTAGCCCGCGCGTCACACCGTGTCTTCCTGCTGCAGGCGAAGAAGGCTGTCCCCAAAGACAGCGTCAGGAAGAAGCGAGCTCTCCTGGTGAACGCGGGCCTGGCGCTGGCCCCTGACACCTTCCAAATTGTGCTCGACAGCGAGAATGAGGCCAAAGGTATGCGCTGCCTCGCCCCTGGAGCCCAGCGTGTTTCTGCTCAGGAGCCGCCCTGAGCCTCCTGCGTCCGCAGGCTGACCCCCAGCCCGGCACCTGGGGACCAGACTGCGCCCGCCCAAGGTCTGAACCCGCCCGTCCCGGCCTTGACATGCGTGCAGTCTGGGTCTCAGCTCGGCCACTGTCCCCCAGGACCTTGTTCACGGCAGGACTGACCATCGTGCGCTGGAGGCCGGGGCTCCTGATGAGGGGTCGGCAGGGCTAGGAGCTCCCCCCGGGGCTGGGCGGAGGGTGGCTTCAGCCCCTTCGGCTGACAGAGTCTTCCCCGTGTCTTCACACCATCTTTCCTCTGTGCCTGCTTCTCTGGCTCCAGAGTTCCTCCCTTTTAAGGACATCTGTCGTAACAGATTAGGGCCTGCCTCACGATCTCGTTTGAACTGGATTGCCCCCATAAAGACACAAGTAAGGTCACTAGGATCCTGGGGTTAGGGCTTCATTGTACCTTTCTGGGGCACAGTTCTGCCCACATCACGGACGTGCCCAGCGCATCGCAGCCTGTGGACGGCAGGTTCGTGCCTGACTGGGGAGCCCACCCATGGCTCTGCCCTCGCCAGCTGGCATGCCCCAGCGCTGGGGAGCGGACTGCTCTGGGACGTGGCCTCTGTCGGCCTCAGGCTTCTCCGGGGCCTGGTGGTGCCACCTTGGGTTTCCACCTTGCCCCGGCCAGTGTGGGACTGTGTTGGCGGTCCCGACCGCTCCGATGAACCAGCGTGCCGCCGGCCTCCCAGCCGAAGAGGGCCTCACGGCCCAGCCCGGTGAGGCCTTCAAGGGGCTCCTAGGGCCGGCTGCCGGCGGCTGGTGTGTCGGCTGCGAGGGGGCAGCACGTGCCACTGGGCACGGTCCACCACCCAGCGGACCGCGGGGTGAGGGGGTTGTTGGGCAGGGGCCGCCGTGTGGGAGAGGCCCCCAGACCGCGGAGCCCAAGCTGCCGGGCACGGTGGCTGTGCTCACGGCGCAGGGTCCCCGGGACAGAGACACGGCGCCTCCCAGTCCTGTGGCCCCGAACATTGCCATGTGAGCCTGGCATCTCCACGTCTACCCTCAGTGTCCATGGGGAAAGTCAGGGGCCGCTTCACCTACCTGTTTGCGAAGGCGCGGCACCACATGGTCAGCGTGGACAAAGCCGCCGGGCACCTGCGGCGTCTGGGGGCCGAGAACGACAAGGAGAGGTGGGTGACGTGGCGCGGGCCCCGGGCGCCGGCTGGGCCGGGCTGTCGGGACGCATCCGTGGGCCGGGACGCGTCCGTGGGCCGGGTGGTCCTGAGGGAAGCACGTGGGCTCCCGCCGCCCCACCGTGATCCACCGGGCGCCCCCACGCTGGGGGTTCCTAATGTCGCCCCCTGCTCACCTGTCCACCACCTCCCGTCTGGTGAGCAGAATCCAGATCTGGGCCGAGCTCGCCAAAGTGTCCCGGAAGCAAGGCGTGTGGGACGTGTGCCGGGCGGCGAGCCGCTTCTGCCTCCTGTACGACAACGTGAAGGTGAAGAGGCTGGCGCGGCTGAAGAAAGGTACCCGGGCCCGGTGCCTCGGAGCCACGGGCAGTGGCTGCGGGGCTGTCCGCACGTAGACAGGGGCTGTCTGGCTCCCGCCAGAGGCTGGGTCCAGGTCGTGCGCCCATGCTGGACCCCAGCTCACGGGGACCCGTCGGCCGAGCGTGGGCCGGGGGGCTTCTTGGGACTGTGGGGGCGGCTCCCTGCAGCAGCTCTGGTCGAGGGGACACTTGGGACCCAGGGACGTACCAGGGGTCCCACATGGTCAGGGACATGGGTGCCGCAGGCTTGGGGGGCGAGGCTTCTCGAGAGGCTAGACTGTGTGAGCCAGACCAGGAACGCGTTGTCGGGGGGGGGTGTGTGTGTGTGGGGGCTTTCCCACCCCCTCCCCGGGGCCCGCCCACAGGGGGTTTCCTCCGGCCCCTTCCCGGCTGGGAATCCCTGTGTGTTGTTTGCTAGTGAAGACGCGCATGTGCGACCAGAGCTCCAGCGTCGCGCTCTCCCTCAGGGAAGAAGAAGAGGGGAGGAGACAGCCCGGCCCAGGACGCCTGGGGCCCGTCCGAGGTCACCCTGCAGAGGCAGACGAGCCCCAGCCTGCTGCGCACGTTTGCGGAAGTGGGCTTCATCAGCGCGGAGGTGCGCCCCTGCCCCGTGGCTCGGGGTGCGCACTCAACC
The DNA here is from genome assembly GCF_011764305.1 of Mustela putorius furo. NCBI lineage: Eukaryota > Metazoa > Chordata > Mammalia > Carnivora > Mustelidae > Mustela > Mustela putorius. The sequence continues at coordinate 675,928 of NW_025422057.1, forward strand.
CCCCCACCCCGACCGGCTCCTGAAGCGCCATGCAGAGGAGGGATGCCTCCCCGGGTTCACAGATGGGTCACGATCTTGTGTCAATCCACGTCCTTCCGTGGAAGCCCTTTTTGCGTCTGCAGCCGTTTCGCAGGCACGGGGGCGACGGCTGGGCTCTCGGGGCATCCCCTCAACGGGCACTCTGAGTGAGCTGTGTGTTCCCTTTGCTCGCACTGGAGCGGGGCTGGCCCCTCTGGGGTTCACCGGCGCGTTCCGCAGTGAGCACACGCAGACCCCTGGGTCGGCGCCAGGCCGGGGCCGCGGTCTCCATCGCACCTGCCCCTCCTCCCAGGGCGGCGTCCCCAGTGACGTCTCGTCACATCATTGTTCTCGGGACCACCTTGGCCTGTGTGTCTTGGGGTCAGTGGGGGACGTGGCTAGAGCCCTCACTGGAGATCGTGTCTGGGCCGTGAGCCGGGGACACGGTGACACCTGGGGCAGAGCCCGGTGCAGGGAACTGGCAGCCGGTCCAGGACCGTCCCGCCCCAGCCCCGTGTGCGGCCCCTCCGCCTGTGCCGGTGCCCTCGGCAGCCGCCGGTGTCTGTGCTCACTCATGCGGTGACGGGGTCCGAGGGATGGCGGGGCCGGGACGATGGCCCGAGAACGGGGTCTCCTCTTCCTGAGCCGCCGTATGCATGGGGGACGTGGGGCAGATGGCGGGTGGGGAGGACCCTCTGGAAGACCACAGGTTCGTCACAGGGCCTGCCCCCCTCAGGCCTGACTGTGCACCCCACCCCGCGCCCGGTGCCCGCGCCTGTGACCGCTCGTGCTGCACGCTTCCTTCGCAGGCCACGGTGCACTTGCTGCGCTCCGAGGGTGTGGAGCTGAACAACCGTCCCCGCCCCCCGGAGGACCTGAGCCAGCACTCCGCCGGCTACACGGTCGAGTCCCCGGAGGACAATGCGCAGTGGATCACGTACCAGTAGGTGGCCCGACGGGGCCCAGGCGACCCCCGCAGATTTGGGCACGGCTTGGCCACGGAGCACGGGCTGGGTGGCCGGGGACGACAGGGCCCAGACTTGGGGTGTCTGTCCCCAGACCAGGGCCGTGGCTTGTTTCGCGTGTGACACACGTGGCTCCTCCCAGTTAGTGTGTTACCAGAGACGGGGAGGAACTCACGGGAGGAGCCGTGGTCAGCTCTGCCCACGGCGTCTGGGCTCAGTCACGGTGCGCGTGGACAGGAAGGAGCACTTTGTGTACAACAGCCCGGAAGACGTGCCACGTGAGCCACCGCCACGGAAGCACTCATAGCTCGCAGTGCTGGTCTCGCGGTGGTGGGTTTTAATCATGTTTAGTCTAAAGCTGAGTATTCCTGCAAGAGAACGTGGTACCGAGTGGGCATCCACGCATCTCGGAGCCGCGGCCATTCTCCCTCACTGAGGGGGCCGGTGAGCCTCTCCCCTGCGGGTTCCACGCAGTGAACGGCTCCTGTGGGGGGCGGCCCCCGCGTTCAGCGCTCGGAACGTTTGTCTTGGTGTTTGTTACGTGGACGGCGTCTTTGCCTCAGTCCTCGGGGGGTCCCACGGAGCAGAGCCCAGGGCCCCATCCCCGGGTGCCAGCTGCCACGCGGCAAGGGCCTGCCTGTGCTGGAGGAGGCTCCGTAAGCCACGGCCCAGCCACGCCCGACCCACGAATGCTTCTGTACAGCCTACGTGCTGAGTGCTTTTGACATATTAGAAGTCTGTGAAGTTAACTAGAGAAAAATGGGCAACAGAGACTCCCACGGCTCACAAAGCCTGGGATACTTGCCATTGGGCCCCTTACCCTAAGGCGCTGGGACCACAGGTCCTAGAGAACGGGCCGTCCCGCAGAGGGCGAGGGGCAGCTGGTGGCCCGGACGGAGGTTTGAGGCAGAGTAGGGGTGTGATTTGGGAACTCGGCGCCGAGGGAGGACGTCCAGCTGGGGGACGGGATATGCTGGGCAGGGCTGCGCCCCGGGAGGGAACACGGCGGGCTCCAGCAGGCAGCCCCGGCAGGGGCACCTTTGTGACCCCAGATGCTGCGGAGAGCTGGGCCGTCAGCAGGTGTCGTGTTTGCGTCTGTGACGCCCGTCTGAGCAAAGGCTCGGCGGGGTGTGCTGTCCACAGGACCTGGATTGAGGGTCTGTCGCAGAGCGCCATGAACAGCTGGCTGCGGTCTGCCGAGATCGGACGAGAGCTCCAGGAGGGCTGGATCGTGCAGAACGCGGTGGTCTACGTCCTGAACCACAACTACCACCTCATTGTGGCCGGGCGGCAGAGGGAGCTCGTGGACACCTTGGACCACCTCCTGAGCATTGTCAAGGCCACGGGCCACAGCAGGTAGGTGTGGCCCGTGGATGCTTCGTGTACTCCTGACCTCCAGGGCTGTCTCCCTCCTGATGCCCCGAGACTTCGATTCAGGCCTGGCAACTGTGGGGTCACACATGAGTCTGTTGTGGGGCGGGTGCCCCGAGACCCGTCCTTCCAGTGAGCGGCGGGGCTGCGGTTGGCTGGTGTGTGGCGGTGATGGGGACGCGGGGAAACCCGAGGGCTGCTCCAGCCTCCACAGGCTCTGACTCCAAGCTGCACATCCCGAGTAGAGGCTCAGCCCTGCCCCCACAGAACCCCGTGCAGAATCCCACCCGCCTCACTGTTTTCCAAACTGAAGGGTTTTAAGGAACATTTGCTGAGACCCGAGTCCCCTTGGAGAACAGACGGAAAGAGCAACCCCATCTGGGAGTCTCGTGCTGGTTTTGGAGCGGGTCGGAGAGGGGTAGGATGTGTGCCCGTGAGTTCTTGTCCCGCTGGACGTGAACGAGGAGCTAAAACGAGGCATCGGAAAGCGTCAGGTCTGGTCAGAGTTTTCCGACAGGGATGATGCTTCCGAACGCTCTTTTCTTGTTGCTGGTTTGGCTTTTGGTCGAAGCAATAAGACGTCAGAGTTTCGCATCGGAGGCTGAGGTAGAGACGGTGCCATGGGTCGGGACGCGGCAGCGTGTGTGGATTTTTGTACGTGACAAAAAAAATATTTGTTACTTGTCTCAGGGTCTCAGTGGACCCTGAAACCCAGGGCTGCTCAGCGGGCCCTGGGACGCCCCTCCGACTCGAGCGCCCACTGGGACCCCGTGGACACCCGCCTCTCCCCTCTGGGCCGCGCTCCCGCAGATCGCTGTTGTGGACGGGGAGCAGACTTTGAGTCCCTGATTCCTGGCACGGGGAGGCCATTTCAACAATTCTAACTTCAGCCACTACTGGGCTGGATGGACAGATGTCCCGGCCCTGAGGAGCCCACCCACCTGACATGGGGGGCCCCTCTCAGTGTGAAGACCTGCGGTGGGGGACTGAAGTGTCCTCGTGTGGCCCTCGTCATAGCCAGTGTCCCCTGGAAGGTCTGAGAACTGCCCCATGGCCTAGGGCTGGAACCATGAGCGCCTGTCGTCGGGTCCCGTGAGAGGGAGACCGGGACTCCGGAGGCCCCGCGTCTGCCTCTGTGTGAGCGGCCGCACCCTCACCACCGGCACGTTGCTTTCCAGATACCCCACCGTGCTGGCCATGCTCTGTAACACGCTGGCCCGAGGCTTGATCATTAAGTGGATTCCAGCCCACGTGCCAGAAAAATCGAAGAGACCCGTACGCTCCAACCTGTTTCACGCCCCACTGGACTCGGTGGCCAGCTCTGAAGTCAGGACCGCCGTGGAGGTAGAAGCACCCCGCGCGAGGCCGGGGGACCCGCACCCCGTTAGCGGAGGGGACGGGTGGCGGAGCAGCTAGGAGCTGGACACGGGGCGCGGGCAAGGGGGAACACGCAGAGCCCTGGAAGTTCTGGGGACGCTCCGGGCCCCCGGGGGGAGGGGCTGGGGCCGCCGGCGTCGGGACTGGCATCTGCTTTAGCCACCGGTGTGGCCTGACTGGGAGCCGCGTCCACTTGTCTTTAGATCATTTGGGTCTTGGCTCGGGCTTCCCTGTCACGTTCAGGCCACGTGAGTAAGGACCCGTCCACTTTAGGTCTGCGAGTTTGCTCTGAACCCGACGGACGGGCCTGTGCCCAAGGAGGTGCTGCCCATCAGTGCCCAGCAGCAGCTCATCGCCACCTGGGTGAAGGGCAAGCAGCTGCTGCAGCAGCAGGTCGGGCCGCGGCTGGGCGTGGACGAGCAGGTGCCGCGGCCGCGGGGTGCGGGCCGGGGTCGGGGGCGCCCGGGGCTTGAAGAGGCTGGTCCACATGTGCCCGGCCCTGCAGGGTAGGAGCCTCCTGCTGAAATCTCCCCCACAGGACAGTGGCGCGCGTGGGGGAGGGCTCCCTCGTCCTGTAGAGGAGCCCCGCCCTCTGGGAAGGTCTGTCCCCAGAGAGGTCACTGCCGTGGGCCGCAGCATCTTCTCCTTAGTTCTGTGGCCTTACCTGGAGGTGCACCCAGGCCAGAGGGAGCCCCCTGAGCTGTGAACCTGAGACTGTGGGAGTGGGGCGGGGGCCGGCAGGCTTTGCTCCCACAGACGCGGACCCTGGGCTGTGGTGGGCAGTTGGAGCCACACCCGGGCCACGGCCGAGCCCTTCTGCCTGCTGGCGGCTGAACACGGATCTTGGAGAGACCCTTCGGGGGCTCTGGTCATTGCCGCTGTGCTGCCGTGGCCCGGCGTGGCCCGGCACCCCTGCGCTGAAGATGCTTCCTTCCCCCAGAGTCCCAACGAGGACATCGACTCGGTGACGCAGGTCCTCGTCGCTCTGGAGATGTACTCCTGCAACGGGCTGGGCCTCATGGACTTCGCCGTGCCCCCCTTGGCCCAGGTAGGAAGACCCTGACCCGAGGCCGTTCACTGGAACCTGCGGCTCCAACATGGAGCCAGGGTCAGGGGGCCTCGCCTGAGGGGGCAGACTGGCGTCCTGGGGCGTGACCACGTCTTGCCACAGCACTCAACACCCGGGTGTGGGGTCCCCGGTTCGGGCCCATGTGGGAGCTCCCCCAAGTGCCTCCTCCGGGCTCGGCGCCGGGCACGTCGCCGCGCTCACGGATGCGCCTTCCCCTGCCCTGCAGCTGGTAAGGACAGCGTCCGAGTGCGGCTGGTCGGACCCGCTGGTGGAGCTGCAGACCCTGATGCGGCTCACGTGCTTCGCCCACGCGGCGCGCGACCACGAGCTCACCATGCTCTGCTCGCAGAAGGCCACCCAGATGGGCATCAGACACCTGCGAGCCTGCGACCCGTGAGTGCCCTCCTGACCCCACTCACTGTCCCAGTGACGCTCATTTCCCGGCGGCTGGGGGGGCAGGGGACGTCCCGCGGAGCCTCCGTGTCACACGTCTGTGCGGGGCCAACGAGCAAGGCCGGCGGGGTCCCCGAGTGAGACACCACCCCTCGCCAGCCTCATCTGCTGCTCCCGTGGACCCGGAGCTCTGACTTGGCCCCTGAGCAGGCCACGGGCTGACCGCGGTCCCTGCCTGGCGCCGGCCGCAGCTCCCCCGGCCGCAGGCACGCGGAGGCCTTCCTCCCCCTGAGTGCGAGGCTGCCTCACGCCGGCTGCCGCGGTGGACGTTTCTGAGGCAAGGACAGGTTTCCTTGAGGTTCTTTTCAGGCTCTTTCCTGGAAATGATGAAATCACTGACCCAAGCGTATGAAGACATTCGTGGCGGCCAAGCAGCCGGTCTGGCATCCCGAGGCCAGGCCCCAGCCGCGCCAGATAGCTCTGTGTCCCCAGGCTTGGACTGCGTCGCCGTCACAGGCTGCCCGCTGCCACAGGCCGTTTTTTTTTTGGGGGGGGGGGTCTGTCCCACACGCCAAATCCCGGGGACGGGGACGCGTCTACCCAAGGTCAGCCACTCCACGGCCCTCCTCAGACACGCCTGATGCACGTTTGGGGCCACAGGTGAAAGCCACCCGAGAGGTCTCCACGCCATCGGTCAGCCCGTGGCCAGGGCCTCAGCGCAGGCGGCCGGCACGGTTCGCCCGAGGACCCTGTGGCACTGCCTCACTCCCTCCCTGGGGCAGCTCTCTGCTAGGCACCACGGCTCCCACGTTGATGGGAGAAACGGAGGCAGGTCGAGGGCGATTCACGGGCCCTGCCGGCAGGTGCAGAGCTGGGATGGGGCCCCAGCGTCTGGCTCTACAAGCCCACGCTCCTAGAGACCACTGGACGCCACCTCTTGGACGTGAGCACGGCACCCTCTCTGTCAGCAGGGGCGCGCTGGAAAGTTCCAGAAGTCAGCCGCGTCCCCAAGACGGGTGCCGCACTGGGTGACTGACGGGACTTCCAGGAATGCAGGTTGGCTGGGGGTAGGAGAGGCCCCCCTCCCATGAGGCGACTCCAAGGGCCTGGGCCCAAGGAACAAAGTCTGATTCTGGAAAGTCCTGGGAAAACCATCTGAATTGGACTAGGAGCCTCGTACCTGGTTAGTTCACAGTTTCCACCAGAATCAGACGTCGTGGGGGCAGCTCTCGTTCTGAGAACCCGCTGCCCCCGCAAGCAGAAGACAGGCGCACGCACTCCGTTCTACCCGCTCCCTGGGGGTGGCCCAGCGTGGTGACAAGGTTGGGACAGCCTGGGCCCCCAGGACCCGCCCTCCTCAGATGGGGCGGCAGAGGCCTGGCATGGGGAAGGGGCGGGTCGAGGCAGGAGACCCAACGTGAAGAGGAGCTCTGACCACACGGGGACACAGGAAGCTCCTGGGGCGGCCAGGGCGGGGACGGGTTAGAGACATGGGGACCGACGGGCGTTCTCAGGCCCTGCGGCTTGAGGGCTGCAAGGAGACTCCGCCCACCCTGGCTCCTGGGCGGCCTCCACGGGGAACGCGGCTGCCTGCGGGACGCGGGGCCCTGGAGCGCCCACCCGGCAGCAGGTGGGCCGAAGCCCTGTCCCGAGAGCCCCCAGCAGCGTCCTGGCCACAGGCGTGAACAGGGAGTTACTGGGACGCAGGACCGCACGATGGTCCGAGGAGAACAGGAGACAAACCTCGCGGTGCACCGGGAAGATGCAGCGCTCGGAGGTAAGGCACAGCACTGCCGTGGGACAGGAGCCGCACCGGACCGAGCTCTGCGGGCACAAACTCGGGGCGGAAGAAGTGGGAGGAAATGTCATGGGAAATACACGAGACGGGACAGACGCACAGAAAGTGTGACAGACGCCGGACGACATGTGGGGAGTTTGACTTTGGGAGCCGGAGCAGGGGCAGAGTGCCCTTGAGAAAGGAGCCTGGGTGGGGCAGAGGAGAGCCCCTCGCGTGTGGCCCCGTGGACGCCGAGTCACCACCGCCAGTGCCCAGCAAGGCCGCAGGCTTCTGAGAACCCATCACTGGAAGGTGGAGGAAAAATGGAGCTTTCTAGATGGAAATAATTTTAAACCTAGAATTCTAACTCATCCAAACTTTCAGTCACGTCTGGGTATGGAAGCCATTTTTAGACGGGCAGAGACCTAGATTATACATGTGCCACACCTGTTTTTAGAAAGTTCCTTGAAGGAGATGCTCCAGAAAAACAAGGGAATAAACCAAAAAAAGAGAAAAATGTGGGATGTTGGCAATAGTAGATTCAACCCAGAAAAGTTGTCAAGCTGTGCTGGCCCTGAGAGAGCCACCTGTGTGAAGGGCAGCGGGACGGAGGCGGCCCGCGAGTCAGGGCCGTGAGGAGGGGCCCCGACGTGTTGTGTCACGGGAAAATAATACAACGGGGAAAAGCCAGTTGGAAACTCCAGAAGAGACAAGAGTCAAACACAGCCCGACCCTCGGGGGAAAACAGTTGCGTTATCATGGTGTTCACTGATATTTTAGTTTTAGGACTAACATTTTGACACAGGAAATCTCTTTGTGGTTATCGGGTCTGACAATACAAAACTAGAAGTCCTGACGACACGCTTCAGCAGGCAGGGGAGTGTCTAGAAGGGAGGAGAAGGGCTGTGGTAATGTCCTTGCTGGAGAAGGTCAGGGGTCGCCGGCTCAGGGTCACAAGCCCTGAAGGTACAAAGATGATGAGTAGGGAATTAAAGTCATGCTATAATCAACAATACTCCTAAGTTGGGAACAGGGCAAGGGGGGAGGTCTGAGTGACTTGAGCTTCCACGGATGGCTCTCAGAGCTCCACAGGTAACGTGTGGCGTCCGTCCGCTGGGCGGCCCGTGCGAGGCGAGGGTCCGGAGACCTGCACCTGCCTGCGGGCAGCCAGGGCTAAGTATGTCGCAGTCATTCCCTCCGGGGAGCAGCCCTGGGAGCCAGATAGGAGGCCCTTCTTCCCAGCCATGTGCAGGTGCCACCTGGATAGAAATCCAGAAGTTGTTTTGAAAAGAGACTGCAGAGACGTTGTAGGAGTTGGTATGGGCGAGCTCCTGCCGTGGGGCTAAAACGTCCTTTGCTGCCGGCTGAAGGCTGGTCAGGAGGAGCCGCCAGGTAATGAAGGACGTGGGCCCTGGCTTTGTCATTCTGCATCGGTGATTCTTAAATTGAGTTTCCTCTTAAAAGGGCAAGTCTTTTACTAAGATAAAAATTCGTTTCCAGAAATTCATTTGTAGAACGTCGCTGCCCTCTAGCGGTGGCTGGTGTCACGGCACCCCGTGGACTTGCCTACGCAGCCGCTGGGTTGGACCGCGGTTCTGACCGCTTGTCCAAGCACACGGGGTGCTCGCCGTGTCCGGGCGTGGTACTGGGCGCTAGGCGGCTGGAGAGAGCCGGGGGCGCCGTGGTTCTGCAACAGGTGCCACACTTGTAGTGATCTTGCTGGTCACTCAGAGCACTGGACCCTGAGGCTGGGCAGGATCCGTGGTCACACTCGGCCACACGGCGTGCACTGCAGATGGCTCATCTGTTTTACTTACACATATTTCAAATTTTTGTGCTAATTTTTGCATTTTGCTAGTTACTTGAAGAAACTCTTATGTAGGATTGGTCACAGAGTAATTTTATAACAGAACTTACATTAAAGAGTAAATGTAATTTTTAGCTCTTAATGAAAAATTTCAGTTGCTAATCAACTCATATTTTCACCTCCAAGTGTTCAATTACTAGAATAACTTTCACATTCACACTATCAATGTAAACGAATATACACTAATGAGAAATTTCATGTGGATCCCTAAAATAGACAGAAAATAGATTAAAATGAAGTAGCCTAAGAATATTTGGGGCATTTCTACTTTGTTCAGCATTTTTACTCAACATAATCATCAATGTTGGGTCTTTATATAAATTTGAAAGTCCCTTTTCTACCAGTTCTGGCCATGGTATAGTAGCGGATGTTATAGTCTTACTCTGTGAAAAAAAACCAAGACAAAACTGTAAGGCTTAACAAAATACACGAAGCAATGATTTTGGGCATTGGACAACAGATGGTCCAAAGCAGAAATTTTTGCAGGAGGGAACATCAAAAGTGGGCTGGCTCCACATTCAGACTCACTCTCTGCCAGGTGGGGCTGCAGCGCTGGCCTAACCAGCACCGAGGGGTGGAGCCCAGACAGAAGCCGTACTGGAGTGGAACAGGGATCCGCGCAGGGGGCTGCCTAGGCAGCAGGCATTTGCAGGGTGTGGTGTGAGAGAGGAGGTTCCTGGACAGAGCATGCGTGCTCACAGGCACTGACATGTGGGCTCTAAGATCAAGAGAAATGGTGGAATTGGCCAACAGGGGTCAGGGGGGCTTCACTGATCTTGCCAGGCATTCATCGAGATCACACCTTAAGAATAGGGCTATAAGGGCTACTGTAGACTTGCCCTAAAGAGCCTCCCTCAGATCTTGAGAAGAGAAGCGGAACTGGAACCACCACTACATTACCTCCTGTCAGAAGAAAACCCGCCTTCCTTTCAAGGAAGGCAACACCACCCACACGCTCATCAGTGCTCTCAACAGTACAGCCCTTCAGTGTCCAACATAAGATAAAAAATTACTAGACCCATGGGAAAATGAGAAAATGTCCTTCCGTACCAGGAGAAAACACAGTCAATAGAATAGAAACAGATGCCTGTGTGGCTCAGTGGGGTTAAGCATCGGTTTTCAGAGCCGGGGACTGAGCCCCACATTGGGCTACCTGCTCAGTGGGAAGTCTGCGCCTCTGCGTCTCTCTCGGCCCCTCTCCCCTGTTCTTGCCCACACTTTCTCTGAAATAAAAATAGATCTTTACAAAATGGACTAGAAGCAGTCAGCAGACCCAGATATGACACAAATTTTGGAATTAGCAGACAACACATTTAAAATCTAAATTAAAACAACTATTATAAATATAAGAATATATTTTTAGTGGAAAAACTAGTGTACAAGGGGGGAATTTCAACAAAGAAATGAAAAATGTTATGAACTAAGTGGAAACTCTAGGACTGACAAATATAGTCTCTGCAAACATTACTGGGAAAGCTTAGTGTCCGAGGAGGAAGTGGTAGTAACTCTGATGGCAGGTCTACACAGCGGTGAAGCCGAGGCACAGGGAGAAAAACCAGAAAAGCAAAATGAACATCACGTCAGCAGCATGCAGGGCAGAATCAAGTGGTCCAACACACACCTAGTGGGAGTCTTGGGACAGAGGCAAGAAAGGGAGGCAGAAATATACGTACTTACATTTTCTCAAATTCAGTTAAAAATATCAACCCAGAGATCCAAGACTTGCAATGACCCCAGGCAGGATCAACACACAGAAAACCACACCGTGTTCACTGTAGTCAGACTGCTGCAGACCAAAGTGACGAGAAGTCATTAGAAAGGAGTCAGAAGGCAAACAGATGCACTACGTACAGGAAAGCAAGGTCAAAACTGCAGACTTCTCTGCAGAAACAATGCAGACTGCCCAACGCTTTAAGTGCTTTAAAAAAAAAAAAGTCAATCTAGAATTCCATGTCCAAGAATAGCCTTCAGGAAATGAACTCAAAATCAAGATGTTTTAAGATAAACTAAAGGTAAAATAATCCATTCCTAGAAGAGATGCCAGAAGAAATTCTTCAGGCTAAAGGAAGACGAGAGAGGCGGAAAGTTGGCCCAAGAAGCCCCGGAGGGCACCCGCAGTGGTGAATGTGTGGGCGCAGGCCTCACCTTCAGTTCGCCGGTTCTTTAAAGGACACTTGCCTGTTTAAAACAAAGTACATTGAATCGTGGGATCATTAATAAATGTGGAAGTGAAACACATGACCACGATGGCACAAACAACAGGAATGAGGCACACAGACGTTCACTGTTCAGAGCTCGGATCCCACCCGGGACATGATATGACGTTAATTCAAGGTAGACACTTTGGCCTGGTTAAGGATGTATGTTGTGATCTCTAGAGCAATTCCCTAAAAATAATTTAAAAGTATAACTAAAATCCAATAGAGGAGATAAAATGGAATGCTAGAAAATATTCAGTTAACCCAAAAAAGTGGAGGAAAGGAACAGCATATGGGACGGAAGGACAGCAAAGCAAAGCGGAAGATTCCACCCCGACCACATCCATGTATGCACTAAACGTAAGCGGGCCAGCACTCTAGTGAAATGCACAGGGATTATCCCGGCGGATCCAATAAGTAAGACCCAACTAGAAGTTGTTTTCAGAGACACATCCAAAACAGACTCAGCTGGCCCACGGAGGGAGTCTCCCCGGGAGCCAGTGTATTTCTCTTAGAATAGATCCAGTGCCCCCTAAGTGGAGTTTCAGGGATTTGCTCCCCTCCAGCACTGGACAGGGGGTGACCTCTTAGTGTACGTGGTGTTGTGTGTGCCCAACCCACAGTGTGGCTAAGATAGGAAACCTGGAGGAAGAAGGAATCCCACAGCATTCTTGACGTTGCTTTGAGTTGAAACCGTATAGGACTGGGCTCTCAGCACACAGACGACGGCCCCTGGGACCAGACACACTGGGGCACACGGGACAGGGCCCATGACTCTGGGTGGCGCTTGGCCATCCTACAAGGGCAGGTTCCAGCAGACAGGCTCACTCACTGCTGGCCTTCATGTTCCCGGTTTCAAGAGCTAGAAACCAGAGACATGAGTGAGTCGTTTCAACACCAACTCATGATTCTGTGCCATGGTTCCGTGGGTTGACCGGATTCAGCTAGTTAGCTGTGGCTCAGGGGCTTTCATGAGGTTCCTGTGGATGCCCCCAGGGCTCGTTCGCCTTCCTGCGGGCACCTGTCTCCCTGAAGGCCGTCCTGCATTTGAGGCCCTTCTCTGTCTCCAGGGTCGAGACTGAACTGGTGGCGGAGATGCTGAGCACCACAGCCTGCATCCGGGGCAGGAGCATCATGGAGAACCTGAAGGGGAGAAAGCAGCTGCGCCTGGCGGCCGCCAAGGCCTTCATAGAGAGTGCCAAGTACGCCGTGCCGCGCTCTGGGCCGGTGGTGTCGGGTGCGCGCTGCGCGAGGGCCGTGAGCGGCGACTGTAGTGCCACGAACTGATGGGCACAATGCTCGGGGACGGCCGCGGAGGCCGGCTCTCCCTTGGTGGCCCCATGGCCAGGGTTATCTCACACTTCGTGGTGGTGACACCTACCCCCCCACCCACCCACTTGGGCATGAGCAGGTCACCCCAGGCCACGTGGCCATCGGAGGGAGGGAGCGCCCGTACGGAGGGCTATTTCACGGCACCCAACCACGCCCCCTCCCCTGTAAATCCAGGAGCCTCACGTGTTGCTGCTGCACTGTCCATCCCTGTTTACACCTGGCCAGGTCAGGAATTCCCTTTCAGGTTTGGGGGCATTGCAAGGAGCAGCGCCCTGGTGATGGTGGCCGCGAGGCACTACTGGAACACCTGGCTTCCGTTCCTGTCCTCCGCAGCCAGCAGGAGGACAACTGAGAACGTCCTACAGCGGATCATCAGCGTCATCAACAAGACAGAAGCGAAAAAGCAGGTGTGCTGTGTGGGGCCACGGCGGGGCAGGCCTCTCCCAGAAAGGCTGGGCAAGATCCCCAGGAAAGGCAGACCCCACGGAGCTCTTGAAACCGGGAACATGAAGGCCAGCAGAGTGGGAGGCCCGGAGGACAAGGGCATTTCCGAAATCCCAGCCCCTCCCTCCTCCCCTAGAGAACACGGACCGTACCCAGAAAGCTCCAGCAGGAGGGAGGGAGGCGCGGAGGAGGTGGGAACAGAGCAGGAGCCTCAGACAGCTGAGGAAAAGCACAGAAGAGCCGGCGGCCTGGCCTGGCTCGACCCAATGCCCACCCCATCACCAGCGTGGGCGGCCTTGGTAACGGCCTTGTCCCTGTGTGGCCCCTCTGTCCACCAGCCCCTCGGGCTGGCAGAGCTGGGCCCAGTCCCAGCTTGAGAGGGTGTGTGCAGGTCAGTGAGGACTGTCCCACTCGCCTGCTGACCACGTGTGTCCTCTGCCCCTCCTGGAGACTCCCAGCCCTAGGACTCGGCTCCCCACAGGGCTTCCAGCACCTTTCCCGTCTGCCAGGAAAGCCACACTCCTACGGTTTTCAGTGGGATCCTTCCGAAACGAAGGCCTGCAGGTCCAAGTCGTTGGCAGACAGAGGTCCGTGCCCAGACGAGGCAGGAGCCCATGGACAGAGCTTCTTGAGCCCGCAGTCCCCGGCCCAGTGATGCCTCCGAGGCCGGCGGACAGGCTGGCTCTGGGAGGTTTGGCGGGGACCAAAGTCAGAACCGAAGTCAGATGTTTAAGTGACTGAGGGGTATAGGGGCCCCTATACCTCATTGTGGTTTTGATTTGCGTTTCTCTTGCACTAAGGATAGAGCATCTTTCATGTGCTTATCTTCGCTATCTGCATGTTTTCTTTGGGAAACATCTTTTCAAGTTCCTTACCCTTTTTTGAATTGGTTTGGTTTTTGTTGAATTGTAAAGAGTTCTCTGCACATTCTGGATATTAATCCCTCGTCACACAGAAGATTCGCAGATTTTTTTCTCCATTTGTTTGACTGCCTTTTCACTCCCTTGGTGGTATCTTTGGATGCACAGAGGTTCTTAGTTTTGATGAAATTCAATTTTTTTTTCTTTTTGCCTATGTTTTGGTGTCACATCCACGGAGCCATTGTCAAATCTAATGTCATGGAGAATTTCTCCAGTATTTTCTTCTAAGAGTTTTATAGCTTCTCCTCTTGTGTTCAGGGTTTTTTCCCCCACTTGAGTTGTTTCGGTATATGCTGTAAAGCAGGGGGACAGCTTTGTTCCATCGTGTGTGAAAGTCCCGTGTCCCAGCACCAGCTGTTGAAAAGGTGGTTTTTTTTCCGTTGAATGATTGAATGATCTTGGCATCCTTGTCAAAACTCATTTCACCAGGGGCGCCTGGGTGGCTCAGTAGGTTAAGCCTCTGCCTTCCGCTCAGGTCATGATCTCAGGGTCCTGGGATCGAGCCCCCGCATCGGGCTCTCTGCTCAGCAGGGAGCCTGCTTCCTCCTCTCTCTCTGCCTGCCTCTCTGCCTGCTTGTGATCTCTGTCTTTAAAAAAAAAAAAAAAACCTCATTTCAGCATTTACGGAAGAGTTTACTTCTGGGGTCTTTCTTCTGTTCCACTGGTGTGTGTGTCTGTCGTAATGCCAGGGCCACACTGATTTGACGACTGTAGCTTTGTGACAAATTTCGGAGTCAGGAGCTAGGAGCCTTGCAAGTTTATTACTCCTTTTTGAGATTGTTGTGGCTACTTGGGGCCTCGCTGCAATTCCACATGAATTTGAGGATTGGCTTTTCCATTTCTTCTAAAAACGGTGTTGGAGCTTTGAGGCGGGTGTGTTGACTCTTTGGATCACTTTGGGTAATACGTACGGTTGAACATGTGAAAGCCTTTCTATCCATGAACATGGATGTTTTTCCATTCATATAGGTCTTCCTTAATTTCTTTCAGGGATGTTTTCATCGTTTTTGGCAAATACGTCTTTTACCTCTTTGGAAGTATTTAATTCCTTTAGGTGCTAGCATAAATGATTTTGCTTTCTGTCTTAGCTCTGGCTGCTCTAACAACATGGTGCATGACTGGGTGGCCTACCCAACAGAAGTCTGTGTCATGTTCTTCTGGAGTCTGGAGTTCTGAGACCAGGGAACCAGCGTGGCCCGGTTCTGGTGAAGGCCCTCTTCTGTCTTGCATCCGTCTGCCTTCTTGCTGTGTCCTCCTCTGGGGGCAATGTAGGGACAGAGCAAGATGTCTTCTGTCTCATCTTATGGTCTTATGAAGGACCCTGCCCCTCCTGACCTCATCTAACCCTAATTACCCCCCAAATAGCAGCGCACTGGAGACGGAGACTTCTACACGTGAATGCGGTAGTGGTGGGGGACACAAGTAAGTGCACAGCACGTTCCTAGTTTCCTTTGTGGATTGTTAGTTGCTGATATATAGAGAAACCACGGACTGTTATATTGTGTCCTACAGGCTTTCTAAATTGATTTATTAGCTCTAATGATTTTCTTGGGAACTTTTGGGGATTCTTCTATATGTAGGATCATATCATCTGTGAAAGGAGAGAGTTTCACCTTTTATTCTTTTTCTTGTCTTGTTACTCTGGCTGGAATTTCCAGTAGAATTTTGAACAGCAGCAGGGAAAGCATCTTCATCTTGTTCCTGGTCTCAGGGGGGAGCTTCAGTTGCTCACCACTGAGCACAGTGTCAGCTGTGGGGTTTTGATAAATATCCTTCATGTGTTGAGAAATGCTCCCATTTTTCCCAGTTTTCTGAGATTTTATGAAAAGCTGTTGGATTTTGTCCAATGCCTTGTTCCATCAGCTGAGGTGATCGTGGCGTGGGGAACGTGGTGATCCTTTTCCTCCTGCGTTCTACTAACGCGATGAGTTGCATGGATGATGTTACATGGAAGACTCTCGTCCTCCCGGGGTGAACCCCACGTGGTCATGATTTGATTTGCTAAATTTTGTTGAGGATGTTTCCGTCATCTAAATTCCTAATGGGTATTGGTCTATGATCTTTCTTGCTGTGTATTTGTCTCGAATGCTCTCAGTATCAGAATCAGTTTGGAAGTATTTCTTCCACTTTGGTGTTTGAAAAGTTGAGGAGGGTTATTGTCAATTGTGTAGACATTTGGTAGAACCCAACCACAAGCCATCGGGTCCAGGACTTTTCTTTATTGGGTTGTTTCTGATTATTGGTTCAGTTGTTACTTGTGTACGTTTGTTGAGATTTTCCATTTCTTATTGAGTCAGTGTAGGCAACGTGCATGTTTCAAGGTATGTGCCCATTTCTTCCCGTCTTAATAGTTGCTTGGTGCGTGCTAGCCCACAGGGATCTCCTAGAACGCTTCGTATCTCTCCAGGTTCGGTGTTCAAATTCCCGCGCTCGCTCCTGATTTTGGTCATTTGTGTCTTCTTTTTCTCCTTGCTAGTCTTGCTAAAGGTTTGTCAATTTACTCGATCTTTTCGTTGACTTTCTCTGTTATTTTTCCAACCTCTATTTTGTCGATTACTTTATTCTACCTGCCTTTATTACTACCTGCCTTCTGCTGGCTTTGGGTCTAGTTTGTTCTTTTTCTAGTTCCTTCAGGTGGAAAGTCAGGTTGTTCACTTGACATCTTTCTTCTGTTTCCATGTCGGCGTTTGCAGCTGTAAACTTGCCTCCGAGCGCTGTGTTTGCATCTCCTCCAAGTCATTTGTGTTCGTTTAGAGTGCGCACAAGCAGCGGAGGGACAGAGAGAATCCTAAGACTCCCTGCTGAGCATGGAGCCTGCTGGGGCTCGATCCCAGGACCCAGAGATCAGGACAGTCAGACTCTTAACTGACTGAGCCACCCAGGCATCTTTCGTAACAAGCTTTTTCTAATGTGTTTTTGATCCCTTCGATTTCAGCCTCTAAAATGGGTTTGGACACTTAATGCCATTGAGGAAGCTGCTGTCTGAGTTGGGGGTGGTCTCTGCGGAGGGCTCTCCCGGGCACTGGGAGCTTCTTCTCCTGGGTGAATGGGACTTTGCTTTTTATGTCTTAGTGTTTCAGAAACTTAGTTGCAATTTCTGTAATTAGATACTGAGCCAAATAAACCTCAAAACGGTGAAGGAGTCACAACTTCCTGGATATACATGTCCTTGTTTCGACTGCAGGGAAAGGGGAAAGTGCTGCTGCTCCACCAGTGGCCCACGGCGGACTCCCACAGTGGAGGGATGACAGAAGGTCACTTTCTCCCAGGTTTGTAGACACAAGACAGACACAGCCACAGGCACAGGAGAGGCAAGTGCTCTGCGCCATAATTCCGGCAGCCTTGCATGAAGCCTACTCAATCCGGACGGAGACCACAGGGAGTGTCGGCTCGTCACTTGGGGTGTGATGGGCAACAACCTCATGGAGCCCCCCATGGTGTGCACAAGGACACCAACTAGGGGCCCTGTCCCGGACGCCTTGGGGTCAGGGGGTACCCGGCAGGCCCGTCACAGTCTTGCACTTCCGCACAACAAGGCGGAGATGTCGTCTTGCAAAACCAAACCAAAACACAAACTGAACTAGGAGGTAAAACCATATTTAAGAATTCGTGTCTAATTCTGCGGAGAAAAATCATCATCCTTGTATCCGGCAGTATTTGCTGGGGAGTGTAAATGCTGGGGACCGTCTCCGGTCCCAAGGACTTCAGGTCTGTCGGAGAGAGAAACTTGATTTAAAATAATGAACGAAAAGTAGGACCACGTGTCACTGACTTTGGGGCACTGAGCCACGACAGTTCCCACAGGCTCCCCGCAGAGCGCACCCGGGCTCCTGGCGCCGATGGAACAGAGGCGGGCACAGGGCAGGACCCCCAGCCCGTCAGGCCTGAAACTACAGGCAGGAGCAGCCCTTGCGGCCCAGTCCCAGAGGCTGACCGGCGTCTGGGTCCCGCTGCTGGGTGTGGGCGGCAGGGACCCTGCATACTGAGAGCCCCGCGCTGGCCGTGCAGAGGCCTCGGGGGCACACAGGTCCCACGCAGTGGGTGCCGGTGCCAGCAGTGTCCCCGGCCATGGCCTTCGTCTGCTCTGGGGTCCACCCTGCAAACAGAGACCCCGAGGGTTCTGCACCCACGGCGGGGCCTCTGCTCAGGTGGGACCCCGGGGGCGCGTAAGCTCGGGCACGCCCTGGGGTGTGCGGTGGCAAGTCCACAGGACAGTTTTGTCTCTGTCCCTCCGCAGGCCGTTTCCACACCCAAGGGTGCGGCTCCGGCCGCCCGATCTGTAGAGCCGCAGAGGAGGGACCCCCACAGGACCTGGGGGCGGGTGGGGGGCGCAGAGTCCGAGCTCAGCAGGGGCTGGCGGCGCGCGGGAGGCACCTGCCGGAGGAGGAAGCTCCGTGGGGCTCCGTGAGTCCGACTGGGCTTGGTGGTGGGCCCCGGGCAGTCCACCCGCCCCCGCACAGCCGCCTCTCCCGCAGGTGCCGAGGACGACCTGACGCTGCGCGCCGCGCTCTACGGGCTGCTGTTCCACTGCCACGCGGACCGCGGGGACTGGGAGGGCGGCCTCAAGGTGCTGGACGAGGCCGTGCAGGTGCTGCCGCGGACGGCCCACCGCCTGTGAGCGCTCTGCAGGGCCCTCCCCGCCCCTGCCCTGCCCTGCCCTCCTTCCCCCTCCCCGCCCCTCCCCCCAGGACACCCCTCCCCCCAGAACCCCCCTGCCCTGCTCTGGCTCTAGCGCCTTCCCCTGTCCGCTCTCTTTCCCCACCTGGAGGGAAATCAAGGCAAGGCTCAGCCGCACTCAGATGCGAGGAACTCGGCGCCGTTGCTTATCTTTTGTTTTTGTCACTAGGAGAAGGGACACGAACTCCTTAGTTTTAGATGCATCATCTGTATTTGTTTCTCCTTCAAGCACTGACTTTTCTTTTTTGCTTTTTTTAAGCTTGATTTTTAAACATATGGTCATGGTGAAAGCCAAACTTGGCCAGAACTTCACCATGGAAATCCAGAAGTTCAAGGACGAGAGGGAAGATTATCTGGCACACATGTGGCGCCGACTGGCCTTGAACTCGAGAAGCGTGTCCGGGCAGCTGGTCTGCCACCACAACGCGATCCGGGCCCTGCAGGTCTGACCGGGGCTTCGGGGGCTGGCGACTCAGCTTCTGGGGTAGAGACGTGACCCGTGGGGGGAGGCTGAGCCCCTCCTCGCCCAGCAAAGGAATTGAGGGAGGGCATGTGCCCTTCTGAGGAGTCAGGGGCGCTCTTCTGTCGCACCTCCCCAGCGTGGAGGGATGCACCTTGCGGGGCGCGGCCTCCTGTTCTGCAGGGGAGTCCACCCGAGGAGGGGATGCCCGAGGCTGGACCGGGCTGCGGAGGGAGCAGGGCTCCGCAGCCTTCTGAGACTCCCCACGCCAACAAGAACCGAGCAGACGGGGAGTGACACGGGGTGAGGGGCAGAATCGGGGGAGGGGAGGTGCCTGGTGGGACTCAGGGAAGGACAAGGAAGCCTAGGCAGGGGGACTGAGGTCGTTCTGAAGACGCTCCCCGGCCCCACACACCTGTTCCAGAGAGCATCTCTCGTTGCTCTCATGGAGCGCGTCCTGCTGGGAGGCTTCTCGACTGAGCCAGGGTCCCGGGGACGGGTCAGGACACTGCTCTGTGTGGTCAATGCTGAGTGGTCGGTGAAGACCAAGGTCCCCATCAGGTTCCCCGGGGCCAGGCAGCGTGGCCCCCACTGCTTCACAGAAAGGCACCAGCCTTCTTGCAAAGGCTCTCCGTCCCCACTGACCCCAAGCCTCTCCTCACTTGCTCCCTGTTTCTCAGGCGTACGAGGTGTTTTTAGCAATTCACAAGGTCACAGAGCCATCACCACAGTCAGCGGCACAATATTTCATCACCACCCAGAACCCTGTAGGTCTGTTCTCTGTCCATCCCACTGCCAACCCCAGTGAGCTGCCAGTCCACTCTCTGCCTACAAGGGTTTTCTGTCTGGACATGTGCAGTCGCACAAGGTGTGTCCGCTGTGACCGGCTTCTTCCACATCGTGTAAGGTGGCCAGACCTCGTGTGTGCAGCCGGGTGCGTGCTCTCGCCGGCTCAGGGCTGCTGGTCTCCCGTCAGAGGGGTGTATGTGTTCTTCCCGGGGGGGCTCTTTCCGTGTGGACACACGGTCACGTTTCTCTTGGGCTCTGCCCGAGCAGCATAACTGCGGGGCCCCGCGGGGTCTCCCCACCTAACCTTCCAGGAGTGCTTTCCCACCAGCTGTGCGAGGCTCCGGTCTCTCCATGCCCTGGTGACGCCGTCTCCTGGCCGCCTGGTTCTAGCATCCTGGCGGCCACAGCGCTGATTGCAGTTCCCGGGGGACTGATGCATGTATTTGCATACGTGTATTGGCCGTTTGTCTATCTTTTTGGGCAAAATGTCTATTCTGATGCTTTGCCCAATTTTTGATTTGGTTATCTTTTTATTGTTGAGCTGTAGGACTTCCTCGAGCATCCTGGGCACGACCCCTTATCAGATAAAAGATCTGTAAATTTTTTCTCTCCTTCTGTGTATTGTTGTTTCCAGCCTCCCCCACACCGCTTACTGAGGGGGAGGCGGGGGCTCAGGGCTCGGCTTCCCTCCGTCCACAAGCCTTCCTCCCTGATGATCTCAGCCAGGCTCCGGGCTGAGTCGCCTCACAGCTTAGTGTCTAGCCTGGACCCCTCTCCCCTCGCCCCCCACACCCCGCTGCCCGCGCCCCTCCATCTCACGATGCGTCAGCCCAACACCCGATGTCGAAGTCCTGCTCCGCGGCGCCCCCTCCTCCTTCCTGCTTTTTCTGCCCCACAGAGGGCAGCCCCCCACTCCCAGGGGGTCGGGCGTGGGGCGCAGCAGGCGGGAGGCAGAGGGGCCACCGCTGCGCTGGCTCTGCTCTGGGAGGGCAGGGAGCAGCTCCACTGCCACCTGCCGTGCTTTGTGACCTAGTCTGTGCGTGGCCGGGCCTGGGGCTGGGCTCTGGGGCTGCCGCAGGGATGGAGCTCTGCTGAACCGCAGAACCATCCAGAGCCTGCCTCCCATACACGTTTGAAGGCCCGTCTGAGGAAACAAAGCTGCTCACGGACCAAAGACAGCCCGACTGAGGAGTCCGGATGCCGGGAGGGGCAGACGGGCACAGGCCGGGGACTGGAGGACCCGGAGAGACTGTGCCAGGCTTTGGTCTTGGGACAAAACCACGAGCGACAGAAAGGTTCTAACGAGTGTGGGCAGCAGATGTCCCGCTAGCGGGTCCCGCCACGTGGAGGCGGGGTGAGGGCCCACCACGGGCTCCCAGAAAAGGAAGCAGCGGACGCCGTCCATCGCAGCGTTTGGGATGTGGAGTGGTAAGTGCGTGTCTCTTCTGTCTTTTTTTGCTTCATCCCAAAGAAACCAGAGAATGAGTGGCAGAAAGTTGAGTACATCCTGGAGCTCAGCGAATGGCTGTACTACAAGCAGTTTCCTATGGAAGATGTGATTTTCCACCTGAAGTGGGCGGTCGACATCCTGATGCTGATCACCCCAGCCAGGGACACGCCTGAGGGGGCAGGTGAGGGTGCGGTCTGCTCTGATTTGGGGCCGGCCCGGCGTGGATGTGTCCTCACGGCCTCCGCTGGGACCTGTGCCCGGGGCAGGAGCCCTGGGACCGTATCCCTGAGGCCAGCCCGGCCCCTGGTGGCAGGGATGCCTTCTAGAAGGGCCCGGTCAGGACAGCTCATGGCTGGGGCACCCCTGTGTTGCAGAGGAGCCACTGTCCACTCCGGAAGCCCCAGAAAGCATGGTGTCCAAGGACATGGGGACAGTCCCCGTGGAGAAGCTCTGGAGCGTGAGACAGCTGGAGGCGCTGGCTCGGGCCTACACCCTGCTGGCGCTGATGGTGTCCCCGAG
Organism: Mustela putorius furo; assembly: GCF_011764305.1. NCBI lineage: Eukaryota > Metazoa > Chordata > Mammalia > Carnivora > Mustelidae > Mustela > Mustela putorius. Next base: position 697,554 of record NW_025422057.1, read on the forward strand.
TGCCGCCGGCTATGAGGAATATTGCCTCCTGGCCTACATGTGCCTCAGGCGCATCTGGCAGGTGAGGCGCCAGGCTGCTCCCTGCCCCGTCCCCAGCTCTTGGCAGGGGCCGACACCTCCCCCTGCAGCCCACGGGCCTCGCCGGCGGGTGCCGCCCTCAGACAACAGCCCTGCCCCCACTGCAGTGGCCGGGGACACTCTTCTCTGAAACACACCACCACCCCGGCCCATCCACCACGACGTGCCTCAGGGCAACGGTGTGTTGGGGCGACAGCCAGCGCATGCTTGCCTCTGCCTGCCCCTTGGCGCCCTGGCACTCAGGAACCTTCTGTGCATCCCCCGTCCCCACCATCTCTTTGCAGGGCCCTCCCAGAGCGGCTCTTGGAGCTTCTGGTTCTCGAGGACATTTGAGGGCAATGCCCCTGACCCTCCCAGCAGTGTGCCGGGGGACAGTGGGACTGCCACCCCTTGGCGGTGGGAAGAATGAGACAGACCTGGAAGGCATCCTTGGTCTTCAAGATGCCCCAGCCCACTCTCCCACCATCCACAAAACAAGGATTCTTCAACACTTC